>NC_044907.1:50480005-51680005 GCF_001633185.2 Quercus lobata
CAAAGAGCAAACCCAGATTGAATATCAAAGACATCAAACCCAGCAACGACATCAAACCTAGAATCAAAGAGCAAACCCAGCAACAACATTTTCCTTTATTTGAAATTCAAATAAAAAACAAGCAAAATTTTTACTTTTTTTAGTTTTAAAGTGAACACCAGATTTTCACTACAAACACCAAACACAACAAATTTCAAAGCCACTCATACAAATTTTGCACAAGCATTTGCCAGACTTACCATTCCATCCGCAAATAAAAACCACAGTAGCAAAGCATTCAATCTATTCACCAAACAATCCTACGAGTCCCCTTCGGTCCGCATTGAGAGAAGGTGAGATCGAAGATTCACTATGGGGTTTCAATCTATAGAGCTTGAAGCTCTAGCCATGGAGGCTGAGAGGGCAAGTAAGATCGAGATTAGAGAAAAAGAGAGAATGGGCTTGGTTCAGATCTACTTTCACTTTGCCCATATTTGCCTTCACTTCGCTTAGATCTACCTTCGTCGTGCCTAGATCTACCTTTGTCGTGCTCTTGCCTAAATCTCCCTTTGCCATGGCCCGATTTGTCTTCTCTGTGCTCAAATCTCCCTTCATCGAGCTTAGATATGTCTTCGTCGAGCTCAAATTTGTCTTCGTCATGGTTGGATCTCCAAGAGTGAGAGATCTGACTCCATCTCTCTCTCTCTCTCTCTCTCTCTCTCTCTCTCTCTCTCTCTCTCTCTGAGTTTGTGCTCTAGAAGAATCGAAGAATGAAAAGTATTAGTGAAAAGTGAGGGTTTAAGAAGGAAGTTTAAACAGTTGGTTTGGATCTACGAGTTTTGGTATTTTTGTGCCAGTGTTCTTACGTTTAAAATTTGGGTTTCTGTTCTTTGGTGTTCTTGTGTTCTTTAGATTTTTTTTTTTTTTTTTTTTAAATTTTATTTGATGAGTGCTACAGTAAATTTTTAATAATATTTTAATCCCTCCGTTAGTCACTTCAGTTATTTCCATCTGTTGACTAACGGAAAGGACTAAAATAACACACATTAATTGGTTTAGGGACTAAAAGTGGTGAAATGGAAATGTAGGGACCAAAATAGAAATGACCCCAAAATGTAGGGACTAAAAGTGCATTTACGCCTCTAACTAATTATGGAAAAATATTAAAAATAAAACAAAGTCCTAATAAAACTAGGAAAGTGGTGTTTTTCAGCTGGAAATTTCGTGCATCAGATCTGGAGGCTTCCAAAAATAAACCACATCAGATATGCGTATTAGAATTTCAGGCAAAAGAACATTCCAGAACGTCAGCAGTGTGGGTGCAGCAACTTCAAGCCCGATTTCGACCTTGATTCAGCCTGTATCTTTCAAAACTCAAAACATGAAAGTTGTAGAGCTTTGTCTTGGCGTTCCATATCATCTTGAATCATCTCAATCGGAGCTTGGATGAGAGAGTTATGCCCAGATTACGAAGCGATGTCAAAGCTGTCCAGAATCGCCCAATTAGCTACGTTTTGCACTTAATGCCTCCATTTGCATCCTAAATCAAAATATAAGAATAATGAGTAAATTTAGGCACCAAATAAATATAGAAGACTAAACATTAAAGGAGAAAAATATGACATTTTGCATTCTCATCAATGAACATGTAGGCAAGTGTGCAACAAGGAAGCATGGAAGTAAAGAAAGCCAAATGGGTGGCATAAAGCAAGCAAGGCAAGCATATCAACATCACACGGAGCGAAGGAAGGTGTAAAGCAAGCACACCAACACCACAGAGGCGTATCTCATAGGTGGTCACATCCAAATAAACCCTAGGAGGGATAGATGTAACCACACAAGCACAAACCCACAAAGGACACAGAGTATGGAAAAGCCCAGATCTAGAGAGGCTAACGTGGATATAAAGCATAGAAGTAAGCATGCAAACATGGATATGCATAAAGGAAATGATCCAAACCCTTTAATATAGGCCTAGGTGTGAGGATGTAGGCCTAGACCACAGGATCTACATCTACACCCCACCGGTAGGGCCAAAACATAAGAAAGAGAGATATCAAGAGTCAAAAGGGCTAAAGTAGCACATGGCATAACAACCAACATAGATCTAAGCACACAAGCATGGCACGGAGCACATAAACACATAGATCTAAGCATAGCTAACATGTAGATTTAAGCATATGAACACAGATCTAAGAGCTAACATATAGATTTAAGCACAAATATGGCAAAGAACACAATAGGCATGTAGATCTAAGCATAAACATGGCGAAGAGCCTAAAATCATGTGGATCTAAGCACAAACATTAAATTTAGACGTATCCTAGCCTAAGAAGGCTAGGTCAACAATATCAAAGCGATAAATCATGGCAAAAAGCAAGTAGACATGTTAGGAAAAAGCAAATAAGGCATTTTATAAGCAAAAAGAAGTAAGGAAAAGTAATAAAGAGAAAGGGGTGTGGATTGTAGCTAAAAAGCTACATCCATGCCCCTAAACCTCAAATCCAAGATATGGAACCAAGGAGAGGAAGATTATGTGCAAGAACATTACCTTGAAGATTGCGAGAAAATGTGAGAATCTAAGGTGTTCTAAGGTGTTTTGATGTTGATAGGCCAAAAACGAATTGACCCCTTGTGATAAATTAACCAATTAATTTAACCAAGTGAATTGATTAAGTTAATTAACATGCAAAAGCGTGGTAGCACAAACAAATCATCAATAAACTAATTATGCAGCGGAAAATAAATAACACGGTGATTTGTTTACGAATGGGGAAATCCTAACGGCAAAAACCCACCAGGTGATTTTCAGGTCACCACTCCCGAAACTCCACTATTATCACAACAAGCGGTTACAAGTAAAGGAATCCCAAGTACCTTACCAACCTACAGTTGAACCCTTACCCTAATACCCAATTGAACTTGTTTTGTAGTGACAGTTCCCTTTTTTGATGCATGGCTCCCAAGTACATGACTAACTAATTGTGCGGATCCCAATACGCGACTTCAATCACCAACTAAGAAGGTTGTTGGCTGCAAAGTTCTTTAGTTCATCCACACAATGAAGATCAAGAAGATGCTTGGTCACAAAACCCTACGGTGCACATACATAACAACTTCTTCAAGAGAAAGAGATGAACTAGGGCAAGAACTTCGTCTCCGGTCACAATTTGCTTGAACAGAGTTTGCTCAATACTTGTGCAACTTGTGAACTATTTGATGGCCCTAAAAACAATCCTTTTGTCTAGGGTTAGGAGAAAAGAAGGCCCAAAGACACATTCACGGATTCCAAGAAAATCAAATCAGAATTCTGAAATTCTTAAACCTCGACAGATAGGAGGTGTCGAGTAGCTGTCGAGCAGGTGTCGAGCACACGGGCTAAACAGCTTCCTTAAACCTCGACACATGCTAGCTGTCGAGCTTTAGTAACTCTGCACTTTTAGCTTGTTTTCTTGGACAGACTTGAAGGCTTTAACACTTGATCTTGAAACATGGTTTCTTGAAGTATTTAAACACATCCTAAATCTACCCAAATACAAGTAAAGTGCGTTTTGTCAAAGGATAAACCAATTACATAAAATCATGACATATATTCTTAACATGTGAAACACATATGTCCTAACAGATGTGTTTGGATGTGTTTAGAAAAGAAATAAGAAAGAGAGATTTTGCCCAAAACTGCTCAAAAAAATCCTTTTTTTTTTTTTTGGGGTGGTAAAATGAGGGGTTTAGAGGCTTTTATAGTGAAAAAGTGATCCTTTAGCTGCCAATGCACCTTGTAGGGCTATCGGCCAGCTTGCTGACATCAGCAATTCTGGCCTTATCCCGGTTCGACTTCGGATGCATATTTGAAGGCCTTCTAGGGATCAGATTGAGCTAATCTTGGTGAAAGCTCTAGATGTCTAGTTTTTAGAACACTAAAGAAATTGAAAATCCAATGGTCGAATCAAAAGTTATGGCCTTAGGAAGTGTACTAATGTGTTTTTTACGGTTTTCTGGATATCTCAACCGTTTTACACCGATTTTGACCCATGAATAGTGGTTGGAAAAGGAATTTGATAATATTTGCAATGGCATTGGTCCCAACCTGTTCTGGCAATCATATCAAAATTGGGGTTTCTGGTGCCCTCGGGAGTCAACCTTGGGTCAAACTTGGTCAAAGTTAACGAAAATCACCAAATAGCTCGGGTTTGATGTAGAAACATGAAAAATGTTATTTTGGGATGATTTTGAGCCAACTTTGACTTTTGGTCAACTAGGGTTGACTAGGGGCATTTTGGTCAATTTGATCTAAAATGGCACTTTGGTGCTTTGATGCTGCGTCAATCTAGATGTTTCCGTGGCCCTATGGAGAAAAGATAATATTTTTGAAATTTTCAGGATTTGGCATGCAAATTGAGGGCGAAAAAAATATGGTATCTACAGCTGCCTCATCTTTATCTAACATCTCGAGTGTAATGAGAGGTGTCAAATAAAGAACGTGATTCCGCATTTTGTTGCCCTTAAAATTACGTGTGGAAATACCCTATTCATGGATCGAGACCGGTTTTACCTGACACGGTTGAGCTGCTACATCTGATTCGGAAAAATTTTCTAACTTGGTCCTTGAAATTTGGGTAAGAAACTTTGGTCTTCTCTCTCTCTCTCTCTCTTTCTCTTTTTTGGGTCAAAGGTCAACGGTCAACGTTGACTAGGTCAATGCTGACCAGTGGCCCTTATAGGTGCGCCGGGCAACCCAGGTCGTACAAAGCCCTATAAATGGGTCCCAAAGCCTCTTTGTTTCCGTGGCCCCATGGAGAAAAGATAATATTTTTGAAATTTTCAGGATTTGGCATGCAAATTGAGGGCGAAAAAAATATGGTATCTACAGCTGCCTCATCTTTATCTAACATCTCGAGTGTAATGAGAGGTGTCAAATAAAGAACGTGATTCCGCATTTTGTTGCCCTTAAAATTACGTGTGGAAATACCCTATTCATGGATCGAGACCGGTTTTACCTGACACGGTTGAGCTGCTACATCTGATTCGGAAAAATTTTCTAACTTGGTCCTTGAAATTTGGGTAAGAAACTTTGGTCTTCTCTCTCTCTCTCTCTCTTTCTCTTTTTTGGGTCAAAGGTCAACGGTCAACGTTGACTAGGTCAATGCTGACCAGTGGCCCTTATAGGTGCGCCGGGCAACCCAGGTCGTACAAAGCCCTATAAATGGGTCCCAAAGCCTCATTTTGACCATTTTACTTCCATTTCTTTGAATTCTCACTTCTAAAAAGTTCTCTGGAGCAAGTCGCAGTCTAGCGAGTCTAGCTTTCAACTTCAGTCCATAGCTTCAGTCTCCAGTTCTGCACTTGAGATCAGTGTCTATTTTCTTTTTCTTTTTACTTTCTGCAAGTATGTTAGTGGCAAAGCAAGTAGGAAAGCATGCTAGTACTTATTTTATTTTTGGTACATTTTTTAAACATTTTTTTTGTCATTTATGACATGATGATGCTGGAAAAATAGATCTGCTCACATGTTTAAGTAGCGCAGGAAAACTTGCATATGTTGGATGCTATGAAAATACATGGAACTCTAACAAAATTAAAAGAAAAGCTAGGTAAAAATGAGAGACTATGCATGATAAGGATGGAAAATTTTAAGAGAATTGAAAATGTGAAAACAATGCGATTTTGAGTGCGAGTAGTTTTGGAAAACATAGGATTAAACAATCATGGCCGAATCTAAATCCTGCTGCGACTAAATGATCGTGGCCGAATTTGAATCTTGGAGAGAGGCCATTAGAATTAAATAGTCATGGCCAAATTTGAATCTCGGAGAGAGGCTGTTAGGATTAAACGGTCGTGGCTAAACTGAATCCTAGTGAGACTAAACGGCCATGGCTGAACCTGAATCTCGGAGAGAGGCTATTAGGATTAAACGGTCATGGCCGAATTTGAATCTTGTTGAGACTAATGGTTGTGGCTAAATCTGAATCTCAGAGAAGGGTTGTTAGGATTAAACGGTTTTGGCTAAATCTGAATCCTGCTGAGACTAATCAGTCATGGCTGAATCAGAATCTCGGAAAGAGGCTGTTAGGATTAAATGGTCGTGGCCAAATCTGAATCCTGCTGAGACTAAACGGTTGTGGCGGAATCTGAATCTTGGAGAGAGGCTGTTAGGATTAAACAGTGGTGGTTGAATCTGAAACTTGGTGAAACTAAACAGTCGTGGCCGAATCTGAATCTCAGAGAGAGGCTATTAGGATTAAATGGTTGTGGCCGAATCTGAATCTCGATGAGATTAAATAGTTGTAGCCGAATCTGAATCCTGGAAAGAGGTATTTTGAATTTTTGATGAAAAAGAGATATGATTAAACGATTACGGCCGAATTTGAATCCCAAGAGAGAGGTATTTTGAAAATTTTGATATTTTTGTGGAAAAAGAGATAAGATTAAACGGTCGCGGCTGCATTTGAATCTCAAGAGAGTGATTTTGAAAATTTTGATATTTTTGATGCAAAAGAGATAGGATTAAATGGTCGCAGCCGAATTTGAATCCCAAGAGAAAGGTATTTTGAAAATTTTGATATTTTTGGGGAAAAAGAGATAGGATTAAACGGTCATGGCCGAATTTGAATCCCAAGAGAGTGGTATTTTGAAATTTTTGATATTTTTAAGAAAACATAACATTTTGGAATGGACATGCATGGCATGTGTTAGGCAGTAGGATTAGGCATACTTACCTGTTTATTTGCATCACCAACTGATTTTTGGCTTACTAACCAATCTTGAATTTGCTTCTACATGTATGTCTTGACGAATGAGATCTAGCAGTTCTATTGAGAAGGCTCCTGCCATCGTTCCATCTCGAGCTGATTTGTCTAGCAATGACAAAGATACTGTCTCGATTAGTCTTTAGGTTGCGCGGACTCTTCAGAGGCACTTCGATTGAGGTGGTGATGACCCTACATCTTTTGGAGGCATTCATATAGTACACCATACTAGGAGTCGGTGTTCTGTGGAGATGGCTAGTGCCTCGTCTCAGTCCCGCACTGGTTCAAGAGGCAACTATAGACACCGCATTTTGTACCCCTTACGACTCGGACCTCTGTTCCCCATTGATGCTCAAACTCTAAGGCCTAAAGCTAGTTTAGAGCCTAATTAGATATCAAGTTGACTTAAGGAGTGTTAAAATGGAAAATATAATCTTTTGATTGAGAACAAATCTATTTTTTGAAATAAAATGACCAAAGTGGCCCTCGGCCTATGTATGTAGGTCGTAGCTTTCGAACGCAAGCCAAAGCATTCGTACGTAGGTACATTCCTATGTACGCAACTAGGGTTTCAAAAGCATAAGAAAGGCAAGTTTTCTACAATAATGCCTAAGGTTTGGAACGAATCTCACATCGTCTGAGAGTCGTTCCAAACCCCATTTTTTCAACTATAAAAAGTCTTACATGGAACATTTTCAAAACACACAGAAATCCCACTGGAAAAATCTAAGATTCACTAAAAAATAGTGAATTAAAAGGGAGTTTTTTACAAAACACCCTCAAGTCAATTTTATTTGATTAGGACATTTTTTGGCCCCAATCCTTTTAGTTCAACGTTGCTAATCACTTTCTTATTGGTTTGTGAATAGATTTGACTTAGGGGAATGGTCAAAATCATGCTTGGAAAGCTTTTGTTTAAGGTATTGAGTCTAATCCTTCTTTTTTATTTTTCTTCCTTTTTTGTTTTTCTTTTGTGTTTTACTCTTGTTTTTTTGCTTAGTTTATGTTTGTACATGTTTGTTTAGTTTGGCCATTTAGTTCTTTTAATATTTTTGTGTACATTAGGTTGTTAGTTTATTGTTTTAGAGTTCTACTCTATTTCTATGTTTTTGGGTTTTCTGGACAAGGATCTGCGTACGCATGATCTAGCCTATGAAAACAAGCTTGATTCTGCGTACATAGACCTATTCTAGCGTGCGTGATGTCGTTGTCCAGAAACCCTAAGGGCCCGTTTAGTAGTAGATTCCAAACATCGTTGTTTAAAATGATGTGAAAACTGTGGTTTAAAAAGTGTTATTGAAACACATGTTTTTAGTGTTCATAAAACAAAAAATGTGTTTGGTACCATGGTTTAAATGACATGTTTCAATGTTTGAAAAACATAAAATATGTGTTTGGTATGTGTGTGTTTGATTTTTAAAAAAGTTGACACCGTGGACAAAATAATATTTTTCATTTGAGGAGAGAGAAGAAATCCATTTTATACCGTTGCCCTTCTTTTCTCATCAGTGTTCCTTCTTTTTCCCTTCTCTTCCCTAAGAGCAAAAAACCAAACCCACACCGTTGCAATCCTCATCTCCATCGATGCAGTAGAAGACCCATGGTTGGGCTTCATGTTCCTCGGATCTCATCTCCACTGTCAGCACTCCAAGACCCAACAACGAATCAAGATTTGCTCGCCGTCAAAGCCAACGTAAAAAGGTTCCACTTCAACACCAACAACCCGCGGGCCTACTACAAATCCAGGTTCGAATCTCACTTTCACCTTGGTTGTTAATGGGTTTTTGTCTAATGATTGTTGTGTTCCTTCTTTATACACTTAATTGAAAAACTGTGGCAATTTAGTAAGAGGGGTTTTATGAGAGGGTTTGGATGAAAGGATAGAAATTTTCAATCCTTTCATGCCTCTCATTTCTAGTGTTCATCTGCACAAAGGGAATTTAGCTTGCAACCCCAATATTACTTAAGGAGAAGAAAAAAAAAAGTCTACAATGTCTAATTTTTTTTCTCAACTCCAATATTCCTGTAATTCACTGATCTTTAAGATTTAAATTTATTTTTATTAGGACATATGTGACTCAATGTTAGGAACATATGTCAATATTTTATGTAATTGGCTAATCATTTGACAAAACGCACTTTACTTGTAATTGGGTAGATTTAGGATGTGTTTTATACTTCAAGGAACAAGGTTTCAAGTTCAAGTGTTAAAGCCATGCAAGTCTGTCCAACAATCAAGTGAGAAAGTGCTGGATTTTAAAACTCGACAGCTAGCATCTATCGAGGTTTAAAAGCTGTTTTAGCTCGTGGCTCGACAGTTAGCTCGATAGATGACTATCTATCCAGGTTTATGAAACTCAGTTTTTCAGAGCTGTTTTTCATCCAATCTGTGAGTGTGTGTTTAGGCTTTCTTTTCTCACAATCCTAAACTTATATAAGGATTATTTTGAGGGCCGTCAAAGGTTACACAAGTTGCACGAGTGTGAAGCAAAGTCTTGTTCATGCAAATTGTGACAAGAGACAGAATTTGTTCTAGTTCATTTTTTTCTTGAAGAAGCTATTGTGTTTGTACACTATAGGGTTTTGTAACCAAGGAGCTTCTTGTACTTCATCGTGTGATGAACTGAAGAACTTTACAGCCAACATCTTTCTCAAGTTGGTAATCAAGTCGCGTACTAGGATCCGCGCATTTATTGGTTAGTCATGTACTGGGAGCCATGCATTGAAAATGAGAGATTGTCACTACATAATAAGTCCAATTGGGTATTGGGGTAAAGGTTCAACTGTAGGTTGGTATAAGGTACTAGGATTCTTTTACTTGTAACTGCTTGTTTTGATAATAGTGGATTCTTGGGAGTGGTGACTTTAAAATCACCCGGTGAGGTTTTTGTCGTGTAGGTTTTCCCTTAAAAAAAAAATCACCCATGTTAATTTAATTTCCACTGCATTTAGTTTAATTGGTGATTTGTTTGTACTGCCATGCATATTGTATGTCAATCTGATTAATTAATCAACTTGGCTAATTAATTAGTTAATCTATCACAATGAGTCTGTGATACCCCAATTTGATTGATTGTGTGATGTGTGTGGGTGTGTGATGAGTCCCACATCGAGTATTTACTGGGTTGAACTGGGTTTTATTAACAACTACAAGGAGCCTCAATTGTGACTAGTCCTTTTGAGGTATAACGTAGATGTGGCTAGCGCTTTTCCTTGGGTCGTTACATATGGTATCAGAGCTGGCCCGGTAATCCCATGTGGGCTCAAAGACACTACGCCACAAAATGGGCTCTAACAAGGATGTTAGGGATTTAAGTGGGGGAGATTGTGATACCCCAATTTGATTGATTGTGTGATGTGTGTAGGTGTGTGATGAGTCCCACATCGGGTATTTACTGGATTGAACTAAGCTTTATTAACAACTATAAGGAGCCTCAATTGTGACTAGTCCTTTTGAGGTATAGCGCAGATGTAGCTAGCACTTTTCCTTAGGTCGTTACAGAATCAATACATTCTTGGCCTGTCAAATGGTATTAGAGCAGGCACACTCTGATTAGGTGTTAATATTTGCTGTGTGATCCATTGACCCTTGTTTGTCATGAAAATATCCTCTACTGAAACTGCTAAGGAAGCATGGACCATTCTCCAGACAACCTATGAAGGAACCAAGGTTGTCAAGGATTCAAACCTTCAGAGGCTTACTACGAGCTTTGAAGAGATTAAGATGGAGGAGGATGAGTCATTTAATGAGTTCTATGCCAAGCTCAAGGACATAGTGAACTCAGCCTTTAATCTTGGGGAAACCATTCCTAAACCCAATATTGTCAGAAAGGTGCTTAGATCTCTACCCAAGAGATTTCATGCCAAGGTCACCGCAATTGAGGAATCGAAGGATATTGACAAAATTCTTTTGACAGAGTTGGTTGGTAATCTGCTGACCTATGAGTTGGGTTTGGCAAGGATCGGGAAATCAAGGAAGAGCAAGAGCATGGCATTGAAGGCCAAGAGTAGTGATATTGATAAGTCTTCAGACAATGAAGATCCTAAAATGAAGTCCTACATTACAAGGTAATTCAAGAAGTTCATGAAGAATGCCAATGGGAAGGGCTTCAACAAGGACCGTAGGCAATCCAGTTCCTCACAGTTTAAGAGCCAAGATAAAGGGAAGAAGGATGCTAGGGATGGCGGTCAGTACACTGTTCCCTCAGGACCAAAATGCTTTGGGTGTCAAGGTTTCGGTCACATGAACAAGAGTGCCCTACGTATCTCAAGATTATTGGGAAGAGTAAGGCACTTGCTGCTACGTTGAGTGACACTGAGCCTGATGATGATTCTGATAATGAGGATGATGGAATCCTAAATGCCTTCACTGCCACCATAAATCCTACTGAAGAGATTGCTGAAGATGTGATTGAAGAAGAGGAATTGGTGGAGTCTAAGTTTGAAAAGATGGATGAGCAAGATGACATCCACACAGCCTATGCAAAGTTATACAAAGTCTCAAAAAAGCATGAGAAGTTGTATAGGTTGGCCACCAAGAAGCTTAGTGAAATGGAACTTGAACGAGAAGAAATTTCCACTAAGTTTGATGAAGCAAATCAGATCATTGGAGCACTGAGATTTGAGAATAATTTCGTGGCTGAGAAGACCAAGAAACTTGAGGCAAAACTGTTCCAAGATAGAGCCTAGTTGGAAAGGACTTCAAGTGTAAAGCTCGATGAGATGCTTAGTCTACAGTAATTTGCTTCCGATCGAACCAGTTTAGCTTATGATTTCTTTTCTCCTAATATTACTACTTCTAGTACTACTGTTTTTGTTCCTCCTGCTAATAATACTGAAACTGAGAACAATGGTGTTAAAAATGAATTAGTTGGTGAGAACATAGACAAAGGTAAATCTATCTTAGGAGCAACCCCTAAGCAGGATAAGAAAGAAGTTAAAAACCCTAGGGCTAAGAAGGGAAATACTTAAAAGCCCAAACAGAAAAAGCAGCATTTTTGTCATCACCGTGGCACAGCTGGACATACTCGACCTAATTGCTATAAGTGGTTAGCCATTCAACAGAGCAACAGCATGATCACATCGGGAAACAAGAATCAGTTTCCATCCTCCTTTGCTCTTCTTGGAGATCTTCTCAAAGCCATCATGTTCCTTTCGAACTTGAACGGTTTTAATTCTTCCCCCTTACCACTGGATCAAAAGTCTGCTAAACGAAAAGGTTCTTCCAAGGTGTGGAAGGAAAAGGGCTCCAAGTGATTTGGTCACTTTTTCTCTCTCTTCGCTTCTTGTTTCTGTGTTTGCATTACTTGTTTATTTTGCTTTCATGTTTTGGGTCAGTCTAGTTTTATGCAATTGCTTTGTTTAACATGTTTTTGTCTGTTTACTTTTCAGTTTTGTTTTATTTTGTTTTTCATATTAAAAAAAATTAAAAAATCAGAAAAATACAAAAATAGTGTGTTTTGTGTACATTGGTACTTGTGTACCTTGGATGGCCATTGAAACAAATTTTTCTAAACTTTGTATCTTTTGTAACTTAGATGAGCATCTCTATGCATAACTAAGCAAGTGAGCTTTATGGCTCGTGTTTGTGATGAGTAAAATTAAGTAATCTCTTCTACTTAACACTTGTATCACTCTTTTTGACGGGAAGGACTAGGAAATCCTAAGAGAAAGGCATAAATAACCATCTCACCATTTAGCTTATGATTTCTTTTCTCCTAATATTGCTACTTCTAGTACTACTGTTTTTGTTCCTCCTGCTAATAATACTGAAACTGAGAACAATGATGTTAAAAATGAATTAGCTAGTGAGAACATAGACAAAGGTAAATCTATCTTAGGAGCAACCCTTAAGCAGGATAAGAAAGAAGTTAAAAACCCTAGGGCTAAGAAGGGAAATACTTAAAAGCCCAAACAGAAAAAGCAGCATTTCTGTCATCATCGTGGCACAGCTGGACATACTCGACCTAATTGCTATAAGTGATTAGCCACTCAACAGAGCAACAGCATGATCACATCGGGAAACAAGAATCAGTTTCCATCCTCCTTTGCTCTTCTTGGAGATCTTCTCAAAGCCATCATGTTCCTTTCGAACTTAAACGGTTTTAATTCTTCCCCCTTACCGCCGAATCAAAGGTCTGCTAAACAGAAAGGTTCTTCCAAGGTGTGGAAGGAAAAGGGCTCCAAGTGATTCTGTCACTTTTTCTCTCTCTCCGCTTCTTGTTTCTGTGTTTGCATTACTTGTTTATTTTG
This sequence comes from Quercus lobata, assembly GCF_001633185.2. Classification (NCBI taxonomy): domain Eukaryota; kingdom Viridiplantae; phylum Streptophyta; class Magnoliopsida; order Fagales; family Fagaceae; genus Quercus; species Quercus lobata. The sequence goes on from NC_044907.1 coordinate 50,492,983, forward strand.
CTTTCATGTTTTGGGTCAGTCTAGTTTTATGCAATTGCTTTGTTTAACATGTTTTTGTCTGTTTACTTTTCAGTTTTGTTTTATTTTGTTTTTCATATTAAAAAAAAATTGAAAAATCAGAAAAATACAAAAAATAGTGTGTTTTGTGTACATTGGTACTTGTGTACCTTGGATGGCCATTGAAACAAATTTTTCTAAACTTTGTATCTTTTGTAACTTAGATGAGCATCTCTATGCATAACTAAGCAAGTGAGTTTTATGGCTCGTGTTTGTGATGAGTAAAATTAAGTAATCTCTTGTACTTAACACTTGTATCACTCTTTTTGACGAGAAGGACTAGGAAATCCTAAGAGAAAGGCATAAATAACCATCTCACCATTGTTGCCTGCTAATTATGAAATGACATTTGTATGCTTCGGCATAGCAAAAATGGAATGTCAAATTCTTAACATCATTGGGTATTTCTTTTTTATTTGTTATATGCCCATGCATGATTTGTTTAAAAGAAAATTATGCAAAGAAAAATAAAAGCAAAAAGATTAAAATGTTTTATATATGATTGCAAGTGTGTATTCTAGGAGATGTGGAAGTTATAGGATGTACCTCAAAAGTGATAGTCCTCATCAAACAGTTATGATTGTGTGTGAGTTAAAGTGGTTTTCTCATATCTCAAATCGTCATAACATGTAGACACTTATGCAATCTTGTAATGTTTTTCACACATAACATGCAATATTCTTTGCTACTTTTGATACATGTGCAGGTACAATGTGATTTGGCCATCACAAGGGATACATGTGTTAATGTATGCTCGCTAAACTGTCTTGACTTGTTTTTTAAATATAAAAGTGGTTAGACCTGTTTAGTTTGTGTGTGTGTGTTTTGGATCTATGTGCTTAACATTTTTGTTGAGAGATGATTTTGAGAGTCTAAAATGTTGTTTGGATCTCTGGTTGTAAAGCATGCTTGATTGCATTCATATTTGTGTTTTTCTCTTCTTTGAAAAACTATATTTTTTTAAGCAATCTCGATAGCTTCTCGATAGCTCTCGACAGATACGCTATCTATCGAGACCCTTCAGCTGCTTTTTATCATATTCTTGATAGCTCTCAATAGCTACTTCGATCCATCGAGAAACCTTTTGGATGCTCGATAGCTTCTCGATAGCTACCTCGATCCATCGAGATTTATTGCTGAGAAAACCTCTCATTAAATCCTCAATAGCTATCTCGATAGCTAAAAGGCACTTTTTAAATCTCGATAGCTCTCGATCCATCGAGGTTTATGATTTTTCTATATATAGGCGCCTTGCGATTTCAGCTTCATTTTCTCTCGATCTCTCTTGATCCTTTCAGTCTTTTCACCTCCCAAACTCCTCTAAATCACTCCAAACCTCTTCCCCAAGTGTTCTTCGGTCTCAAGATAATTTCTTCTCTCTGGTAAGACTCTTTCTCATTCATTTCTTCATGCATTTCATCTTTTGTGACCTAACTTTTGGGGTTTGTTGAAAAATTTGGGGTTTTTCAAAATTAAAGAGGCTTTTGCAAAATTTTTGGGATGAGTTTTGTTTATTTGCTTTTAAAACATCATGCATTGCATCACATGTGCATTATAACAATGTTTCATGCATTTAGATGTGTGTTTACCTTGTTGCAATGATTGTGTGCTGTTAGGTTTGGTTTAGGCTGAGCCCGTGATGTTTTTAAGTTTTCATGTCACATGTTCATGCATACGTACCTTCAAGTTTCTATATTCGTATATATACTATCTTGTTGGTGCTTTTCCTATTGTCTTTCTCTCTCTCTCTCTTTCTTGCGTTAGTTGCATCATGGCACCTAAACCTAAGTCTACTTCGTCCCAAAACCCTCTTCGTTCTAGGGTATCTACTTCTTCTTCTGATCCTACCCTTTCTTCTGTTCAGATCCGTGATGAGAGGACCTGTAAGGACTTCTCGAAGAACTTTTCTAGATGAGGTATTCATTCGGAATGCCAAGTCATCTTGTCAAATTTCTTTGACACTGACCTACCCACTGTCATCTACAGTAGGGGTTGGGAGTCACTATGTGGTGCCCCAGTCACTTGCCCTTCCGTGATTATACGGGAGTTTTACTCCAATATGCACGGATTTGATTCTTCAGTACCTCAGTTTTCTACTCGCGGTTGAGGTATGTGCATTGTGGTCACTCTGGATATCGTATCCGAGGTGCTCCATGTCCCGAGGGTAGTGCATCCTGACTACCTCGGTTGTAATCGTCTAAGGACTGTGTCCAAAGATGAGCTTATGTCTCTATTCTGTGAGACTCTGTCTTCTTGGGGTGATCATTAGAACACCCGTTGCTCGACCTTTGCTAAAGGTCCGAGATTTTTGAACATGGTGATGACATTTATCCTTCATCCTTTTTAACACTATAACACTATCACAAGCCTTATGCTTGCTTTTTGTTATCCTTCATTGAGGATCTTTCTATTGACTTCCCTTCTCACTTTATCTTTTCCCTTATAGATGTTTTCAGGGATACGGCGACCCGTGATAAGCTCATATTTCCTTCAGCTATCATGAGGATTCTTCGCCATTTTTCTATCTCCTTTCCTCTATCCGATCACTTCTTCGTCATGGGAGCCATTGATGCTGCTACTGTTAGACGGAGTGATGCTTTGCTTCGCCCGAGGTGGACACAGACCGAGACAGCAGCTCCTGCAGTTCCATCCACCTCCGCTCCTTTGTCTTTTGCGAGTGGAGTGACACTTGAGGCCATCATGACATAGCTTGCGCGCATGGATGCTCGCCTTGACACTCTCAGTGATGAGCTGTGTCAGGTGAACACCCATGTCGGCATATCGCACGACAACAGGCTGCTATGGGTGGTTTCACTGCTACTTCTTCACCTTCTCCACCGGCGTCCAAGGATGAGAGTGACGATGGCTCCAGTAGTGAGGATGCTAATGAGGACGATGGTGCTAGCTCGCCCAGTGATGATGAGATGTCTACTTGATATACTTACCCTTTGTCACTCATGACAAAAAGGGGGAATAGTTTTGAGATGAGAGTAGTCATACTCATAAGGAGAGAGTTAGTATAGGAGATTTTTTTTTTAGGGGGAGTGTCCATATTCTTTGAGGGATGTAGTGATGATCTTTTGTATCTTTTCTTTTCTGTCTCTTTTAGATACATTATTTCTTTGTATATTGGTCTTGTGACCACTTGACATACATTGTACTTATATTTGGTTTATATATAAATTGATGTATGTTCTTTCACCTATCTTTCCATGTGTTGTTTCTTTTCTTTCTTTATACACATGTTTCTTATATAATGCCTTAATGAGTTTTGTTTAAAGTGTTTCAGAAATACAGGTTGTCAAAGTCTGCTTGCCATAAACTCTCTTCTTGTAAAGTTTTTCAAGAGTTTGTGTTAGGATAGTTTTTATTGTATTCAACAAGTGAGTATGAGTTGAGTAATTTATGGCTTCTCTCATATGTTAATTTGTTTGTTGTGGTTTTGTCACAGATTACCAAAGGGAGAGATTGTTAGGACATATGTGATTCAATGTTAGGAACATATATCAATATTTTATGTAATTGGCTAATCCTTTGACAAATGCATTTTACTTGTAATTGGGTAGATCTAGGATGTGTCTAATACTTCAAGGAACAAAGTTTAGTTTAAGTATTAAAGCCATGCAAGTCTATCCAAGAATCAAGTGAAAAAGTGCTAGATTTTAAAGCTCGACAGCTAGCATCTATCGAGGTTTAAAAGCCGTTTTAGCCCTTGACTCGACAGCTAACTTGATAGATGACTATCTATCTAGGTTTATAAAACTCAGTTTTTCAGAGCTGTTTTTCATCCAATCCGTGAGTATGTGTTTAGACTTTCTTTTCTCACAACCCTAAACATATATAGGATTATTTTGAGGGCCGTCAAAGGTTACACAAGTTGCACAAGTGTGAAGCAAAGTCTTGTTCATGCAAATTGTGACCGGAGATAGAATTTGCCCTAGTTCATCTTTTTCTTGAAGAAGCTGCTGTATTTGTACACCGTAGGGTTTTGTAACCAAGGAGCTTCTTGTACTTCATCATGTGATGAAGTGAAGAACTTTGCAGCCAACATCTTTCTCAAGTTGGTGATCAAGTTGCGTACTGGGATCTGTGCATCTATTGGTTAGTCACGTATTGGGAGTCGTGCATTAAAAAGGAAAGATTGTCACTACAGAACAAGTCCAATTAGGTATTGGGGTAAGGGTTCAACTGTAGGTTGGTATAAAGTACTGGGATTCCTTTACTTGTAACCGCTTGTTTTGATAATAGTGGATTCTCAAGAGTGGTGACCTTAAAATCACCTAGTGGGGTTTTTGCCGTGTAGGTTTTCCCCATTCGAAAACAAATCACCCGTGTCAATTTAATTTCCGTTGCATTTAGTTTAATTGGTGATTTTTTTGTGCTGCCACGCATATTGTATGTAAATCTGATTAATTAATCAACTTGGCTAATTAATTGGTCAATCTATCACATGGGGTTAATACAATCTTGGCCTGTCACTTTTGTAGCGTAGAGGAGACTTAATATTTTTTTAAATTGTAGATTAATAATTTTGTCAAGCAATGATGCAATAAATTCATTTATTTAGGTAAATTTTGGTGCCAATAAGAAAACTATGTTGGGTTGCTATAAAGGACGAATATTCCAAATATTACACTTTGTTTGAACCAAACATTGCATAGTTTAGTGGTCGTATTGAGTAATTGGGCCTGTAGTCTTTACTGTAGAGTTTGATTTATTTTGAATGCTATATGATATACTCCTAGGAGGGTGAGGCCCTCTAAATACCAGTTGCTAAAAGCATACTTGAGGGAATAAAATTGTGGAATTTCGTCATACCTTGAAAAAGAGCTTATTTCAGTTTTAGGATCTCAATCTTCTCTCAACCATGCCTTGAAATTGTTAGGCAGTTCTTGTTAAGGCATTTTGTATTTGGTTATCACTGATCCAAATTGCAAAAGTTGTAATGTCTTCATTATAGAATTTTGTCTGTTGCTTGTCACTTTTTTATTGAAGTTAGATTGTATCTAAATAGTGAAGATAATACCTCTTGAATGACTTAGCACTTTGCAATTTTGACCAAATATCTTCATTAGTAAATACTCTTGATGCCGCTTCTATGCAATTGAAGAACGGTGTTTTTGCCCTCTTAAGCTTAGTAAAAATGTCGTATGCTCATGTGCTGGTGCATATCATAGATGTGTGAATATCTACTCAGTTTTCATTGGCAAGACTTGAATTCCTTTTTTTTTTTTTTTTGGTAACATGACGTAATGATTTACTTCACTTGGCAATGTGCCCTTGGAAGAGGTAATGAAGCTTCATGAACTTGAACACTATTTAAGGAGGGTGCAGTCCTATTTTTATCTGTGGCTTCTATATGATTGTAAACATTCTTGCCTTCTATGTGATTGTGCCTTTAATATGATTGTTGACATATTAGTGGATTCTTTTTGCAGTGTCAGAAGCAATGTGTACTGATATTGACGACGGGCTTAGGTTCCAAAATTCAAACTGTTTGTGTGGCTTGAGAGCAAGCATGAGGATTTCAGATAAGTGAAATGAAAACCGATATAGACTTTTCCAATGTTTCTTAAGGGATGAATGTTGGTTTTTTCAATGGTGTATTCCCTTGAAGACATCATTGTCATATGCGGAGGATTTTTAGCAACTACAAGTAGAGCTGTGTGTATTGTGAGAAGAATTGAGGGTCATACATGACAAGATCCAACCCATTGTTGAGACAAAAAGAATGGTGAAGATTATGTTCATTGGATGGTGCCTGCTATGCACCACTCTTGCACTACTGCTCACTATGACAACGGTGTAAACAAAACTGTTATGATGGGCACTTTGTTTTTGGTGTGTAACCATATTAATTTATTATGTACTAGGGACTCGTTATGAAACTGAAATGGATACATAAGACTATTTTGCTGATGCATTGTGTAATATTTTTGGACATAGTAGACTCTTGTATTTTGCTAGTGCTAGGTATATGCATGGGGATGAAGTGCATCCATGTCAGTAAAAGTCTATGGGGATGAATTGTAGAATTTCCATTTATTTTTGCATTACCCTCTTGTCTATTGTTATGGGATAAGCTTTTATGCTCTACATACAATAGGTCGTTCTCTTTGTTGAACTCTCTTTTTTTTATTGATGAATTATAGTTCAAATTAATGATAGTTCACATTATTCTAGGACCATTTCAAGACGTAATTGTAAAGTATTTTGTAATCATGCTAATGGCTAGTAGGGATTAGATGATGAAATACCAAAAAAAATAATAACACTTTACAATTAATAAGGAGTTGGTCGTACTAGACATTAGCATGCTTTTTAATCAAATATGCAGACGAGCCTGTTCTCAACATGGTAGAAAGCATGGTTTGATTTCAACAATTTGAATTTTTAAATTTGTTTCCTTGTTTGTAGCAATGATCAACTATAGCAGGGTTATTATGTCCTCATAGTTGGTACTCATATGGTCAATGGTTATAAATATAGAACGATTTAACAGTGGCCCATGCATGCAAACAAAGAAATACAAATTGAGAGGTAACACTTAAAATATCAAAACAATGGTTGAGTGTTGGTCATAAGGAGTTGGTCGTACTCTTACAAATAGCTTGTCTCATCCTTTTAGCTTTAACTTCCATCACACAAAACAAACAAATAGTTGGACCCACATTCTTACAAAGTATGGCACCCTCACAAAGTATGCCACCTGCCAGTACTACAAAATAGAAGTGCAACAATTTGCAAATTTATGGGGCCATATTATCTACAAATACATTCTCCTAAAAACCTCAACCACAGTTGGTTGTGTAATCTACCCATGATGACTTGCATAATTGAGTGTAATTTATCACTTCTCAACTTTAAACTTTAGTCTAATTTTATTTATTTTGTTGATTTTAGACTTGATTTTTGTTAATTAAATTTTATTCCAGATTTGAAGAAAATAAAGATTTATTCAAATAAAAGAAATGTGAAGCATCTAAAGAGAATATTTTTGGCCTTGGAAGTAGGCAACGAAAAGAAAAGATGCGCTGAAACAGAAGACCCAAAAAAAAAAAAAAAAGTGCTGAAACGGTGGTGTGGGCTGAACTGAAAAAGGTTTTGGGCTGAAGCAAAAACGTTCTGAACTAAAAAAAGAGGTTTTGGGCTGAAATGAAAAATGTTTTGGGCTGAAGCAAAACGTTTTGGGCTTTTTGGGCTGTGTTAGGCTGCAACAAGTTTTGGACTGGACTTTAAAAACGTAGGGCTAAAAGAAAACAAAGAAAGGTACGCTGAAGAAAAGAAAAAAAAGGTAGCCGAAACATAAAAGAAAGAAAGAGGGCTGAACAGAAAAAAGGAGGCGTTGAACAGAGAGAACAAAAAGAAAGAAGGAGGCACTGAACAGTAAAGCAGAAAAGAGTGCTGAAGCAGAAAAGACACTGAAAAAGATTCTTTTGCGTTTATTTTTTCCTTCAAATCTTCTCAGAAAAATTATGGTGAATTCGTTTATGTTGAATTTAATTTTTAGCATGAACTAAATTTTCTTTATTTTAGGAAAACGATGTAATCTAGTTCCGAACTATGCTTGCTTTTCTATGTTAATTTGAACAATTTCTCTTCATGTTTGTCTGATTTATTCTAAGTTTATTGCTTCTAATTAACTGGCCATTAATTAGATGATTTTAATCTTGTGATTTGCTGTCGAAGAGGGAATTAGGATAGATTTTGAATATTTCAGCGTAGGTAAATATAGAGATCGAAAGACTTGTATGAACCTATGTAGTATTAAAATCGTTGGTCTTAATGCTTTCTTACTTTATTAAATTGCATACTCTTGTGTAAATTGATGAACAAGAATGTTTCCAATTGACTGTCGAAAGAGGCTTTTGGAAGAGTTTGGAGATTGCTAACAAACAAAGAGAATTAAATTCAATTAGCTAGATGAGTAAAGCATAGTGAGGGATTAGGTGAAATCAATTTCCTAGAAGTTTCTCTCTCATTAAGTTGATTTTCAAGCAACATCTTTCTTTTCCTCTGCGTATCTTTTATTTAAATTGATTTTATTTTGAATTCTAATTACAAAAACCTTAGTGACTTCTCTAGATAAAATCGAAATTAGCATAATTTTGGTATTTGTCAAAAGTAAGTTACCAATCCCTGAGGATGATACTTTTCTCATCACTTTACTATAAAACTACGATACTGTGCACTTGCAGTTTTGCACCAATCAACCCACATAGCAGCAGTTATCGTATCACGATACTCAGTCATGGCTCGTTGTGCCCGAGGATTAAAAACTTCTTCATTCCCCCCACTACCTACTCGTGCATCACATGCTATGCTTGCATCACTGCTATGCACATCTGATTCTTCCCACGCATGGAACATTTCATCCGCCTTATTATACATGCATATTAGGTTGTGCAGTGCACAGCAGACAGTCACAATCAATCGTTGTCTAGATTGTGAGAAGGAGTGCATTTCATTTAGGATCGGGAACCTTGCCTTCAACACGCCAAAGCATCATTCAATCACCATTCGCAATAACGAATGCCTATAACTGAACAACTCCTATGGTGTTATTGCCTGCCTGTTTTCATCTCGATACTCCTAGGTATGGTATCATACAGACTTGTGTGGGGGGAGGAATGCAGTGCCTTTTGCATACCTCGAATCAACGAGATAGCATGATTCTACAATAAATCGTTATAACCATTGGTAATTAATGTTACGAAGACACAAGTAAAAACATTAATAACAATAACATTGGTTCTTACGTAAATTTCTTTCTATATGGCATATTTGACTAGTGCAGATTAATCAATAATGTGTTGTGACACAAACCTACAACAAAAGACTTTGACCATATCATTACAAAGTGGCAGAAAATAATTGCATTGGGACCAAAAATAAAGTTGCAGTCAATGGCTAGCAAAATCAATTTTGTTTTGTTTCGTGGAAGAGAGTGATAGATGATATATGTCATAACAGAAGATAAAATGTTCAACCACACACGTTTTAGAAAAGAGGCAAAACAACTAAAGAGACATCTAGCTAGCATGGTAATTAAACTAGGAAAAAGACTTGTTATACAAAATTGTTGACACAACTCTTTTACTAATCTAACAAGATAAAGCAACACAATGAATAAAAGTATACAAATATGAGAACTCAACACCAGAATTTTTCAAATAGAACTCCAAATAAAAAGTCTCATATAAAATCAACAAATACTGTAGATAGCTTATTCACACTTTTTATATAGTTAGTAGATTTCATGATGTCTCATCAGCTAATGAGACTTTTCTCCGTTTTTGAGGGTGGGGTAATGTTGTGATAAGTAACTAAGATTTATGCCCATTGGAAGAGACGAGTTCTTTGGTCTCTTTTAGGGGGGGATATGGCCTGCAAAGAACTCAATTGAGTGCAAATAACTAAGATATTATAATCCATTTCCAACAAGATAAGATAACACCACGTACTTGATAAGATAAATCCTAAGAGAGAACAATCCTAAACTCACTTATAGATAACCCATGACTTCTTTTTAAATAAATAATAACAAAATTACACTTTTGAATCCTTGATCTCACCTAGAGACGTATGGCTCCCACTTTTTCCATTGGGTTCATCTCTCAATTAATAATTATATACTAGTAAACAAGAAAAGTCAGTGGGCACTTCGAAAAAGCAATATAAAGTTGAGACTAGGTATGTCTTTGCTCGCATTTGCTTATCATTCAACTCACCATTAGTTAGACACTTTTCTTATTCTCTTTATTTTTTTTTTCATTGTTGGCTTTAAGCAAAACAAACAAAATGGCCAGGACACACATTTCACTTTACCTATTTATTTTTGCTGAAATGAGAGAGATATAGCACCCAAAAAAAAAAAAAAAATTCAAAATAAGGATGGGCCTAGATGGCATAAGGAGCAATGCACTGACTGGTGGTTAAAAATGCACATCCCTTCCCATAGAAACATTTACTAAGACAGCTGAGCATAAAGAGTTGGGCTAACTATATAGGATTACACATTCAAACATTTAATTACAACAATGAATTAAGCAATAATAACAAATTAATAATATCACACATTCTAATCTTCATAAGCTAAACAAATAAGGGTTTTTTTTTACTTTTTTGTGTCAAATTGAAGTAACTAGAGGAATTTCTTATTGAATGTTTTCCAAGTGACACTCCCAAGTCCTAAACCATTGTGAAAAAGATTAATAAATTACCTCTAGGCAGCCAAGGGAACTCATACTCGGTATGTCCAAGTGCGTTCTACATAACACTTGAATCGTTCGCACTCCCTTCCCATCCAACATACACATACGTAAACTGCATGTCAAAGTTGCATGCACACATCACATTTTAAGTAATGTCACTCCTTCTATCTCTAAAGGCGGTGGTTCTACTGGCTGGTGCAAAAGCACTGATACGTGTCTCATCAATGGGCCCCACACATTTCTGTTATTAAAATAGTAATGTTTCTTATGTATAGGAATCAAAACAATCAAATAATCTAATTAGCTCTGAGCATAAAGCATTGTAGGGTGTATTAGGAACTGCGTATTGTACAGGAAATATTTCATAAATCACAATGAATAAAATGAAAGAATATATTGAATTCATATTTCTAAAGAAAACATTGTCTTCTATATTTATAGCATTATACCAACATTCTATTAGGTAATTTGAACAAATTGACCAATTTAGACAATCATTAAATTAATAATAAGATACCAGTATAATCTCATACCTTAAACTATGAATAATATTTGTTATTTCTGTGAAGTGAATAAGGAAGCTCGGCTCCATTAGCGTCAGGCCAAATGATGAGGCATCCTAGTGAATGGATAGCTCGCAATGCACACCGGAACCCCTTTTGAATGGTCTTAAGAGAATGTTGAAAACGGTTGCAAGTTAGCCGAAAGTTAGTATTGTGTCCAATGATGTATAACAACGTCCCATCCGACTCCTCCACTGACATAATGCTAGTATCCACCTCTAATAGGTGTAACCTCTTCAACTCATTACACAAGTGCTTGAAAATGTGAACGTCCATGCGAAATATGTCATAACAAACTTGAGGATTTTCTTCTAGTACTTCTTGAACGTATGACTTACCACTTAAGATACTAGTGCACATAGGACGTTTCATGTAGTACTTTTGAACATACTCTATACAAAGTTGAATGTAGGCTGTGGCAATCTCAAGTTCGACATCACTATCATCGTGATCTGAATCGAAGTCGGCCATGACTAAATCACACCTATGAGCAGCCAACAATATATATACATTTGTATGTATCTATATAAATGTGTGTGTGTGTATATATATAATATGTGTGTGTGTACCAAACAACATGTAAAGAACACAACAGTAAAACATATGTGACCAAACAAGGAGTAAAGATCACAACAGCAAAACATATGTGATAGATATATAGCACTAGTCCAAAGCATTAGACAGTAAAAGAAGAGAAAAAGCAAACATTTGTCCAAAGCATTAAAATAGTACACAGTTTTAACATGGAAATGAAATTAAAATAAGACTAATATGTTCAACCACAAAAGCCCATGCCACGACTATCAAAACAAACCACACCATTAACCACCCCCACCACTACTACAATCCACTACTAACAAAATCAATCCAAGCGCTTCTTCTATTTACTGTCATGGCAAAGAAAGCAGCTCTACTTTGGGGATTATGAAGCTTCGTTACAACCTTGTAGTAGGTGAAATGATCCACATCTGTGTGCTCGTTCAGCAGTGTTAATGCTTTGTTAATTGAGAACTGATCACCACCCACAAAAGACTCTCCTAATTAGGGCGTACTGTCGGTGGACCTATTGAGCCTCCGGCTCCTCATCTCAGTGAACCCCAAAATAGCCTCAGTCATGGTTTCAAGGGAGCCTCCTTTCTTCTTTTTTCCGTTTTAATGAACCGGCTCGGCTGCCCACTTTTCAGGTCACCTCCTACTTTGCCCTTCATCCAGTGTGAGCAGCTCCTCCACGTTGTCCACACTATCGGTGTCGACATTGACATGTACCCCCAATGATAGGAAGGCTGCATCCAGCTCTCGCTCTTCAAAACTATTTGGAGCTGGTTGGGTAGATGAAATTTGTAGGAAGCTCGTGGCAATGTTGGCATTGAAAAGCTGGCCCAATAGCTCGTAGTGTTGCAACCTCTTTTTGCGGAACTCCTTGCATCGATGGTTGACCTATTAACAATCGTATATATGGGGTTAAGCGATTTATTTATATAAAAACCAATACAAATGGCTTTAGTAATTAATTATGTTTAGCACTTACCACAATTGCACTTGCCCATGCCGCTTCACTTCCTACAACCATTTTCGAAACAGGGTCCCATCCTATTCCTGTACGTCCAAGGAGCTGGGAGAAGACCCGATGTCAAACCTTCAATATTTGATATTTTTGCCTAAGTTGTTCTTTGTTGTAATTTTTATTTTCACGTAAGTTAAACTTGCGCACAATGGATGTCCGAAGTCCTGTCTTAAACTGGCCTTGGGGCATATTCCCTCTAAGTTCCTCCTCTACCAACACATCTATGAAATGCTTCTCCACTAAGGGAGGCCATAACTTTCCATCCTCAGCATCAGTTGTGGCATTTGTCATCTAAATAAATTTTTTTATACTCATATATACTCCATATTTGAAATTTTACGATACAAATAATCAAACATGAACTTCCTACTCACTAAACTATGAAGCAGCAGGTATATAAGAGTGAATCCAAGTTAGACAATCATCATGTGCTTCATAAAATTATAGGGACAAAAAGATAAAAATGCCATAACGGAGTTAAAGGCAGAGGTTGATCTTCAAGAGTTAAAGGCAACAACAACAACCCAAGAAAATGAAAAACAAGTATAGCAAGTACATAAGGTATCACAACCATAGACTGATCTGTTATAATTGTTGTATAGCAAGCAAATTAATCATAATCTTGTTTTTCTCACAATACAGTAAACAAATTGAAGTGGACATTATACACCAAAAATAGTTTTATGAAAGAATATCCAAAGCATAGATTGTTGATTACTTAACAGGTTTACAGTTACGCATACAAAGCACAAGGATTTAAACACAACAACACAAAGGCCACAAAATGAAGACAAATTATATTAGAAACTAGCTATGAAATTATAACAGAACAAGCACAAAAATGACCACAAATTAAAATCACATATATAAGGAACTGAAGGGAACACGGTAAAATCACAGTTTCATTACATAGATGTAGACCTACCAATAAGGGAACACGATCAGGAGAGGAAGCACTGAAGGGTACTGATGTTCTGTATGGCACTATTGAGGTGGAGAACAATGCTGTGTCTGATTCCATCTGAATGAAGGCATGAGAGTAAAAATAAGCAACTAATGTAGGTTAATGTGATTTGAGATGAGGTAGGTTAGATGTGAAAGAAAGCTACCTAAAAATTTGGGGATATTAAAAAAATCTTACCTTACTAAGCCCTAGGCGACTATGTGGTAGACGCTTAGAGTGGAGTAGTTATGGGTGGAGTGAAATCCGTACAAGACAAGGGTCTTAGATTTGGTCAGTGATGGTTGGGGATCTTTATGAGAGGCAGTTGGGCGAAGAATCCTATTTCTGAGCAAGGATTTAAATGGGTTTGACTTCTTTTGCTGATGCATTATGAGGGAGAGATCTTTTACAAGAAGCCGCTGATGGGTTTGAGATGACTTTTGAGTTCTGATCCGTTGTGAGGGAGAGAGCTTCGTTGAGTTTTGTGAGATGGGTCGGTGAGGAGAGTTATGGCGCGATCGGTGTGAGTTATAGCGTTGGGTGAGTTATTTTAGATAGGTCGGTTAGAGTTGCTAATGGGTGAGAGTTAATGCTCTGTTGTTGATGGGTGAGAGTGATCAGTGAGTGTTAATGCTTTGCGGATTTGGCATGTTGAAGATGAGGACAAAGGCAGGCCTAATGAGAAGAAGAGAAGAGAGATAAGGTTTGTCACATCTAGTGGGACCCACGGGTTTGAAAGTATTTACGGAATTGCCACTGGAAAGCATTTTTTGTTGTTTAAAAATAGGTCCCAAGTGATTTCAAAAAGCATTGTTTAAAAACCATATTTCCAACAACAATGTTCAAACAACACTAAACATAGATACCCTACCAAACACGTGTTTATTTTTTTTTGAACACCAGTGTTCAGTGTTTAAACACTGAACACTAGTGTTTAAAATTGGTGACCAAATGAGCTCTAATTTTTTTGTTTGTTTTGTTTCTGCTTTCACATGTTCGTTTTGTGCAACCTCTTTTTCATATGTTTTAAGCCCCATGAGTTCTTGTTCACCTTTTAACATGTTCATTTGTCTTTAACATACTTAGATTAGGGTTTTGTGTTCGTTTTTTTGCCTTGATGTCATGAACATGCATTCACATGCTCATTCATGATGCCATAGGTGCTAAGATACTGCATAATAAGTAAGGTAAGTCATGCATTCACATGAACATGCATGTTGTTTGTTTAATCCTACTTTGACATGTGTATCGCCTTGTCTATAATATGATTTACTTGCTATGATGATATGTTTGTTGCCATGCTTGGGTGGTTGCTTTGTTTTAGATGTATGATAGGTTCTCACATGATAGATGAATGCTAAGGTTTCTTTGATATGTTGGATTCTCTTCTTTTTTTTTAGATAGATAGACAAGTATGTTTTGTTTGGGATGAAAGATGTCATGTTGTATGCTTAGATGTATGCTAGTGTATGTGTGAGTATAGATGCAAGTGTTGATTAAGACGTAAGACATAATAATGGGAGGCCAACCTTAGGGTTTGGCGATTTTGGGTGCTTAACACTTTCCCAAGAGCGTACCTAAACTCCGAACTCATACTCTGGTAGTAAAATCAAAAGGTCCTTTCTCGAAAGGACAATATATTCATGGTTCCTAGACCATATAATTAGGTGGCAACTCCCCCCCCCCCCTTGCGCCCACAGTAGCTCTTCACAGTTTCCTCGGACCGAGGAGGGAGGAGGCCCAGGGGGCGAGGAGCTAAAGGAGGAGCTCATGTTTGATGTTGATGCTGACTTGGTGGCCCTTGATGGGGTTGGACCAGGTCCAGGCGCTCAACGGCGTTGAGGTCGTAGACCGAGATTTCCGCCTGGTTTGTCTAAGGCTGAGGCTTATACTAGAGAGATTCGATCACAATATAGCTGACACTCATCTTCAGCATGGTCTGAAGAGGCATCCTTTCGCTCAGACTCGGAAGGCTCAAGTATGTTCCCTTTTCTCTTTCAATTGTCAAATCTAAATGTGTAGATATGCATGCCAACTGGTAGCTTTTCTGATTTCAAATGCAAACCCCTAACAAGATTCTCTGTTGGAAAGCTTGGACCTCATTCCTCATTCCTCTCTATCACACTAGGACGAATACGATGATACCTTAGTAGTAATGTATGGGTTTGTGAAATTTTGATCTTGAGATTTTTAGAATAAGTGTTTTTTCTTTTCTTTTTCTTTTTTCTTTTTTCTTTCTTTCTAGAGTTCTGGATTCAAAGGAGGAGATGAAAGAGAGAGACATAAAATATTATTGAAAAGCATTTTTACCCCTATTTTTCTAACAAAAAATAGTGAGGTGAATTACGGATGTCAAACAAAGGGAACCTTAGGTGGGTTAAGTGGTACTTTTTAAATTACGGGTAGACTTAGTTAAAACCGGTTAAACCACAGGTGAGTTAACTGCAATTATCTCAAGAAAATTTTTTAGTTTACATTGTACTAATAATGTAAGATTTACATTGTAGACTAAACAAATGTGTACTGAAAGTTCAAAAACGTGTAAAAACACCTTTGAACGTTTAGACCCCCAAATTACAACTTAATCAATTCAAGCAATATGTCAAACAACTAGTGTGCGGAAACTTAACATATGCTATAATATGAAATTGATTAAATACTATCTAAGTCATAACAAATTAAAATCCACAGCAGATAAATGAAAAGGCAAAGATAGAGAGGAAGGAAGATGCAAACACAAAGACAACACGCAATGTGTTATCGAAGAGGAAACCGAAGCCCTCGGCGTAAAACCTCTCCGCCGCCCTCTAAGCGGTAAACAATCCACTAGAAAATACAGTTGGGATACATGGACAGCAATAGACCCTCCAAGCCTAATCTACCCAGTGCACCTAAGCCCTCCAAGCTTCTTGCTCCAACGAGGTTGCGCCGAACCTTTTTCTTTTCTAGCTTCCCGGATTCCGCTACTAAACCATAGCATCCGCCATCCTTGGCATCTTCCAATGCTTCCCAAAACTCCAAGAACACTCAACACTCTAAATAGGTGTGGGTAGTGTTTGGATAGAAATCTCCTCTCAATAGGTATGACAATGAGAGAGGGAATGAGAAGAGACTACAAAGATTTCTCTCTAAGAATGAGTAGCTCTCTCTAATTGGGTGGGTGTTTTGAAGAAACCTCTCTTAGGGTTTTTCTTTCTGAATAGCCACCCATATCTTGTGGGAATGAGGGGTATTTATACTAGTGTGAGAATGGAATACGAAGAGTCAGTTTTTTCAAAAACAGGGCTGGCTGGTGACTTGACCTCGCGACTTGACTGAGTCGCGAGTTCAAGTCGCGAGCTAACTTAATGGCCAGTCTGGATTTTTGTCGTATAGTGCTCCAGGTGGCGTGACTGTTCAGCTCCCCTGCATGCTCTGCACGTGAGCAATTTTTGGCGGCTTGCAAGCCGCGAGCCACCCGCGAGTCCTAGCCGCGAGTCTCTACTTCACTGCACTGTCTTGAGCATTTCTTCACACTCTCTCACACACTACCCTTACATGATTCCCACCTAAATACAAGGTTTCTAAACATGATTCCCACCTAAATACAAGGTTTCTAAGTGCTATATTACAAGCAAATTTGTCATGGAATAAAGCCAACACATGGTTGATTAAATTCAACCTTACATGTACAACTTTGTACACATTTGCAAAAGGCATGTGTACAACATTGTATACATTTTTAGTCTATAATGTAAGGTTTACATTGATAGTACAGTGTAAACTTATAATTACTCTTGTAAAAATTAAGAAAGGAATGAAAAAAAAAATTGAGAGATAAGAAACTCTCAATTTCAATATGTCTTTATGGAAATGGACAAAAAAAGAAGAAGTGGATTTTTAGTTAATAGTCAACATATACACCATTTGGACATGTTGGTATCTCCCTAAGCACATACTTGGGTAAAAAGGGGAGGGCATAGATTCAAGTTGTAGAAGCAACAATTTTTTTTTTAGTAAACAGTAATACTTATTAGAACATACACGAAAATAATAATATTAGTGTTTTAAACCGGGTTTATAATAAGTTGCAGAAGCAACATAAATGTGTGTATGTCTAACAATTTCAAAATAATAATAATAAAACCACTGCCATAATGGTGTTAAACTAATTTTAACATCAATGTTGCATTTGATAGCTTTTAAAAACTTATGAGGCCAACTGACCCCTCTTAGTGTTTTCATTTTTAACGGGAACATTCATAGTTTAAATCCTCTTCCCATGGTAGGTATTGAATTATTCACACACACGCACACAAAATAGTGTTTAATATGATACTTTCAAAAACTAAAAAGTTATTTTGAACTACCCTCAAACGATAGGGATTAAATTGAAAATTGCCTATTTATTTATTATTAAAATGTGCTGGTAGGCATCAGTTTCTTAATAATAATTACAGCTTCTTTTTTATTAAAAAAAAAAAATCTCAGTCAAAAAAATAAATAAAAATAATTTTTTAAAAACCAAATATAAATAAATAGGGTAGATTACAAAGTACACACTCTTAAATTTGAGGTTACTTAAATTTTACATTTTGAAAATAGAAAATTTTGATTTTATTATCTAAAGTTTGATTCGATCAGTAAAAACATATTCTTAGTTAATTTTGGCCGTTAGATGACACTTTGGCATGCTGACCTGTCTTTTTTTTCTTTCTCTTTTTCCTTTTATTTTTTGGTTGCCAAATCAGATATACAAAATGAAGCTCGTTTCACTTAAGAGGGAGAGAAATGTTGGCAGCTTCAAAATGGCGCCATTTTGCCTAATAAGAAGAAACACAAAATACAATCAAACTCAACCACAGCAAACAAACCCGAAACCCCAGATTTTCTCTTCTACTCATCGTGAACCCAAAACCCAGCAGCGGCTTATCGTGAACGTGAAACCATCAGCTCGACCAGATCAGATCCAAGGCGGTGGTGTCGCCGACGGTGACTTCTCTTTTTGAGAATTGGGGTTTATAACCTCCTCAACTGCATTCATGTAATGTTTACAATCTGGGTTTTGGGTTTGTTTGCCGTGGTTGACTTTGGAAATTATGACGTGAAACGGTGTCGTAAGTTTGTTGTATTGCGCCGTGTGTTTTTTCTTGAGCGAAACGGCGCCGTTTTGACATAGTTATTTGGCAAAAATAAGTAAACACGTCAGCCTGCCAGAGTGTCATTTAACCGCCAAAACTAACCGGGATGTTTTTGCTAATGAAACCAAATTTTCGAGAAATTATAAGGTTTTTATGGTAAACATGTGATGTGATCTATCGTTCCACTAAAAATTTTTTACTATTAAAAATTGTTGGGTCAGATTTTTTTAGACAGAAATTGATTATTGAGTAATTTTATAGAAATAAGAGCCTTTTAGTAAAATAGAGAACAAATGAATTGATGTACCGGTGAGGACGGAATAATTTCTCCAAATTTTCATAGAGTAAAATCAAAATTCTTAAACTTTACCGTGTAAAACCCAAGTTTAACTAAATAAATAAATTGGGCTGGTATGCCTTAAAATAAACAAAAATTATTAAAGAGTGAGAGAGGAAGAGCAGTGCCTAACTGCTGAGAAGTCCTGTAGAATTTTCGACTCTCTTCACTTGTAGCCTGCACGCTTGTTCCTTTTAACGTTTCTTCTTTATTCAATCCATGAAGGTATGAAGTATCCTCTCTCTCTCTCACCAAAAGTTCTTTGTCATTACATTTCTTTGTTTCCCTCATAAAACTTTGTCTCTCTTATTATCCTGCACTCGAAGATGCTAGCAAGTTGTTTGATGAAATGCCCAAGAAACATAATTTACATCTTGTCTTGTCATACTATTTTTTTTTTTTTAGGTAGCCTGTTATAGATGCACTTCTGGACCTACTTTTTTTTCGTTCTCTGTTGTCAAATTCATAGCTTTAAAGCAATGCCTGTCTTTGATGGGAAATGTTTTTGTTAATGTTTCTTCAGATGGAAGATTTGTTGAAGAACAAAATGTTTGCAACCCATGCCATCGCTGCGGCATCTTCGGTTACATTAGGCACTGCTCTCACTTACCCTCTTGACACTATCAAAGTCCTTGTCCAGGTTCTCTGTCTTTTCCTCCATGTTCATTTCATAGAAGTTTTATAATGTTTCGTTCTTAAGTTCTGCTTCAAGCCAAGTCCTCATCTCTCTATTTCATGAACAGGTTGGTTCGGGTCCCGGTAAACAATTGACTCCTGCTCAGGTTTTAGATAGAGTTCGATCTTTATCTGGAAATTCAGGTGACTCTTTTATTTTTTGTATTAACTCTCTTTTTAATGGGATATGGTGTTGTACATATCAGGATGCTCTTTATGAATTGTTTGAAAATTTTGGTTTCATTATTATTTTTGGTGTTTGTAATATGACTTCTGGTATAGAATTTTTAAATTGGGGTCTTTTGAAATTTGAAGGAGCATAAAATGAAAGTCGCTTATTAAAACTAAAAAGAAAAACTCTTTTTGCCTTTTTCTGATGAGAAATTTATTTTCCCTCCTGATAAATTTGCATGCATGCATGTGTGGTGGAGAGGGAGAGAGAGATCCATTTTCAATCGGTTGACAGGTGCATCTTGAAAATTATTGTTGGATTTTGTGGAGGATGTGCATTGTGCTGTTCTAGCCTTTTTGGTTTCAAACCACAATGTGAGAATTTGATGAACAAGTAAAGCTCAACATGTGATTCTATGAACCATGCTAAAAAATGATGTATTGTTTTCTCTTTGTAGTATTGCACTAAGGACAGGTTCTGTAGTTTTTGAATTTGATTAGATTTTCATGGCGGAGGATTAATCCCATCAATGCTGTAATAGTTTTGATGAGAATAGAGATGCAACAAGAAACTAGGGGAACACTTGAATGAGACATTATGAAAGTGCAAGAGCAGTACAATACTTATAATTATGAAGTTTGTCAGAATAATAGTTAACTGATTAAATTCATCTTATTTTATAAGCTTAAGTTTTTGGGACTATTGATAGTTTATTATGGTATCAGAGCAAGGACTCCTCAGTTAAAAATTTCATGTGTTACTTGGACCCCACTTATTAAGGGAGAGCATTAGAATAATGTTTAAGTGATTAAAGTTGCCTTTTCTTATATTCTTAAACTTTTGGGGCTAGTGGTAGTTTATCAAGGATTGCTGTTTTAAAATATACTTTCCCTTCTCCTTACTCCTTTCTCTTCGTGCATTCTTTTTCTATTATTAAAATTAAGTTATGTATTCTTTCCACTTTTCTTTATAACTCTTATATACTGAGTGAAGTTTTGCTTGTCGTGAACATTATAGGTTTGTACAGTGGTTTTGGGTGGTTGGCTTCGGGGAGAATTTTAGGTTTGGGGGCGCGCTTTGGGATCTATGAAATATTGACGGCTTTTTATAAAGGTACCACTTGAGTTTTCTTTATGTATATGGTGTATTTAAATTTGTCTTATATGTGAACGTTGGTTGATCAATTAGTGCCTACTTAGTGTTTATCATATGCATGTGGCATGTCTTTTTAAAGAAAGTAGAGTGTAAGTTGGAAATAAGCATGAAAACCATATCATTGCACTATTCTATTTCTAGAAGCAGCTATTGTCTTTTTAAATAAAGTAGAGTGTAAGTTAGAAAAATCATCATTATTGTGTTAATTGACTTTTCAAACAAATAAGTCTATTTTGGGACATCCCAAAGTGGTGGGAGTATTTTGTTTAAAATTATATTACCTAAAAAAAAAAAATTGAAATTTCATTATTTATACTAATTCTTTTAATGATCTACCATAATCTTATAAGTTAAGGAAAAAAAAAAAATCAGTCTTACATAATAGGTAGTCGTCATGTAATTTTACATATGAATTTCAATTAACCAGTGTAGAGCATGAGCACGAGTTGTATGCTACAAGGTGGGTAGCTTGCCCATGACTTATTTGGGCATGCCACTTGGAGCCCATTATAAGGATTCATTGATATGGAACCCTATTATAGAAAAGATGGAGAGGCGGCTTTTTGGTTGGAAACACCTATATCTATCAAAAGGTGGCAGGCTTACTTTATTAGAGAGTACTCTCTCTAGTCGTCCCACCTATTTTTTATCCCTGTTTACTATCTCCCAAGCAGTGCCAGCTAGATTAGAAAAGATTCAGAGGAATTTCCTTTGGGGAGCCTCTAAGGATGTTTTTAAATATCCTTTGGTTGCTTGGGAGAAGGTTTGTTTGCCATTGGAGGAAGGTGTTGTGGGGATCCGGATGGTTGTTTTGTTTAACCAAGTTTTGCTTGGTAAGTGGTTATGGCATGATCCTTAGTGCGGGATTACTTCTTTAAAGGAGCTTTTTCCTGATCTGTTTGCTCGTTCTTTGTCTAAAAAAGCTTGGATTTCTGATCTCATTGTATCTACTTTAGAAGGGGGAAGTAGGAGCTAGAATTTTCAATTCCGTCGAGCTCCTCAGGACTGGGAGCAAGAAACTTTTTTTTCTTTCATTGAGTTTCTTTATTCTTTTATGCCAAGGGGTGAGGAGGATGATAATTTGACTTGGAAGTTGACTAAGACGGGGTTGTTTGATGTGCGCTCTTACTATAAGTTGTTATCTGGTCCTCTCATTGAGATTTTTCCTTGGGAGTGTATTTGGTGTGCAAAGGTACCTAAAAGTGTCTTTCTTTTTATAGACAGCAACTAGGGATGGGATACTCACCATTGATAATCTAGTTAAGAGAGGTCCGTCCTTGGTTAATAGGTGTTGTTTATGTTATTGTGATGGGGAATCTGTGGATCATCTTCTATTCCACTGCAAGTTTTCTCATGCATTATGGAGTGCAATTTTCGAGGTATTCGGGATTCAATGGGTAATGACAAAGACAGTTTGCTCTCTCCTCTTTGCTTGGAGAAACTGGTTTGGAAAGGACCTATCAACCATATGGAAAATGGTCCCCGGCATGTTTAATGTGGTTGGAAGGAGTGTAATACACGCATCTTTGAAGACAATGAGAGACCTTTAGATCTCTTAAAGGCTGTTCTCCTCATTACTTTGTTTCAGTGGGCGCGTGTTTGGGGGTTTACGAATTGTATTTCCAATTCTGAATTCTTACTCTCTATTAGGTTAAAATTTTGAACTTGTTCTATCTTTTCTTGTTCGAAATGTTCATCATTGTGAACATGATGTTTAGCAATTTCGAATAAAAGTTTTATTGCCTATCAAAAAAGAAGAAGTACCTAATGAGTTTTGAACCTAAAACTTCACCCTACACCCATTTTTAAGGGAGAAAGAAGTGTTATTTGAATCAATGCTCATTGGCTAGAAAAACTTATAGCCATTAAGTTCGCATAAAAGAAATTTGGTTAAAGGAATTATTAGATTTGATATGTTTGAGAAATCTAGATCATGTTATGATAAAATTCTTGATGGATGGATTTTAACATGTCCTCTTTGGGATGTTAATGGGATCTAGCTCAATTATCACCTCTTCACCCCTTAAGAAAAGTCTAGAGAGTATTCTAGTGGATTTGAGAAGCACCTAGTGCATGTTTATTTCTGATGAAATGAAAAATTTGTTGCTGATAATAATTTAGAAGAATATGGATCAAGGTAAAAGAAAGCAAGAGAAGGCAAACATTACTTATTATGAGGCTATTCTAGGTACAATGACTAGTTAGTGTTAAGGATCCTATAAGGGTTTCATTCTTTGTTTGGATAGCAGCCTGGAGGAAGATTCTTACTTGCGATAATCTTTTCAACTGAGGTTTCTCTTTAGCTGGTTGGTGTTGAAAATACTGGTGTAGTGGGGAGGCGATAGATCATTTGTTGATCCATTGTGATGTTGCATATGTCTTATGGAGCCTAGTCTTGAGAGCTTTAGGGATTCAATGGGTGTTAATTGACGAGTAGTTGATCTCTTTTTTGGGAGGAGGAATTGGTTCAAGAAGCACTCATCAGATTTTAGAACTTTGTCTTGTTATGTTTGATGTGACTATTGTAGAATGAATGAAATAGTCACATTTTTTAAGACACAAAAAGATTAAGGATCAGTTGTGAACAGTACTTCTCTAATACCCATAAACAATACTTTAAATAAAAAAATTGTTGCATCAAGAAAATAGGCTTCTGGGCATCACACCTATATTTTTTAAGAAGCTCACCTTGGATTAGGATTGCTTCACATAAACATCAAATTACATAATAAAACGCAAAATAAGACTCAATGGATGATTACAGAATACCAAAGTGCTCCACAAATAAACCAATTTAAAATAAATCATCTCCTTGTTGTCAGCATTATCAAGCTTCTATACTGAGTGACGCAGTATGAAGATATGACCTGATCCATCAGCAAGACCCTAGGCATACCTCTGGTTAAGATTGGCGACTAGCAGATTCAGTTCTTAAGCAAGTTCACCCTGCTTCTTCCTAAAAATCTATAATCAGCTACCTGAACCCAATAGGCATCACCACCTGGAGTTAACTTGGAATCACCCCCAAGCTTATGGAGAATATTCCAATACAACTTTATTTATCAAATTCAACATGTCCCCTAATGTCTTTCTGGAGCCTTTAAGTAGAGCTTCTAAGTTTACAACAAACAAATAAGAAACAATATAATAAAAAAAGGAGTTTCGGATTAGGGTGGCTAGTGTACAAAAGGAGTTTCGGATCCTTATGGTGTTAGCCTTTGGAGAACCATAAGACAAGGCTGGTCAGCTTTTTCTAAATCCATTCAATTCGAGGTTGGTGCTAGTAATAGAATTAAATTTTGGCATCATGTGTGGTGTGGGGGTTGTACTCTTCAGGAGGCCTTTCCGGAACTATATAGCATTAGTTGTAATAAGGATGCTTTTATTGTGGATGTTATGTGTTTTCCTAATTAGAGGCTTCACTGGGATCTTCAATTTTCTAGGGCTGTACAAGATATGGAATTGGAACATTTAACTACTTTTTTGGATCTAATTTATTCTATGCCTCTTAATGGTGAGGGACATGACAAACTTTGTTGGAAATTGGCAAGGAATAAGGGTTTTAAAGTGCATGAGTACTACTTCTTCCTTTCCTCGACTCTTGACACTCTTTTCCCTTGGAAACTTGTGTGGCATTCAATAATCCCTCCTAGGGTTGCTTTCTTCTCATGAACTGTCACCTTAGGTAAGATTTTGACTCTTGAGAACTTATGGTATAAGGGTGTTGAAGTTGTAGATTGGTGCTATACATGTAAAAAGAGTGGAGAATCAGTGAATCATCTTCTTCTTCATTGCTTCTAAGTTCTTGTCTATGGTGTAGGCTTTGTTTGTTCTTCTATGGGTTATGCCACAAAGTGTTACTGATTTATAAGTTGGCAAGGTCCTTTCGGCAGACATCAAAGCATAGATTTGTGGAGGGCTGTACCACATTGTGTCTTATGGTGCATTTGGCAAGAACGGAACTCAAAATGTTTTATGGGATAGGTTTAAACTTCCTTCACTTGATATTGGGATAAGTTTGTTTGGGGAACCTTTTTCCTCCAATAAACTGATTCCATGTCACACTCTTCAAAATCCTTGAAGTTTCAATATGTGTTCAATTCTGTACCATAGGCTCCATTACCTGCTTACTTATAAATCTTTCATATAGGGTCAGCAAAAGCCTCCCAATCATCAGTTTGATCTTCTTGTAAAAGTGGCACTAAATTAATTGTGTCTGGGTTTGAGTCCATAATCTTTTGTAAATGGTGTATCCTGTATGGTTCTATTTTATTTTTGGTTTAAGAGAAAATCTTAAATCAAACACAACCTTGAAAGAGAACAACCTGTTAAAGTCCTTAAAAATTATCCTCATCAAATCTCACAGTAAATCATGAACCAAATTGTATTCTCCCCTATTTTAGTTAAATAATCTGTTGCTTTAAAATTGTCCTTCTATATATGCACAATATTATCTTCTAATTATGAATAGTTCTCCAAATTTGGGGCATGCATGTCGATTTTATAAATTATATATTGCTAAAATAATTTTTGCTAACTCTGACAAAAAGTTTTTTTCTTTGCAGATGGTCGAGAAGACAATTTTGTCTATGTCTCTGAGGCCCTTATGGCAGGCATTGTAGCTGGTGCTGCAGAATCACTCATAAGCTCTCCATTTGAACTTTTTAAACTTCGTGAACAGGTTAAATCTGCTTCTCGCATTCCAACCTCAACCTCTGTTACAGAAAAGGGAACTGGTTCACCTTTGATTGCAAGATTACTACATGGATTCTCTCCCGACAAGAGGGCACTGAACCAATCTGTAAGCCTTTTGTCCACCCTAGCAACCAAACATCCCAATATGATGGGTGCTTTACAGGAGTACCCATGGATGATTACTGGGTCTGGGAGGCCACCATCTGTCTGTGATGTTAGTAGGCCATTGGATGTCATCTCTTTGGAAGGATGGAGTGCATTATGGAGAGGTATTCGGTCAGGAGTTGTTCGAGATTCCGTTTTCAGTGGCATATTCTTTTCTAGCTGGCAATTTCTTCACCGAGCAATGCTTGACTGGAAAGCAGTTGGAATGGATCCTTTGCCCAGGTTTAAAATTCATCCCTCAGTAATCTGTGTCTTGAGATTTAATTCCAGGGCACTCCCTTTTATGTGTTCACTTCTGGCTCTTTCTTATGAGAGCTACTCATCTTTGGTATCTTGTCATTGCTTTTAACATTTGATTGGTGAACAAATAGTTTGATTTAACAGAAAAAAAGAAAATGGAACTGATGCTGAACAGTCCACTTAGCTGAGCATCTTTTAACCCCTTGTATGATGTAGAGATTGAATTCCAATTACGTCACCATGTTAAAGTTAGTCTCCAAGTATCTGTTCTTGTCTGGACTTGCTGTAAATGGATCACGTGCAGACATGGATCACGACCTGTCTGCACGTGCACATTTTATAGATTAGTTTTTATACTATATGAAAATATTTTTCATTAAGTATATATACTGTAAGGATTTGAGAAACATATTTTTTGAACTCTCCAATTAATGTATTATTGTAAAACAATTTGTGATCTGAATTGAAGCATTACATGCCATCTTCTGTCCTTGTCTGGTTGGAAGCTGGTGGCATGTTTCGCTTAACTGGATACACATTTCTCCTGCATGCAACTGATGTTAGCTTTATTGAAGCCTAAAAGTTGGGCAATTAATGTGTGTGTGTGTGTGTGTGTGTGTGTAGATTTAGGCAAATAATTAAAAATGCCTTTTGTTTTCTTTAAATATGTATCTTATGCTAGCTTGCTGATGTGTTATGTGTTAGTCTCAATTTTATTCTTTTGATCTTTTATTTGTTAATGTTATCTGTTTCTCGTTTGTTATACTTGGTCTGTTACATTTAGATTTTTATTTCCCTTGCTTATTCATTCTTGCTTCCCTTATTAGGTTTTCTTAGGGTGTCTGCCCTGATTTATAAAGTACAAAGAATTTTTACTACCCATCATAAAAGATTCCAACATTAATTCATGGGTTGTAAACTGTAACTTGAGAATGTACATGTGCTGTTTATGCTTGTATTCGTGGTAATCTGTTTGAAACATTTCTTTTACTGTGGAATCTTAGCATGGACATGAGGTGCATGTGTCTATGCATCGTTAGAGACTTATGATTAACTCTTGAATTTAAATTTTGGGTTGTGGTTTTCCAAAATTTATTGATTTAGCATGATTACCAGGCCAACTCATTTATATTTGGTCATATTGGTTCCTTTTGGGTTGTCAAGGTGATCCTTGATGTTCTCATCTGACCATTTGACCAGCATCCGAGTAATTTGCTAGTTGGTGACAACTTGAGCAAACCACCACTTAAGACTTTATTTTGAATCTATTGCACCATTGGGTTAAAGTAACTTCTCAATTTTCTTCCCTGATAAGATTTCAGGAATCATCTCATTATTTACATAAGATGTCTAACCCTCATTTAGTAGCATCCATATCTAAAAATTTTGTCAAGTCATGTTTCCTTTTTTCCTGAAGTGAAATTGCTCTCACTTAGGTCAGATGAAGAAATTGGGCCACTGTCTCCTTTAGCTGTTAGTCTTGCAGCTGGGTTTTCTGGTTCTGTAGCTGCTGCAGCTTCTCATTGTTTTGACACTGCAAAAACCCGAACACAATGCATTGTGCTGCCCAAGGTACGTTACTTATTATTGAAACAGTTTCTATACTTCCTTGATTATACTACAAACATCCTGATTATATTTACCTACCACTTGATACTGAGAAAATGGCGTCTGTTTCATTTGTTGCCATGTGACTTCATTTCCTCTATCGTATACCACGTAATACTGATATTCATATGCAATATGATGCTCAATGTGTGCTTTTTGTGCTGAGAAATTAGTTTAATCAGAAATGTCATCTATCCTCATCCTTGTGTGTGTATGTGTTTGTTTGTGCTTGCACAGGGGGACCAAACCCTTATGGGCCCAACAAAATCAATCAATCCTAGTGTGGGTGGATTAGATAACAGAAAGATGGGCTCTTAAGAAAAAATTTGAAATTTCAATTTTATTCTCATGATAAACCCTTTAAATTTTGGCATAATGGTATATCTTTATTTTCTTGATAATTTTTTCTCTCTCTTCGGACCAAAAGAAAAATCATTTTCTTTTCTTTTTTCCCTCTTTCCAAGCAACATAAGGGAGAGTACTCCCATCACTTTGCCATCTTTCACCTTCTCTCCTCTCTCCATCCTCATCAGTCATCCCTCGTTCTTTCCACCCTCTCTTACCAAATATAGAAGAAATGTATTCTAGTCCATAAACAATAACAAAGATTGTTTTGATCCAGCTGATGTTACTATCATTGTTTTGGATATATAGATTTCAAATTGCATCGAAGCCTAGGTTATGGCAGTTTGGAGGATTGTGTTTTGTTGACCATGACTGTACGTATTTTCAGGTTGCACCAATAATATCTTTCTTTAAGACGTGCATTTTCCCTTGTTTTTGAAGTTAAATGAGAGCATATAACTAGCTATTATTCGTACTTATAAAAAAAAATATATAACTAGCTATTGTTATGAGTAATAATATGATTACGGGTTTTCTGGTTCTAGTATGTCTCTATGGAAAGGAACCTTCTTGGATGGAGAAGACCTGGGAATAGGTTCGAGAGAGTTACAGGGATTCATCCTTCAGATAGGAATCTCTTGTTCCGTGGAATTTGGTTGCGGATGGCTCGCTGTGGATTTGCATCATTCGTGATTGTGGGGAGTTATTTCTTGACTGTTGATCACCTTGTTTGAATGGTTAATGCTATGGCATAGAACTGGTAACCATCTTGTTTCACAGGTAAGATTGATTTGCAAAATGCTTTCGGGAGAGAAAGGAAGATTTGATTTGGCAATTATACATTTTGTGAGCATATCAAAACCATTTGGCCATTTGTATATCCAATGATTCCAATCACCCATTTTCCTTTCTTTTTAACGAGGAAGCAGACACCTTGTGCTATGTTTACTAGATGCATTAAATTTTTTAACTCAGTTACGCTATACGAATTTTCCTTGCACCTCTTGAAGAAAATGTGTTCCACCGTTGTTGCTCATTTGAACTTGAAAGAACTGGCCCGGTGATCATTTTGGAAGATAATTGAGTTAAATACCTACAGTATGACCTCATATCTATTTCAAAGAAAGATAATCTTGTGGAAGAGCAGGGGACTTGATATTTGGTATTGTAGGTACAAATGTATGTGTAGTCCTGTATTTTATTAGGTGGATAAGTGACTTCTATCTAGAATTAACTCTATTTGTAATTTGTTGTGCGTATGACGTATTCACCTGCTTGGACTTTTACTATGGAAAGCTGAAGGGAGGGCTTTACATTAATCAAAGCTGAAGGGAGGGCTCTGCGTTAATCTTTTCGACATATCTGTAATTGCAATTTTGTGCCAGACAAATATGTAAAGATATGACACCTTTGCAATTTTGCGATTATCTTTCAAATAAAAATTTCTGCAAGAAATAAGAAATGATAAGGTGAATGTACAATATGTCAAAATCTTTTTTTTTTTTTATGCAAAAGATCTTCATGGAGCATTCTGTTTTCCCGTAAACAAGGAAAGATAAGCTCCCACTAGACTTGTCAAGAGCCTTATTGCTCAACAAGCTCAATGGAAACCTCTTTGTAGGGGTTCAAATGGGTCGGGTCGAGTTGGATTAGAAAGTTTTTTCAACCCAACATGACCTTATTGGGTTGAGAAATTCTTAACTCAGCTCAACTCATCACAATTGTAGAACCCGATCAATGGGTTATGTATGCATATTGTATGTCATCTAAAAGAAAAAAGTTTCATCAATTATTTGAACACTTTTTTCAATAAATTATTATAATTCATATAATAGGGTTAAACTACATTCAAAATTTTCAAATTAATCTAAAATAATTGTCAAAATACCAAAATCAATTAAAATAAGGGTAATAAAATAAACTTATATACATTGTGGAACATATGGGTTGAAATAACTATAAACCCAAACTCATCCAACCCTAAGGCTCAAAATAAAATTTCAGCCTAATCCAACCCACTACTTCATGAAAATCAACTTAAGGGGTCGAATGCGATTGGATTCGTCAAGTTATTGGGTTTGAGACACGCCCCGTATTTTCAACAAAAAAAGTCAATGAATCAAATTTGCCTCTCTCAAATATTGAATTTAAAAATAATAATAATAATAATAATAATAATAATAATAATAATAATTATTATTATTATTATTATTATTATTATTATTATTATTATTATTATTATTATTCCCACTAGTCCCCTAAGATAAAGATCCCATGAGATGAGAAAAGTGTAGAAGTGTTTCAGACCAAAATTAAAAAAAGAGAAAATTGAGCAATCTGACAAATCGAGTCCAAGGTACTCGATTTTACTCTTTGAAATCAAGCCAGGCGGAGTCGATTTTAGTTCGAAATCAAGTGTTTCACACTCGAGTTCCAGAGGCAGAAACCCAAGTCCTACACGAACCCAGAGCAAGGTGGAAACAAACTTCCTACATGAACCCAGATCCCACGCCCTGCTCCGAACCCAATCTCCCTACAGCAGCAAACCCACACCCTTTGATCTTCAACAAAAACAACAAACCCAGGCGAATCCAAAGGGACAATGTAATTCCGAGAGTTGAGAGAATACTTTTCGGTTTGTGAAGCTTCCAAGAAGTGGTGGCAAGACTCCTTCTTCCTCATGCGTTTGGTTTTAGCATTTGGTTTCCTCCATCTCTATGTTTTTCCTCTAACTCTTTTTTTTTCTTGTCTGGGTTGGATTTGATGATGCTTCATTGTTTTCCTTCCTCTAATTCTTTGTTTTTCTTGTTTGGGTTGGATTTGATGATGCTTCATTGTTTTCCTTCCTCTAATTCTTTGTTTTTCTTGTCTGGGTTGGATTTGATGATGCTTCGTTGTTTTTCTTCCTCTATTCATTGTTTCTCTTGCTTGAGTTGGATTTGATGATGCTTCATTAGGTTGGATTTGATGACGTGTGGGATCTGGGTATCTGCATCTGGAACTTGAGTGTGAAACACTCAATTTCCAACTAAAACTCAACTCCTCCTGGCTTGATTTCAAAGAGTAAAATCGAGTCTAAGGGACTTGATTTATTAGATTGCTAAATAGTTTCAAGACCTTGCTAACTAATGAAATTGTTTGAGGGATATGGTTATTTTGAAAAAAAAAAAAAATCTCACTCTACCTCGCAAACCATTGGAATCACCATGGATCGAAATTCATGGTGGAGCTTTATTACTACGCCATCACCTGAGCCACAAAAAGTGACTCTCAAACCCAAAATCATCTCATTTCTCTCTTTGAAATCATTCAAAATGATCAAACCCATAACCTCAAACTCTCACTCATCAGAGGCCTAGTGAGAGTCTATAAGGTGGCCTGAAAAAAAATGCTGCATCCATTGGATCTCGAACAAAGGACCCAGCACCATGGCCATCTTCCTCATCATATTTGTTTTAATTTATATATTTTGTCATTTGGGTTGAAACAAGCTGATGGGTTTTTGTTCTGTTATTGATATTGGGGTTTATAGATTTATGGGTTTGGTTACTTCTTTGAGATGAGCACTAGAAATGAGATGAGTCTTATGGCTTTTTTTTATTTTTGTTTGTAAATTACGCTCAATGGATTGGCAGCTTCGGTGTTTTCTTTTTACTCCGGATGTGACTCTGTCGACTTTTGTGGCGGCATGTGTGGTAGGGTGGGGTGGAGCTATGGAGGTTAGGTTTGAACGTGAGGAGGAAGGTTGAGTTTTGATTTTGTTTTGAATTTGATATTGTAAGCTATTATTGTGTGTGAGATGTATTCATATTTTGGTAAAATGATGATGTGGCACTAGCTCATTGGAGGGCGTAAACACTTAGGTTTATGCCAATTCCTAACTGAATTTAAGCTAGAATGGAATGAAGCCTCAATTGCATCTCACATGTATCTTGATCTCACCCAACACTCATGATGAGTTAGGGTGTTTTTTTCTTATAAACCATGAGTTAGGGTCTTATTTGATTAAAAATATCATTGAAAATGTACTATCTCGGGGAGTGAAGGGGGAGTAACAAGACTATATCGTGGATGTTTTCTTAAATAAAATGTTGTTTCCACTCTGTAGACACCGCATTTTGTACCCTTTACGACTCGGACCCCCATTCCTCGATAGTGCTCGAACTTTAAGGCACAAGGCCAGTTTAGAGCCCAATCAGATATTAAGTTGACTTGATGAGTGTTAAAATAGAAAATATAACCTTTTGAATGAGCAAAAATCTATTTTTGGAAATAAAATGACCAAAGTAGCCCTCGGCCTGCGTACATGAGCTAAAACATGCGTACGCAGGCACATTCCTACGTATGCAGCTAGGGTTTTAGAAGCATAAGAAAGGAAAGTTTTCTACAATAATGGTTGAGGTTTGGAACAAATCCCACATCGTCTAGGGGCCGTTCCAAACCCCATTTTTTTCCACTATAGAAAGCCTTACATGGTACATTTTCAAACCACAGAAATCCCACCGGAAAAACCTAAGATTCACTACAAAATAGTTAATCAAAAGGGAGTTTTTCACAAAACATCCTCAAGTCTCTTTTTATTTGATTGTGACCTTTTCTGGTCCTAATCCTTTGAGTTTAAGATTATTGATCACTCTTTTATTGAATTGTGATAGATTTAACTGAGGAAAATGGTCAAAAATCAAGC
Source organism: Quercus lobata (assembly GCF_001633185.2). NCBI lineage: Eukaryota > Viridiplantae > Streptophyta > Magnoliopsida > Fagales > Fagaceae > Quercus > Quercus lobata. The sequence continues at coordinate 50,525,523 of NC_044907.1, forward strand.
CTAGGAGCTTTTGCCTTTAAAAACTTTTCTTTTTTATTTTCTACTTTAATCTATTTCTTTTGCTTATTTATGTTTACATTTGTTTGTTTAGGTTAGTTTTAGTTTTTCTATCTGTCTTTAAGCATGATAGGTTGCTAGATTTCACATTTTTGGTTTCTGCTCTGTTTCTGTGTTGATTAGGGTTTTTGGGTAAGGATCTGCGTACGCATGATCTAGACTACGCATGCAAGCTAAACTCATGCGTATGCAAACCTGTTCTAGCATGCGTGATGCCGCTACCCAGAAAACTCTAATTATTTGTTTGTTTAGTTATGCTTTCACATGTTTGTTTGAATAAGCCTCTTTTCCATATGTTTCAAGTCCCATGACTGTTTGTTTGCCTTTTAACAATTTTGTTGTTATCACATGTTTAGATTAGGGTTTAGGTTAGGGTTTTCCTAATTTTAATGCTATGCCATTCATTCATATGTTCATGCATTGATGTCATAGGTGTTGTGTTGTTGAGAGGTAAGTAAAAGGTAAGCCATGCATTAGCAATGTTCATGCATTTGTTTTAGGGTTTTTAGATGTATGATTAGGGTTTCTAATATGTTAACATTTTGTTTTTGATATGTTTTGTTTGATGATATGCTTGCTACCATGTTTAAGTTATTATTTTGTTTTAGATGAATGCTAGGGTTCTCTTTTATATGTTTGGCTCTCTTTTGTTTGGATAGATGGATAAGTATATATTTAGGGTTAAAGATGCCATGTTGTTTGCTAGATGCATGTTAGTGTGTGTGAGAGTCTAGAATACAACTATTTAAATGGTTTTTATTAGGGTTAAGATATAGGACACAATGATGGGAGGTCAACCTTAGGGTTGGGCGATCTTGAGTGCCTAACACATTCCCAAGAGTGTACCTAAACTCTAAACCCAAACTCTGGTAGTAAGATCAAAGGTCCTTCCTCGAAAGGACAAAATATTCATGGTTCCTAGACCATATAACGAGGTGGCAACTCCATTTAATTTTCCCTTCCTTTGCGCCTATAATGGCAACTCCACTAGGGATGGTAAGTTTAATTCATATGTGTCCTATGTCTTAACTTTAATAATAAAAAAAATTTCAATACTTGTTTTGCACACACATCACTTGTTCATTTTGTCCCTTAACCTTGGTTGGTGATGAATGGGAAGATAGAAGGCTCCATTTGGGCTCAAATTTTTCGAAATTCATCCCACCAACTCACAATTGGTGTCATCGCCTATAATGGAACTTGAGTACGTTAAAGGTTTGCTACCAATCCACTATGGGGTCCACTTAGGTCCTCGGTTGGAATCATAGCCCACCTAGTTGTGAGTGACCTACTTATTTGTCCTTTTAGCCTTAGGGAGCCTACCCACACTAGATAGATCCTAAATCCTACCATGAAGGGTACCCTTTATATATCTCTTGTTTGTTCAACCATATATCATGTATTCACCTAATCCTAAAGGACAAATAAAAGGTATGAAAATGGGAGGGATGACCCTAAAGTTATGGTATATCCTAAGATGTTATGGGATAAAAGAAAAGAAATTCTCACATATAAGAGGCTTGTCCCTAAATCCAAAGGTATATCTTAACTTGAAAGGTTCATAAGACCATAACCTAATTGCTATCATAGGCCCAAGTGGAAAAAGCCCTATTGAAAAAGAAGACTTTGGGCCTATGGTAACAAATACGCTATGGATTTAGCATCCAAAATCCTACAAAACCGATATGAACTTCCCTAATCTTGGGCCTCCTTGTTGCATGCTTAGGCCCAAAATGATGAGAACTTCATGGGCTTTGAAAGGAAGGCTACAAAATATTCTATCTAGAGGGCTATTTCAAGAAGAAAAAAAAGTGATGAAATAATGAATAAAGGATGAAAAGCCTAAAGGTGATGAATACATTGTAGGCCTAAGTTTGAGACAAAGGATTGAAGATTCCTAAGTACATTCTAATGAAAGCCCACGAGAGTAGGGTGAGAGCCTTATTGTAAATGGACCAAAGCCTAGTGAAACAAGGGGCAAGGATCCATGAGAAGAAATGGAGTGATATTGTAATTGGGCCTTCATTAAAATGAACTTAAGAATTTTCCAAGAACATCTAAAGAGTAAAAGGAACCTTTTAATTGGGAGATGAACTTAATGGGGCTTCTTTTCAAGCATCATTGCACCGCCAAAGTCAAGCAAACACGTTCCCACTCCCATTTGGATTCGAGAGAAAGAAAGGCACTTGATCAAGATAGAGGATACATACCAAGAAGAAGAAAATCCCCAAGAGACAATGGCCACCTCCTCAGAAGACCCAATGACACAAAAGATCCTTAAGGCTTTAGATGAACATAGAGAAACTCTTAAGAAAATGGGAGGACGCATCACTAGGTTGGAAGAATCTAGGCTCAAGAAATCCACACGTGGAAATTCACGATGATGAGGAGGAAGTGGAGGAATGGGACGAAAAGGACAAAGCGAAATATGAAAGGAACAAGCAATTTGAGAAGCTCAAAACGGAAACCGTAGCTATAAGGGAAAAGATGGAAAAGATACAACTTGCCTTCCGAAAGGCACAAGGGATGGATGACTTCCTCTATAACATGGGGGGAGTAAGCTCAAAAGCTCCAATTGCGTTGCTTCCCAAGTTCAAAATCTCTGATGTAGAAAAATTTGATGGGACTGGGGATCCAAAGCAACACATAAGAAGATACCTAAGCATTGCGGAAATGAAAGGGCTAGATGAGAGGCAAACTTTGCATGCATTTTCCCTCTCACTCATGAGAGGTGCATCAAGATAGTACTATAGCCTTGATCCAAGCAAAACTAAGGTGTGGAATGAGCTAGTGGAGTTGTTTATGGACCGATTCATCTTCCACACCATGATTGATGTGACTCTAAGGGATTTAGAGACTACCAAACAAGGCATAGGGGAGACGATTTCCGAATACATGACTAGATGGAAGAACAAGGCATCTAGAATGGTCAATAGGCCAAATGAGAAAGACCAAATCAACATGATTATCAAGAACTTCCTTTCAGTTTATAATAGTACGCTTTTATCATCACCTATTAGCTCATTTGAAGAATTATGTGATTATGGAACAAGAATTGAAGATGCTTTCAACAATGGACAATTGGAGAAAGGGGAAAGCAAGCCTCCAACCAAGAAGATGTATGGAGGGGGGACCACCACTAAAGCACCCAATCTCGTAAATGTGAGCGCCATCATACCTCAACAAACACTTGGCTACCCAAAGAAAGCTCGTCGAGAGTTCTTCGACCTAAGAATGACCCTTACCCAAGCATATGAAAACCTATCCTCCAAAGGATTAATCAAGCCTTTAGACCCCACACCCATGCCTAATCCTATACATCCCTCTTGGAATCTCTATGAATATTGCCATTACCACAAAAAATCTGGCCACAAAACTGACAATTACTTTCACCTCAAACACGAGATATAAGACCTTATAAACAATGGAACCCTCACAAATCCCAACATCATTACCAAACCCAACATTAGAAAGAACCCTTTGCTCGATTACCAAAGGGTTCCCCCTCCATATCAAAATTGGGTACAAGTAGATGAAGTTGAATGGGATTGGTCAAAGTTGATAAAAATTACAAATGTCAATATCAATGTCGTGGAAGTCCAAGGAATATGGGATGAAGAGGATGAAGTCCTAAAGGAAGCGATAGCAATATGGGGAATACTTCCTAAAGGGGTGACCGAATTGAAAAAAAGAGTTTTGGAGGACAATGTGGCAAATATCACTAGGAGTGGGAACTACTACAGGCCATCCTTTTTAGAAAATCATCCTGGTAGGGATCTAGGGGAAGGATCCAAGCCCACGGAACCTAGAGGAAAAGAAGAAGAAGAAGATAGGGTCTTGATGCAATTAAAGAAGATCTAAGCTCATGTGTTCGTATGGGGTTTGCTCATGGCCTCTCAAAAGCATCGTAAGGCTCTCTTGGACACCTTGAATAGGAAAGAAGAGCCAATAGAAACTACACCACAAGAAGTATTGTCTCTCATGGGAGTTGAAGGTTCCTCACAACCTCTCCTTGCTTTTTCCGATGAAGATCTCCCTCCCGAAGAAGCTACCCACACTAGACCCTTGCAAATCACCATTAAATGCATGGGTGCCAAGGTTCTAATGGTTCTTATTGACAATGGACCCGCCTTGAATGTTTGTCCTTTTAAGACCATCCTCACTGTTGGCCTAGACCTAAAGACTATCATTCCTTCTCCCTTCACCGTAAAGGCATATGACAATACTTCAAGAAAGGTCATGAGTACCTTCAAGGCTCCTTGCAAGATTGGGCTATTGGAAACCATGGTGGAGTTTCATGCCATGGACATCACCCCAAATTACAACCTTCTCTTGGGAAGGGCTTGGCTTCACATTAATGGGGCAATCTCTTCCTCACTACACCAAAAGATGAAGATCCCGTGGAAAGGAGGGATTATCATAGTGCTTAGAGATGGTGAGATCCTAGCATCGGTTTATGGACTCAAGGAGGGAGGGAGTAAGCTTCAAATGAGTGGCTTTGAGTTCCTGAACATGGCCAACTATGGGTTGAAGGATGAAAAGTATGCTACCAATTTGTTCCCATATTGTAGCCATAAGGTGATTGCAATGATGAAGAACATGGGATATATGCCTGGTATGGGCCTTGGAAAGGAAGGAAAAGGGGTAGTTGCATTCCCCAATATCAAGACTCAAGTGACCAAGGAGGGTCTAGGATTCCATGAAGGCTGCAATAGAATTAAGAAAAACCGTGGCACTCTTAATGGGAATTTTGTGAAAGAAGGAGGAGACTTCCCCTATTGTGGCTTCCCTGAACCTTGGGTGGGAAAAAATGGAAGGGTGTATCTGGGCTGGGAGATTTTCATTAATGAAAAACTCACTTTTAAGGAGATGCCTACCGTGAAAATCAAAGAAATGCAAGGAGAAGTCGATTGGGTGAACTACATGGATGCTGAAGCAATGAAGACCATAATGAAGACGAGTGGGGATGTGTTCGCTATCACCAATGAAGAGCCAAGTAATCCTTCCAAATTCATCATGCCTACTATGGGGCCCATTAATAATTGGACTTGGGTTGGGTTTTCTAAGAACATGAGGAAAGAGTCATGTAATGCAAGTTCCAATGTACTTTTCAATATTTTCAATAAGATGAATTCTGATTTGGCTTACTTTGATATGTCCCATAACATTGAAATTATGCACTTAAATGATTCAAATGAATTTGAAAATGAAATTAATAAACAATTGGAAAAGAAAATTGAACCTATGGAACCAACTCTTGAAACTATTAATTTGGGCATTGATGAGAGTCCACACTTAATTAAAATTGGCTCAACTCTAAATGAAAAATAAATGAAAGATCTTCAAGAACTCCTCACGAAATTTCAAGAGGTGTTTGCATGGTCCTATGAAAATATGCCTAGAATTGACCCCGAGATAGCTCAACACCACATTAATAATCATGACCACATGGTGCCTGTCAAGCAAAAATTGAGAAGAATGAGGACCAAATGGCTCTTAAAAATCAAAGAGGAAGTCACCAAGCAACTACAAGTAGGGTTCATCAAACCCATAAACCAAGCCGAGTGGATAGCCAATGTCGTGCCCGAACCTAAGAAGGATGGAAAGGTAAGGATATGTGTGGATTTTAGAGATTTGAATAAGGCATGCCCTAAGGATGACTTCCCCCTCCCCCACATTGATGTATTAGTGGATAACACGACAGGAAGTGCCTTGATGTCTTTTATGGATGGTTTTTCGAGATACAACCAAATCAAGATGGGTCCTAAAGATATGACCAAAACCACTTTCACTACCGAATGGGGAATTTATTGTAACACGATAATGCCATTTGGCCTCAAGAATGCTGGGGCAACTTATCAAAGGATAGCTACAACCTTGCTACATGATATAATGCATAATGAGGTAGAGGTGTATGTTGATGATATGATAGTGAAATCCAATGATAGAGAGAACCACACCACGAACTTAAGGAAGTACTTCGAGAGGATTAAAGAATACAGATTGAAATTGAACCCTTAAAAGTGCACCTTCGGAGTAACCGTTGGAAATTTGTTAGGGTTCTTGGTGAGTGATAGAGGAATAGAAGTTGACCCATCCAAGATCAAAATCATATTGGAGATGCCTCCACCCAAAAGTGAGAAAGAGATTAGGGGTTTCTTGGGTCGACTACAATACATTAGTCGATTCATTGCCAAGCTCACCTCCACTTGTGAGCCCATCTTTAAACTCCTAAGGAAGAATGAACCACACACGTGGAACGATGAGTGCCAAAAAGCCTTTGAACTCACCAAGGAATATATCCTCCACCCACCTATCCTAGTACTTCCACAACATGGGAAACCTTTACTCCTATACCTTTCCATCATAGGGGACGCAGTTGGAAGTATGCTTGCACAAGAAGATGACGAGAAGAATGAAAGAGCCATATATTACTTGAGCAAGAGATTCCATGATTACGAGACTAGGAACACTCCCATAGAAAAGTCATGCTTTGCAGTTGTTTGGGCTGTGCAGAAGTTGAGGCACATCGTTTTACCCTTTCAAATATGGGTGGTAGCAAGAATGGACCCATTGAAGTACCTTTTTGAGAAGCCCACTTTGAGTGGAAGATTGTCAAGATGGTTGATCTTATTGGCAGAATTCGATTTGAAGTATGTGGCTGGGAAAACAGTTAAGGGAAGTGTAATGTCAAATTTTTGTGCCGAGAATCCCATAGAGGGGAAGGATGGTAAAGAGGATTTTCTAGATGAAGTCATTTCGGATGTTGAGTTAGGAACATGGAAGATGTACTTTGATGGAGCCGCAAAACAATATGGGAATGGGATGGGAGTAATCTTGATCACTCACAAGGGATCTCACATACCCTTGGCAATCAAGTTAAACTTTGAAGCAATTAACAACATGGCTGAATATGAAGCTTGCATTGCCGGAATGGAAGCCCTTCAAGATTTGGGGGTGAAAGAAGCCGAAGACTTTGGGAATTCAACTTTGGTTATAGTTTAAGCATAAAAGTTGTGGAAAGTGAAGGAAGAACATTTGAAGCCTTATCAACAATACTTGGAAGACTTGACCAAGACCTTTGACAAGATCAAGTACACAATCATCCCTAGAGCTCAAAATCAGTTTACAGATGCCCTAGCTACTTTAGCCTCCATGGTTGAAATACCCATGGGAGTATGGACATGACCCTTGGAAATTGAACAAAGTTATGAGGTAGTGCACAGAAGGTAGACCGAAGCTTCAATAATGGCCATAGAAGAAGAGGAAGCTCCATGGTACTATGACATCATGAAGTTCTTGGAACTAAGGGCATATCCGGATGGTGTCAACAAGAGAGAACGTCGTTCCATTACGATGATGGCAACCCAATACATCCTTTATGGGGGACAACTCTATAAAAGGTCCTATGACGGTATGCACCTTCGTTACTTGAAAAGAGAAGAGGCCGAGAGGGTAATGGAAGAGGTTCATCAAGGAATTTGTGGCCCTCACATGAATGGAAGGATGTTAGCAAAGAAGATCCTAAGGATGGGGTACTACTGGAGTACAATGGAGACCAATTATGTGGACTATGTGAAAAGTTGCTATGATTGTCAAACACATGCCAACTTGAACCATGTCCACCTAGTGAATTGTATAGCATGACTTCTCCATGGCCTTTCTCAGTTTGGGGCATAGATGTGATTGGAAGAATAGCTCCTAAGGCTTCAAATGGGCATGAGTACATTTTAGTGGAAATTGACTACTTCACTAAGTAGGTGGAAGTAGCCTCCTACTCCATGTTAAAGGCTAAGCATGTGGCTTGGTTTTTAGAAAACAATATCATATGTCGGTTTGGGGTACCCCAAGAGATCATTTCTGATAATGGTTCCCATTTTGAAGATGAAGTCTGAAGGCCAGTTTAGAGTCCAATCAGATATTAAGTTGACTTAAGGAGTGTTATAATGGAAAATATAACCTTTTAAATGAGAAAAAATCTATTTTTGGAAATAAAATTACCAAAGCAGCCATCGGCCTGCATACGTGGGTCGCGGCCTGCATACGCGAGTTAAAGCATGTGTACACAAGCACATTCTTGCATACGTAGCTAGGGTTTCTGAAACATAAAAAAGACAAGTTTTCTACAATAATGGCTGAGGTTTGGAACGAATCTCACATCGTCAAGGGGCCGTTCCAAACCCCATTTTTTCCACTATAGAAAGCCTTACATGGTACATTTTCAAAACACACAAAAATCCCACCGAAAAAACCTAAGATTCACTAGAAAATACTGAATCAAAATGGAGTTTTTCATAAAACACCCTCAAGTCTGTTTTTATTTGATTAGGACATTTTCTGGTCCCAATCCTTTGAGTTTAAGATTGCTAATCACTATTTCTTTGAATTGTGATAGATTTGACTGAGGGTAACAGTAAAAAATAATCATAAGAGCTTTTGCTTTAAGGTATGCTTTAAAAACTTTTCTTTTTCTTTTCTGCTTTAATCTTTGTTTTAATCTGTTTCTTTTTCTTAGTTTATGTTTACATTTGTTTGCTTAGGTTAGTTTTAGGTTTTCTTTCTGTCTTTAAGCATGATAGGTTGCTAGATTTTACGTTTTTGCTCCGTTTCTGTGTTGATTAGGATTTCTAGGTAAGGATTTGTGTAATCATGATCTCGCCTGTGCACACAGGCTAAACTCATGCATACGAAGACCTGTTCTAGCGTGCATGATGCCGTTACCCAGAAAACCCTAATTCTTTGTTTGTTCTATTTTGCTTTCACTTGTTTGTTTGAATAAGCCTCTTTTCCATATGTTTCAAGTTCCATGACTATTTGTTTGCCTTTTAACATGTTTGTTATTATCACATGTTTAGATTATGGTTTAGGTTAGGGTTTTCCTAGTTTTAATGCTATGCCATTCATTCACATGTTCATGCATTGATGCCATAGGTGTTGTGTTGTTGAGAGGTAAGTAAAGGATAAGTCATGCATTAGCAATGTTCATGCATTTGTGTTAGGGTTTTTAGATGTATGATTAGGGTTTCTAATATGTTAACATTTTGTTTTTGATATGTTTTGTTTGATGATATGCTTGCTCCCATATTTAAGTTGCTGTTTTGTTTTAGATGAATGCTAGGGTTCTCTTTTATATGTTTGGCTCCCTTTTGTTTGGATAGATGGATAAGTATGTGTTTAGGGTTAAAGATGCCATGTTGTTTGCTAGATGCATGTTAGTGTGTGTGTGAGTCTAGAATGCAAGTATTTAAATGGTTTTTAATAAGGTCAAACACAATGATGGGAGGCCAACCTTAGGGTTGGGCAATCTTGGGTACCTAATACCTTCCCAAGAGTGTACCTAAACTCCAAATCCAAACTCTGGTAGTAAGATCAAAGGTCCTTCCTCGAAAGGATGCTATATTCAAGGTTCCTAGACCATATAACTAGGTGGCGAATCCATTTAATTTTCCCCTCCCTTGTGCCTACACACCCCAAAAAAAAAAAAAAAAAGAAAAAAAAAAGAGGCATTCAAGAAGATTCTCATATTCATCACACCAACTTGATAGTGCAATGCATTAAAAATCGAAGATCTTTGCACAATGTACAGCCTAGAGACTTTGCAGTTATATTTTTAGTGCCACATGTTATACAATGCACAACCTACTAATTAGAGAAACTCAAAACAACCCAAATAGCAATAATACTCTTCAAAAGAGAAAGATAGGAACTCCCTAATTGAGGAAAGAACAATGGAAACAAAAGGTAAGAAAATAAATATTTTGAAGGATGTGAATATGGTAAACCAAGAGCATATATTAGTGGTGGCTACACATAGGCCTCTTGACAGCAATGGAGGTAATTAGTTTAAACTATTATGGGCTTGGGAGCCTATAAATAGTTCAAGGCTTTTACAAGTTAGTGAAGGCGGAATATCTTGATATATTGTTTCTTGTTAAAATAAGATTAGAAAATAGAAGGGTTGAATGTCTACAACACAAGTTTGGTTTCCAAAATTTGGTAACCGTTCAAAACAAGCTTGATCTTAGTCGCAAGTTTGGGGTCACCAACTCTTGGGTTGTTGTTTGGGTGTTGGGGGCTTTATGTTTGGGGATTTTGAGTTCCAAGCCTAATGGCTAACGCACACCTAAGATTTTCATTCTACTTGTATGTATGTCTCAGTGAGGGTAATTTCACTTTACCGAAAAATGGTTTCAACGAGTGCCAATCACTGAATGCCACGTGTTCGTAATTTTAAAAATAAACTATCTTGATCCAAGTTAGATTCCACTCAACAATACATTAGGTTACGTACAATCTAAATTAATGGACATAGACAAATAATATTAGAAGCGAAATAATATTTACCCCTTTTTTTTAATAGGGTAACTATACTAGTTATTGTCATTGTAATAGTAAAGATAGAATGAGACATCAAATACTACAAGGCGATCAAAGTACAACCATAAAAAATCGTAGAGTGGCCAAATTAGTAGTAGTAAGAGAGGAAATGCTATGGATGAAGGAATTCATCATGGTTTGACCCATTTGGGTATCGAAGCACTCAAAATGCCATTTTAGGTCAAAATGACCAAAATGCCCTTGGTCAATTCGGGGTTGACCAAAGGTAAAAATTGGTCAAAACCATCACAAAGTAACATTTTCCATGTTTTTACATCAAACCAGAGGTTATTAGAGATTTCTGTCAACTTTGACCAAGTTTGACCCAAAATTGATTCCCAAAGGCTATCGAAAACCTAATTTTGATCTAACCATCAAGACGGATTGGAAACCAACTCCATTATGAAGAGAATCAAATTCTATTTCCAACAACTGCTCATGGGTTGAAATAGTAGTTAAAACGGTTGAGATATCTTGAAAACTGTGCTAGGCGCATCAGCTCGTTCCCTAAGGCCATAACTTTTTATCCAACCGTCTGATTTGGAAAAGTAAAATGTTTAGGAAACTAGACATCTATAGCTTTCCAATTCCACTAGAATTAGCTTAATAGGAGTTCGAAAAGGCCTTCAAATGAGCAACCAAAGTTGGAATTGAAAAAGTGGAAAAGGACAAAATAGCTAATGTCATGCTGACATCATCGACATGCATTGTTTGTATGTCGATGTACACACGCTGGGCAATTTTTGGCCTATAAAATGCCCAAAATAGCATAAAACTTCTTGTATTATGATAGGAATGAAATTTGGGGTCTTAGGGCATCTTTTTTAGGCTGTTTTCTCTCTCTTTTGTCTACATTTCTCTCCCAAAACACCCATAACCCTCTGATTCTCAATTTTTCTACATTTCAAGAGGCACTGCTCTTGTTCTCATCTCCCTCTCCTTGGTCCATCTACCTTGGATTTGAGGTTTATGGGTATAGATGTAGCTTTTAGCTACAATCTACACCCATTTTAATTTATAGGTTTTTATTGCTTTCTTTTAATTTCCTAGCATGTCTATTGCTTTCCTAGCATGTCTATTGCTTTTCTAGCATGTTTTATCGCTTTTATGTTGTTGGCCTAACCTTCTTGGGTTGTTATGCCTTTTGTCTATCTGGTTGCATCCTTTCCCCTTTTGTGGCTTGTTTGGATACAACCATGTGGTGAGATTACATCGTAGTGATATTGACTCGCTTGCCACTTGCCTTTCTCTCCTTTGCTTACCTTTGCATGTTAAGGTTTTTCATGTTAGCCTTGTATGTGCCTTATAACATGAATAGTTTTATCCTTGTGTGATAGCATGCTTTGTCTTTTTTGTGCCTGCTCGCTTTCCTTGCTTTGTGCCATCTAGTGTGGTTTCCTTGCTTTTATTTGCATCTTTGTTTACATGTTCATGCATATGTCTATGCATTCTTATAGTGTCATCAAGCATTGTTCCTACCCATGATCTCGTGCGAGTTCACACCTATCTTTGTACACAAGATCCCGAGTTTTTTTTTAGGAACTTTGCTTGATGGCGTAGGTGTCGCCTATACTCCAATATAATGGACCTATAGACACCACATCCAAACCAACATTTGTCCCTTGAGGAAACCCTCTCTTTGTTTGCTTTTTTGATAACATGCTTGCTTGCTTCTTTGCATGCTCTTTTCCCTTATCTGCTTGCTCGCATGTCTTCTATCCTTTGCTTGCTTGCTTGCCATGTTTATTTGCTTAATGCGTTCTGTGCTTCTTTGTTATCTCTCTGCTTGTCTGCTGCTTGTGTTTCTTTTGTTTGTTGCATGTATGCATAAAGCACTAGTGCAACTTCTAAATGCAAGTAAAAATGGCAGAGATCAGTAGATTAGGAGGCTTAGCCTCTCCGTAAGGTCCTCTCTCTCTCTCAGCCTTTACTTTTAGAATCATGTCTATAGCTTTCTAAATTAGGGTTCCCTTTTTCTTACCTTGCTTAAGCGGCATTCTTTGGGTATGAAAATGTTTGATTCTTTTCTTTCCATGTACTTTGCTTGGGCCATACCCCCTAGATGCTGGCAAAAAGATGGTCATGTACTTTATATGATGGACACACGTGGTTAGGAGGGCAACCCCTTCTAAATCATGGGTGCTCTTGACCTTGGGGTGTGGGTATGCATTCATGACTTATGATGTAGATGCATATTCATGCTACATTGTGTGCATAACTGTCACAGTGTGATTGCCTCTACACATGTCAGCTAGTGACATTGGTTTCCTCGTGTATGCAACATACATCAATGTATTGATACTTCAGTGACCCATGGCTTGCCTTAGTATAAACACATTGACGCATGCCGTATACATAGGTATGAAACCCTGCCAGTGTGCCATAGCACATAAAATGCGAAACTCTACTAGATTATCGCCATGAAAATGGGGCATCCTTTTTGCCGTATTCTTATTCTCACAGCAAAAGCTTGGTGAGAATAGTGTTTTGTGTGCTATAACGCACCTGACTCAAAATGTTGCCTGATTTCCACCACAAAAATAAGGAGAAATGCTGCCGAATTTTCATCATGGAAGTTTGACAATAATTCCCAAATGTGCTAGCAAAGCATCGATAAAGGCCACACCTCTTTCTCAAATCAAACCTCAAAGCCCAATTCTTTTAAAGCCCTAAAAGTTAATGCCAATAGCTTGTTTTTAACTACCAATGACCAAAAATTAAGAATTTACCAAAATAAAGGACTGTCTCTAGACAGGCGTTATGGGGTGCCTAACTCCTTCCCCACACGTAACCAGATTTTCGAATCAAGAATCAAGATTTTTTATCATCTATATTAGATTAGGAAAAACGACATTTTTCTTAGCTTAGGACTGGAATAAAATCAAATAGAGTTAGGTGACCAATCACACCTTAGATAAAACCCAATGATTGGTGGCGACTTCACTACCTTTGGTAATAATAGATTAAAAATGACTCAATCTAGTCACACGCTAGAGGTTCCTTTTTACCCTCTTTCACAACACTTGAGATCATGCCTGTAGACACTCGATTTCGCACCCATAATTTAATCAAGAAAGATGACTAAAATGTCCAATCATATAACCAAAATTCATGATTGCATTACATGCATTAATTCATTCATTGCATATCATAAAAATGATCTTGAGATTCTAACGGTCATGACGGTATGCTGGATTTCCAATTCAGACCATCAGATTGAAAGATATCATGAGATCAAGTTTTCACAGTCTGCATGCACTGTATGGGGTGAAATCGATCATGTGTGATTAATTGAAATTAATTTTGATTGGTTAATGATTAAAATTAATTAAATGAACTTTTGTGATTGATGGAGTATTTTTCTTAAAGTGAGATTTGTTGCATGGGATTAAAACAAATAAGCTGATAATATTTAAAGGCGGTAGATAATTAGGCTTTTAGGATAACTAGTCGCTAACCCGTGCGATGCACGGAAAATGTATTGAGTACAATATATAATTTAATCTTTGTTTATTTTACTACAACACCAAAATTGAATTTGTAAAATAAAACCATATAGCTAAAATATTTGTTAACAGTTATACATTTCAAACAAAAATTATTAAAAGGTGACCGGCCAAGAATTTATTAAAATAGGGACAATTAAAGAAAAAATATAGGAAAAAAAAGTTAGGAATAGAAATATAAGATAAAGATGGGTTACCCTAAAAAAGAATAATCCATGGATATTCATTGAAATCTTCTAGATAATTTCTGATAATAGAAAAAATAAAAACCAAAAGTTATGATGTTAAAACTTCCAAAAGGCCAAAAAAAATTTTTTTTTTTTAAATCAGAAGATTCAAAGCTTCAAAAATATTGAAGTAAAACAATATATATATATATATATATATATATAATTACACAATAGAGAAATACAATAGAAAAAAGGGAATCCATGATTATAGCTTTTCTACTATTGAAATTGGCCAAACAATTAAATGTATTGCAAAAAATGAACTTAAAAATTCATATGTAAACCAAACAATTAGAAGATTTTGAGCCAAGAATTTATTAAAACAAAATAAAAATTATGTGACTACACAATGGAGAAATATAATAAACAAAAAAAAATATGTCTACACAACATAGAAATATTAGAGAAATATGAGGTACCTTTTAAATGTTAAAATTCAAAATATTAAAACTTTTAAAAGGTTAAAAAAATTTGAAGATTTAATTAAAAGATTCAGGCCCAGCAATTAAATAAACAAAACAACAATTGACAAACTTATAAGAAAAAGCAACAAATCTATAATTTTTATTGAACAAATCAAATAACCCTAACCTTGATGCATTGACCGAAGAAGAAAATGAGTCCAATACATAAGTAGAATATGTGAATTGTGAAGCATGAGCCGCCCTCAAAAAATATCTTGAGGAAAAATAAGTTTTAAGAATAAAATTGTGTTTTGGGGCTTAGGTTTTCTACGCAAGCAATTCTTAAATAGAAGAGAGTAGAGGCGGTGGGAGAGTGTCCTTATTTGGCTAGAAGTCTAATTTGCATTGGAAAAGGAAAACGGTGATGAGGTGGAAAATTTAATTTAATTTAAATATTGTATTTAAATATTGTGCTGACTTGGAAAATTGTGGGAGTTTCAAAAGCTTCGGTTTTATATATATATATATATATATAGATTATATTCAAAATAATTATTTTAAAAGTCCTAAATATCACTTTGGAATGAGGTTTATCATGAGAATAACTCTGAAATTCGTCCAAATACAGTTTTAGAGTTGGAAAACACTTCAAAAACGTGCTAATCAAGTAACAAATTTTAGATTCACGTTCCAAGGGACTTTTGACATAGTAGAACTCAAAATTCGGACTGGAATATTTCTGCTAAAGTTGTAGAAAATCGAATTTTACTTCCGCTATCAAAATTTCAGCTTAATCCGAATTTTGAGTAAAAAGATATGATCAAAATACTGAAACTTATTCTGATCTGAAAAATCAGCTTACTCTTATCCAAATCTCCTTTTTTTTATAGAATTTTCCTCCAAACGTTTTTTGCTTATTTTTTCAGCATTCCAACCTCTATAAATAGGGGATACCTTCAGGACACTTTTTGACGCTCTCTGTTTTCCCCTCTTTCTGACTTCCCCTTTCTATTATTTTTTCTCTAACGTTAAAGACATTCTGGAGGCTCTAGCCTTAAGAATTTCTTTTTTGTAAGCAAGGTATTTTAGGTTTCAAAGATAATTAAATAAATTTCTTTAAACCCTAAAATATTCCCTCAAGAGGAAGAGTTCGTCCATGCAAGAGGTTGTTTTTATTCACCCTTTTTTCTGTTTTCTTTTATTTTGATGATGCATTATATAAATATTCTTTTAGTTTTAATTTCTAATGTTCATGCCATGTGTTGTTAATATTCTTGTTGAAATATGTTCTTAATGCTTTTGTTGTCATGATTTACCTTTTTGAGTTTAAAAAATCTGCTCATTAACAAATCTTTTTTTTAAAGACTAAAAACAGATCTGCATCTTCCTCAGATGCAGATTTGAGATTTTTTTTAAATACAAAAATAGATCTGCATCTTCCTTAGATGTAGATTTGAGATTTTTTTTAAACACAAAAACTGATATGCATCTTCCTTAGATGCAAATTTGAGTTTTTTTTTTTTTTTTTTTAACATAAAAACATATCTGTATCTTCCTTAGATGCAAATATGAAATTTTTTAAAATAAAAACAAATTTGTATCTTCCTTAGATGCAGATCTGGATTTTTTTTAACATAAAAAACTGATTTATATCTTCAAACAAATTTGTATCTTCCTTAGATGTAGATCTAGATTTTTTTTAACATAAAAAACTGATTTGTATCTTCCTTAGATACAAATCTAAATTTTTAAACATAGCAGATTTTGAAAAAAAAAAAAAAATAGAAGAAGAAGAAAGTCATGAGTAGTGATGTTTTGTTTGTTTGATGCAAGAAGCGTAGGTTTATTGCATGAGTGTAGTCCTCTTCTAAAAAATCTTTTTCATATTTCACATAAAAAAAATAGGTCTGATTTTTTATTCTCTACAAATCTTGATTTTTTTTTTTATTACCAAATAGATCTGATTTTTTTTACATACAAACCAAAAACCATTTTTTTTCTTTAGTTCCCAAAACAGATCTGATATTTTTGAACCAAAAGACTTTGTTTTACTTAATAAAAAAGATCTGATTTTTTTTCTTCACCAAAAACTTTTTTTTTTTTTTTTACATATACAAAAACAGATCTGATTTTTTTTAAACCAAATCAATTTTTTTTTTTTTTTTAATTACAAGACAGATCTGAATTTTTTTCAAAAGAACAGGATACACTCATAAATAGACTTATGTGACTTAGTTTGGTTAAAGTGTTTCATGTGCACAATATATCATTCATAGCATGCATAAAGGGGTACATTGGTCATAAGAGTTTAGAAGACCAGACTTTGTCTAAGCAGAATGGGTGCTTAACACCTTCTCATTTCATAACTTAGCCTCTGAATTTAGCGTCTTTGGATAGGTAGACCTAGGCTTTATCTTTGTTTTTATTTTTGGGTAGATTGTAACTAGAACAAAAAGCCATGTAATTCTTTGGTAGTTTGTAACTAGCACCCAAAGCCATGTAACACTCAATTTATTAAGTTTGTATTTTTATTCAATCAATGAGAATGGAACAATTCAGTCATGTAAATTTGTATTTAATTTTTTCTTATTTTTTTTTGTATAAAAAATAAATGGCGACTCCACACCACTTACCCAAAAAGAGAGGTTCCCTTAAAAAGCACCCAAAAATCTCTTTTTTGAGAGCACCTAATTTTCCAGTCTCTCATAGTGCCACTAAGCAACCGCCCCTCTGGGCGAGAGGCATGCAAGTGTCACTGTGATGGGTGGTCAACTACCACAAGGCATCGACACTAGCTGTGTGGGATTAGGTTGCATGCATTTTACATCAAAAACTATCCATATAGGTAGGGCTGTCCAAGGACCCGCCGGAACCGACCCACCCGCTGCCGCCGACCGAACCCGATCCGCCGCCGACCGAACCGACTGCTCCGGCGGTCGGCGACGGATTTCATTCTCTAAAATCCGAGATCAACGGGTCGGGGATCGGATCTCCTTCTCTCAAATCCGAGAAACCCGATCCGACCGACCCATCATATTTCCGGCGATTTTTTAGATTTTTTTTGGGTAGATTCGGCAAGTTTGAGTTTTCTTTGGGAATATTTAAGCTAGATCCGGCGAGATTTCGCTAGATCTAGCCAAGATCTTGCCGAAAATGGCCAAGATCTCGCTGGATTTGGCGAGATCTGGCCGGATTTCTACCGTTATTCAAAATTTCCTTGCCGGATTCTGCCGTTTTTCATATTTTCTTGGCCGGATTCTTGCCCTTTTTCAAATAATCAACTCCGACTGAGACCCGACCACTTTCCGGCAAGAACCGTCCGATTCGATCCGATTCTCTGACTGGTCGGCGGCGGGTCTGAGAAATTGGAACCCGACTTGGTCGGGTCGGTCGCGGGTTGGGCACAAACCCGACCCGGACCGACCCGTGGACACCCCTACATATAGGTTATCTTAAACCCTATATGCTCGCGCATAATTGAAGTATGTGTACGTATGCTTGAAGTATGCATACGCATCCTTATAAAATGCAGGCGCATACTTAGGGTTTTTGTATGTTTTTCCTTCATCAAAACATCCTCCAAGTTAAAGCCTTACAAGATTGGGCCCTAAATTAGCCCTAGGCCTCTGAGTGATATCGTCATTAAGGAATGGAGGCTCGAGTTGTAAGGGGTATAAAATGAAGTGTCTACACCAATGTCATGGAAAATGTGGTACACTTGATGAATCTCACTTGATAAACTTGTTTCGGGGGGCCTTTTTTTGTTGCCCATATGATATTTAGGAAGCCAAGACTGAGACTCGACTTTGAGCTTGGAATATGGCCCGAAGGCTATCAGTGAAGTGTGAAAAGCCCATTTTTGTTCAAGGTCCAGATTACATCCAACAAAGATTATTATAAGGCCCCAATAATACCTCTTGCATAGATAAGCTAGCACAAAAGATGACCCACCACAATAAGTGCTTAAATAATAGTCCAGCGGTAAACAAGAGAAATGTCTAGTGGTAGATGTCTGGAAAATTAATAAGTGTATTCACACAGTAAAAATTATGCATTTCCTCCGTATTTGGCTAATATAAAAGTGGGCCCATTATAACAAGTACACAAGAGGAAAATGATTCAACAGTGAATATGACAGATCTCCAACGGTAATGTCTAATTAGTTAATAAATGTGTTTACATGATAAAAATTATATATTTTTCTCATTACTATTAAGTGAACATGAAGGAAAATTTCCATAGTATCTGAGACATTATGGCCTTCATTATAATAGAAATAAACAAGGATTAAAAGCTTCATAATTACAAGTAAAAGTGGAAAAATTAGGAAGGAATGAAGGGAGAGAAAGACCCTCATCTTAGTGTAGCAAATATTTAACCAATATTCTTATGCCCATGATGGAATATGTGGAAGGATGTATGGTAAATGATGGAAACTACTCTTATATGAGTGGGTGAGTAAATATATGGTGATGTGGGAATAAAATGGTAAAGGAACTTGGCTATTTTTGGCCATGGTGAAGAGAGACTGATTGTAGCTTATTGTGAGACCTTTATGGTGCTGGGTTTTGTTAGAAAATAGAAGGAATGTTTGTGAGTTGATGAGTATGGGCCTTTATGAACTAAAAAAATGAACTTATTTCTGAATTAAGAGCTAAAAGTAGCAGGATTGACGGAGACTTTAAGAGGATTTTATCCCCCCATGGTGAGTAGATGTTGCTTCCCTTTTATAGTGAAGCTTAGGGAGCAATTAGCAAAAGCCAAAAACGTTGGATCGGATTAGTAAGGGAATTTTCAGAATATCCATCATGGAATTTGGCCAAAAATGGTGTGAACTCCTTTTTGAATGTTTGTCTCCTTTGGATAATGCCAGATGGAGCTGAAATTCAGAGCATCTAACTTAGAATTTGGTAAAAAATGGTGTGATTTGCTTTTGGGTATTTTATCTTCTTAGGGTAATGTTGTTAAGTGCTAAGATTTGGAGATTGATCTCAGCCAATAAGATCAAGATAAACATGGGGCTAGAACTTGGTTGCTGCAACTAAGATTCAAACTTCAAAGAGTAGGAGCTATCACCCCAAGCCAGGTGTCTAGCTTTTAGCCTGCATTAGGGAGCTCTGCTGGAGATCTTTTTATGCCCTTCAAACAAAATTTCACTAAATTTCCCCTTTAGGAATTCATGAGCTTGGTTCATGTAGTTACATACACTTTTCGTAATAAAATAAACTATTTGGTTGAGGGTTTCATAAACTTGGAGGTCTTGGTTATGGTTTCCTTGAGTTGTGACCAAATGTTGGAGAAGAAGAGTATTTATTGCCCATTAGCTTTTAGGTGTCAACCCAACCTCTGGTACTGTCCACATTAGAATTGGGTGGCAAAGAGGTTGATGGGATAGGTGGCTAGCTCCTAATTTGGTTTGGGAACTTGGTTGCTTCTTGAGGTGCTCTCTAGTAGAAGGTAGAATTGAAGGGAGTTCTCCAGCTGGGTTACTTTGCACACATGAGATTTTGAGTAATGTCTTTGTGTCAATCATGGAAATATGTGACAAGTTTGCACCAAGTGGACTCAACCATTGCAACTATGGGTAGGTCAAGTGCACCTTTTAATACATCATTGAAGCACTCAGATATATTGGTTGTCATTGACCCATAACATTTTCCACCATCATGTGACTAGGTCCATATGTGTATAGGCTTACTCATTAGATATGTGTGTGGCTTATAAGGTTTGGGATCACCTTTCTTAATGCTGATGGTCTCAGCATTCTTAATGGCTTCGGCCTTAA
The DNA here is from genome assembly GCF_001633185.2 of Quercus lobata. Classification (NCBI taxonomy): domain Eukaryota; kingdom Viridiplantae; phylum Streptophyta; class Magnoliopsida; order Fagales; family Fagaceae; genus Quercus; species Quercus lobata. Next base: position 50,545,882 of record NC_044907.1, read on the forward strand.
CATTCAGAAAGGATTCCATTATGTTATAGAATTTTGCTACCTAAGCGGCATATCCTCCTTTCATGACCAATGACTTTATCTTTTACATTGAGGAACCATCAAAAGATAGTTCCCATCAAAGTGTTCTGGAACATTTGGGCTAACATCTCTTCAATGACTCCTAGGGGTTGCATGACCCTTATATACATCTTAAGATATGACTTGAGGCAACCTATACCATCAAACTTATCTAGGGTTGGCATTTTAAACTTAGGGGATAGCCTTACATTTGGAAATAAGGAAAGGGAATGATAGTCTATAAGGTCATCTATCCTTTTGGTTCTCTTTATGATCTCCTCAATTTCGCTCATTTTGTCCATCATTCTCTTTTCATATTCTGGCATTGATGAAATCTGATTAGTCTTTTCTTCCTCTTAATCATGTTTCAAACTTTGTAACTGCTGGACCATGAGGTTCATATCTTCCCTTAGCTAGATCTGACTAGCTACCATCGTGTTCAGAATTTCTTTTGTGTTCATAGGCTCTTCCGTGTTTTGGTTCTCATTTCCTTCAGCTATGGTGATAAAGTCTTCTGAATCTGGACTAGATGGGCTTGGGCTTTCTTGAGAGTTATACATGTGGTTTGTATAATGGAACTGTGGAGTATGTTGTGTATGTACTAGTTGCAACACAGTGATTGAACTTAAACTTGAGTTAGCTTGAGGTGAGCTTTCACTCTTAGGCTCCCTTTCTAATCATCCTTCTGACCTTGACCAATTTTCCCCTATCAAAAAGGTAAGTTGGTTTTAATCAATCGAAGCTACGTTCCCATCCATTTCATTCATTTACGCAATTTAAAACAAATACACACAAGAATGCAATGCAACATTAGTAGGACTGCCCTAAAGGTAGGTTTTATAATCATTACATCGTAGGATGGGTTTGTTGTTTTGAAGTTGCCCATGGCTAGGACATTACACCTCCCAACTTGTAACGTAGTGAATATTGCATTGGTCCAAACGGTGTGGTTTATCCTTTGCAGTCAACAAGAAATGATTATGTGACTTTAGGTGGTCGGTTGGTGAGTTCATCACTGGATATCTAAGTCTAAGGAAGACTGGTGATCCATGATTACTACTGTGGGCACAATGGAATGGAGTCACCACCTAGTTATATGGTCTAGAAACCATGAATATAATGTCCTTTTGAGAAAGGACCTTTGATCTTACTACTAGAGTTTGGGTTCAGAGTTTAGGTACATTCTTGGGAAGGTGTTAGGAACTCAAGATCGCCCAAGCCTAAGGTTGGCCTCCCATCATTGTGTCTTATACCTTAACCTCATTAAAAGTACTTTCAACACTTGTATCTATACTCACACAAACTAACATACATCTATGCATACAACATGGCATCTTTTATCCCAAATAAAACATACTTATCTATCAACCCAAACAAAAAAGAGGCCAAATATATTAAAGAAACCCTAGCATTCATCTAACATATTAAAACCCTATCATACACCTAACAACAAGGCAACAACTTACACATGACAGCAAGGCATATCATCATAGCAAGGAAAACATATTACAAACCCTAATCATGCATCTAAGCATGTTCCATCTTATCATCAAAGTAAAACCCTAACACAAATGCATGGACATTGCTAATGCATGACTTATCCTTTACTTACCTTTCATCAGCATAGCACCTATGGCATCAATGCATGAGCATGTGAATGAATGGCATTAAAGCTAAGAAACCCTAATCTAAACCCTAATCTAGACATGTGATAATAAACAAACATGTTAAAAGGTGAACAAGCAATTATAGGTCTTAAAAACATATGAAAAAGAGGCTACACAGAACAAACATGTGAATGTAGAGACAAAACAAACAAAAATTAGGGTTTCTTGGTAATGGCATCACGCACGCTAGAACAGGTTTGCATATGCATGAGTTCAGCCTACGTGCACAGGCTAGATCATACGTACCCAGATCCTTACCCAGAAAACCTAATTTACACAGAAATAGAGTAGAAGCCAAACAATATATAAAGCGTAAAATCTAACAACCTAACATGCTTAAAGACATAAAGAAAATCTAAAACTAACCTAAACAAACATGTGTAAACATAAACTAAACAACAGAAACATATTAAAATAAAGATTAAAGGCAAAAAAAGAAAAGGCAAAGTTTAAAATGATACCTAAAAGCAAAAGCTCCTAGGCTTGATTTTTTACTTTCCCCAGTAGTCAAATCTATCACAATTCATTAAAATAGTGGTTAGCAATCTTAAACTCAAAGGATTAGAGCCAAAAAGGTTCCAATCAAATAAAAATGACTTGAGAGTGTTTTATGAAAAACTCCCTTTTAATTCACTTTTTTCTAGTGAATCTTAGATTTTTCCCGTGGAATTTCTGTGTGTTTTGAAAATGTACCATGTAAGGCATTTTATAATTGAAAAAATGGGGTTTGGAACGGCTCCTAAACGATTGGGTATTCGTTCCGAACCTCAGCCATTATTGCAAAAAACTTGTCTTTCTTATGCTTTTGAATCCCTAGCTATATACGCAAAAATGTGCCTGCATAAGCATGCTTTAGCTTGCGTATGCAGGCCGCGACTCATGTACGCAGGCAGAGGGCCATTTTGGTCATTTAATTTTCCAAAAAATATATTTTTGCTCATTTAAAAAGTTATATTTTCCATTTTAACACTCCTCAAGTCATTTTAATATCTGATTGGGCTCTAAACTGTCCTTAGGCCTTAGAGTTCGAGCATCATTGGGGAATAGGGGCTCGAGTCGTAAGGAGTAAAAAATGCAATGTCTACAACTACTACTAGAATTTTTGAAAAGGGTTCATGCATAATTGTTGTAAATTCATGGCACACACATTGACAATTAAGGAAAGCTGTAAACAAACAAGCATGACATTTCAAAGCTTTAACATATAATAACATATAAAATACACAAGGGTACATAATTGGTCATTCTAAGTCTAACATGAAGTTTAGCCCTCGACATCCTCAGTGAAGTCGCCACTATGAGAGACCAGTGCTATAAACTCTCAAAAAAGGATACGTGGAAACTCTTGGTGGTTTTTTCCCCAGTGGAGCCGCTATTATGAGAGATAGGTCTTGGAAACTCTCAAAAGAGGATACATGGAACCTATTTAGTGTTTTATTGATTGTGGAGTTGCCAGTTATTTTTATTTGTACAAAATAAGAAAAACTACAAGATACAAAACTGAATTACCTCATGTATTCATTAATCAAAATATTTACAATTGATAGAAGTTGCATGGCTTTTGGTCCTAATTAAATTCTAGTAAAAATTACAAAGTTTTTGATCCTAGTTACATTCTACCGAAGTAAAACGATAAAGCCTCAATCTATGAACCTAATACCTTCCCTCGGCCCAAACAAAATCCGTTCTTCTAGACTCAAAATGACCATTATGTACCCACACAAAATATGCAACATGTCAAGTTTTAAAATGCAAGTTGTATATGTTAATTCTTCTAGATCTAAAACTAAATTTTCCGTAGGATTCCAAGATCTACCTTCTTCCATGCAGGAGATCTAATTCAAATCTGGTTTTTATATTTAAAGAGTGAATGGATTTTATAAACCAGATTCAAATCTGGTTTTATGTTAAACAGAGTGAATGAATTTTATAAAAAAAAATCTAGAACTGATTTTTATGTAATAAATATGAATGAATTTTTCGCAAATAAATTCCAGATTTGATTTTGTGTAAAAAATTCCAGATCTTATTTTTATATTGAAAATACAAATAAATTTTATAAAAAATTCTTGATATGATTTTGTGTAAGAAAAATGTATGGGTTTTTTTGCAAATAAATTCCAGATCTGGTTTTCATGATGAGAAAACGAATGAATTTTTAGAAACAAACTTCAAGCCTTTTTTTATGGTAAAAACGTTTTTCAATCATGTGAAAATTAAATCTAGCAATATGATGTGAAATTGACATAAGTTTAATCATAAAAGGCATACATTTTGGAAATGTTTGATAAAAGATTTAGGATAAAGTTTAGCTACAAAATTGGTTGTAGTTTACGGCTACAACCTCACTCAATATCATTAATAATACTACTTATTTCAAAAATCTAACCGTTGGATTATATGTTTTTTACGCTCTTAATACACATGTAAAATTTTGTGTTAATTAGATATTTTTTATTATATGATCTGTGGGGGATGCAGAACCTAAGAGGGAGACCATAGAATAGAACCGGCCCAAGGGGCAATATGTCCCAACTATATGTCAAGACAAGTCTGGATCAATCTGGATATGATTGTTTAAGAAATCGAGGAGAACGGTATGCCCGAGGAGCTCGAAGGACAAGTACTCCTTAAGGGACCAGAGAATGACCATCAAGTCCATATTGCTGGGAGCCGAGGAGGGAAGGAGAGACGTGCAAGTAAAGAAAGGGGGAAATTTCCAGATAAAGTACCCATCACTTCTACATTCAATGCACTGCACCAACTCAACCGGCCACATTAATGACAGAATGACCTTGACCTCTAAACAGTGCCCTCACAGCTTGTAGCACATTCTACCACCTCTAGTAAGGCCTTGATGGGACAAGCATCCAAATGAAGATTAGTGGTTGTCCAAGTGGAGGGCTGAGATGCAATTGAGGTAGCTATATAAGGAAAATAGACTCGTCCATAAACGGGAGATAGAAAATATAAGGGAGATGTATAAAGTGTAATCAAGAACTCTATAACCAAGAAGGGAGTATTACATGTACTAGTGATCCTCGCACGAAGCCGAGGAAGAATTGATATAGAAATCTTTGTCTTTCTTATTATTTATCTCTCTTAAATCTAATAACTTAAGTATTGGACCTCTTTTCAAAATTGTTTAAAGAAACCAACAAAGCTTGAAAGGTTGGCCTTGATAACCTATCTCTACAAATTAATTATACTAAGCCACCATATAGTACCTACCCATCTTACTTGGGTTTGGCCACTAATTTAGCCCCCTACATGATCTATAAGACTATATTTTATGCATAATTTTAAACTACAAAAATTTGCAATTTAAACAATTTATTGATAACATAGCTATTGACTTTTAATTTTCTAGAAATTTTGCAAGCACTGAAGATATAAGAAAAAAAAATGTAATCTAATGGTATATTTGTCAAAATTCAACTCCAATATAAAGATATTGAGTAAAGTTGTAGCCTTAAACTACAATCAATTTTATAGCAAAACTTTGTCCAAAGATTTATTTTGTGCGTGGAATATAAAATAGATCTAAGATCCTAAATGAGAATTTGTCACTAGATCTAAAATTCAATTAAGATTAAAACATTTGAATGCTTTAAAGTCAAGATTTAAACATGGATTACAAGGTCTACATTTTTACATATATGAATTGGCAAGATCTACTCGCTAAGGATATGAATTATTTAATTTTTAAGTAATCTTGCCTATAATTAAACATGCAAACCAAAAAAAAAAAAAAGCATTTGAAATTAACTCACACCTACGTGAATGAATTTAAGCAAAGGGAGATTTCTTTAGAAATGAGAGAGAAGAGATCTCTCCGACTTCTGAAAAATGTACACTAACACAAAAGAGAGAATTGAAGAGAATGTTCTCTGGAAAGTTCTGGTCTAGTGAAGATCAGAACTTCAAGAGAGTTTCAAGAAGTTATTTTACATTAGATGGGAGTGGTGCTGAAAAATGTTAATTCTCCTTTATTTATAGAGGAGTTTTTGACTTAAAAATTAAGCTAGATCGATTTTAAAAATCAATAGATATGAAATAAGCAAATTTTATCTTCAGGAAATGGATTTGGATGAGCTTAAAATCTCATAAACAGACCAATAAATAATATCCTGGAACTCTTGCCAGGTGTCGATTGGAACTCTTGAAGTGCCGAAATGGCACTTTGGCTGATTTCGTCAATTTTTTTATTTGGCCAATTCTGACGTTTTTATTGTTTTTTCTTGGTTTGAAAATGTACTTAGATGCGTTTTAAGCTTATTTCCATGATATAAATTATTTTTGAATGATAATTAGGCTTTTTAAATAATTATTTTCATGATAATTACCTTTAGAAAAAACATTTTATCTATTCAAATTAATATTTATCAGTTTATTTGTTTTAATCTCATGCAACAACCCTCATTTTAAGGCAAAAATTTAACCAATCACAAAATAATAATAATAATAATAATAATAATAATAATAATAATAATAATCAATTTTAATTATCAACCAATTAAAATTAATTTTAATTAATCACACGTGATAGACTTCACCCAAATGAATGCATGTAAACCATTAAAACTTGAATTTGTGGTATCTTTCTATCTGATCGTCCAATTTGGAAACTAACCGTATTGTTGTGATCGTTGAAACCTTAAAATCGTTTTCATAACATGTGATGAATGAGTTAATGACTAAAATGTAACCATAGTTTTTGGGTACATAAAATGATCATCCTATCATTTTTTGGGATTAAATTATGGACGCAAAATGAGGTGTTTATGCCGTACTTTTAATTTTATGTTGAGTTTTTGGTCCCTAATTAGAAATCGAACTTTCTAGCTTTATTCCTTGATGCCAAGAATTTTTTTTTTCTTTTTTTTTTTCTTGTCCAAGTATATGGGTGACAAGATTATTGTGACGTCTGGTATTAAATGAGTGACTTGTCAGGACCTATTTGGCACATATCGACGAGACTACTAATGAGAATGTGTAGCAGGGCCGTTTTGAAAACAAACCAAATATTAAAAGATAAAATAAAAAACAATCCCAAACATTAAGGATAAAGAATGCACTTTAATCTATTATTCAATTAAATTATTAAAATTACATTTTATTATTAAAATGTTCCAATAATCTAATTATTATTTCTCCCTAGACCCTCAAGCTCTTTTTGTACGAGAAAGTGTCAATTAAACTAAAAGACTCTTGAATACTGAAAATGACTTAACTGTGAAGTCAAACTTTTTTTAAGCCAACTGAGAAGTCAAATTTGATCTATTAAAGGCATTGAGGGCACTCACATCATTGGGAGTATAATAAAAATATATGTAAAATTTACATAATTTTTCCTTAAAATGAACCACATCAATCAGTGTATAATTGTGTAAATTTACAAGTTTGCTACAATAATCATGTAAATTTACATTGATATTATTCATTTTGTATTTAGTTTTTTATTCTTTCTTTACGTATTCTGAAGATGAAGGAAGAGAGTAGATGATAATTGTTGTGTATGAAGAAAGAAAAATACTTTAAAAAATCAAGAAAATTGACATTTTAATGTAATGTAGTGTAAAATAAATAATTAAAGGTGAGATATTTCAAAAATTAAACATGCAAAAAAAAAAAAATGTAAGTTCTTATATTAAAATTGACAAAAAATTTTATATGACCTAATACAAATGCCCAAAAAAAACTTCTAATTATTTGTGTGTTTGGATCCACGTTTATTGGCGACTGTGTTTAGCTACGGTGCTTTTTCTCTTTTTTTTTTCTTTTTTTTTTTTAAGCCGCAACTTTTGACTATTCTCTCGTGAACAGTGCATGGGTGCACTGTTTAGGGGTCCCACAAATTTCACTTTTCAGCCACTTTTTTCATTAAAAATGGGTTCTACGGTACTATTCACATATTTAAAAATTATTTTACTTCAGTGATTTTAGTTTTCAGTTTCAGCAAAATAAGTTCTATTCAAACAGACCCTATGTATTATTAATACTAATAAAAAAATTATTACCCCCCACCCACCCACCCCCCCCCCCCCCCCCCCCCCCCCCCCCAAAATTCTTTTTAACTAGCATGGATGAATATATGTCCATGAGAGAGAGAGAGAGAGAGAGAGGAAAAAAAAGAAGAAGATACGAATGAAGGAAAGCAGTTGCATGATGGATGGTCTCGAATGGTTTGGCTGGCCCTATATAATAATAATATTATTATTATTATTATTACTCGTATAGCCATTTTTAACGCATGTGGATGCTTGCATCATGTGTGACTCGTTGCTTCCCTAAGCAGGCACCCATAAAAATAAATTTGTTCTTTGTGTTTATGACACAACAACCATGATATAGCTAGAAAAAGCTAAAAAAGGCTAGTAGAGATAGAGATGCTCAATGCAAATATTACTACGGTGCTCACCGGGCTCCACATCCATTCCTCTTTCAATAATCTCTGCACGTGGCAACCCCCAAAAACAAGAAGGGGGATACAAATACAATACAACTCCGTTGTGTTGTGGATTGATTTTCCATGCAATTAATGGAGGTCAAACTCTGACACATGACAAAAGAAAAATGAGCATGTATTTTTGGGACATTTCATTTGCTTAAAAGTTTTGGATTCATCTTTGAGTTTGATTCTTAAAGTACAAGAGGTGTGTTCAAATAAGATTCTAGATTTAGTTTTCTACTTTGATCTCCCACTTTCCCTTTTTTTTTTTTTTTTTTTTTTTGAAGTTTTTAGTTTGATTTGATATATTAATCTTCATGTCATGATGAAGAGCACGGATTTGACCCCCCAAAAAAAAAAGGGTAACTTTTAAAAGGCTTAAGAAATCTTTTTGTTTGGAAAAGTTACTCCCTTTTTCTTTTCTTTTTTTCTTCCTTCACCACCTCTTAAAAGAAAAAAAGCTAGCAATAACTCTTTCTACATATATCCTATTAAGACTATTAAGAATAATTAATATAAAATATTTATAGTGAGATCCAGTTAATTTAACTAGTAAAATCTTTTATGGTTGAATAAGAGATTTGGGGTTCAATCCCCACCTATACTAAAAACTGATTGGTGTTTTGAAACTCTCTTTAAAAAACAAAAAAAAAAACACAAAATATTTACTTATGCAATAATAATGGATATACTAATTTTATAGGGTGTGATATGAGTCAACTTTTAAGGAGTGTTTGTTTAGAAGTGAAATTGGGTGGATGGAAAGTTTTGGAAAGAAAATAGGAAGGGAAACTTTTTTAGATTGTGTTTGGTTAAGTGGGGAAGAAGGACAATAAATGATGGGGCTCAGGTATTTTCTTCTCGGGTCTACCAAAAAATTTTCTTCTCAAAATTGAGAGAAAACTAGGAAGGGAAAACTCATAAAATGAACTTTCAAAAATATCCTTGGAATTCACCTCCAAGTCTCCAATGTGTTGACTTTTTCTTCTTCTTTTTATTTATTTATTTTTTCCCTTTGATTTTTTTCTTTCTGTTACTGTGTTGGCTTCCCCCTTTTTTTTTTTCTTTGATTTTTTTCTAGACGTGTAGGGTTTTTTTTTTTTTTTTTTTTTTTTTTTTTTTATGGTGCTCATATGTTTATTTTCTCATTAATTTTGGTTGGTTTTTGTTTTTGTTTTTTTTTTTTGGTTTTAGTTATTTCTTATATTTTTTTTTTTTTTTTTACTGAAGTGTCCATCTATACACAATTTTTTTTTTTTTAAAAGTATAATGTGTTACTTTTTGTTTTATTTAATAGGAACATGATGGTAAATTTATACAAACTTTATTTTCAACCAAACAAAAAAGTTTTTCATCTATCCACTTTTCCACCCTTCCAACCAAACACAAATGAGGGAAATTAAAATATTTTCTATCCTCTCACTTTTTCATCCTCTCCTCATTTCCTATCCTCTCACTTTTCCATCATTCCAACCAAATGGACCCTTAGATTCTTTGTAAATTTTACTATGAGGGTCCGTTTGGATGCAATTTATTTTTCTGAAACTGAAAACTGAAAACTAAAAACACTGTAGCAAAATAATTTTTAAATGTGTGAATAGGGACGTGGGACCTGTGAACAGTGTCTTCTGTCCCCTGCACAGTGCTCACATGTGATGTTACTGTTCACGTGTTAGAAAAAAAAAAAGAAAAAAAAAAAAAAAAAAAAAAAAAAGACAGAAAACGCAAACGTGGGTTTGGAAACGTGGATCCAAACCCACACTGAATCTCAAATAAATTAATACTTTATGTGAGACAAAATCGAGGCAAATTGCTATATTTAATTTATTTATGCTAGGTTTTTCCATTGTTGATTCAAAGTATTAGAATTGTCTGAATAGTTATCTAGTGTTGGAGCTCGAGTACCTTACTCTTAATTTACAGTTTAATACTAACCTGTAAATTAAAAAAGTTGTGGATTAAAGGTTATTCGACCTTGAACAACAAAACGGGTACTGGCTGAGATTAAGAACATTCTTCTTCTTTTTCTTGGTTAACATAACAATTACAAAATGTCACTAGCACATGGTATTTAGCAAATGGTAGTGCAAATGGTATTTAGCAATTTTAGCTACATCATTTTACCAATTAGCAATATGAAGAATTGTACATTTGGACAAATTAAGCTTTATAACAGACCACTTGCATCAAAGTTATGGGATCTTAATTTGGCAAACTAATCTCATCAAGATCATCCAATGATAAGTAAACTTCGTCCAAGAATGAGAGCTGTGTCCCATCATCATCTTCATCTCGCTCGTAAACTCGGCATATTACCCATTTACTATAGTCCTGGAAAAATTTAGAAGAACAAGTTAAGTAACCAATCCCTTTAATATTTCTTCTTTCCCATGCTTGTTCACATAAATTAAAAAAAAAAAAAATAGTTGAATAATATATTTAATAAAAGCTAAAGTAGTACTTAATTACTTAACCATTTTTGGATGCCCACTTCTTTTGGATGATCTACTAGAGGAACCAGTATCTGAGAGACGATATTCATGCATTATCCAATTAGTCTTGACGCTGGACGGAGCTTCCCCGACGTAAAAGACGAGATGTTTCTTGATTCCAACCTTCTTGCCATTGCTATTCATCACCGGTTCCTCAATGCCCATCGGCTTCCAATAACCATTACTCGTAATCCTATTACTATTTTGTGTCCTCCTACTATAGAAGTACCACTTGTTACCTTCAACCAAAGCTTTGCCTACAAAGATACAAAAAGTTCATATTAGAGATATCAGCCAAATTGTTTCTATTTAAGTGCTTACATGTTAGAATTCAACAACAAAATAACAAAACATAGATAACAAAATTTAGTACCATTAAGTTCCCATGGATCATGAGGATAAAGATCAAGATCGGGAATAATGTCCGGGTGGCATGGTAAGAGAGTTGCCTTACGATGAAGAAAATGAACTACAAGCTCTTCATCTGTGGGATAAAACCGAAAACCAGGTGGTAGGTTAACATTGTTATCTCCCATTACTAGTGCTAGTTAGTACTACTAGCTAGCTAGTACTAATTAATAATGATAGAATGCTGTTAGTGTTTGTTTTGGCTATGGTATTAGACTATTTGTGATACTTATATATAGTGCAATGCAGAGAGATCATAGAGAAGGAGAAGATGAAAGACACTGACGTGATATAGAAGGAGGTTGTTGTCATCACAAGTCATATATATATATATTTATTGGGGAAGAGTTTGGAGAGGCTTTTTGACTTTAATTTTGATAAAAATACTAAAATAGAGAGTGGCTCTTCAAGGCGGCGGGGTAACGGTATAATAGATAACGTGTTACATGCTTTGCAAGTAACGGGATTTGTAGGTGTATGAGGGAGCTAGAGAGTAGAGAGCGAGTCAGGCTCAACTTCGTTCACTATTTTCTTAGACCTTTTATTAAAAAATAAATAAATAAATACAACCAATCACCGTACATAATTTTACAATTTGTTGATTTGTACGATAATTTTTTATCTTGTGCAACTTATCGCTTTACGTATGTTGAATTGTTGGCCACTTACAATTGTACAAGTCAATAAATTATAAAATTGGATGTGTGAATTGTTGTGTCCTTATGCCACAAATGTTTTATTTTTGGGTTCTTTTGATTTATTAGATAATATAAGGTCATCATCACATCTCATGCTTATGCCATTGACCTGCTATCATCCACGTGGCACACATGAATTTATGGGTTTGGTCGTGGACCATATTGAAATGGGTGTCCTACCTTTTGAAGTGTGCGTATATGCCAATAATGATAATCATAATTTTAATTTTAAATGCGTAACTTCGACTTTTCCTTTGTCTCTTTTTTTTTTTTTCCGCCGAAATGCATCTCCCTGGAAGTTAGTGACAATGTTGAGTAGGGACATTTGAGGTCCAAACAAATATGATAGGATCTGTAAGAGTCAATTGTTAATTTATTAGGTTAAGCTTGAAGTATTTTTCAATTAAATTTGATCTCTTTGGAGTAAGAAACCTTCAATTATCCAACTAAATTTAAGATAATTCTAACGCAACCCGTTGAGTTTGGGTTATGGCTTGAAAATAAAAAAAATAAAAAATAAAAATTATTCAATTATTTAAACTCATTATCAATAATTATTTTTTGAATAATTAATTGCATGGATTAGGTTGGATTAGTCATATTGAATTTTCTTCCCACTTTTTTTTTTTTTTTTGAGAAAGATCTTCCTACTTAAACTAGACCCAACCAAAGCTTTTTTTTTTTTTTTTAATAATAAGAATAATAATAAACATAATGCAACCAATCAATCCACCAAAAATTAATCCAAAACATCACATTGGGTTTGGATGGACTAAGTTCACTGCAAGGACAAAGCCAGAAATTCAAGTTTGGGGGGCAAAGTTAAAAACAAAAAAAAAGGCACATAACAATGCTACACACGTAGCATAACACTACAATCAACAAACTTTATTAAATATTAACAACTAAATATTAAAATTTCAAACCATCTCAACTAAAAAATAAAAAAACACTAAAAGACAAGCACAATCATTAATTATTTGTTGCTCCTTTATTCATTGATATTGTTGGTCCTTTATTCATATGGGCATATGTTGTTAAAAAAAAAAAAAATCACCCAATCAGCAGATGGATAGTTCATAAAAAAATATAAGAATAAAAAACACCCAATACGTTAAAGAGAGAGATTGAGAGAAAAGAGGCTCTGCCTCTGCTCAGCTAAGATGAGAGAGGGAAATATCATGCTGGTGCTTTCTTGGTCTCTCTTAGAAGTAGATCTGCTACCGACGTGTTGTGCGGTGCTGTTGCATTTTTTGTCACAGTCTTCATTCCTTTTGCCTCACGTATCAATACTAGTGTCTCCCTTTGGGTTAGGGTTTTTTTTTGGGGGGGGGGGGGGGGGTGGAATTTGATGGGATGATTTGAGGTTAGATTGGTTTTGTTTCAAATTTTTTAAGGGCTGGGCTAATGTTTTTGGTAAATTGTCTAATTGTACTCAATTTTCTTTAGCCTTTCTATTTTGGTGACTTTGTTGTTGGCCTAATTTTTTGGGTTTACCGATCTTTTTTTTTTTTTTTTTGGGATTTTAGATTTGTAAATTTTTAATCGGCTTGATTTTGCTTAGGGGGGCAAGTGTAATTGTTTTGGGCAAAATTGCTCAAATCTATAATCTATAAATATACTCCTTGATTTTTTTTCCAAAATTTGGGGGGCCATGGCCCCCCAAAGCCAAAGAATGACTCCGTCCCTAGTTCACTAGATTGGTGAATTAAATGCAAACTCTTACATAAATTTGTTTTGTCAAGAGTTTTGTATAACTCAATAACATAACTTGCTTTTTTCTTTTTCTATTTTTTTTATTAGGAGAATCGGTGTTTAAATACCCTTTTCAATTGTACTAGCGATTTTTTTTTTTTTTTTTAATCCAGCAATCTGTTTCTTAGAATAAAAAGTTCAACTAGTTTGCGAAAAGAGCAATCAACCATTTCTTAGCATTGAAAGTTTAACTAATTTGCCGGGGGTCACAAGTGGACCACAATTATAGGGTGCATAATTGAAATAAATAAATAAATAAATAAATATCTTTTCAAGAAATAAATGAATAAATATTAAAAGTGAGGGAAACAAGACAAAGACAAAATGAAATGAAACATGTTATGAAGAGCTACTTTGCTTAAGACTTTTATAAAGTCGTTTGTTGCTGTCCTATTGGTATTCTTGATGTCCCTTTCGATCTTTTTATATTTTAATCATACACATATTGTATTTTTTTTCCTCACTATGAAACCCTAATTTTTTTCATAATGAGATAAGCACCCACGAAGTGATACTAATCTTGCCCCCACCATTAGGTGGGAAATCCGCAATTAGTCAAGACTCACGAGTGTCGGCAGTAGAATTTAACCCCAAAAAGGTAATTTGCCCAATCAAGTTTCGATCAAAAAGTAATAAACTAACCAGAAGTGCTATGTCTATAACATTTTTACAATATTTTCACAACAAATCATAAGTGGTTAGTTATTATTAGTTCTAATTTGAACCTACCACTGAAATTACTTTTTTACCCCATTAATAACAACTCGTAACAACCTGCCACGTAATATTTGTTGTGAAAATATTGTAGACATAGTATTTCTCTAAACTAAATTGTAATTTTTTTTTTTCAAAAATGCAGGTTTTCCTATTGCTCACTTAATAATATTTTATGCATTTAAGAAGTGTCTGATTAAGTCAATCTTCTATAATTGGAAAGCTTGTCCAATATGATTTGATTCGAGTGATCATCATCAATCAAAACCAAATGGATAATGTGAAAGTTATGTAAAAAATCAAAATCAAACTAATTGAGAGTATCGGCTTGAAAATCAAGAAAAATTTCTAGTCTCGGCACAACTCCTTCATAAATCAAAAATAAACTTGTCGGCCAAAAAAAAAAAAAAAACTGAAAATGCTTGGACAGTGTTAAGGTACATTTTTTTTTACTCCTAATATTGTTTAAATACCCCCTATTTATTTTCAAACATCACCTACAAATTATTTGACTTCTCCAAATATTTTGTACCATATTATTATTATAGCCCGCAACTATTCTTTTCATCACAAAATTGGGCTACAAATGTAAAATGTTATAAGACCCAATATTTTCGTAGAGCCTATAATTTAGACTCACCCCTAAATTATTTATTTTTAGAGAAAATTACACTTTATCACCCTAAACTATACCCAAGATTACACTTTGCATCTTAAACTATCACACTTTGCACCCTGGCATTTTACTATTAAGTTAAACAGAAATTACTAGCACATGAGTTGCACATGATTTTTGCTTAAGAAGCACACTGTTTAAAGCCCAAAACACCATTTTCACAAACAATTAAAAACAAATGATTTTTTTTTTAAGGTCTCTCTCACCCAACAGCTCTCCCCTCTCTCAAAGTGCAAAGTGTGCATTCCAATTCAAATGGTAAAGTGCACACTTTGCAATCTTGTTTTGATACGCTTTGCACTTTTAAGTCCAAAACGAGACAACCAAAACTAGACAAAACGAGAAAGAGACAACCGAAACACCCATTGATGATTTCTTCAAGTCTCTCTCTTGCCCAACAAAATCATCAACGGTGCACACTTTGCATTAGATTAAACAAGATCATCAAGGCTTTGGTATCTACCAAAACTATACCCAAGATTATACTTTGCACCTTAAACTATCACACTTTGCACTCCGGCATTACTTTTACTATTAAGTTAAACAAAAATTAATAACACATGAGTTACACATGATTTTTGCTTAAGTAGCACATTGTTTAAAGCCCAAAACACCCTTTTCACAAACAATTAAAAACAAATGATTTTTTTTTTTAAGGTCTCTCTCACCCAACAGCTCTCCCCTCTCTCAAAGTGCAAAGTGTGCATTCCAATTTAGATGGTAGAGTGCACACCTTGCAATCTTGTTTTGATACGCTTTGCACTTTAAGTCCAAAACGAGACAACCAAAACTAGACAAAACAAGAAAGAGACAACCGAAACACCCATTGATGATTTTTTCAAGTCTCTCTCTTGCCCAACAAAATCATCAATGGTGCACACGTTGCATTAGATTAAACAAGATCATCAAGGCTTTGGTATCTACCTGGTTGACTAGTAATCTACTGAACAATATGTTTTGAATGGTTTTTCTATAATGCTTTAGCAACTATGTGGCCATTACAGAAATTCAGATGTAAGGCAGCCATGGAAGGTGATATAGTTTCATCAAATAATGCGCTTAGAAAGGGTCCAATTTTGTTGGGCTTAGAGATAACTTGTATGTTTGATTTGGGGGAAGGAGCAACTGAACAATGAGAAAGAGGAGAAGAGTTGCTGGACAAGAGAGAGGAGAAGACGCGAGAAAGAGAAAGACCTAGAAAAAAAAAATATATATATATATATATATATATATATATTTGTTTTTAATTGTTTGTGAGAAGGGTGTTTTGGTCTTTAAATATTGTGTCACCTAAGAAAAAATCATGTGCAAGTCATGTGCTATTAATTTATTTCTAACTTAATGGTAAAAGTATCGTCATTGTGCAAAGTGTGATAGTTTAGGGTGTAAAGTGTGCATTCGAATAGTTTATGGTGCAAAGTGTAATCCGGTGTATAGTTTAGGACGGCAAAGTGTAATTTTCCCTTATTTGTATTAAGCAAGTTGAAATTTCATTCTTTTTAAAGAAGCCCAAAATGCCTATGTAGCAATATTTGAAAAAGCCCATGATCCAACTCATAGCAAGACATTTTTATTTAATGGAATTCAAATCCATAATTAAAGCCCATGATTCAACTCATGGCAATACATTTTTATTTAATGGAATTCAAATCCATAATTAAAGCCCATGATTCAAACCCATGGCAAATTATCAAAAGCCCGTTGCTACATAGCGCCATCAAAGCCCAACTTTCGTTGGCAATATTGAAAGCCCAACTTACATTGGCAATATCAAAAAGTCCAGTCTCATTGGCAATATCAAAAAGCCCAATTTATATTGGCATCATTTTAAAGGCCCAAGAATATTAATACTTGGCGAGATATATTATATTGTAATTATTTAAAGTCCAATGATGAACAATGTTTTAAGTTCTTAAACCTATTACTATAATATTACAAGCCCATAAAATTTATGGCAACTATCTATTTTCAAAACCCATGGCAATTATTTTATTAAAACCTATGGAAAGTTATGATTATTTATCATAGACCCATGACATCTATTTCATAACATATTATAAGCTTATGGAATTTACATAAGAACACGTGTTCACCATCTATCTTACATCACAACATTCATAAAACTTATTTTTCGAAACTCATTATTCAAGTCTATCATTTAAATCATAACGTGAGTATTAACCATAAATATTACTTATGGTATGGAACTCATTATTTCAAATAGTAAATATCATTCACAAAGCATTTTGAAATAATTAAAGCTCATGCTATTATTTTGAGTATTACAAAATCATTTCCCAAAGACCCATTACAAATATTTATCAAAACCTAAACTATATTGAATATCAATTAACAATGAGAGCCCATGAGGAATGAAAACCCATGGCAAAATGTATCATTTTGTAGGTCCAAACATCTCATGAAGAGAGGACAAGCCCAAGTAAAAAGGGAGCAAGCACAGCCTAGCCAAGGGGCTTGGCCCACGTGAAGCAAAGCCCAATTTTAAAATCTCAGCAAAGGCAGAAAATTGAACTAGATAATCAGCCCCTCTTGTTCACCCTTAACCAAGTTCCAACCGAAAATCTCCACAAGGGACAACCAAATCTCTAAGAGTGAACTAAGGGCTACCCATCAACTTTCTACCACCATTTTTTGACGTTAACAATGCCCAAAAGTTGTACTAGTAGCTAGAAGTCTAATGGGTAATGGGATGTCATCATCTTCCGCAAGGCTCCATCTTCAGTTGAAAGAGGCCACAACCAAGTCACTTGAATCTTAACAAATCAAGTCTATAAATGCCCAAAACATTCAGGGGCTGATTCATGTGCCAAGCCCATGAATCCTAAAATGGGAAAATTTAGGAACATGTGGTTTGGAGGGCATGAAGGGATCTCCAGCATAACCCTCTAAAGTAGGCTTAGAATTTGACACTTGGCTTGGGGTGTTGAATCCTACTTCCTAGGGTCTCAATCTCAAATGCAGCACTGAGATTCTTCTCTAATACCTACCGTAATCCTATTGGTTAAACTCAGCTTTAGAAATCTTAACATTTAATGCAAAAGTACCCGAAGTACTAACCATGTGTTATATTACCCAAAGTAGCAAAGCAGCTTCAAAAGCAAATCTCTCATTTATGGCCAAATCTTAGGATAATTAAGCTTGCTATTCTACCCCCTGATCAGTCCTGCGTTTTTGGACTTTTTTAATTAATGCTTCCCTAAACTCTACTATAAAAGCATAAGCACATCAGCCCACAAAACACACACCAACCCATCTAAAATTTCTTTTATTCTTGCTACTTTTGCCAAATTTCTGCTTGTAGTTTAGCTCTTCTCAACTCACAAACCACCTCTCTTAGCTCACACCTAGATATTCCTTTCCCTTTTTTTGCATACCTTAAGCTCTTGAATGCTCCCTAATTAGCCACAAATAAACCTTTTCCCATTAAAGATTCGGTTTAGCATCACTTTCACCATCCCACTATAAGCCTACATACCCACTCACTCAAAATATTGCTATCCTACTCAAGTACCACATACATATTCCATGAGAATCTTGGTTTACATTTGCTACACTGAGCTAGAATCCCTCTCTCTCTCCCTTCACACCATGCCAAATAACCATTTTCTTTTCACCATAGAACCATTAGTCTTTACTTTTTTTTTTACTAATGAAGGATATAATGTATTTGTAATAATGAAATTCTTCCCTTATATTGATGTAATGATGGTTGAAAGTACTGTAGACCCTTCTGACCAAGACACACAAGGACTTCCAGAAATGAACACTTTCCTAAATTTGTTTAATAATTGACTGTTGGACCTTAAGTATAATTTTACCCTGCTGCTGGAGAATTTATTTTTCTTGTAATATCGTAAAAGGACCACTAACCCAATTATTTAAGTGTTTGTTGGGCTTTGTTGTTGTTTTTTGTCAGGGTGCAGCCTTTACCTCTTGCTTGGACAAGCTTATCACTACACCGAAAGCCTTTGGACTTTATCTCAAGAGCCCATTGTTGAGTTTCGTCTTGGCTTCCTCACATTGTACTTGGGAACATCAAAATTTTCCTCCCAACAGATGGTATAAAATAAATGGTCAAGATATGCGATCAAACGCGAGAAGAAGTCATCGAAAGTCAAAGAGATGGTCAACACTAAATAAAGGGTGCCTTAATCGGTGCCAAGTTCATTGTTTGAAACTCCCATAAAAGCCTTAAATAAAAAACCATAGGGTACCTTAGTGAAGATGAATTGATTGACTTGATACCTTCTTTTTGAATTGATAGGTTTGGTAAAATAAATGGGCTTAGTTTTAAAATCCGGGATGTGATTCTAAAGGCCCAAATGATGGTCTAAACGATCACCCAAAAGAATCATGTGAGGCTCAATCGATTAGTCAGTCAAAGGAGAGTATGGGCCTCCTCCAACTGATTTGTTAGACAATTGGGCTTGAACCAGGACCCCTACTTCCATCCCTAAAAAAGACCCCCAAAATTGTGGGCAAATAGAAATCAAACCTAATTGAAACCATATACTATATATTTTGACCAAAAAAACAAATGTTAGTGTACCATATCATCATTGATGATCAATTTCCCTAACAATTTAAGACTTCAATTTTTATAGTTTTGTCTCCCACACAGTGGGATTGTAATCTTTAGGCATCTAATCTTCTACGGGGTCACACACCAAACAATCTCTCTCTCTCTCTCTCTCTCTCTCTCTTCAAAATTGAAAATTATATTTTAGCTTTCCTTCCAACACATTACACAAGGTAAAACTCATTTTTTTAAAATGAATAAATAATAATAATAGCAAAAATAATTAATCTCTTTTCGTTAAATTTTAAGCATGAGTCATGATATTTGATTATTTCTATGAAATTAATCATTGTTTGGTATTAATTCATCAAGTTATGTGTTCAATTCATCTTTGGTTTGGTAGTTAGGTTGAAGTTATAAGGTGATTCTATTGTTAAGTGAATTTACAATGATGCATTTTGATAAATTAGTTTACATTGTTCTACGATTTAAAATTTAGTATATATTTATCATTTTATAATTATATTGTAGATAATGTTTCTTTTATTTGTAAAACTTATTTAATTATAAATATTTACTAAAAATATATTTTGTCTTCCTAGAGGACCAAGTCAACAATACCAAATGGTCCTTCTACTCAAAAATATAATGACAAGTGCTAAAGAGGAATTGGCTTAGATCCAGTACTTTTGTGCCTGAACCCATTAAAATTTGGCATTTGTCAAATAACTGTCACGTTTTCACAACTCAATGAGGTGCACAAGGCCCAACCCTTGCCCAATTTTGATTCAGCCCTAAATCATAATCCTAGTCACATCATAAGAGTAACAAGTTTTAATACACCCGACTATTGTCCCAATGACCGTAGAGTTCAAAAAAGATGGATATTCTTCGACCCAAATGGCCGAGTCTAATATCTTCTCTGTGATAAAGTCCCCTTTGTATCTTCATATCCTATATGATCCCAATCCCACCAAAACAGGCCCACTCTCAAACAACCCAAGGTTCACATCCTTTCTAGCACAATTGAAGAGAGACCCAAATCCTTTGCAAAGGTCACTCCCTAGCCCCTACTGTTAAAACATTCACTTCTACAGACTACAGAGCATGCAACTCATCTTCACTAGCCTCACCAAACGGTTCGTAGCTGTCTTCTATCTTTACAAATTAAATGCCTCTTTAATAAACCTTTGTAGGTACAATACCTCTGCATTTCCGCCACACCCTTTTATATATATATATATATATATATATATATATATTGCCACAAATAAGGACCAAATCTAATGCAGGCTCTGCTCTAGGCCTAAGCCTAAAGCTCTCCCGTTAGTCCATTACAAAAAAAGGTCTCCAAATTACCTCTTCCAAAGAATTTTAAAGGTTCTAAAGACCCCCAGGTATATAAATAGGCCTCCAAAATTGTACCAAAAAGTCCAAAACTTGTAGAATGACAATTGATTTAAAAAAAGAAAAAGAAAAAAAAGGATGTGTCAAATAATGTTGAACCAAAAAAATATAGGTGTGACAATTGATTTCTTTCTTTCACCATCAAAGCCCCCAAAATGTTGAGCCAATAAAAATTGAACTCAATTGAAAAACCTAAACTGTTTTACCAAAAAAATATTATGAGTGTTTTGAATAATGACAATCAATTTTCTTGAAATTTTGTTAAAATGATGTCAGTAAAACTTAATTAGCAACTTTTCATCTCAAAAAATAAGAAAATGGTTTAAAACTATAATATAATATAAATAGTTGAATAAATAATATTTGATTAATATTTAAATACTAAAAAAACTACTAAAATTTATCGACTAAGTCTCAAATGTATGAGTTGACTTGAAAGGCCTCCATTAATAATATAACACTAACTAGTTTCACCAACAAAAAAAAAAATCTAAATAGGTTTTGTACTCCTTCTCCCACCTCTAAGAAAATAATAGATCAATAGAAAACCAAATCTAATTAAAACTCTAAAATGTTTGAAAAACAAAATGTTTTATGTGTATCAAACCATCATTAACGATTAATTTTACATATGACTTGAAACTTTAATTTTTGTAAAATAATCTTCCATATGGTAGATTGTCAACAACAACCACTTAATGTTCAACACTACTACACACCAAACTCTCTCTCTCTCTTTCTCTCAAAAAAAAAAAAAAAAAAAACTAGATGTCTTTTCCAAATGCACATATCATTTACAAAATTTTATTAATAATACTTGGTACAGTTGTTTATGCGGAAGGAAGTTTAAAAAAAAAAATACTTAAGATTGATAATATCACAAAGAGATTAAATAAATTAGCTATTATCAATTTAAAAAAGATATGTTAACAAACCTTGATACAAAACTTAATTAGGATGTTTGCATCTCAAGAAAGAAAGAATAAGGATTTTTATTTTAAAAAATAAATAAAAATTATATAAATGATATTTAAACCTAAAAAAGACCTCTCAAACTATATTAAGCTAGCCTGGTTGCGAAGCCAACATTTGGAGCTTGGAGTTGTAACAGCTTGTACCTGCTTCTAACCGAGTTGATGACTTCTGCTTCATGGGCCACGACCCACCCAAGTAGTCCCATTATCATTCATTCCTAGGACTAACCCACTTTTAAAGGTGGTTGGGAAAGGTCATCACATATGATATGTCTCCCACTCCTCACCCACCTTTCGGAAGGACAATCTTGCCTACAATAATCATTCTCCATGCAAAATAAGCCTTTTTTGGGGGAGCTTTTGCATGCAAAAAAGAATAATTCTCAAAAAAAATACAAAACAATAGAGAATTGTGTTTAGAATTAGCCTCCTCCCCTGCTTTGAAAGTAAAACAAGATTTAACCTCAATTACTCCCAAAACCCATACATACATACATGCATGCATACAACCCTTCCCTTTAGGCTTGCATAAATGATTCCAAGTAATCCAATGAACCTTTCTTTCCTGCTGCCCCCACCAAAATTTTCCACCATAAAGGACAATTTTGCAATTAGCCATGGCAATTTGAAACAACATATAATAATGAGAAGGTATAACTTTGTTGAGGTAAAATTTTTGGGCCCTAATTTCATTAACCCACTCACAAAAAATACCCACACAAGCCCATATGCTATTTTGAGCCCACATAAATATTTCCCACATATTACTCAAATATTCTCCATGTTATTGGGTTCTTGCAAATACTTTCTATGTAAGTCTCATAAATTACCTTGGGCCCTCTTACAAATATTATCTATCATATCGTGCATATTATTTACCTTGGGCTTTCCACAAAAACATTTATCACATTACTACCAAATTGGGCCACAAAATTATACTATCTCCACAAAAAAACCCAAGATCATTTAACTTGTGGGCAAAACCCAAAAAGCCCAACAAAGCTCTCTTAAAAGCCCATTGCTACATGACACTTCTTAAAAGCCCATTGCTACATGACACTTCTTAAAAGCCTGTTGCTATACGGCACCTCTAAAAGCCCGTTGCTACACGGCACCTCTAAAAGCCCGTTGCTACACGGCACCTCTAAATCCCGTTTTTACATGGCACCTCTAAAGTTCGTTGCTACTTAGCAATATTTTTACAAAATCTTACAAAACCCAAAAGCTATTTTGGCACCTATTTTACAAAACCCAAATACTATTTTGGCAGTTACATATAAATCCCAATGCTATTTTAGCACCTATTTTACAAAGTCCAAATACTATTTTGACAATTACATATAAAGCCCAATACTATTTTGGCACATATTTACAAAGCCTAAGTATTATTTTGGCAACTACTCATAAAGCCCAATAATACTTTGGAATCTATTTACAAAAGTCCAAATATTATTTTGACAAAAACAATTACATTGTGCTCAAAAGCCCTGAAACTATTTCTTGACAAAACATATTTTCATATACTAAAGTCCCTAACTCATGGGAAATATAAGTTACTCATCTCTCAAAAATAATTACTTTACAAAACTTAAGGAAACTATGCTTATTTTTCCATAATCAACTAACTACAAAAGCCCATGCATATCACCCATGGCAAAACTATTCATCTTGTAGGGATGGACAAGCCCAAAGAAGCTTAACTA
The DNA here is from genome assembly GCF_001633185.2 of Quercus lobata. Lineage (NCBI taxonomy): Eukaryota > Viridiplantae > Streptophyta > Magnoliopsida > Fagales > Fagaceae > Quercus > Quercus lobata. Next base: position 50,569,424 of record NC_044907.1, read on the forward strand.
CAAGGCCCAACTGAGCCAGCTCAGCTCACATGAAAATCCTAGTAGCTGAAGCTTACGTGAGCTGTCTAGTCAAGTTTCAGTACAACCTAACAGCTGAAGCTCATCACCATCAGTTCCAGCTTTACCAGTCAAATTAGAAAAGGACACGTGTCCAGCAAGGGTTAAAACCTTTCTTGCTAAGTTCATTTAATCATTTTTCATGAGACATAAAGCTGAGGTGACATAATATAAAGCCGGGAAAGCTTCAACTAGCTATCCTTCCTTTCTTCTCCAATCCATTCGGTCAAGGACTAAGGAAAGGCATAACCAGGCCATGAAAGCTTCTGGAACAACTTGAAATCAACTCATTATCTTGCCAAAAATGTGTACTTTCTGGTTCATGGACCAAGCACATGAACCCAAATAGGGAAACTTAGGGAAATGTGGTTTGAAAGGCACCAAAGGGATATCTAACAGAGTTCCCAGCCAAGGGTTCCAAGATTGACACCTGGCTTGGGGTGTGCAACCTGCCCTAGGGAGCTTTGATTCTAGCAGCAGCAAAACCAAGATTATTAGCCTAATACATGCTTTAATCCTATCAGCTAAGGTCAATCAGCATTTAATGCTAGGTCAGAACCCCAGCTGTTATTACCCAATCCTTGCCCAATTTTGATTCAGCCCTAAATCATAATCCTAGTCACACCATAAGAGTAACAAGTTTTAATACACCCGACTATTGTCCCAATGACCGTAGAGTTCAAAAAAGATGGATATTCTTCGACCCAAATGGCCGAGTCTAATATCTTCTCTGTGATAAAGTCCCCTTTGTATCTTCATATCCTATGATCCCAATCCCACCAAGACAGGCCCACTCTCAAACAACCCAAGGTTCACATCCTTTCTAGCACAATTGAAGAGAGACCCAAATCCTTTGCAAAGGTCACTCCCTAGCCCCTACTGTTAAACATTCACTTCTACAGACTACAGAGCATGCAACTCATCTTCACTAGCCTCACCAAACGGTTCGTAGCTGTCTTCTATCTTTACAAATTAAATGCCTCTTTAATAAACCTTTGTAAGTACAATACCTCTGCATTTCCGCCACACCCTTTTATATATATATATATATATATATATATATATTGCCACAAATAAGGAGCAAATCTAATGCAGGCTTTGCTCTAGGCCTAAGCCTAAAGCTCTCCCGTTAGTCCATTACAAAAAAAGGTCTCCAAATTACCTCTTCCAAAGAATTTTAAAGGTTCTAAAGACCCCCAGGTATATAAATAGGCTTCCAAAATTGTACCAAAAAGTCCAAAACTTGTAGAATGACAATTGATTTAAAAAAAGAAAAAGAAAAAAAAGGTTGTGTCAAATAATGTTGAGCCAATAAAAATATAGGTGTGACAATTGATTTCTTTCTTTCACCATCAAAGCCCCCAAAATGTTGAGCCAATAAAAATTGAACTCAATTGAAAAACCTAAACTGTTTTACCAAAAAATGTTTTGAGTGTTTTGAATAATGACAATCGATTTTCTTGAAAATTTGTTAAAATGATGTCAGTAAAACTTAATTAGCAACTTTTCATCTCAAAAAATAAGAAAATGGTTTAAAACTATAATATAATATAAATAGTTGAATAAATAATATTTGATTAATATTTAAATACTAAAAAAACTACTAAAATTTATCGTCTAAGTCTCAAATGTATGAGTTGACTTGAAAGGCCTCCATTAATAATATAACACTAACTAGTTTCACCAAAAAAAAAAAAAAATCTAAATAGGTTTTGTACTCCTTCTCCCACCTCTAAGAAAATAATAGATCAATAGAAAACCAAATCTAATTAAAACTCTAAAATATTTGAAAAACAAAATGTTTTATGTGTATCCAACCATCATTAACGATTAATTTTACATATGACTTGAAACTTTAATTTTTGTAAAATAATCTTCCATATGGTAGATTGTCAACAACAACCACTTAATGTTCAACACTACTACACACCAAACTCTCTCTCTCTTTCTCTCAAAAAAAAAAAAAAAAAAAACTAGATGTCTTTTCCAAATGCACATATCATTTACAAAATTTTATTAATAATACTTGGTACAGTTGTTTATGCGGAAGGAAGTTTAAAAAAAAAAATACTTAAGATTGATAATATCACAAAGAGATTAAATAAATTAGCTATTATCAATTTAAAAAAGATATGTTAACAAACCTTGATACAAAACTTAATTAGGATGTTTGCATCTCAAGAAAGAAAGAATAAGGATTTTTATTTTAAAAAATAAATAAAAATTATATAAATGATATTTAAACCTAAAAAAGACCTCTCAAACTATATTAAGCTAGCCTGGTTGCGAAGCCAACATTTGGAGCTTGGAGTTGTAACAGCTTATACCTGCTTCTAACCGAGTTGATGACTTCTGCTTCATGGGCCACGACCCACCCAAGTAGTCCCATTATCATTCATTCCTAGGACTAACCCACTTTTAAAGGTGGTTGGGAAAGGTCATCACATATGATATGTCTCCCACTCCTCACCCACCTTTCGGAAGGACAATCTTGCCTACAATAATCATTCTCCATGCAAAATAAGCCTTTTTTGGGGGAGCTTTTGCATGCAAAAAAGAATAATTCTCAAAAAAAATACAAAACAATAGAGAATTGTGTTTAGAATTAGCCTCCTCCCCTGCTTTGAAAGTAAAACAAGATTTAACCTCAATTACTCCCAAAACCCATACATACATACATGCATAAATACAACCCTTCCCTTTAGGCTTGCATAAATGATTCCAAGTAATCCAATGAACCTTTCTTTCCTGCTGCCCCCACCAAAATTTTCCACCATAAAGGACAATTTTGCAATTAGCCATGGCAATTTGAAACAACACATAATAATGAGAAGGTATAACTTTGTTGAGGTACAAATTTTTGGACCCTAATTTCATTAACCCACTCACAAAAAATACCCACACAAGCCCATATGCTATTTTGAGCCCACATAAATATTTCTCACATATTACTCAAGTATTCTCCATGTTATTGGGCTCTTGCAAATACTTTCTATGTAAGTCTCATAAATTACCTTGGGCCCTCTTACAAATATTACTCATTATATCGTGCAGATTATTCACCTTGGGCTTTCCACAAAAACACTTATCACATTACTACCAAATTGGGCCACAAAATTATACTATCTCCACAAAAAAGCCCAAGATCATTTAACTTGTGGGCAAAACCCAAAAAGCCCAACAAAGCGCTCTTACAAAGCTCATTGCTATACGACACTTCTTAAAAGCCCATTGCTATATGACACTTCTTAAAAGCCTGTTGCTACACGGTACCTCTAAAGCCTGTTGCTACACGGCACCTCTAAAAGCCCATTGCTACACAGTACCTCTAAATCCCATTGCTACATGGCACCTCTAAAGTTCGTTGCTACTTAGCAATATTTTTACAAAATCTTACAAAGCCCAAAAGCTATTTTGGCACCTATTTTACAAAGCCCAAATGCTATTTTGGCACCTATTTTATAAAGCTCAAATGCTATTTTGGCAGTTACATATAAATCCCAATGCTATTTTAGCACCTATTTTACAAAGTCCAAATACTATTTTGGCAATTACATATAAAGCCCAATACTATTTTGGCACATATTTACAAAGCCCAAGTATTATTTTAGCAACTACTCATAAAGCCCAATAATACTTTGGAATCTATTTACAAAAGCCCAAATATTATTTTGACAAAAATAATTACATTGTGCTCAAAAGCCCCGAAACTATTTCTTGACAAAAACATATCTTCATATACTAAAGTCCCTAACTCATGGGAAATATATGTTACTCATCTCTCAAAAATAATTATTTTACAAAACTTATGGGAACTATGCTTATTTTTCCATAATCAACTAACTACAAAAGCTCATGCATATTATCCATGGCAAAACTATTCATTTTGTAGGGATGGACAAGCCCAAAGAAGCTTAACTACAAGGCCCAACTGAGCTAGCCCAGCTCACGTGAAAATCCTAGTAGCTGAAGCTCACGTGAGCTGTCCAGTCAAGTTTCAGTACAACCTGACAGCTAGAGCCCATCACCATCAGTTCCAGCTTTACCAGTCAAATTAGAAAAGGACACGTGTTCAACAAGGGTTAAACACTTTCTTGCTAAGTTCATTTAATCATTTTTCATGAGACATAAAGCTGAGGTGACATAATATAAAGCTGGGAAAGCTTCAGCCAGCTGTCCTTCCTTTCTTCTCCAACCCATTCGGTCAAGGACTAAGGGGAGCCATAACCAGGCCATGAAAGCTTTTGGAACAACTTGAAATTAGCTCATTATCTTGCCAAAAACGTGTACTTTCTAGTTCATGGACCAAGCACATGAACCCAACTGAGCTAGCCCAGCTCACGTGAAAATCCTAGTAGCTGAAGCTCACGTGAACTGTCCAGTCAAGTTTCAGTACAACCTGACAGCTAGAGCCCATCACCATCAGTTCCAGCTTTACTAGTCAAATTAGAAAAGGACACGTGTTCAGCAAGGGTTAAACACTTTCTTGCTAAGTTCATTTAATCATTTTTCATGAGACATAAAGCTGAGGTGACATAATATAAAGCTGGAAAAGTTTCAGCCAGCTGTCCTTCCTTTCTTCTCCAACCCATTCAGTCAAGGACTAAGGGGAGCCATAACCAGGCCATGAAAGCTTTTAGAACAACTTGAAATTAGCTCATTATCTTGCCAAAAACGTGTACTTTCTGGTTCATGGACCAAGCACATGAACCTAAATAGGGAAACTTAGGGAAATGTGATTTGGAGGGCACCAAAGGGATCTCCAACAGAGTTCCCAGCCAAGAGTTCCAAGGTTGACACCTAGCTTGGGGTGATGCAACCTGCCCTAGGGAACTTTGATTCTAGCAGCAACAAAACCAAGATCATTAGCCTAATACATGCTTTAATCCCATCAGTTAAGGCCAATCAGCATTTAATGCTAGGTCAGAACCCCAGCTGTTATTACCCAAAACAACAAGAACATTCTAAAAGCTGAGCTTACCACTCTTGGCCAAAATCCTAGGAACAATTCTCTAAGGATTTTCTGAAGATTGAGGAAGTTTTAGCAGAGATTATTTGCTAATGACCACCTCAAACCCAACTATAAATGGAATTCTCCATTAACACTTCAAGGGAGACCGATACACACTAAGAGACACACTAATAGAAAAGAGTTCTTCCTTAACTTCTCTGTTTAGCCTTCTCTAAGCTCCAGCAAAGTTTTGAGTCACTGAGTTCTTAGTTTCAAGCTTAGAAACTAAGTTCTCCAGCTCCTAGCTCACGAACACCCTTCATAACTCTACTCGTAAACACTTATTTGTTCCTAGCAAAAAGCTCTAGCAACTTTAATATACACTTTCACTCACTACTCATAATACTCAAAATGACCTTCACTACTCACTACATATACTACGCCCATAAGCATGCTCTGGTATCATAATGATCTTGCTGCGCTAGTTGGAATCTCTCTCTCTCCTTTCATCTCACACTAAGTTTTCTCATTACTTGTTATAATGGAACCTATGGTATTTGTTTATTCATTTACTATTGAAGGTTATAACGTGATTGTTACTATAGAATTTTTCCCTTATATTATTGTATTAGAAGACTCTTCTCTAAAGTTCACGGATGACGAGTTTGAAAATGTAGATACTTTTCTTAATCTGTGAATATCTAACGGCTGATTCTGCTCTGTTTCATTTTACCACTGGAATACTTCACCGCAGAGATACTTTACTGTTGGGTTATTTCTTTATTGCAGTATGCTTTTTATTGTGCTATCGTGTCTACTGTAGGAAGTGTTTTTAGACCACCTCATAACCCTTGTCAATCCCATCCTTGGCCCAAGGTACAAAAAGTGGGTGAACTCTTCGAAAACTTCACTAATAGCCTTTGGGCCATGCTTCAAGCCCATTGTCGAGTTTCGGTTTAGGCCTCCAACCTAGCATAAATCTCATTTGTCGGGTCCTTCCCCGACAAACTTTTGCCATCTTGAGTGTTTATTTGGCAAAAGTTAAATGGTTTTTTTTTTAATTAATAAAATTAATTTTAACTTTTTATCACACATTTAGCAAAAAAATTACCAAAAAATATAAACTACGAGAAACCCAAATGGCCAAAATAAAACCACTAAAATATAGCTTTGCTAGAGGTCCTTTTTTTGAACTCTACAAAGGCATGCTTTCTTAGTTGTCCCACATGGTTGTCCACTTGTGCCCACAAAGAAAGGAAGTCCAAGATATTTTTAAATTTTCATCATTAGGATACTGTAATGTTTTGTAAGTTGTAAGATCTATTGTTTTATTCAAAGAATTAATTAACCGATAACTAATTACATGTGAAACATTTGAAGCTAAAGTAAGTTTTTACATGTGACCATACAATTAATACAGAGTATTTACTTATCAAAAAAAAAAAAACAGTGTATTTACATGTGACCGTACAACTAATAAAGTAATTTTTTATTTTTTATTTTGGAGAATCAAAAAATAAAGTAAGTTAGTTGAAACTTGAAACATTTGAAGCTATTCAGAGACTTTTTTTTTTTTCAATTTAAAAATAAAAAAAAGGCGGAAAAAACAATAGCTGTCGCTTTCGCTTTTGTCTGATGTTAACTCTCGATCTATTCTCAACAAAACAAGCGATTTCTCCAACACTGTCTCTCTCTCTTAGATTTGTTAAGATTAAGATTAAAGATTCCTTCTTTTTGTCTTTGCATTTGTATAGATTACTGTGTGGTTTTTTTTTTTTGAGATATGGCGGTGGCAGCTTTCAAATCCTCGTCCAGAAGAGGAAACCCAACAACCACAAACTCAAATACTGCCAAAGTAAGCAGAGACACTTCTCCAAAGAAAGCCCCAATACGAAGATCTAGAAGCGTCAGTGCTTTCTCTAGGACTAGTGCCAACAACTCCACCGAGACTTCTACTACTATTTCCTCTGATTTCTTGAACAAGAGAGACAACCCTTTGTTCTGGAGTAGCTCTACTGCTAAATCACCTCCAGAACTCGAGCCTCAGTGCAGCAATGGTGGTGAAGATAGCAGGAGAGGTCGCTCTGTCACCAGGAATAGTGGTGTTGGTATTGGGAGTAATAAGGGAGCTGGGATGGAGGCTGCCCGGAGTCTGTCGAGTGTTGGAACGGCGGCCGCCCGCCGCAACCGCTCGGTGTCGCGGGGCCCGGTGTCGAGGCGCTGGGATGTGACTTCTGAGGTTTGGAGTTATTTTGCAATGGAATTATTAGTTATTTGAATTCTTTTTTGTGGGTTTTGATCAATTGGGATACACAAGTGTGATAAATTATCGATTGATCCAGAAGCTTAAGCCCACAGGAAATGATGAATTTAATCACTTAAACATTATTCTAACAAAGTGAAGAGGTTTATAAAAGAATGCTTGAATTGATTATATTTGGTTTAAAAAAAAAAATGCTTTTTTTTAAGTGATTTGGGATTGTTTGTTTGATCAAATTATGGGAAAGATGGGATGCTGTAAGTTAAAAGATAGAATGTTTGAATTGTTTGTCCAGAGTGAAGCTGATCAAGAAGGTAATTTATCTAAGGATTTCAAGAATAGACGTGATTGGAGTGTAGTATCTAATAATACAAAAAAAGGTGGCTTAGTAAGAAGTAGTTCTGGTGTATGGTCTTCTCAGGATTCCCCTTTCAGGCATTCAGATGGTTCCGCTACAACTTTGGTACCTACTGGGGACCCATTTTCCTTTTGGGATATGATGTGAAGGTTCATAAAAGGGAACTATTAAATTGATCATTTTTTGCCTTGTACATATGTTTCTCATTGTAGTCTTGTTCACAAAGTGCAAATCGGGAAGATAAAGCATCCACGGCAAGTTCTTTATCTGGAGCTGAAGATAAAACTATAAAAGCAGTTTGCGGAAAAACGAAGGTGAGGTGGGGATAATGTTGTGGTCATTTGGTCCAGATATAAGTTATGCACTTTAACTCAGTTTACATGTTAGCAAAAATGCAAATGCTATTATGGAAATTAGTAATATCTAATTATGATGGATAAAGCCCTTTGTAATATAAAATGGTTTCATACTTCTTATTGCAGTCAGTCCAAGGGGACAACGTGGAAGCTGATACTACTACTAGTGGTATATATGAAACTGTTCGTTCTGAAGTGAGGCGTGCTATCTCTGAAATCCAAAATGACCTTGAAATTGTTAGTTCTTTTGTTTTTCATTATGTTAGTGTTGAATTAATTATATAATGCTGTTACTGACAAAATTCTTGTCAGAATGCTTTTTAATCTAACATGAGTTAGGCAAGATGTGACGGAGTTCTACATTTTCATTTCTGTATTTACCGAGTTCTCTAATATTAAATGACTGTTCATTTTCATGACAAGGATAGGATGCTCTATCTTCTAAAATTTTTGTAACATATGTTTTGTGTTGGGAATTCATGCCCTGATAGATGGTAGCGTATGTCGATTTTTGAAAAAGGAAAAACATAATGAATATATAAGAGAGACCTTCCCCTGCATGGTGGGGTAGGGATGTCCACATTTTTATTTTTGAGGTGCTATGATCATAAATTCTAGCATATACATCATTCCATTATGTAAAATATTAGAGAACTGAGATTAAGTAGTGAGGTTCTCAATGTGCATTTAGTGTCCCACTTTAAGTGAGTTCAGTAACTCTAACACAACTTTAATTCTCTACACATCTTTGGTATTCTTATGGAGAGACCAAGACTACCAACCTGACAAATTTGGGATGGAATGGATCACCACCAATTCAAGGGTTGGTATGTTGAGAATAGGGGTGTAAATGAACTGACCTGCTCAAAAACTTCTCAGTCAAAGAATTGGTCGAAACTCAACTTGGGTCGTTCATCAAGTTAAACAGGCCAAGCCTGATCTTTAGGCTCATTTAGTAAACAAGCAAGCTCGAAGTGTGCGGTGCTCAAACTCGTTAGCTTGTGAACCTGTTATAAAAAAGCTCGACTATTTGATGGTGCAGGAAGGAGCCTTACAAAGAGTAAATACTTTTCAATTGCATTAAAATTTCAATTAGGACTTGTAACTTGTAAGAGTGATACACAAAAGGGTAAGCATTTTTATTCTTTCCCCTGATGTGGAACTGCTGGAACAATGGAGGGTGCCAACAAAAGACTTGCTAATAATACACGTGCCTTGTGTTTCTAAGCCATTAATTGTTGGACCTGTTTTCTTGTGGGCTCAAACCTTTCTATGTTCAATGCTGGGCTCATAGTTCTTTCTGACCATGTATTGTTTAAGATAGTATTTTAGTGTGACCTAACCAAAAAAGACTATTGTAGTGTGACTTCGTCTTTATTTTCTTAAGTTTGTTGAGCTGCTTGTTGGCTTGATGAGCTCAGTTTGAGCTGAAGGTTTGAAGCTAGTTCAAGCTTCAGCCAAGCTTAAGGTATTGAAATTTTAGATTGAGCTGAACCTGAGCATGGTAGAACGTGGCTTGGCTTTGCTTATTTACACCCATAGTCAAGAAATCATCTTGGGATATGGCTTTAACAGAGTTAAAATTGGGGCACTCCTTCATTTGTAATGTGGTATCTCCAGCTACTTGTTAAAAAGGAATGGCAGAATGTGTGAACTCCAATCATTAAGCAAGAGACACTTCTTTCATAAACTTTGAACTTATGATATCCTTGTCATTGTGTACACACATGCTGACTTATGTTTGTACCCACACCAATGCTCTAGATCTTGTTGCATGGTTAAATTTGGCAGTCTAGCTTTTGTTTCTACTCTCATTTTTGGTTATGTTTGACGATTCCTACATGGCTAGTATCAATACAGTTAATTTTGTTTATTATTTCTGCTCATTTCATTGTATCATGCAAGCCACTTTGGTTTAGCGTATAATTTGTTCTCTGGTTCTTTTAAGTTCAGGCTATCCGAAAGAGTAAAACTACTGCTATTGCGACGAACAATATAGCTGATATCCCTCCCGACTTGGTAAACCCAGATGCAGTTGAATTAGTTTTGGACATCAGAAGAGAATATGCCATAAAGCTTGAGCAGGTGATTTTACCTTGCCATAACTGTAAGCGTAGATGGGGATACATGAATCAGGATTGTCTTGTCATGCTTGGTAATTGGTACATAGCTTAGTTCATGATGGCGTTGTTTCCCAACTACATAAGTCTTTGGGCAGATAAAGATTCATGCAATTTCCAATCCAATAACTATAACGACTCAATGTAAATATTACTTTTATCCCACAATATTTAGAAACAAATTATTATTGAAGTTAAGTGGAAAATTGGTCTTTCTTAGGGCACAGTAGGCCTAATTATTAATGCCTGTTTGTCTATACGATGGGGACCCATCAGTAAGTTATGTAGTTATCCTGTTTCCTATTTTATTGACATAGTTTACTATGATAAAGTTTGTTCATGCACTACATATTAAAAACATTAGGGAAGTTATTCATGTACCTGGTAGAGGTGACTAATTTAATTGTTTTAAGGAAAATGGGACCAAGAATGTGTCATCAGAGTGGCTAATTCATGCAGAAAATCTGAAGATTTAGGTGGTAACCAAATCAACGTCCATAGTGCATTGGGCAAGCACTTGTGATGAACTATCCTCTCTTATTTGCTTTAACAAAAGAGATTTTTGAAGTTATATTTTTAATAGATGGTTACGTTTTTTATTAAGCTTGGCCTGAAGCTTCTATTCTGGGACAACGTTGAAGGAACATTGTCTTTCTTGGTCCCAAGTCTTCAGTGCCACATTGGAGAACATACACTGGAACAGGCATTCCAGGCTATGGTGTCTAATCATGCTACCTGGTTAATAAAATAGAATTAATCTAAATGTCTTACTCATGTAACATATCAAATTCAGCATTGTTTATTTTTTTTTATCCAATTCATTCAAATAAAAATATATTCCTTAGACCTTGTCTTCAACTTGCAGTCCCTTGAACGTGCTAGAAAACTTCAAGCAGACTTGGCTGTGGAGGAGCACCGCGGACATGAGCTGAGTAGAATTCTGAAGGAAATACTTCCAGATCCTAAGACCCCTAATGTGCCAAAGTCTCGACCAGGAAGAAAAGTAAGGTCTTTTTGGTGTTTTGGTCAAAATTCTGATGCATTTTTACACAATCTGATGACCTCTAGCTCAAAAGGCACCTCCTTCCCTTGTAATAACAAGGTGGAGTTTGAGGTAGTGGGTTCATGACCCACTGGTGTGTTTGTATCTTACCAATACACATGAGTGCGCACATACACATAAAATTTATCTGGATCTTTATTTCTTTTAATATAAGATATGCTATTATCCTGCATAATGCATCAATTTGAAAATTTTGAATGTCGTTCCCCCCCCTTTCCCCTTTGACTAAAATGATCATACTTGATATATGCCTAAACCTCAAACTATTCTATCATTCTATTGCAAATAACAGATTTGTGGGTACAAATACTGGTAAAATCACAACAGAATTGTTTTTTGCCCCATCTTCACAAACAGTCCTGCACAGATCAATCACGTTGCATCCATGTATATCGCTAATGTGGGGAAATAAATGCCACAAATGCTGAGAATTGTAGTGTCTGTATAGAAATCAACTATGCCTTTTCTTCTCTCTCTGAAAGTGTATTCATTCGAATATGATGACAGACTAGCATTGAAAGAAGAAAGATGTCAAAGCGTCTAGAAGAAGAAGCCATGAATTATTTTGATGAGTGTGTATCATTATCAACATTCGATAGTTCTGACTTCTCATCACCAGAGGACCCACCATTTGATCTTGCTACCCCAGTTGGTGACAGTATACTACCCCAAGCAAGTTTGGGTGCTTCAGCTACCAACTTTACCAAGAGTTCCTTAAATACTAAACAGGTCAATCTTCTTATCTACTAGTTTTTATCTTTTCTACTTTTGTTTTGAATCATTATATCTAGAAATGTCAGTGAATGAATTATTCTATTACTCATTACAGTTTTGCATATTCTCAGAGCTTATTCATTATTGGGGAAAATATCCCTTCTTTTCCTTTGTTTAATGATTTTAGTTGTTCTTAATATATATCCATAATCCATGCAACATATTTTGTTGTATCGTATGCCAAATATATCTATAAGCAAGAGCAAGCTATAGAAATGGCATTCTTTGCACCAGGGCTTACTGATTGAGCCACTTACCATATCCATGAAGCCCACATGTGGGCTTTAAGTTTGTGTCAAATTCAAATGCTTTTGGTTGAATAACTCAAAAAGAATAATGATTGAGAGAGGAACTAAAACTCAAACACATTTTAGGTCCAGTTTGCATTATTTTTCAAGGTGAAATTTCTCCCTGTGGTTGAGCAGGACCCCAACAAAAGGTTGGACATCTCCCGATTAATGTGGAATAGGTTCATAGTCAAAAAGTTGGGCTATGGCTATCACACCAGAGGCCTGAAAATGCACTAGTGCTGAAAAGTGATTATATATATATATATATATATATATATATATATTGTGGCATCATATGCATTACTTTTTTTTATTTAAGAGAGTGACAGGCCAAGCTACAAGCCCAACATTGAACTAAAGAATATTGGGCCTACAAAAACTAATACATTCAATTTTTAAACTCTTGATAGAGTTTTATATTTATAGGGGAAGGAGTATAGCACCCTCATTTATTTTCCAACATGGGACTTCTAACAATTCTTTCTCATAAAGAAATAAGTCCCAAATTGAAAAAAGGAAGGATGCTATGATTTAACTTATAACTGAGCTACTCTTCCCTGCTTCATTCTTAAGGTGCAAAAGCCCAATAACCCTAAACCCATGACAATTGACAAGGAGTAAGTCTTTATAAGTTTCTCTTATAGATTAATAATGAAAAATTATGAAACAGAAAATTTTGGCTTACAAGCTAAGAAGTTTAATATCCTAGATGTTAATAATATTTATTATTTATAATGTGCCAATCTGCCTATCGGTCAAATCCTGGATTGACTACAAGATTAGAAATCACTCACTTTTCCAGTTCTTTGTCTAGTCCATTGGCCAAACCTTGGTTCAACTAAAAAAATAAGGTATCACTCTCTTTTCCGGGACTTTGTCTAGTCTAGTTTTTAAAACCATGGGTGGGATGAAGGCTTAATTAAGTTGAGGGTTGATGACATGGGCAGAGTTAGGAAAACTTGTCTATGTATGCTTATGATGGGCATAGGGCTACAAAAATTTGCAGATTTAGGATTTCGTATCTTCAAGAAAGGGTTAGGATTTGTAAGAGTTGTAAATTTTTTAATTTTGTGGCTTTTTGGTAGGGAAATATGATTTGATAAGGGAAGGGTATGGATTTGATTTAGGTTTGTAAAAGGAGAAGAAAACAGAGACTGCTGATGCTGTTTAGGGGCTGTGAGACTAGCCACATGAAGCAGTAACTGTGAGCCAAAAGACAAGAAGAAAAGAGAGATTGAATGAGAACACTCTAGGCACTCTTGCTTCAAAATTAAAATAACTAAATATTCTGTCAATCAATTTCGGAATTCTTTGAGTACATTGAGCACAAATATAAGGACTTTTTCTAGCATTTGTAGCATTAGGACTCCTAATTTTACTAGAGAACTAAAAATCTAGTAAGGTATTAATCAATTTCTGAATATTTTAAGTCCATTGAGCACAAATATAAGGACTTTTTCTTGCATCCAAGACACTTGGCAACTCCTAGGAAATTATAGACTGAATGACCAAATCAAATTGTTTCAACCTATAGAATCATACAATTCATGCTTAAATTGGATTTCACAAATTCACACATAAATAAATCTTGATTGGATGCAATTGTGAACTAGCAACAAATTAATGTTTCATCATTGCATCAATTGAGGTTTATGAACTAAAAAGTAAAGGGCTATGATTAGCACTTGAAGGTGCTCAATATACTACCGGTAGTGCTTACATACACTACCGGACTGATCAACTTTTATTTTTGGTTTCACCTCTCAAATAATTGAATTGGTACTTACAACTTTACTTACAAATCCTTGTGTATTTAACATATTTAAGTTGAGTGTTTTTTTTATAAGTGAACATTATACATATTCAAATAAATTTAAGTTGTCATTTTCTACCATACTTGAGGAAAATCATTTGCATGTGATGCATTAGATTTGTAATTGGCACTGAACTTGCTGAATACCATTCATTGTCCCATATAAAGTTTAATAAACTATTTATTTGTGCTTTGTGCGTATTACAATTAAGGGCATTCATCCCCTGTAGGATACAAAAATGGAAGGCTAAATAGAAGTATAACCAGGTAATGCACGAGTATCATTAGTGACTCCAACTAAAATTTATGAAAAACCATCAGTATGGAAGGTGTGAGTTTCAAAATCTTTACTGAAGATGTCAGCAAGTTGGTACTTGCAGACAGAGCAAACTGTAAGTAGATTATTGGTAATTAAGTCTCTTAACAAAACAATATTTAAAGTGCTACACTAGAGCTTGAAGTACTTGTTTTGGCAGCATGATGAGTAGCACTATCATTGTGAAATGAAGAACCAAGAGTGGTTGGAAAGGTCTTGAAAAACATGGAGTAAGGACCCAAAGCACTTTGGAGGTCATGATGGCTATTGTTTTGAACTCAGCTTCTACACTAGATAAAGAGACAGATAAAGTTTTGACCAAAGCCTGTTGTGGAGCAACAGGTGTTAGGACACCTGACCTTACATAAACTAGCTGTAGTCACAATGAAAGGTCCAGATGAGGATAGAGTCTAAGAAAATTACGCCTTTTAGGTTGTGTGAAATCATTTGATGGCTTAGAAGTGAACAGTGGTTTGTTTGTCACTAATTTGACAAGTGTGATTACCAGGACAATGCAAGGCTACCATTTGTCATTTGGGTGTAGGTCAAAGTAACATAAGCCAGGCTGCATTGTTGTTCCATATTGTGAGGCACTAACAAAATTCTTCAATAGCTCATAGGTTCTGATAAGGGAGCTCTGCTACTGCTAGAGATTTGGAGCCTATGCGAACAAGGTTTGTAACTAAGCCTTTTAGCCCATTTGAGGAAAAATGATGATTATTTGGTTTGAATAAGAATTAGACCAGTAGGATTGCTGCGAGCTTCAATACTAAGAAAAGTAACAAATTCTGAGGGACAAGATAGTCATTACAGTGACATTTTAAAATTTGAGTTTGGGTAATTCCTTTGACATTGAAAGAGGGAAGGGATTTTTCGACTCCATGAGAAAAAAGAGAGAGAATCTCTATTAGGGAAAAAAGTAAATGGAAACTTCGAGCCTCGAGGGCTAGTTGGGGTAAAGGAGGAAGGAGAGACAAATAACTAAAATAGAACATTTAAAGAATTTTCCTTTATTTTTTCTCTTTTTTTTTTTATTGTGCTAAGATAACTAGGAAGAAGGTTTTGGAATTGAAGTTTCAACTTTTGGTTCCTTTGCACATACATCTATCCTGATTCTATAACTTAGGAGAGGTCAAATAAGTAATTGACTTTCCCATTTGTTGTCTGCATTCCATAGGGTGATGATTATATATGTAATATACATCCCTTTTCTTTCAATCGTGATTTTTTTTTTTCAATTTACTTTTTTCTTTTTGCTTTTCAACACTAGTTCTAATTTTTCTTTCATAAAAGAACATAACTGGATGAACAAATATGTATTTAAGTTCTAGAATACAAATTTTAAGCAAGCAGATACTTTGTGATATTACAAGTAGAAATATCAAGGTTTTGGATACGATACCATCGCAGTTTCCTGAAACTTTTCATAGGCACAGGAATCAGACAGTCCAGGTCAGTTCATGAATGGTGATGATGCGTCAAGACTAACAGCCAGCAGTGACAGTAAGGAGCCCAAGTTGGATCCAGTAAGTCAAGACAGTGCCAATTCCAAAAGAAGCCAGAAATTTCAGTTCACCCTTGCTGGCAAGACAACTGAAACTTTTGAGCTTCAACAGGACATTAAGAAGTATATCAGAACTTTTGAGAAACATGATGTTGTCTCAGAGAACAACAGATCAAACTGTTACAACATGGATGAATATAATCTGCAAGCCTCAGCTCAAAGCTTGTTGTTTGACAAGGTCATATTGAAAAACAGAATTGAGTCCGGTAGTTTGCTTGTGTGTGGTGGTATCACTGTTTCATTTTCTCCTTTTGCTTCTATCATCTGAATGTTGTGGTTATGGGAATCCCACTAGTTTATTGTGAACCTGGGAATACTATTACGCCAAACAAAAAAACACTCTTGTATAAAGTCATGTAATTTTGTCCTTTTGTTGAATGTAATTTTGTCCTTTTGTTGAATGTGATTTTTTCTTTTTTTGAGAAACCTTTGTTGAATGTGATTCAAGTGTTAGTAATAAGAGCATTAATTTTATTTTTTTTAATGGAAAATCATGAATGATTTGAATATTATGTTTAGTGAATTATACATGCTTTTGAGAAAACCATATTTTATTTTATTTTATTTTTCTCTTTACACTTGATTTTTGCCCATCAGGCACTCTACAAATATCAGGTAGGATGTAGGTTTGAATAGTTTGATCAAGTTTTCCCAGTCTGGCCTGATCTTATTTTATTAAAAATTTCTTTCAAACATTTGCCCATTCTTTAGAGAATTATATTGCGCACTTTTTTTTTTTTTTTAATTGTATTATACTTCTTCAATCTTAATATTTAACATATACCAAGAGTCTTATAATTTAATTCGCACCTTCTAGTCTTTTTAACAAAGAAGTTTTAGGTTCAAATTTCTAATCTCCCACTATAACTATTGAATTATAAAAATAAAAATAAAATATATACTCCCTTCGTATCAATTTGTTTGTCCTATTCGAAAAGTCAAACTTTTTAAATGAACATCATTTATTGTCTTGTCTGTTTTATAAAAATGTATAAGTTTACAAAACTACCCTTAAATAAATTTATTAACTTTTTAAAAAAGAATTATTCTTAATAAGGCAACTAAAAAGGTGCTCCAATTAAATTGATTTTTTTAAATATTAGTTAGTTTTCTTTTCAAATTGTTTTGAAAATAAAGTAGAGATATAATAGGAACATTAGTAAACTAACAATTTTTATTTTTAGAAACAGGACAATATTTTGGGACATCCCAAAATGAAATAGAGGACAAACAAATTGGGATGGAGGTAGTATTAACGTAAGATATTATTTTTATTTAATATATAGGGTCCGTTTGGATTGAACTTATTGTTGCTTAAACTGAAAACTGAAAACACTGTAGCAAAATAATTTTTAAATATGTGAATAGTACCGTGTGACTCATTTTTAATATTTTTTAATGTATGAACAGTGATGAACAGTGAGTGAACAGTGATTCGAAAAGTCAAACTTTTTAAAGGAACATCATTTATTGTCTTGTCTGCTTTATAAAAATGTATAAGTTTACAAAACTAGTCTTAAATAAATTTATTAGCTTTTTAAAAAAGAGTTATTCTTAATAAGGCAACTAAAAAGGTGCTCCAATTAAATTGATTTTTTTAAATATTAGTTAGTTTTCTTTTCAAATTGTTTTGAAAATAAAGTAGAGATATAATAGGAACATTAGTAAACTAATAATTTTTATTTTTAGAAACAGGACAATATTTTGGGACATCCCAAAATGAAATAGAGGACAAACAAATTGGGATGGAGGTAGTATTAACGTAAGATATTATTTTTATTTAATATATAGGGTCCGTTTGGATTGAACTTATTGTTGCTAAAACTGAAAACTGAAAACTGAAAACTGAAAACACTGTAGCAAAATAATTTTTAAATATGTGAATAGTACCGTGAGACTCATTTTTAATATTTTTTAATGTATGAACAGTGATGAACAGTGAGTGAACAGTGATGGAACAGTACGTGAACAATAAAATTTGTCTCATGAACAGTAAATTTTGCTTCTTTAAACGCGTGAAAGCAAAAAAAAAGAAAAAAAAAAGTGACGTGGGAATCAGCGAAAAAGCTGAATCCAAACGCTCACATATTTTATAATAATAAGAATGGACATTTAATTTTTTTTTTTTTTTTAAGTATGTACCTTACAAAGGCCTCTATTTATTTATTTATTATTATTTTTTTTTTTGATACCATCCAAAAGGGAAAAAGCAGTTACAAAAGTACAGAAGAGTCTGGATTAAACCAGACTCTATTTGGTCATTAATCCATCAATCAATCATGATCAATGGATTGATGGTGTTGAAACTTGAAAGACATCATAGCTGAATCAAATAATGAGAGATGAAGTTTTCTCTTTCATGTGAATGCAAGGCAAATCTTAGAATTTTAGAGCGTTCAATACTTCAATTTGTACAAGGCCTAGAACGAACAAGAAGGTGCAAGTCCAGATAGGATTTGTAATAAGAAGAGTGATAATTGTCACTCTCGAGTTTTCTATTCCCAGTTCCTGCCCTAGCGAGCACCCATGGCTACCCACACCACCCAATCAACTTTTTAAAAATATATATAATTTAAGGTGTATTTGTATAAGCTGTTCCAAAACGGTGTTTTGGGTTTAAATAATCGTTTACAATGAGGACTTGTTATTGTGAAATGAAATTTTAAATTTTCAAAACTCGCTTTTAGACTCCCAAAACGCCTACTCAAACACACCCTTATTAAAATTTGAATTAACATGTATCATGCATGAAATTGGAGGGGTAGGGTCCCCAATATTCATTCCTACCCCAAACTTTCTCTGAACGTAAGAGCCAATCCTCATCTCCACCCCATTTGTTCTTATTCTTATCTTCTAGACCAATAACTACTAAACTCTCATTAATCAATAAAATATTGCCTAAGTTTTATTCAAATTCTATTCCAATTAAAATAATTTGAAATAAAATTTAATATTTTATTTTCATTATTTTGATTAATATTATAATTTAGTAACATTTAATGTGTTTTGTTGTGTGACTCATTAATTTAAGGTTGTTGATTTGCTAAGGTGAAATAATATTAAAATTTCAAGTGACTCACTAGTTATTAAAATAGTATCAATGATGTTAGTGAAATATTTTATTTAATTTACATTTAATTTTTAATTAATCTATGTACGGCAAGTGCATACTACTAGTATAAAATAAAAGTTGAGTTTCAAAAGTCATGCTTACACAAACTAACTATTATCTTTCTGTGAAAAGTGTCTACATTCTTATTAATTAATAAAATAATTTTCCTTAGATTAAATTCTATTGCTGTGATTATCTTATTAATTGTTATAATAGTTTACTCTGGGTAAAACTTTGAAAATTTTATTTCAAATAAAATTATATTACAAAAATTTCCAAATAATTTAAAATAAAATTTAATATTTATTTTAATTATATATCATAATTTTGTGCTTTTTTATAATCATAATTTTGTGTTTTAATATTGAAAAACTTACAAAATACATACGCAACTCAATATATGTATGTAAAATTAATATATTTTTGCTATGTTGCTCATAAATTATTAAGATAATTAATTTACTCTAGATGATTCTCAAAAAATAAAAAATAAAAAAACTCTAAGTGAAACTTTTAAAATTTCAACTAACTCACTAATTATTAAGATAGTTTCGATTATATTAGTAAAATATATTCTTTCCTTTACATATAATTTCAATTAATTCATACATCTAACAAACATATACTACTAGAGAGAGAGAGAGAGAGATACCTGGAATTTTAAAATTAAATAAAATAGTTATTGATTTTTGATCATTTTGAAATTTTTAAGTATGAAAAATATAAGAAGAAATGTAATTTAATAGTGGAATTTATTGAATAGTTACATGAAGTATTTGATGAGGTATTTGTGTATGTATTTATAGAGTTAGGATTAAAACAATCAATAAAAAGTTAAACCCAATCTATATATTCACATTTCACACACAAAATTATAATAATAGAATTAAGCACACGTTTATTACGTTACTAAAACAAAAATTGGCATCCATTTCCAATAATACAAGTTTTAGGTCCAAAAATACGAGTTTTAGGTGTATTTAGTTTTCCAGTTCTACACGTATCAAGTAATTACACAAAGTATCCCATAGTACTAAATCATGTCACACTTTTTTCTCTCCCTAGTAGGAGTTCTTCTCTCTTGCCGTGTCCGAGCACATCTCTCTCGTCGTGTCCGAGCACCCTCTCCCCTAAACAATCGTTCTAATCGGTCGAGCTAGGGGCTTTTCTTGATCATTCTCATCGATCGCCCTTGGTTTTCAAGGGTATTGTCCTTTCTTTCCCTGAATCACGGGATCATAAGCTTCCCTTCTTGGAGCTTGGGTTTTGTCAATTTTTCCGGTTGCGTTCGCACAAGTTTCTGTTGGCCGCTGCTGAGTGGTCCGATTCCTCTGTCTGTTCATCACCATTCTCTTGGTGGTTTTCCCCTCTTTATCGGAGACTTATCAGATCACGCTCTTGGTGGTTTTCCCCTTTTGCCGATAGGTTTATTGGTGATTTATCTTATCTGCCTCTATGGAATTTCAAAGTTGCAGAAGGTGGTGTCTTGAGGCTGCCTGAAGCTTCTGTGGCATGACTTTCGGCTAGTGAAGATTTGCTGGTCCGGGCGTGTTATGGCCAAGGGTGGATACTCCAAGTAAGAGGTGAATGGTATTTATTTGCTTAATAAATTCCCCATGGCTTATTAGGGGGTTCTTTTTCTGGACTTTCCCTTTGTTTCTTGGCGTGGGTTGGATGCTCTAGTTGTACCCCTGGTTTTTCTTATTTCCTTTTGGGTTGGCTTTATATGGTGTATGGTATAGAAAATTTGTTTTAACGGCGGAAACACTAAGGATTATAAGTTGGAATTGTCAGGAATTGGGGAATCCCCGGTCAGTTAGGGCATTGCATGATATGGTGAGGTGTTGGAACCCAAAAATTGTCTTCCTTATGGAGACAAAATAAAAAATAAAAAATAAAAAATAAAAAAGTAATTACACAAAGTAATCTCTTGGAGGCTCCAAACTATATCAATTTTCAGTTTCATTAATCAACTATCAATAGTTTCAATCTAGTTTTTAAAATTCTAACGTTAGTATTTACCCTCGACGTCATAGCTGGCCGCCTGACCGTCACCAATCACCATATGGAATTTTAAATGATTTTTTTTTTTTTTTGAGAAAGAATTTTAAATGAAGTTGACATGCCATATTGGGCCATATGATGCTGGTTAGAACAGTCATATATATGTTACTACATATATTCAGATTTTGTGAGATAATTATGTTGCCTAACGTGTCCCGTCTGTATTTTATATTATGTCACAATATTAATGGTTCATTGCACGATGCTCAAAAGAAATGTTGATTGCATAGTTGATATTTTAAGTCGGCAAGGCAGGGTGGCTGTGTGAGTAACATTGAAGTGCTTTTACTTTTTAGAACTTTCGAGATTGCTGTACAAAGTTGATATTTTAAGAATTAAATTATAAATCTTAACCTAATACAGAGACTAAAATCATAATTTAGGTATAAGAAGATAATAGGAGATTTGTAGACTTCAATAAATAGGTGTTTCAATTCGTTTTGTATTTTTTTTTTCTTTTATAATTTGATAATTGGGAAGATGATTTGAACCTTAAACGTTTTCATTGAAAATACCAAGAGATGTCAATTTAATTATATGGCTCTTGGTTTCAATAAATAGATGTTCAATGAATTATGAAACTTAATTACCATCACTTCAAAGGTTTTTTTTTTTTTTTTTTTTAAATTTTTTAAATAAAATGTATGGTTTACCTTAAGCAACATAAAAATAAAAAAATAAAAAAATAAAAAAAAACATCTCATGCAATATGATACTTAAGAAAGAAAAAAAAAAAGTACAATTTGAATTTTGATACTAAAAAAAAAAAAATGTTGCTAAGACGTTATTGATGACAAGTAAAAACATCATCATTTTGATAGTCATTAAAAAGAAAAGTTTTTAAAAATTTCATAAGAGCATTCACGCATTAAATGAGCTAAAATAATGTTGCAACTTAAATAAGCTTAATAAACAAAAAAAACACCCACATTGGATTATTACTTTGAGAGAGGGAGAGGAGTAGTTAGGCAGATTGTGGATGGTAGGTGATGACGTGTATGAGGAATTCAAGCCTCTCTGTTTTTTTTTGGTTGTTGTTGTTAGCTATGATTTATGTGAGTTTTTATTTGCTTTTTGCAGTAATTCGTGCCTCTCTCATTTCTTTGATCACATTTTACTGTGATTTGTGTGGGTTTTTGTTTGAGGAAGAGAGACGAGAGAAATAAGAGTGATTAGAAAAAAAAAAAGTAATATTTTATTAGAATAGGAAGAGAAATAGATAATGAGATGTGTGGGTATTTAAAAGTGATTAAGTCAAATAGAAATAATAAATTCTTATGACAAATTACCTAATTGGTATAATGATATCGTTTTGATTGTGTGATGAGGAAAAAAAAGGGTCTTATTTAGTCTTGCAATATAAGATAGTACCTCAAGCTTCCTTGACCTGAAATGTTAGTCTTCATTGTACATACTAATCAACCATTAACTTGTTCGATGCACAAGAGAGTTAAGTGAAAATTGTTTATATATGTTACATTTTTTTTAGTAAATACTAATAAGTAGATCATCTAATCAGATAATTCGTAGAAAATAGCAAATTTAATTTAGTTAAAGAAGCTAAATCATGACTTAATCCAAATTTGTTTAGTATTGTGTTGTTTTAGTCCAACCATTCAGTTTTATTTGATTTCAATTGACAAGTTACTATTTAATACTCTAGATCTCAAAAGTAAAATGCTTAAAATAAATATCTTAACTAATGCACAAAACCCTCACTTTTATAAGTTTTGAGAAAGGTTATGATAGGGAAGGCAAACTACCTCCAAGAAAGGTCATGATAGGTAACTTACCCCAATATTAGAAAGACTAATTCTTGAATTCAAACTTGCAACTTGTTGCTTTTGATGGAATGCACTTGGTATCTTTTAATTTTATTAAAATTTAGGAAAGTAAATTTTAAAGGACAAAATTTCGCTACAAAAGGTTATAACCTTATTCAATATCTTCTTATTAGATGTGAATTTTGACAAATCCACTATTGGATTACATCTTCTTCTTATATCCTTCATGCTTGCAAAATTTCTAAAAAATTAAAAATCAATAGCAACGTCATCAATAAATTGTTTAAATTGCAAATTTTTGTAGTTTAAAATTATATATAAAATATATGCTTTTAAATCATATAGTAAATAATATTCGATTGACATAAATTTTGACATGTGTATTAAGAGTGTAAAGAATATGCAATTCAGCGGTTAGATTTTTAAAATATGTAGTAATGTTTGTTTTATTGAATAAGGTTATAGTTTTAAGTTACAACTAATTTTGTAGCTGCTAAACTTTGCCCATTTTTAAATTGAGGATATTGACCATCTTCTTCAATTTGGAGTTCATAGACTTCCTCACAAGTTGTTTTGATCTTAATAAATTTACAGGCGTAAACTCGAGACGTAATTGACATATAGGAAAGCATGGTAAACCATGTAAAAGTTTTGAAACATTTTCATTTTGCTATTTATTTTTCACTTATTTGTAATTTTTTAAAAGTCAAGACAACAAGTTTTAAATTGAGGATATTGGTCCCTTTTTTTGAATTCAGACTTCAGATGCCTCCTTTCAAGGTCTTTAATTTTAAGAAATTTATAGACGTAAAATTAAAAAAAAAAAAAAAAAAAACTTATTTATAGTTTTATTAAAAGTTAAGAAAACAACTTTTAAATAAAGAATATTGATTCTCTTCCTCACATGTTCTTTGATTTTAAGAAATTTACAGGTGTAAACTCGAGACCCGAAAAGTAACTGAACTATAGGAAAACAAGGTAAGGCAGGTAGAACGGTAGAAGTTTTGGAACATTTTAATAATTTTGGTATTTATTTTTTTTCTTATTTGTAAAAAGTGTTGAAACTTTTGTATTTTAGTATGCTACCTTTAGGGTAGTGATTAATAATCAATTTTAAAGAAGTTTTGATATCATTTTTATGGAAAATAAAAAAAGTTATCAAAACATTTATTACTTTTTTTTTTCCTATAAAAATTTTCTTTAAATGGATTGTTAACTAGTGCTCTAAGAGCATTTCCATTGACAATTGCAAATGAGAAATGTAGGGAAAAAGTACAATCAAGGTACAAAAAGGTGTTGGCAACCGAGCTTGTAAAATGTCAAAATTGCAAATTTTTTTGCAATTGTGCTACAGTGTCATTTTACATTTAGATGACATTATAGCACAATTGTAAAAAGTATAATATATTTTAATTGATAAAGTGGAAGAGAAATGGGGAGAAGAGAGAGGGAGAGTAGTATTGAAATATATTGTATTATTTTAGTGGGTAATATATTATTTTAATGAGTAAAATAGAAAAATAAAAATTGAGATGTTGAGTATATTATAAAATAATATAATATAATTGATAAAGTAATTTTTTAAGATGATAAGATAAAATAGGATACAATTTTTCATTTTGAATGGCCTAACAGCATTAGTTAGCATTTTCCTTTTAGTGTTTAAGATTTCTCAATGATCTTTAAAATTGAGAACAGACAGATAGGGAGATTCTTTTTTTAAGCTTTGGTAACAGTTTGTAGAGC
Source organism: Quercus lobata (assembly GCF_001633185.2). Lineage (NCBI taxonomy): Eukaryota > Viridiplantae > Streptophyta > Magnoliopsida > Fagales > Fagaceae > Quercus > Quercus lobata. Next base: position 50,594,052 of record NC_044907.1, read on the forward strand.
AAATCCCATTGGTAGCATGGCTGATTGGCTCTAGCACAAAGCCAAGTGTTGGGCATTTAATTAACTCATGGTTAATTAACTCAACTCCTCCTTTAACCCATGGTTAAACCCATCTCTCTGCCTACACAATAGTTTAAGCTCTTTTTAACATTCTCCATTTCCACACTTCTTCCTATCCCATGTCTCTTCCTGTTTTGGTAAACCACTTTAGGTTACCAATATGCTACTACTTCGGCCACTTCCTCTACATTAATAACCAAATTCAGTGACACAAACACCTACCTTTTATTTTTGTTTCTGTTTACTCTGTCTCTGTGTCTCTCTCTCTCTCTCTCTTTTTTGTGTACATTGTTGACAAAAAACACAACTCAAATGAAGAGGTCTCCTGCTCCTTCCTGTTCTTCTTCTTCTTCATCTTCTTGTGTTGGTTCTGTCATTCCTCATCAATCAGAGAAGCCCAAAGCCAAGGCTAAAAGAGCCAAGAAAAATCACAACCCAGAGAAATGCCAGAATGGCAACTCATCAGCTGGCTCAGCTAGGAGAAGCTCAATTTACAGAGGAGTCACAAGGTGATCCTTCTCTCATTTCTCTCTTTTCAATGTTTTTCCTTAATGGGTTTTCATTTGCATGTATCATATTCCTCTTTTTACATCAAAAACACAGGCACAGATGGACTGGGAGATATGAAGCTCACCTCTGGGACAAGAGTTCCTGGAATAACATTCAGAACAAGAAAGGACGACAAGGTAATTTTGCTCTTTTTTTTTTATTTTATGAAAAATTATAATTATTATATAAATAATGAGAGAACCAAGGAGATCTGCAGTCTCTTTTTTTAATTAATTAATTATTATATTTTTTCACAATTTTTTTTTAAAATTTTAATGATTATAATTCTGGATTCTGAGTTCTGACTGTGTTTCTGTTCCTGTTAATCCGTGTCATTGCAACGTTCATTTGCACTTTTGCCGCTGTTTAGTTTATTTGGGTAAGTCTCTATTTTAATTCTCAATCCCTTTTCTTCTTTTAAATTTCAAATCTTTTGATTTTTTTAAAATATTATTTATGTGGTCATAAGGGTCTGTGTGTGTGTGTGTGTGTGTGTTTTTTATCTTTTTATTTTTTTAAATAATGTGGTGTGCAAAATGTAGTTACTAGTTAATTCATACTTGTGACAATGTGTAGGTGCATATGATAATGAGGAGGCTGCTGCCCATACTTATGACCTTGCTGCCCTTAAGTATTGGGGCCCTGGTACAACCTTGAATTTCCCGGTACATTTATTATTCTTTCTCTTAGATTTTCCACTGTTTGTACGTAATTCTCCTTTGGAAATTACCACTGATAATAAAATTTTGCCCCTTTCTTCTTAAATTTCATTTTCCCATAAATAATGCAGATAGAGACTTATACAAAGGAACTTGAAGAAATGCAAAAGGTTACCAAGGAAGAATACTTGGCCTCATTGCGTCGAAGGAGCTCTGGATTTTCTAGAGGAGTGTCTAAATATCGTGGGGTGGCGAGGTAGGAAAATTAAATGAAAAAACAATTTTAGTACTACTTAATATTTATTTCCTCAGTTTCACATTACTAAGTTATTGACTTAATTAAGTTACATTTTTTGAGGAATTGAAGGCTTTGTGAGGAAGTTATTGACTTAATGTTATTGTTGAATTTTGATAGGCATCACCATAATGGTCGTTGGGAAGCAAGAATTGGAAGAGTTTTTGGTAACAAATATCTGTACCTGGGAACTTACAGTAAGCTCTATCACTCTCTTTTTTTTCCTACTATTTTGATAGTGAAATTTGGACCTTAATATATGATTTGGTATCATAATTCTTAAGTAGTAATTTTAGTCAATTCCCTACTTGTCTGTCACATCCTAACGTGCAACAACCAAAAGTGTTTTTGCAACCAAAATTGCCCTCATAAATTTCAAGCCCCACCTCCATCTACCAAATTGCCAACTTCAACACTTCAATGCAAAGTATTTTCCCTCAAATCTCATTCAATTTAAAAAATTAATATCAATTTGTTAAGAAAATTTCAAGCACTATTCGATCTCTGAAATTATTTTCCAGAAAGAATTTTATTTTTTTTGGTCTTACTGGTGTCCAGCCTCATTCCCATTGAGAATATATATGGGGAATTGTGTAACACTAACTTTGTGCCGACTATCCCATCAAAAAAATAAAAACTTTGTACCGACTAATTGCCAATTACTAGATGTCAATTTCGCTATTTCATGGTAAATTTTTAGATGCCAATTTCAAACCCATAGCCATTCAATAGGCTGATGTGGGGCTTTGTGTTTTGCATCAATCCAAAAATTTATACTTTTTATTTTTTACATGTCAAACTAATTTTTAATAATTATTGTTAATAACTTATGTAGGTCTTCTTCTCACTTTTTTTTTTTTTTTAAAAAAAAAAAAAAAATTTCTTTAGCAGGTAGTGTGTATTTAGGATAGCTTATTTTCTTGACTAGTTCATCTTAAAAAGTTATAACAAGTCTAGGAATAAACATTATATATAAATTTTTATAGTTGTTGACATGCTTGTAGCGATTGATGCATAATAAAATCATGTAAATGGTAAGTTTAGGTGTAATTGGTGTTGTTCCAATTGCAAATTGTCAACTTAACAAGTTATGAAAGTGTTCTATTCTTAAAAATACTCTGAAAAATAAGTTGAATTGTAATTTTTACTTTTTAAAAAAAATGAGTTTTTAAAAGACTTTATCTAGTCAAAGACTTAAAAAATTAGGAATAAATCATCTGAGAAAGATGAGTTTTTAGAAGACTTTATCTAGTCAAACATAAATTAGGAATAAATAATTTGAGAAAAATTTATGTTCTTGACTTATTTATCCTAATAAGTTATAATTAGTCTAAGGATAAATACATTTTATAATTTTCTTTTCAAAACTTTTTGGCATGTTTTTTTGATTGATTAATCCATAATAAAAGCGGCAAAAATAGTAAGATCAAGTAAAAGTAATGTATCCTTATCATAAATTGTCAACTTAATGAGGCATGGAAAATGTTGCATCCTTAACAATATTCTAAAAAAGAAATTGATCTGTATTTTTTTTAAATGAGATTTTAAAATACCATACCCAGTCCAATTTTATTGTTTAAACTTTGTAGTGAAATTATTGAGAAAATGTTGTGCATCTAAATTTATTTGAAAACAATACGGTGAATAATAGTTCCTTAATTACTAAGCATAAATTGTGGGTTGTACTTTTTTTTGATGTGTGAGTTGTGCACATTGCATGGAGACTTAGCTGTAGTAGCACCTGTACTACATGCACCAGTTTCTAGTTCACCAAGAGAGCAAAACCAACCACTCGGTTTGACTCGATTGGCTCTCTCTCCCTCTCTCTCTGTGCGTGTAAATATGCACAAAAATGTGAAGGTCACAATTGCCAGCAGAGTGGCACGTGACTTCCCTGCTTGTCCTTGCTCATAAAGGGTTCAGTATTTTTTCAACACCTTTTTGATAGTGACAGGCACGAGGGCTCATGTGTTGGTGTACTTGGCAGAGAATGAATTCCCATTTTCTTAGATATGCCTGGCTATCCTATCATTTCACTATTTTTTTTTTCTTTTATCTAATTTTATGAAATTCAATTTCCAAACTTTTACTAGTAATTGATTTGACGTAGGGTTATTTTGATTACTCACCATCTTCGGTGGCTACTTATGTTTCTGAATGGGCAAGATTTAGACCCATTTATTTTTGGTCTAGAATTTATAGTCTACTTTATAGCTTAGGTATTTGTGTGCATCAAAAAGTTGGTTTCTCATTAATTAAGGCACAAAAGATGGGTAGCCGACAAATACTTGGTAGTACTAAAAAATCTGACAAACTTTTTTCTTCCAAACCAAAATAATTTCTATCTTATACTACATTTATTAATTTTGTACATAATCCATTATTGGGCTAGATTTCTAATAACCTTGTGTGTATTTTTTAAAAATATATGTGTAAAAAAGTATGTAATATTGTTTAAATACTAAAAACTTAAACAATAGTAATAGTAATAGACAAGCCCTATATTTTTCTTTTTATTTTCCCCAGTAATTACATTTTTAATATATATAAAATGGGAACCTTATTTTCATAAATTACAATGATTATGGGTGTGGTACAAGCTTATCAAAAATATGAGTTTGTTTGGTTGTATTGTTTAAATAATACAATATGATATTTTTACAATATTTTTCAACTTACATATATTTTCATAATATTTTACATGTATTTTCATAACACTTAAATATCGTTAAAACTTGAGAGGCATAAAGAGATAGGAATAGGATATGGACTCTAAATCGAGTCTCCATTTTGATTTGATACGCTGACAAATAAAGGTATATTTTTTCAACTAAAAAACACTGGAAGTCAATAATATAAAAACACGAAACTTGTTAAAACTATCATGGGACACGTGAGATTCGAATCCTAGCCATACTAATTAAAGTTATGTCTTATAATATTCTGTTTCATAAAAAGTTATCTCTTTGTTTAATTTATATAATTATGGCACTTTTGTTTTTTGCTTTTTGCTTTTGAAGACACACAGGAAGAGGCGGCAGCAGCTTATGATATGGCAGCAATAGAGTACAGAGGAGCAAATGCTGTGACTAATTTTGACATCAGTAATTATATTGATCGCATGAAGAAGAAAATCCCTGGCTTTAATGCCCAAAGTTCTACTGTATCAGATGCAGCACTTCCCAACAATTGTCACACTCAATCAAAAGTAGATGTGGACAATTGTCAACCTAAATCAAAAGTAGATGTGGAAGTAGAGCAGCAACAGCAACAAAAGCAAGAAAAACAAGAAGTAGTGGGATTAGAAGAACAGCTTCAATATAATATTAATGCACAGCTCCCTCCTTGCATGGACACAACTTCTACAATGGTGGGAATGGAGCCTTCTAGTGAGCAAGAAGAAGACCCTTGGAGCTTTTTGGACAATGTTCCTGACCTCCCCATTGAAAAGCCATGCGAGTTAAATGACCTGTTTGACCACACAGGGTTTGAGGATGACATTGATTTTATATTTGAAGCAGCAGCAGCAGCAGCAGCTGTGACACACCAAGATGTTGTTGATGTCAAAATGGATGGCATTTTGGATGATATTTCAGGTTTTGATGAGACTCTCAAGGTTGTTGGTGTGTCAAGGAGCTTGGACAATATGATTGGGCAGGAGAGGTTGTTGTCTTCTTCTTCTTCTTCTTCTTCATCTGCTATTTCTTCTCCATCTTCTTCTACTACAACCTCGGTTTCTTGTATCTATTCTGCTTGAACATTTTGTTCTTTGGGATTGTTGGGATTTGTTTTAATTTGTTGGTGGGATTTTGTTGTGGGTAGGTGGATTGGAAAGATTCTCAATGTCTTTGGCTTTTTCTTTCTTCTTTTACTCGTAGGTAAAAAAAAAAAATAGTTTTTTTTTTGGGATAAAAAATATGGGTAAACTAAAGAGGACACAATGTGGTGACTGCCAATGCCAATTAGATTTTTTTTTATCATCTTTAATCAATCAATTGGGGTTGGAACCGTTCTATTTTAATTTATTTTAATATAATTAAAAAAATAGTGTTCCAACTTTTATTGGATTATTTCACTTTCTATCTATAAGATACAATTTTTACTTATAACATACCTCGAAAATCATATATATCAATATAATAATGAATTGAATTTAAAATCTTTAAAATCATATATATCAATATAATAATGAATTGAATTTAAAATCTTTCAGTTTACGTCGTACCTCAAACTAATGAGTTTCTCGGTTATTAATCTTATAATGAATCCTAGTCAATTTTATTTTAATAGAATGTATATTGTTTTTGGGCTCCTAGTCCTAGCTAATAGAATAAATTAAGCTGGCAAGTTTTCTAATCGACCTAAAGCTTAACGAGGACACTGCCTCGCATAAAATGGCCTAGAACAATGGACTTGTAACTTTGTTAACCACACAAAAAAACCAATAGGTCATATCCACAGTCCTCCGGGCCCTCGGGATAAGGGAAGCAGTTGGAGGCTTGGGGGACAAGTCTGCTCAATTGATGCTGTGACATTTTCTTCTAGATCGGACATTTGTACATTATTCCTGAGCTAACCCAGATATGAGTTTCTTTTTGGGTTGTTTGTTTCAGATCTTTCTTTAAGCACTAGTAGTACTAGTACTGCAAATATTAGATTTTAAATCCTTTTCTTCTTTAACTAACCTTTAGATCAATAAAGTCCACATCTTCTTTAACTAACCTTGAGATTAATAAGGCATTATTTGATATTAACCCTCTCAAAGTCCCACCGCCCAATGGCATGTCAACTCTGTTCTACCCACACTACTGCAAATTGTGGGGTACCCCACACTACCAACAAGTCACGAGTGTGGTACAATTTTGAAAACAAATCTAAAACAAAGAGGATAGTAGACAATCCATTTTGTAAGAGTTATTAATTAACTCAAGTCCTTTACCCTAATGATGAACTTTTTTTTTTTGATGAAATATCATATTAATAGGATATGAGATTTTTCTTAGAGATTTCAAAGTAAATGCCTTGTTGGATAGCTAATTAGCAATTAACAATTAGCAAAGCACATAATGAGGAGCAATAGGTTCAAAAAAGCCCCCTTTAGGATGGAATTTGGCCATGCCATTAGTAGATGTGGCAAACGGATTGGGCCAAATCAATCGGGTCGAGTTGGGTTTGGGCTGACTCATAATGAAAAAAAAAAAAAAAAAAATGAAGACATGTATTTGCCACTTAATATGCATTTGGATTGCATTTCTCCATGCTATGTTTGTGTTTTCCTTTTTTTTATTATTTTTTATTTTTTATTTTATTGAGACCCGCGTTTCACGTGGGACACAGTACCGTTAGTGGGTCTAGTGCACGGGACCCACAACCTCTTTGACCAGCAAATATTTCACAAGAATGTGTCACACCAGTGGGTCCTGTGCACTGTTCACGAGACCCACAAACCTCATTTTTCAGTAATTTTTTTATTAAAAATGGGTCTCACGACACTATTCACATATTTAAAAATTATTTTACTACAATATTTTCAATTTTCAACAAAATAAGCGGTATCCAAACGGATCCTTAGTAAGCCTTATAACAAATTATTTGGTATGAAATGCATTAATTTTGATTCACCTATGTCAAGAAAGAGCTCATATCAGCAAATTAATACTTGTTCATTAATAATAAAATCCTACAAATCCAAGTATTATTAGCCAAAACAAAACATCACAAACACAAAACGGTTTAATCTACCATTTGAAAATCTAATTAAAACAATCACACATCTTCCATTTCCACACAATATTTAACATCCCAAAATAGAAAACAAAATTGCAAATGCCCTATTGGATAGTTAATTATGACAAAAAATAAAAGCAAATAAGAAATTTACAATCTTGATAGCCTATTTCATCAAGAGCTGTAAAAAATATATAAAAGACTAAGCTTACTGTCATTGCTCTGTCCGCAAAACTTGAAATGCAAAAGACTAAGCTTACCACCATTGCTCTATCCACCAAGCATCTACTGTCTAACCTCACTTCTTAAAATTCCTTTATGTATTGATTCCTTGTAAATGTCCCACAATTAAACCCTACTTTAAACCCCATTTCTTTCTCTTTTATAAATTTCCCATTCTCATACTGTAATTGTTTTTTGGTTTTTGTTGTTTGCAGCGTTAAATAGATTGTTTGTTGCATTAAGTTTGATTTGTTTCAATTTTGAGGTCACTACCAAGACAATGAGCTTCTATAGACTTCGCCATTCCTTGTTGCCATCTTCTCGCTTTAGAGTAAGCTCTCCTTTTTTGTTTTATTTTTAAATAATAATAATAAAAATAATGGCATTCCATTGGCATATAATTGTCAATTGAGTAAAGCCCGAAACAAACAAGTAAACTAGCTAGGTCTGAATTTTATTTAAAAAATAAAAATGGGTCAGATCACAGGCTAGCTGGATTGACCCAACCCGTCCCTAAAAAAATGTCAGATTATAGGTCAATCAGTTTTTACTTTAAGTAAAAAAAAAAATCAGGTTTGGATTGAATTATTGAGTCCTAGTCCAATTCTGTCATGTCTAACCATTAGGTAAGAAGCTCTTCTCGCATCAACCAATCATCTAAAAAATGCGTAAAAAAAGGATTTTACACTTGATAGGAGCATAAAATTATGGTTCTACATGCATAAAATTGACTTAGTAAAACACATTTTTGGTTTGGCACACGTTTTGAGATAGTTATGAAATTCTAAAAACGTTTCATTTAAACCTTCTACCACAATTTTTGTTGGTAGTTAGATCGTTTAAATAATTTTTAGTACAAACTTTGAGATTGAATTGAAATTTACTCAAATTTCTGAGGTTAAATAAAATTATTCAGCCAAGGTCTTGTAACTCAACTATTGGCACCTTTTGATGTGTCAATTACATCCAATATTGAAATCCCTCCTTCACCATTATAATTATCGAATTATTAAAATATATATGCACGCATGCACACACACATACTAACCTCATTGCATGCGTGAGTGTTTGTGATGAGGGTTTTTTTTTTTTTTTTTTTTTTTTTTTTGGCTTTAGTATCATAATTTTCAATTTATTCCAATTCAAAGTTTAGGCATTTCTCCAATAATATTTGTATTCGTGAATTACTGATACAGTCGGAGTGTCGTGAGCCTAGCACCAAAAAAGAACACACCAAAAAAGAACACAAAAATAGTATTGAAATCATATGTGTAGGGTTGAGGGGTCCAAGAATGTATGTTGGGCCTTAGGTCTTGTCTGAGGACGCTTAGTGATCCAAGAACAGATAAACAGTAATGAAGATGTGAGACTCAGAACTCCATGAGCAAGTTACGAATGGGAAGGCTGGGGAAGGTAGGCCGAGGAGGAGTATCTCCTCAACTAAACGAAGCAGAGGCCAGAAAGTTTGTTTTGTCATCCAGAGTAACGTTCCAGGAAATTCTATTGATAAGAATATACATTATGAACGTACCAGACAAATGGGAGTTGAGAAATATCTAAGGGAAAGTTGTTATCACCACATTGAATGCTCTGCAGCTAACTCTCTGATCGCATTAATGAAGAAGTGATATTTGAACAGTAGTTTTCAACCTTATAGCTACACTCTAGAGACTTTAGCAAGATGCTAATGTGATAGGGATTAACACCAATAATTTAATCTATATATGGAGGACAGAGATGAAAGGGGAAAGATAGTATAAAATAGAAAGGAGGCCCTGAGAGAAAGGGATCGGAAAATTGAGAAAGAAATATTGTAGCAATAAGAACTGTACTTGTAATCAACTTCAAGAAATATGTATAGAAACTGATCTCCTCGAACTGTACCGAGGACTATTTTCTTTAGAGAAAACCAGTTTACATATCTTTACCTTATTGTCATTTGGATCCATTATAATTGCTACCCAACTCATCTATCTATCTATCTCTCTCTCTCTCTCTCTCTCTCTCTCTCTCTATATATATATATATAACCGAAACCTTTGGAGCTCCCACAATTTTCCACGTCACCACTATTTTCTTTTTCTTTTTATTTGCCACATCATTTTTATTTTTTTGCTCCAATTCCAATTAGAACACATCTTTATTTCTCTCTTTACGTAACCTTTCTTTGCCAAAAGGCCCAAAACCCACACTTCATCATTGACACAAATAAAGCTGCCTCCATAAACCCTAAACCTTCAACAACACTGAACGTTGTAGCCAACGTCTCCCTCTGCCTCCAAGAAAACATTTATCCATATTGGGTTTTCAAGTCACGTAGCTACAGAGCTTACAGTCAAGTTGCTAAGGATCCTATTGTAGTGACAGGAGAGAGTGCAAAAGAATAAACAACTAGGAAGAAAGAAGAAGTTGAGAGAGAATTGGAGGCTAGAAGATCAGCCGAAAGAAAGGTATGTGTGTACAAAAATTATATCTTTACTATTGCATAGACCTTCAATTATATGACTTTTTGAACATGAAATTCTACATGTTTACCTTCACAGCTTCACAACACTAAATTGATGTTTGTAAAAGTAGATCACTAATTTAAAGTAGCCACAAGACAATATACATTTATTTAGAATTGCCAAAGACTAAGGTAGTATTAACTGTATAGATGCATAATATGGATTATGAAAACATGTAGCATGGTAAGAGGAGTCTTGGCAATAATTTAGATTGAATTTAGTAGCAGTAGCCAAAATTAGGCTACAGTTAATTTCTGAAGCATTCATTGGTTTGTTGTAGTTCACCCTTCAATATTGTACAAATAAACATTCTCTTTGTTTGTGTTCGTGACTAATCTGACGTTAGAGACTTTTAATTTGAACTATTTTTCCTTTGTTATTTCTGCTCTATATTTATTCTTCAAACATATTTATTCCTTTGTTATATTTTGCTCTATGGGTATTTATCGTAAAATATAGGTTATGCACTTTTTTATTTAGTCAAAAATTTGTATTTTGTTATTGTGATTTTCATGTTTTGATACTTTTGTTGTAAGTGAATGGACAAGTGCTTACATTGCGAGTGTCCTAGCCAACGTATTCAAATAATTTTTATTTCTTTGGTTACATCTTTCGTAGTTTATGAATTATGTTTGTTTTAATTATTCGAATTAAGCTCTTCTTAATTGGAGGCTTGGACTGACTAAACTTATTGGGAATTTCTATTGAGACCTTGCATTGAAGATAAGAACATTGGCCTGATCCCTTTGTGACATTCAAGGTTTGGTCTTATCAAAATGAAAATTTTTCTAAGCAAGGTATGCTTTAGTTTCCCCACCTATCAACTAAAATCCAATTAAATTTAATTTAGTCTTTTACTATCTTTGATGTTAGGGTGTGCTATCAATTAGGGGTTTCATTGTACATTTTTTTTTTTTTTTTTTTTGCAAAATTATTAATGTACCTTCAAGCAAATTAAATATATATGATTATTATTGAATTATCCCGTGCATCACACAGGTAAGCGACTAGTTATAGCCTAATTTTCTAACCCACTCTCTACAAATTCATTGTATTGGGCTCTTTGGATCTAGATCTTTTTAACTTTTGGGCCTCAGACTCAAATCCAGTCCATACAATATATTTGTGGGAGAATGTGTTCATTACAAAAGAGCTACAAACTTGTCTAATCAGCAACAAGCCACTGTTTGCAGTGAAAAACCAAATTAAAACTTACTGACCCAGTAAGCATAGCGTGCCATGTTGACTGTGTTGTTTCATTGCCTAGAGACGGGTGGATCGTTGGGTGCCTAGTAACATTAATCTTGATTGTATCCATAGGTGGAATTTTGATAATTACCCACAGTACCTCTATATTTTGAAACTCAAATAGAAACACCACTACTTTTATTTCAAATCATCTTACATCAATTAAGAAAGCAAATTTTGTAATTTTCTTGTTCTCAAAATTTAATGTAGATGCAGATAGTAAACCTTCTAATAAATGATCCAATATATTCTTCTCTTGATAGACTTTCCATTTCTTTCAATTCTTTCTAAAACAAGTCAACACAAAAATAGCAATTAAAAAAATTACCAGAATATATCAATGCTGCTAGGTCATTTGCATGCGTGGTTAGTTATGCATCACCATAAACATCCGAAAATTCAGCAATGCTAGAGAGTGAGAACAATAATATAGCATCTAAATTGAAAACTTTACAAATTATTATAATTGGAAAAAAGAAAAAAGCCCATTGCACTACTCCGTCACCACAAACATTACGCTAAACTTCACCGGTGGTGAGACCTATGATATCAAAAACATTTATAAAAGGGGAAAAAAAAAAAAAAAGATATACTATCAGCCAAAACTTTGTTTTCCTAAACAAGTAATATTCGTAAGTATTTGTGAAGACAGAGTGTTGAAACTAAAAAAATACTTTATAAAAAAGTGTCATAGGTATTGTATTTACACGGCAACTATGGACTAAACATTAGGATAGGTGAAAAGGTCATGCATGGTCATCTACAAAAAGTTGACTAGCCTATACTAAGAAAAAATAAAAATAAAAGCCACGTGAGTGGTCTGTTGCCTACTATCTATGAAAAGGAAAAGATAAAAACAAAACAAGTAAAACAAAAAAAAAAAAAAAAAAAAAAAAAAAAAAAAAAAGTGAAATGGGAAATGGCACAAGCAGAAAACAAGGAAAGTGAGCTCGAAAAGTTGAGAAGTGGAGATGTCACAAGCGGAAAAGAAGGAATTTAAAGTGGGACGGAATGGATAAAAAGAGCAAAAAGCTGAATAGTAGGCATGGCTGAACACAAAATTAGTAGTTGTGGAGAGAAAAACTGATGCAAACTGCTCCATGAGCTGATCGGTTGAGAGGAAAATAAGGGAATAGTTTCTTTGGAATTTCTCTATAAATAGAGAGAGTCACGCACAAGGAACAAAAAAAAAAAAAAAAAGCAGGAAAAAAGAAAAACAAAGGTAGAGACACAAAAAGAGAGCAAGTACACACACATAGCAAAGACATAGAGAGAAGAAAAAGAGAGGCATGGACAGAGAGAGCAACATCAAACAGAGGAGGATTACGCAACATAGGTTTGTATATGTGATTTCATCCGTCCATTTCTTCTCTCTCTCTCTCTCTCTCTCTCTCAAATAATTTTTGTTTGGTAAAACAAATAGGGTTGAGTTTCATGAGAAGTTCCTAACTCCATTCACGAAACTTTATACAAAAGTCCCTGACTCTTAAATCCTATTTGAACATTACCAAATAAAAATTCTCTCATTACCAAAATCTTTCTCTCACCCTTCTTCAAATAATTTTTGTTTGGTAAAACAAATAGGGTTGGGTTTCATGAGGAGTTCCTAACTTCATGCATGAGGAGTTCCTAACTTCATGCATGAAGTTTTATACAAGAGTCCTTGAATCTTGTCGGGTGCAAAAAAATTTTCCTTCCAACAAATGAGATTTATATTGGGTTGGAGGTCTAAACCGAAACTCGTTGATGGGCTTTGATTCACGGCCCAAAGGCTATTGATGAAGATCCAAGAAATCCACCATATTTTATGCCTTGGGCTTAGGTTGGAACTGACAATAGTGGCCCATGAACAGTCCCTACAGCGGACATGTCAGCACGGTTAAAAAACATACTGTAAGAAATAATCCAGTAGTAAAGTGTTTCTGCAAAAAACAGCTCAGCGGTAAGGTGTTCCTGCAGAAAATAGCCCAGCAATAAAGTAAAACAAAACAGGATAGATCTCCAACTGTTAGTTATTTCACAGACTAAGGGAAATATCTATGTTTTCAGACTCATTATCCGTTAGCTTAGGAGAGGAGTCTTCTAATACAACAATATGAGAGAAAAACTCTATAGTAACAGTTACATCATAACCATTGATGGTAAATGAATAAGTAAATATCATGGGTTCCATAATAACAAATAGTGGAGAAAACTTAGTGTGAGATGAAGGGAGAAAGAGAGATCTCAGCTAGCACAGCAAGATCATTATGGTGCTATAGCATGCTCGTGAATATAGTGTATGTAGTGGGTAGAGAAAGTCATTTGTGAATAGTATAAGTAATGAGTGAGAGTGTATAGCAAGGCTGCTGGAGCTTTCTGCTAGGAGTAGATAAGTATTTATGAGTAGAGCTATGAGAAGTATTTTTGAGTTAGGAGCTGGGAAACTTAGTTTCTAGGCTTGAAACTAAGAACTTAGAGAAAGCTTAAGCAGAGAGGTTAAAGAAGAATCTTTTTTGGTGTATGTCTTAGTATGTTGTTGAAGCATTAATGGAGAGTTCCATTTATATCAAGGCTTTTAGGGGGTGATTAGCAAATAATCTTTGCTAAATCTTTCTCAATTTACAGAAAATCCTTAGAGAATCGTTCTTAGGATTTTAGCTAAGAGTAGTAAGTTCAACTTTCATCAGGTTCTTGTTGTTTTGGGTAATAACAGTTGGGATTTTGGCTTAGCATTGAATGCTGATTAGCCTTGGCTGATGGGATTAGAACATGTTTTTAGGCTAATGATCTTGGTTGTGCTGCAACTAGAATCAGAACTCCCTAGGACAGATTGGACCACCCCAAGCTAGGTGTCAACCTTGGAGCCCTTGCTGAGAACTCTGCTGAGATCTTTTTGGTGCCCTCCAAACCACATTTCCCTAAGTTTCCCCATTTGGGGTTCATGTGTTTGGTCCATGAACCAGAAAATACATATTTTTAGTATGAAAATGAACTAATTCCATGTTGTTTCAAGAGCTTTAATGGCCTGATAATGGCTGCTCTTGATTTTGACCAGTTGGGTTGGAGAGGAAGGAAGGGACAGCTGGCTGAAGCTTTTTAGCTTTCTGTCACATCCATCTCAGCTTTATGTCACATAATGAATGATGGGATTTCAGCTTGTGAAAGAAGGATTCAATCCTTGAGGGACATGTGTCCTCTTTTGATTTGATTTAAACAAGTTGGGACTTGATAGGAAAGGCTCCAGCTGTTTGTGCTGAGATTTTGGCTAGTTACTTTACGTAAGCTTTCAGCCACTGGATTCTATGTGTGGGCTGGGTTGGTCCAACTGGGCTTTGTAGTCAAGCTTCCTTTGAGCTTGGTCATCCCTACAAAAATGAATGGTTTTGCCATGGGTAACATACGTGGGCTTTTGTAGTTAGTTGATTAGGAAAAATAGGCATTCTTCCCATGAAATTTTGTGAAAGACATATTTTTTGAGAGATGCATATTTATATTTCCCATGAGTGTGGGATTTGGTATGTGTAGAAACAAGTGTCAAAATAATACTCGCATTTTGTAAATATGTGCCAAAATAGTACTTGGGTTTTGAGTGTAAAGTAATTGTTTTTGCCAAAATATTATTTTGGGCTTTGTAAAATAATTGCCAAAATAGATTTGGGCTTTGTAAAATGAGTGCCGAATGTTAATGTTTGGGCTTTGTAAAATAGATGCCAAATTAGCATTTGGGTTTTATGAAAATAGTGTCAAATTATCATTTGGGCTTTATAAAAATAGTGCCAAATTAGCATTTGGGTTTTGTAAGATTTTGCAAAAACATTGCCGTGTAGCAACAGGTTTAGTAGAGATGCCGCGTCGTAGCGGGTTTTGTAAATGGTGTTGGATCGTACTGGGCTTTAGAGGTGCCGGATCGTATCAGGCTTTAGAGGTGCTAGATCATACCGGGCTTTAGAGTTGCCAAATCGTACTCGACTTTAGAGTTGCTGGATCGTACCGGGCTTAGAGATGCCAGATCGTACTGGGCTTTAGAGTTTTCGGATCATACCGAGTTTTAGAGTTGCTAGATCATACTGGGCTTAGTAAATGGTATTGTTGGGCCCTTTTTGGCTTCGCCCACAAGTAAAATGATTTTGGGATTTTTATGGAGATAGTGTAATTTTGTGGCCCAATTTTGGTAGTAACATGGTGAGTATTTTTTGTGGGATATAATGAGTAATATTTGTGAGAGGACTCAAGGTAATTTATGGGGCTTTATATAGGAAATATTTGTGAGAGCCCAATATCATGGAGAATATTTGAGTAATATGTGGGAAATATTTATGTGGGCTTAGAATAATTTATGGGCTTGTGTGGGTATCTTTTGGTAGTGAGCTAATGAAATTAAGGCCCAAAAATTTGTACCTCAACAACTCTTAAATCCTATTTGAACATTACTAAATAAAAATTCTTTCACTACTAAACTAATTGGAGTTCTTGACTCTACCCCACTAATTGGAGTCCTTGACTCTACCCCATTATTGGAGTCCTTGACTCTAACCCATCGACTCTACCCCATAATTGGAGTCCTTGACCTACCCCATAAATGGAGTCCTTGACTCTACCCCATCAATGGAGTCCTACCCTATTATTGGGGTCCTTGACTCTACCCCATTATTGGAGTCCTTGACTTTACCATTTTAATGGAGTCCTCAACTCCCTTGAATAAAATGAGAATTCTGATTCCTTCAAATTCTAATATGACTAATTCTTTGGAATTCGTAATCTCTTAATCAAGATTGGAATTAATAATTCTCAAAATAAAATGACCAAAAAAAATTTATCTAAGGAAATTTTCTAATTCCCAATGTTCATAAAAAAAAAAAAAAAAATTACTTCAAAGGAGTTTTCTTTCCCTTAATTAAAATTGGAAATCTCAATCAAAATATCATTAAAATTTCTACAAAGAAGCATATGAAAGAATGAGAAAATTACTTGGAACTTTAACTTCTCAAAAAGAGAATCCTTGATTCAATTTCCATGGTCTTTGACTTATCATTGAGATTAAAACCAATTATTTCACCCAAAAGTAAAATTAAGTCGATGCTTAATTAAATACAAAGTATTTGACTTAAATGTCCATCATTTAAATTGGGCAAAATCAATTTGAGGATTTTGAATCTAAAACCTCAAATTAAGAACTACGAAATGGCTTGATCCCCGCCAAGGATACGTAGGCAACCTAAATAAATTAGGTGCAGCTACAAATAAATAAAAAAACACATATCCCCTTAAAAAATTAAAAAAAAAGAAAAAGAAAAAGAAAAAAAAGCTCATGTATAATGACGATGTGGTTGGAATCAAAAGGTCTTCCCTTGAAACAAGGAATTGTAATTAAGAAATACATTATCTTAAATGAGCACTACTCACATCAATAAAATTCATACGCTAAAAGGCCTATGAGTGAAATTATGTTTGACGAATTTGACAATGTTTGTTAAACATAATTAACAATGTTTGTTAAACATAATTTGACGACGTTTGTTAAACATAAGTTGACAACGTTTGTTAAACATAATCTAACAATTATTGTTAAACATTGGTTGGTTAACAATTTTTGTCAACAGAGAGAGAAAAAAAACCTTACATAGATTAGAATAGAAATTGGAGAATGCACTTCAATTTGGGTGTGGAGTCATATGGGATTATAATACATAGAATAGAGAGATATGAGAGTATCAGATGTGAGAGTTTTTATGAGAGTATCGAGGGGGAAATTGATGCCTCTATCTAAGATGTTGGGAAGCCAAGCCGAAACTCGACTATGGGCTCTTGAGATGGTACCCAAAGGCTTTCGGTGTGATGATAAAGCCTATCCAAGCAAGAAACTAAGGCTGCACTTGACAAAACAGCAACAAAAAGCCCAATGAAAAACACGTTACAATATTTAATTAGTACATTAGTAGTCCTAGTTTGATAGTTCGAGTGAAATAAAATCTCTAGTGGTAAGGGTAAAATTACACTTAGTCCAGAAAAAACAGATTTAAATAGTCTAATGGTCAATGATTAAATAAATTTAGAAATGTATTAACTCCTGAGGGTCCTTGCATGTCTTGGTCAGGGGAGTTCATTGTACTTTCAGCCATCATTACATCAATGTGAGGGAAAAGTTTGATTGTTACAAATACATTATATCCTTCAACCGTAAAATAAAAAGTAAAAATTAAAGGTTCTATGGAAAGAGAGAAATGATTAATTGGCATGGTGTGAAGGGAGAGAGGGATCCCAACTCAATGTAGCAAGTATTAAACTAAGATTTTGGTGGGTGTGTGTTCATAAGGCATGAATGAGACAATATGGGCTGTTTTAGTGAGTGAGATGAGATTAACCCTGAGATTAAGGCTTTTTGTGAGTAGTGGGAGGCATTTATGAGCTGTGTTTGTGTGAAAGAGAGGAAAGAATGTCTGAGGTTAGATGAACGTGGGCTGAAAGAGATGAGTAGTGAGCTTAAAGAGAGCTAAACTACAAGCAAAATGGCAAATAGACCAGGGGTTTCAGAGGGAGTAGTTGTCTTTATGGGCTGAGATGCTTATCTTTTTATAATGGAGATTTAGGGAAGCATTAATTAACATGAGTCCAAAAAACGTAGGGTTAATCAGAGGTGGAGAACCAGGGTTAATCTTCCTAGGATTTTTGGTCAGAAGTAGAAGGTTTGCTTTATGGACTGCTTTGCTTCTTTGGGTAATGATGGGATTTTGCATTAAATGTTAGGATTTCTGGGGCTTAGCTTAATCAATGTGATTGGGGCGTGTATCAAGAGCAAATCCTAAAGCTGCAACTAAGATTTAGACCCTCAAGAAGTAAGATTCAACACCCCAAGTCAAGTGTCAAGTTCTAAGCCTGCTTCAAGGGGTTCTGCTGGAGGTTCCTTTATGCCCTCCAAACCACATGTTCCCAATTTTTTCCCCTTTTGGATTCATGGGCTTAACACATGAGTCACGTCTTGAACATTTTTAACATTTATAGCATCGATTTGCTGGAGTTTAAATAATTTGGTTTCAGCTCTCCTTCCGCTAGAGGTGCAGTCTTGAAAAAAGATGATGGAGTTTCATCACCCTTTAGATTTCAGCTAATATTACAAGCCTTGGGTACTGTTCACGTCAGGTAGAGAGTGACCAAAAGTCGATGGGACGACCTCTAGTTCATCTTTAAGGACTTGGTTCTCTTGTTGTACTTTGGTCAAGGATGAACAAGGGCTGTTTTGCCTACTTTCAGTCATCTGCTTCTTGCTGGGATCTCTTAGATTGGGCCCGTTCACTTGGGCTGGTTCCTTTGGGTCGAGTTGTGTGTATCCTACAAAATCAACAACACATGTTGCCATGGGCTTTCCTCCCTCATGGACTTTTATTAGTAAATATTCTTTGGGTTTTTATAGATACTTGCAATGGGTCTTTTGGGCAATTAAGTGTAATGTTTGAAACAATATGACAAGTTTTCAAAGTACCTTAAAAAATAACCTTTACTATGATGGATTCCATATCATAAATAATGTTCATGGCTTCTAATAGTTGCACCATAATTTAAATGATAAGCTTGTGGGATCGAGCATTTTCTATGAGCGTTGGAGATATATATTATGGATGTTGTGATGCAAGTGATGACCATGTGTTTTATGGGTTATAATGTGAGAACATATTCTTCAAGATAACTCCCTGTGAGCTTTTATAAAACAATTGCCATGGTTTTTTGCCATAGTAATACTTAAGCAATAATTATGTCATGATACTTTTCTCTTTGCCAAGCGTTAATATTCTCTGGTTTTTTGATAAAATAGTGCCAATGAAAAAATGAGCTTTGGATATTGCCAATGAAGATTGGGCTTTTAATATTGCCAATGAAGATTGGGCTTTTGATATTACCAGCGGGAACTGGGCTTTTGATGTTGCTAATGAAAATTGGGTTTTGATGTTGCCAATAAAAATTGGGCTTTGATGTTGCCAATAAAAATTGGGCTTCAAATATTGCCAATGAGGATTGGGCTTTTGGATAAATAAATTACCATGGGTTTAAACCATGGGCTTCGATTATGGACTTGATTTCTATTGATAAAGTTGTTTTGTCATGGATTTGAATCGTGGGCTTTTCAAACCTTGCCAAGCATAAGTATTCTTGGTCTTTTAGAAAAGATTAAATTTTATCTCACTTTATTAAATAATTCGGGTTTTTATGAGAAAGTATTGAGTCCTATAGCGTAGCCCAATTTTTGTGGTAGAAAGGAGAATGGTTGTGGGCTAGCATAGTGATAGCTGGAAAAGATATTTAAGCATATCCAATAATACATTTGAAAGGAAAATAAATAGGTGTTATTTAAATAACATTAGGTGTAAAGAAAAGTACTTCAACAGAGAGATATAAGAGTATCGAATGTGAGAGTTTTTATTTAAGACAATGATTCAATCAAATTGTGGTGGTTATGTTTTTTGAACGTGGAGTTCTTCACAAAATTGAATTGATTTTAAAATTTGAATTTAAAAAAAGAATAAAAAAAGGAAGGACTGGTGGGGAGGAAGAAACAAATAAGTCTAGTTAAAATTAAAAAAATAAAAATAAATAAGGAAAGAAGAGGTGAACGTGGGAATGACTTTTATGGGATTGTATGAAAAAGAAAAAAAAGAAAAAAAATAATAGAATTAAGATTTGTTTGGTTGGGAGGATGGAAAAGTGGGAGGATAAAAAATATTTTATTTTTCCTCGTTTGTGTTTGCTTGGAAAAGTGGAAGAATGGAGAGATGGAAAACTTTTTGGGTTTGGTTGAGAAGAAAAAAAATAAGAAAATAAAAAGTGTGATTTGTATAAATTTACTGTCATGCTCCAATTAGATAAAAAAAAGGGTCAAGAATTACATTTTTATTAGATAAAAACAAGGACGGATCTATGTATTGACTAGGGGGGCAATGGCCCCCCCTAAATTTTTATTAATAAAAATATTAGTATATTAATAGATACTAATTTTAGTAATTTTGTTCAACAAAATTACATTTTGCCCCCCCTTAACAATGCCATCAATTCTTTTAAGAGTAATGTTATAGTCACACATTTTTTTACAAACTATTGAGGTAGCAAATTTTTATTGGTTTGCACACTTACATCATTTTTTACTTATCGATAACCACTCACCATATTAGAAATTTGTAAAAATTTTGTAGTTTTAGCATTTTTCACCTTTTTAAAGCCATAAAAATTAATAGATTAAATCTAAAACAAAATATATAAGTCCAAAAAAATTAGCCCCACAACAAAAATTACCAAAATAAAGCTAAAAAAAAATTAAGCCCAATCAATTTATTTTACCCAAAACAAACAACTTGGCCATTTAAAAAGTTTTAAACGAAAATCCTTAGTGATAAAATAGTAGAGTCAAAGGCCCAAGCTGCCGCACACAACTAGCAACAGAGCCGCCCTCCCTAACTCTAAGTCTTGATTTCATCCCTAAATAAAAAAGAGTAACGAATTATATTTTTATTAAAAAAATAGTGCACTTCATTGAGAGAGAGAGAGAGAGAGAGGGAGAGAGAGAGAGAGAGAGAGAACAAAAATCCAAAAGAAATGTGAAAAAAAAGGATTGGAAAAAAAAACATATGAAAAGAAAAACGGATGAACAATGCACACAAAAAAAGGGGTAGGAATGAAAAGTAAAAAAATAAAAAATAAAAAAAAGAACCAAAAAAATAGGACAAAGTGAGAAAAAAGAGTCTTAAAAAAAGGGACAAAAGGAAGGAATAAAGAGTCTTAAAAGAAAATTGGACAAGGCGTTAGTTGTAAAATGCATAAGAGGGCAATTCGGTCTCTTCAAGTGGATTTTTTTTCTTCTCTATTTTCTCCCCAAATTGGGGAGATTGCAATTTAGTGGGCCAGGGGAGAAAACCCCTGGGCGCCACCAATTTTCCTTCCCATTTTCTTCTCTTATCAAACACACCAAATTACAATTTTCTCTCCTATTTTTTCCATCCTCCTTAAAATCTACCAAATCAAATGAACCCTAAGAGTTAGTGTGGACTATAAAGTAACCGTGAGATGAATAATGGGTATGACTAAAGAAAAAA
This sequence comes from Quercus lobata, assembly GCF_001633185.2. Classification (NCBI taxonomy): domain Eukaryota; kingdom Viridiplantae; phylum Streptophyta; class Magnoliopsida; order Fagales; family Fagaceae; genus Quercus; species Quercus lobata. Next base: position 50,615,377 of record NC_044907.1, read on the forward strand.
AGAAACAGGTAAGTCTTTTTTCTTTTTTTGGGTTTTTAATTTAAGAGTAAAACAGTTTTATATAAGTAAAACATGGTGAGTGAAAATGAGAGTGGTTGAGTGCGTTCATATTTTTTTGGGAGAGATGAAATTTGTTATTTGACTTTATAACCCCTATTTTTAAGAGAACTCATTGTTTATTGATAAGGGTATTTTCGAACTACAAAAAAGTCCAGTCTAATTTATGGTTGACCATATTACTACAACATTTGTAGTAAAAATTTCATTCTTTACTGGATGAGGTATTTTTGATCTTCACAAAAAGTCCAAATCAAATAGGGGGAATCATGTGCGGCATTTGTTAAGGTTGGACTAATGTGGGTTCTATTTAATAAAAAATTAGATAAATAAAAAAAAGACATAAAAATAGCCCCACCTTTAATTTTATTTATTCTTTCTTTCTTTCTATGAAGCTGGCTCTACAGCTTATAAAGCTAAAAAAAAATAAAAATAAAAATAAAACTGAAAAAAGACAAAAAGTTACCAAAAAAGAAGTCAAAAAAGTATATGTTAACAAGCACCTTATGGTGCCAGTTAACACAACCCTATATATTATGAATAACTACACTAAATCATTCTAAATTATACCACAATTACACTTTCTACCATAAACTTTTAGAATGCACAGTTAGCACCCTATACTATAACTCGTGTTACTTATAAGGTCAAAAAAAAAATGAAATGTTTTAGAAACTTTGAGATTTAAAGTTCACTAGCTTATCACTTCTTTATATAATTTACAAGTTTTGTATCCCTCTCTCCCTTTTTTTTTAAGAAGGAAAAAAAATAATTTCCTTACAAAGTAGATTTACTCATCCATAGTTGTTACACAGAAGCGTATTTGGATATCCTCCATCTCTGTCACCCTCTCTTAATATTCACTTTCTTAATATTCAATTTGTGGGAAAATCAAGCTATTCAACCCACGAGGTATCACTAAATCACACTCTCTTCTCTTAACTCATGCGCACTTTTATTCTCATCTTTTGCTACAATTCTCATCGTTGAACTTGTACTGTTTTATTGTTGAATCCATAACACTCTGCTTTTAGTCTTTCCTTGTATGTATTTTCCCTCTTTCGGCCTTTGTGCTGTAAGCTAGAAATGCAACAGTAACTATCAAAGGCTTATGACCCCTCACAAATTTAGGCTCAATTACAAAAAAAGGCCCCAATAACCCATCAAACAAAACAGTTTCAACATTTGATATAAGAAAGTGGTATTCCAACTTTTGATTTGTCCATGAAACATTCCAAAAATCTCATAAATTGATAGAACGGTGAATTAAACTTGAGATCTTCAAGTTTACGTCATGCCCAAGATTAGTGAGCTCACTACCTAGGTAGCTGAAATGGTATCCCAACTTTTGATTGACTCATGAGACCCTTCAAAAATCTCATAAATTGATAGTGTGATGAATTGAACTTAAGACTTTTTAAGTTTGCATTACGCTTAAAACTAATGAGCTCACCATCGAGGTAACCCAATGGGATCATAGAGATGGTTGTATATGTGCATCATCTACTTAAGAATATAAGAGAGAGAGAGAGAGAGAGATCTAACTTTATTTGATAAGAGTTGAAATAGCTAGATGGAAGAAAAAAAAAGAAATTAGATATGTATAGGCCTACCTAATCCAAATAGGAATTAAAACAGACCGGGACCAAGTCTCTTGGTTATAAATGGGCCTTATATGACCCGAGCCAGCTATATAGTGCCCATGCATATGTAGGCCCGGACATAGCTTATTAGACGAGTAAATAGTAAAAGGCGTGGTGGTGAAAACGTCAACGGAAAACGAAAACAGGGAATTAAAAAAACAAACAAAAACGCAAATGAAACCGCTTCCACTTCCTGTCTTCTGGGTTTGTTTGTTTGGCTTCTTTTATTCTCGTACTAGGAACTACTGACTCTCAGGACTCTTGGCCTCATCACTTTTAATTTTCTTTCTACTTTGAATCTCTCTCTCAAACCCTTAAACCCAGCGCACTCTCCCACAAAAATTGCTCACAAAGATACCAACTTCTTCGCTTACAAAGCCCAATACCACCCTCAATTCTGGTCTTACCTGCAACACGTAACGCAAGGTGAGTTTTTTTATTTATTTTTTATTTAATAATGTGATCGCATTTTCTGTCTTTGAATTTCAGGAACTGGGTTTCATTTTGTTTTTTAAAATGATTTGTTTAACATTAAAAAAAAAAAAAAAAGAGTATTGAAAATTTCATTTCGTTTAGGATTTTGGTGGGCAATTTTCCACGTGGCCTTTAGTGTGGACTGTTGAAACTAACAATGTCTATTATGTGCCAGCATTTGGTTGTGTTTTCAATTCTTTCTAAAAGAGACTGGTTGCTTGAAGCAAAATTTGCCTTAAATTTTGGTTTTGTGAAGATTGTGGATAAAAAGGCAGAAATTTTTCCTCTATTATGTGTGTTGCAGTAAAATTAGAAGTACATTTAGCATTGTCCCATATGGAATTAGTCGTTTTATCAAAATTAGATTTTGTTCTAATTGGATACGTATAGAATCCAATATAATTTTTTATTTGGAATTGAATCCTCCAATCTGAATTTAGTGTTAGAATTATGGTTAAATAATTTTTCTTGATCAGTGATCATTACTTTGATTAGGCTTAAATAATTAAATTCACTATTTCCTAGGCTAACGCATTAAGCTTTTGGGACAATAAGTAATTTTTCAAGGTATAAGAGCAGGTGCTCTTGTGTTCAAATCATGTCTCTACTCTACTTCCCATTTAAAAAGGTTTAAAATCTCACATGTTGGGCCCCGTTTATCAAGGTGGAGTTATAGGGTCACACATAAGGGGAAATGTTAGAATTATGGTTAAATGATTAAATTCTAATGCTTTTGGGACATTCATAAGGGTACCAATATCAGTGATGAAGCACTTATGTCTGGGTTAAGCATCTAAGTAGTGCTTATTTCCCTGCTTTTTAACTTTTATCTTTGTCTTTCTGTAATAATTTCGTTCTTTGGTTATTCTCTTATTAAATTCAATATTTCAAAATGTTTTTCCATGAATTATATTTTTTTTTGTTCAATGGTTTTCTTAAGAAAAGAAATATGTTGGTTTAGTAATGACTTTTAGAGGTACAAAATGCAGGATTTTTTAATTTTTCGTTGGCACATGAGTCACTGTTTGTAGTCCTCCATAAGAGACCATAGATGTGCATGCACTGAATTCGCATGGATGTTGAAGGGGACAACAGGGAAAACCATGTGCATGGAAATTCTGAACATGATAATGGTGAAAAACAGAATTTAGCTGGGAATTCTACTGAGAGAGAAGTAATAAGTCAGGATGATGATGATGATGAGACTGCTACACCACAAGTGGGCATGGAGTTTGAATCGGAAGATGCTGGAAAGACTTTCTATGATGCATATGCTAGGCGTGTGGGTTTTAGCACCCATGTTGGTCCATTCAGTCGTAATAAGCCTGATGGGCCAATTGTAACATGGGAGTTTGCATGTTCCAGAGAGATTTTCAAAAGGAAAAATATAGAAAGCTGCAATGCCATGATTAGGCTTGAGAGGAAGGATTCAAACAGTTGGGTTGTGACAAAATTTGTTGAGGACCATAACCATTCAATGGTTTCTCCTAATAAAGTGCATTATCTTCGACCCCGTAGGCATTTTGCTGGTGCTACCAAGAGTGTGGTTGATACATTGGATGCTACTGGTGATGTTTATGTTTCCATGGATGGCAATAGTGTAGCTTTTCAACCAAATCATGTAGTTAGGAGTGCTTCCCCTGTAGAACCAAATCACCCAATCCGAAGTGTTGGGCCTTTAAACTACATTAGGCCTTCTAGCAGAAAGAGGACCCTTGGTAGAGATGCTCAGAATCTTCTAAACTATTTCAAGAAGATGCAGTCTGAACACCCTGGCTTCTTTTACGCGATACAGCTTGATGATGATAACCGCATGACTAATGTCTTTTGGGCTGATGCAAGATCAAGAGCTGCTTATAATTACTTTGGTGATGCAGTAATTTTTGACACAATGTATAGACCAAATCAGTATCAGGTACCATTTGCTCCCTTTACCGGTGTAAATCATCATGGTCAGATGGTGTTGTTTGGTTGTGCTTTACTTCTAGATGAGTCTGAGTCTTCCTTTACTTGGCTGTTCAAGACATGGCTATCAGCAATGAATGATAGGCCTCCTGTTTCTATAACCACAGACCAAGATAGAGCCATACAAGCAGCAGTCTTGCAGGTTTTCCCAAATACTCGCCACTGTATTTGCAAATGGCACATATTAAGAGAAGGCCAAGAAAGGTTGGCTCATATATACCTTGCTCATCCTTCATTCTATGGAGAGCTGTATAGCTGCATCAACTTTTCTGAGACAATTAATGATTTTGAGTTGTCATGGGGCAGTCTCCTTGATAAATATGATCTGCGGAAGAATGAGTGGCTTCAGGCAGTGTATAACGCTCGCAAGCAGTGGGCCCCAGTATATTTTCGTGGAACTTTCTTTGCTGCACTTTCTTCAAACCAAGGTGTTAGCTCCTTTTTTGATGGTTATGTGAATCAGCAGACCACCATCCCTCTTTTCTTTAAACAATATGAAAGAGCTTTGGAACATTCATTAGAAAAAGAAATAGAGGCAGATTATGATACAATTTGCACCACACCAGTATTGAAGACACCATCACCAATGGAACAACAAGCAGCAAATCTCTATACAAGAAAAGTTTTTACAAAGTTTCAGGAGGAATTAGTCGAAACTTTTGTGTACACTGCAAATAATATTGAGGGTGATGGGGTAGTTAGCAAGTATAGGGTTGCAAAATATGAACATGATCACAAGGCATACATAGTCAATGTTGATGTTTCTGAGATGAAAGCAAATTGCAGCTGTCAGATGTTTGAATACTCTGGCATACTTTGTCGACATATATTGACTGTCTTCACTGTAACGAATGTTCTTACCCTTCCATCACACTACATATTGAAGCGATGGACAAGGAATGCCAAAGCAGGGGTTGGGTTAGATGAACAAAATTCGGATCCACAAGGTATCGAGACTCTCACCTTGCGCTTCAACAATTTATGTCGGGAAGCCATTAAATATGCTGAAGAAGGGTCAGTTGCTATAGAGACTTATAATGCAGCAATGAATGCTCTAAGGGAGGGTGGGAAAAGGATTGCTTCTGTGAAGAAAAATGTTGCTAAAGTTACACCTCTTAGTTCTCAGGGTAGTGGCGATAGTCAAGATGACATTAACAAGAAAACCCCCATGTCATTTCCTGAAATGGCCCCATCATTATGGCCTTGGCAAGAAGCAATGCCACATCGCTTTAATCTTAATGATGTAGGAGTTCCTGGTGCAGATTTGAACCAGCCAAGCATGGCTCCTGTGTCTATTCACCGTGATGGTGCCACTTCTGATAACACTGTATGAATCATCTGAGATCTACAGAATTATTGTTGAACTTTTGAATATACTTTGATGATGGCTAAATTTAAATGTCAATTTTTTATTTAGGTGGTTCTGACTTGTTTCAAGTCCATGACTTGGGTGATAGAAAATAAGAATTCTACACCAGCTGGTAGAGTAGCTGTCATTAACTTAAAGGTATGCACCCCTTTTCAATAGATTCCGTCAATTGTATAGCTATCTATGCTACTTGTAGTCTTCAATTTTCTTCCCCCTTTTTTTTCCTGTTTAATATTGAATATAGTGGGAGTTGGGATAGGTGACTTAGTTCTTAGGTTGGAACCTTACCAATAGAAGAAAAGATACTGTAATAGGATGAATTGAAAGGTGGAAGTGAATGTATCCTGTAGTTTGGAGTAGATCAGTCCTATCCCTGAGGACCTGTTTGATACTCTTGCAGTCTCCATTAAATCTTAAATATTCTAATGAAATAATTCACTGTCTTCATCTCTATGCTCCACATCCATAATAGCTGAGAAGGGTTTGTAAAATATGTTGTTATTAATGTTCTTGTCTTTCCATTTGTAATTTTCTTTACATGTGCTGTAGTTGCAAGATTATGGAAAGAACCCTTCGGGAGAGACAGAGGTGCAATTTAGGCTAACAAGGATCACACTTGAGCCTATGTTGAGATCTATGGCCTACATCAGTCAGCAGCTATCAACACCAACCAATAGAGTTGCTGTTATTAATCTGAAGGTACGAAATCTCTTTTGAGTATATAAATTTTGTTATGTTGAGTTCTCTCATAACTCTGTTCTATTTTAATAAAAGCTCAGAATGTATGATACGTACGATTTGAAGTTGCTTAGTTTTGTATTAACTTCTGCAATTTGCTTTAATAGTGCCCATGTTCATTGGAATTTTTTATTTTGGGTAAGTAATAATATGAAACAGAAGACTTCATGTTCATGATGATGAACACAAAGTATCCTAAAGAATTACAGAAAATAGAATAGAGTTTTGTAACTCAAAAATAGAAATACAATGTGTAAAGTCCCATGCATGAGACAAATAAAACAAGGTACGAATCAACAAGGACTTCAATTGATCTAGAGGTCTCTCAATGTCCTCAAATGTACATCTATTTCATTCCTTCCGCACTATCCACATCAAACATGACGGAGTAAGATTCGAAACATGTGAATAGTGTTTCCCAAACCTATTTTTCCATTCAAATAATACATCTGTTACTTTCAACAGCATCACTCACTGATTCCCAAACATCTTAAAAAACTTCACTCCACAAAGCATAAGCAACATTACAATGGAGCAATAAATGATCCACCATTTCATCATTACACTGACATGTACAGCACCAACTGTCTAACAAGAAACCCCTCTTGATAAGAATATCATTAGTAAGAATCTTTCCCCAAGCTAGTGTCCACACAAAGGACACCCTCCTTGGAGCCTTGACATACCATATACTCTTTCAAGTGAATTAACATTGGTACCACGAATAGCTTTGTAATAAGAGTGAACATCAAACTTACCACTCCCATTCAAACTCCATCTCATCCTATCACCCCCCAGCCCCAACCCCCCACGGTACTTGTGAGTAAAGATGGTCTAGAAAGGAATTCATGGACTCCAACTCCCAATCATGAAAGCCTTTGTGAAACAGTAGAAACTGAGGCTTCCTTATCAGTTGAGCACTTGAACAGGTCAGGGTACACATACTGATTAAAAAAAAGTGTCCACTTCATTGATCATATCAAAATCTTACTTGTGTTCCATCACCTACCTCAAATGCCACATTCTGAAAGAAACTATCCCAAACTGCTATGATACTCCTCCAAAGACTACGCCCATGCGTCCCTCTACCGGCTTTAGTACAACACTACAAAATCCACCCCCTTTAGTTCATTGGGAATGTAAATGATATATATTATATAGACAGTGGTTACAAACCTATGTACCTGGAAGGCAGATCACTGTGTTATGTAGAATGGGGATGTTAATGTGTTACGGCACTCACCTTGTAATGTGGTGTGATATGAGTGTGCTTATTTATACTTTATGTAGATTGTTTAATTAAAAGTTATAACATTGTGAGGTGGTCTGCATTTAGAATAATTGAGGTGTTGTTTAGTAGGGAGGATAAAAAAGTGAGAGGATAGAAAATGTAAGGAGTGATTAAAGAGATTAATATATTTCCTTTATAAGTGTTTGGTGCATCAAGGATCAACATTAAGTCTATATATCTTTGCACTAGTGATGGATGAGTTCACTACATTGATTCAAGAGGAAGTCCTTTAGTGTTTGATTTTTGTAGATGAATGTAGAGTCAACTTCAAGTTAGAAATTTGGTTTGATTTTTGCAGATGAATGACTTTAGCATATGAGATTAGATGTAGAGTTAACTTCAAGTTAGAAATTTGGTGAGGCATTTAAGGATCTAAAGAATTTTGATTAAGTAGGAATAAAATAGAGTGCATGTAATGTAAATTTAGTGGAAGTATAAAGAGAGATGAAGGGTTGTAAGACTAAATAGTCAAGAGTCATTTTAATAAAGCTTCTTATTTACTTATCAAAAAAAGACTCAATAGTCAAGAGATACCAAAGAGCAGAGCTTTCGACATCTTGGATCAATAATTCTTAAAGATGGAGAGATTGAAGATGATGTGAATCATAGGATAAGAGCATGGTGGATGAAATAGAGAAGCACATCCATTTATGCTCATGGTACTAAATGTTGGACTATTAAGAAGCAACATATTCATAAAATGAGCATAGTTGAAATGAGAATGTAAAGATGGATAAATGGAAAAACTAAGAGCCTTGTAGTTCAATTGGTTGGTATCTCCTAGAGTGTCCATGACATCTAGGGTTCAAATCCCCCCCTCTCCTGTTGTAACTATTAAATGATAAAAAAGAAAAAGGAAAAAAAAAGAGATGGATAAATGGAAAAACATGGAAGAATAGGATCAAAATGAGGAAATTCTCTTAAAGATAGCGGTGGCCCCCTATTGATGAAAACATGAGAGATAAGTTGCTTGAGATGATTTGTTCATGTTTAGAAGAGAGCGATTAATGATTAATGCACCAGTGAGAAAGAGTGAGTTGATTCAAATTAAGAGAACATGGTAGAGAAAGACCCGAAATATTACTTCTTGTAGTAAAAAATGACATGTCAATTAAGAAATAACAGAGAGTATGGCCTTAAATAGAATAGAGTGGCAGAAAACAATAAATGTGGTTGATCATGACTAATCTTGTAGTTCAACTGGTTGATATCTCCTGGTGTGTCCATGACATTTAGGGTTCAAATCCCCCTTCTCCTTGTAACTATTTAATGATAAAAAAAAAAAGATAAAAAAAAAGATTGATAAATGGAAAAACATGGAAAGATAGGATTCAAAATGAGAAAGTTCTCTTAAAAATAAGGGTGGCCCCTGTTGATGAGAACATGAGAGATAACTCGCTTGAGATGATGTGGTCATTTTCAGAAGAGAGCAATTAATGATAAATGCACCAGTAAGAAAGAGTGAGTTGATTCAAATTAAGGAAAGAGAAAATGGTAGAGAAAGACCCAAAGTGTTACTTCTTGTAGTAAAAAATGACATATTAGTTAAGAAGTAATTGAGAGTATGGCCTTTAGAGTGGTGGAAAACAATAAATGTGGTTGATCATGACTAATTTGTTGAGGATCTATAACTGGTCCTAGGGCTTGGTTGCTGTTGTATAAGTGTTTGGTAGTAGGGATACAAAAGTGGGGAGAAAATGAAGAACGTTGTTGTTGTTGTTGTTGTTGTTGTTTTTTTTTTTTTTTGATTATGTAGGGAGCCTTTCTAAAAAAGAGCCTTGTGGACTTGCCTCTGGCTAGTAAAACCAATGGACAACTAAACCCACTTGCTAGAACTAGATGCTAGGTAATCCAGGGGTATTCAACCTAATGGGCTAAGTAGTAAGCACGTTGTATTAAATTCCTATTATATCCTTGTATTGAATTGTTTTTAATAAACTAGAGGGATAAGATTATCAAATTACTATTGTAAGACATTTTATCTTGTACTTTCCTCCCTTTTTTGGAAGATTTTTTGATGATTCGATATTTGGGGAGGAGAGATTTGAACCTTAGCCGTCTCCATTGGAGATACCAAGAGGTGTCAGTTGAGATACAAGGTTCTTGACCTCTTTATAGGAAAATTAAAATTGGTGAGACTAAATTGAAATAATCATCTCTCCTTTTTCTTTCATTCTAATTTTCTACCCTACTAAACAAGAGAAAATATCAATCGATTCAATACATCTTTACTTATCAAAAAAAGAGAAAGAAAAAAGATTCTATACATCTTCCATTTTCTCTCCACCCTTTTCTACCCTTTCATTTTTCCTTCCAACCAAACTCATTCGTAGAGATGTATCCTCTTTTTACCTAGGCGCTTTAAATTTTACTATGTATACTTAATAATGCTGCCTTTCAATCAACACAAAGAATGTTTAAGAAAAATTTTGGGTGGCCATAATTATTTTTTTGGAATGAAAGTGTAATACATTTTGGTAAGATGATCCTTGTCTGGCCTGCAGATCACAACTCGCTGGTGTGTGTGTGTATATATATATAATTTTATTGAAAAAGTAAATAAGTAAATAATAATTTATTGAAAAAGAGGACTTCATGCATGGAAGTGAACGCAAAGGAGTTTAAAGAATTACAAAAGGTTATGTACACAGAGAGTGATTTTTAAAACTCAGCAATGGAGTTAGCATTAGTAAAACTCCAGGTCCGAGACCAATCAAACAATGATCTAGAAAACAATTTTATCAATTGTGTTCTTAAAATTTCCGTATCCTCAAAAGTACAATGATTATGTTCCCACCAAAATGTACACATCAAACATAATGGGACCAAGTTTCAAATGTAAAAGATTGCTTGCCTACCCAATCCCGCCAACCAAACAAAAGGCTAGTGACTTTTTCTAGTAGTACTCACTGAAACCCAAAGGAATGGAAAATGAAACTCCACAACTTGTATGCAACACTATAATGTAACAGAAGATGCACCACTATCTCCCTACTAAAGCGGTGCATACAACACCACCCTACTAGTGTGTAACCTCTCGTAATGAGATTAACACTAGTAAGGATCTTCCCCCATGCTACTGTCCAAACAAAGAAAGATCCTCATTGGGCCTTGACACACCAAATACTCTTCAAGTTGAAAATCTTGGCATAAGGGCCCCTTAAGGCATCATAAAAAGGAGTGAACATCAAATTCGCATTCCCTTTCAATCTCCATCCCAATTGATCTCTACCCTCATGGTGAGGGATATTGGAATAAAGAAGATTGAAAAAGGAGGTTACTACCTCTATCTCCCAATCATTAAAGTCTCTCAAAGATTATGTCCCAACTCCTCTATTCCCCTTCATTTTGTTTCCCTAACAAGGAACCAACCAAAGCATCTTTAGCTACGCAACAATCATACAGGTCTAGAAAGACCATCTTCAATGGTTGGTCACCACACCTGACCAACCACCTATCATGCCAAAACCGAACTTGGTTGCCTTCACCTACATCAAAGCGAATATACTGTAGGAACCCATCCCATCTCAGGTTAATACCTTTCCTTAAGCCACAACTATGAGTTCCTTGAACACTCTTTGTGCACCAACCTCCCCACTCCATATTTCACAGCTACTACTCTCCTCCACGACCATATTTCCTCAATCTTAAAGTGCCATTACCATTTACTCAACAGAGCTTGGTTAAATGCTACCAACTTCTTAATTCCCAATCCACAATTAGCAATTGGAGTGCACACTATATCCCCCCACCAAAGGATGTTTCACCTTATCACCCACAGCACCCCAAAGAAAGTTTCTTTGCAATTTCTCAATCCTGTTCACTACTCTAACCGGAATAGTAAACAGGGAGAGATAATAAGTAGGTAGTCTCGATAGTGTACTCTTTAATAATGTTATTTATCCACCTTCTAACAAATACAATTTCTTCCAACCTGATAATTTGTGTTCTATCTTCTCTATAAAAGGATTCCATACTAACTTGGCCTTGAAGGATACCTCCAAAGGCATACCAAGGTAGGTGAGGTTAACGGCAAACACCCAATCTTACAGCAAAGGATACCTGCAAATTCTGACATATTCCGAACCTCACCGACAGGCCTTTTTACTTTTACTTAGATTTACCTTAAGTAGGTCACAGGCAGACAACTCCCTAAAATAGACTTAACTGTGGTCCCACACTGACATATTGGGTGTAGTAGAGCCTTATGAGCTAATGGTTTTTTTGTGCTTTTTTATAATGAATGTTATCACAGGCAAGAATATGTTCGTTCTTGTTTAGTGGTTTGCTTCAAACAATGAAATTGATGAAAGGAGAATTTGGTGAATTTTACTTTCAGTGATGGTGTGCCCCTTTCCTGTAGTATGCTTATCTAGCAAACCAGTGAAGACCAACAAATGATGATTTGCCATTTATATGCACTGTCCCCACAAAGGCACTCATATAATGTCATTTAGTACTGTTAACAACCATAGCAATAATCATAATCTAAATAGTTTTGGTTAGTAAACATCCTCTAAAAGGTGGTCCACAGCCTCCCCATTACAATGGCACATATAACACCAACTTGCGATTGAATAACTACTCTTGATAAGGTTATCACATGTAAGAATTTTACTCCATGCCGCTGTCCACAAAAAAAGAACACTCTCCAAGGGTCTGAGGGGCCTTAACCCTCCATATGGCTTTCCAAGGGAAAGACATAGGGGGTGAAACCCGTAAAGTCTCATAAAAAGAACAAACAGGAAAATCCCCATGTAAAGTCTCCATATGCACAAACGTAATCATTCTAAAATGGATATACTAGGCTACTTTTTGGTATCAGTTTTTCCTTCTCTATTTTTCTTTTCGAGCTTCAGAACTTCCTGTGAAATTTTCACATCCTTGTTATTTTTGGAAAAAATTAAATAGAACATGGAGGATTACCTCCCATGCTTTTGAAATTGTCCATTTGGGGAGAGATTGGAGTTATTTCAAAGACTGGGCAGTTCAATTTTTAAATTTGTGGCTGTTTCAGAGGTTTCTGCAGATTGTAAAATCAGTAGAAGACTTTGTAATCAACATCATCTCTACTTTTTTAGAAACTTTTCAAATTTCAATAGAATTTAATGCCACTTCTTTGTGTTCAATCTAGATTTCATGTTGATAGAGACAATAGTTCAATCAACATGGACCATAAGTTTGACTGATGTGCCAAATTTCCTAACCTTGTGCGAGCCATTTCATGGAATGGAACTTTATTGCTCGGCAGTTTGTTTGAGTGGTCTCAGGATTGGGGTTTTACCCATTTTACCTCTGTTTTAGAATTCCATAATTCTCTCAGTTTTTCTTTGTAATTTTTCAGACTCTTTGTGTTCATCATCTTGAACATGAAGTGTCTTTATTTTCAATAAAATTTTCCACTTATCAAAAAAAAAAAAATGGAACATGTCAAATTCTGGAGAATTAGGATACAAGAAACATACATTCCTGGCTTATCATGAGGCATATACATTGACAAGGATAGCACACAGGAAATATAAGGAATGTGAACTTGGACAATCCTTGAGTAGGGTGCAGCACACGTTTCTCTTGGTAATCCTGCAAAATCAGATTTAGAGGGTAGAACTCTCTACTCTCCCTCTCTTCCATATTTTTGAGAGGGGAAAGTTAACATAGTAACAAATCCTAGTTTTCTGTAAGATCAATAAATCCTATATATCTTTTATAGACCAATAAGTCCACTTAGAATTCCTTTCCAAAAATTTCAAGTATAGATACACCACTATGAACAAAATTTTGAAAGCATTATGCAACAAGATAAAATATAATTAGGTCAAGTAAGTTGGGTTAATTTGGAAATAGAGAGTTCTTTTGTTAAATAAATTCATTAAATTGTGTTTTATAAAAGAAACTTTTAACTTTAAAGTAAGAACTTTTTCCATGGTTATTAGGCTGAATAAATTTTGATTTTATTCTTAATAAAATATGTTAATGTTTCAATTATATTTAATAATTTAATTGTCATTAATAGGCTAATAAAAAAACTTATAAAATTAATAATTTTCACAATAATATGTTTAGTTAAGTATTAGAGATTAGGGTTATAGACATTTTTGCAAGTTATATAGGTGGCGTTAAAGGTGTTCAAACTCTTTAGAGTGTATGCATACCTAATGAAGCTATATAGGTGGCCTTAGTTAGTAGCATGGTCTGTATCATGTAATTACAAGATCAAATTCTTCTTTTTAAAAATATTTTTTGCTAATGGCAAGATCAAAATATCAGTTTCACTTTTTCCCCATTTTTCCTAAGCATAATTTTATACCTAAAACCTGGGAGCACACGTGTGTAAACTGGCATCATGTCTGTGTTCGATACGTGTTGGACACGGATACCGTGCTAACACATTTACGTCCATGTCTAGTACGTGTTGAATTAAAAATATATTTTTAAGTGGGGCATGGCCTGGACATGGCTTGGACACGGTCTGGACACAGGAGAAAAAAAAAATTTTAAAAGAAAGAAAAGAAGAGGTTTTTTACAACCAGGCACAATCTGAAACATCAATTAGGCTTTGAATTTCTAAAATTTCGATCAATCTCTCTCTTTCTTGCTCTGAAATCTCAGAGATTTCTCATCTCTCTTGCTGATCTGCAACTCATCTTCACTGAACCTGCCTCATTGGTGCTGCTCTGTAAGGTATGGCAGTGCTCTTCCCCTGCTTCAGTATTGGTGTGCAAACTCTTGGAACACTCTCAACCAGATCAGGTCTTTTTTTTTATTTTTTATTTTAAGATCTGGTCCACTAGAGCACTACCCCTAGAGCCCTAACGCCCAAACTTCACTACAACACACTTTTTACATTTACTGAATCATTTTTTGGCCCTTGGAAGATTAACAGTTTTATAATATTAACATTTGTAAAACTAAAAGTGGTCCATTTAATGGTGTAATTTTTTTATTATGTTTTTTTTTGATAAGTAACAGAAAATATATAATAAAGAAGAACACAGCCCCATACATAGGAAATGTACTAGATAGGCAAAAACATCAAGAAACCAAATTACAATGATCAAACAAAACAGGAAGAGAAAAACAAGAAAAAGAACGTAAAACTAAACACCATTCGAGAAGAGTAAAAAAGAAAAAAGACTTCAACTCAAGAATGGACCGTTTGCAACCCTCAAAGCTTCTAACATTTCGTTCCCGCCAGATACACCACATCAAACAGTGCGGCACCATCCTCCATATAACTATATTACGATGATGCCTGAAGTTGCATGACCAACATTCCAACAAATCCACTACCTTTTGCGGCATCACCCAACAAATGCCAAACAAGCAAAAGACCATACTCCACATCTCAAAAGCTAAAGGACAGTGAAGGAGGAGATGATCAACAGATTCCCCACACCTTTTGCACATACTCCATGTATATTATAATTTATTATTATTTTAAAATGTTTCAAAGATTTTTATAGATATTACTTATTTCTAAATTTAAAATAGATATAAAAATTTCCTCAAAATATATAAAATACACCTATATATATAAAATTTAATTGCCGTGTCCTTGCCGTATCACATCCTAATTTTTTGAGGATTGCCTTGTCTCCTTGTCTCATGTTATGTCATGTCCTGTGTCATATCGGTGTCTGTGCTACATAGCCTAAGACCTACATAAGCCAGCCCACTCTTAAATCAACGCTAGTTGCAAGCTCACTTGATGTAATTGCTAAATTGTAATATTGGATTCCACCAAAGGCGCACTTGACATGAGATCTCCAAGTGGATGTTATTTTTTTGTGTACTTGTATAAAAGTGATCTTGTATTGATTTTAGCAGTCTAAATGTAGGTTTCTTAGTCTGAGTAATTAATGAATGCTTTTGCATCTTACCTAATAGGAACATCCCATGGTTTTGATAATAGAACTGTAGCATCTCAATGTAAATTATTGTTTAGTATGTCATTTTAAAAGTACTGTTGACTTTTATTTACCCTAGTTCTTAAAAGCAGTTTCACCTTATTATGTTCTGTAGGATCTTTTATTGGTTTTTACTTGTCTTTGTTTATTTTAATTGGTAAGTTACACACCGGCAGGTCTTGAACACATGATTCCACCCTCCACCTTCCTTTTACAATAGGAGGTGCTATGTGAGCTAGTGCTCTATGTTTTTTTACTTCATAATTTTTCAATCATTTCTATTTTCATAATCTGGTTACATTGGTTTGAGGAAGTCCATTCTATCTCAGACTAGGACAAATAGTTGATTTGGACTGAAGTAGACATTGTGGAACAAGACCATTGAGAATTACATGGATATGATCTTTCAAACACCAGGGCTGTATTGAATTTAGCATTTATAATATTTGCATTTCAGAAAGCACAAAAGTATATAAGATTAGATTTTATTATTATTTTTAGAATAGTTGCACGACTTCCTAGTATTAAGTAGTATAAGAATCTGTTTTTGTGTTTGATCAGCTCCAAGATACAAAGACAACTTCTGGAGAAACAGAGGTGAAATTTCAAGTGTCCAGAGATACACTCGGTTCTATGCTAAGATCAATGGCCTATATCCGTGAGCAGCTTTGAAAGCAGTAAGCATACTCTTTTTAGTACTCTTAATTGTTAAATATTGTCATAATTGTACAAGTAATTACAATGTTAATTCTTATCTTGCTATTTTCTGAGGAGCAGTTCTGTTTTAGTTCATATGATGAATTGGAGTTTGTCTGTGGCTTAATCAATTCTGCCATGCCTTAGTGTACATGAACCAAAACAATTAGAAAAATACAACGAATTCCAGAGTCACAAGGATGCATCATATCTGATATTTGGGATGACTAGATGGACACTTTTTGATAAAATTTACTTAGTAGCTGTGGTTTTAACTGACAACATTCTTGACCACTCAATTCTCTAATTAGTGCCCTTACATGTCAGTTTATTGTAAATTTGATATTCTACATGGAGCAAGTTCACTGCATTATAATCATTGCAGTTTTCAATATTATTTTCCATCACTTGCTTTTGAATTTTTTTTAGTCCATGTTAATGTTATGGTTTCATGTTTGTTAATGAGGATAATTTCCTTTGAAAGATCACTGTATCCAGCAAGATTCTAGTGCAGAAATTTTATTTATTAAAGATCTTTTATAAAAAGTTCAAAACCTTTGGGTAAAATGGCACTTCGAATCTGCATAAGAATGGTATTTGGTGAGGTCACAGATTTAAGTCCCCTGGAGTGCATGAGTTAATTACCAACAAGAAAGTTCAAAAGCAGTAGAGTGAGATGCTAATAAAAAAGTTCAATCTTGGCTTTTCTTTTCTTCTATGTTCTGTCCCAAAAGAAAACAGAGAGAAGAGGGGTATTAGCAGGCCTGACCCAATCCCAACCCTCCAAGGTGTACTGGTAGTTCCATTTTGATATCCCAACAAATAAGTTAATATAGTCTTAAAAGTTAAACTCTTATGAGCAAGAGGTAACACCTGCAATGGATCTTAAATTTTTTATATAATAATGATTGGGTTACATTAATAAAATGGGCTTTGATAAGTAGTGTAGGAGATTCTGCAAGATCATGGATGAACTGTCCAGAAAAACTAAATAGGGATATGCCACTTCACCATTTTTTCATTTTTCATTTAGAACCCCTTTATAATTTTGAATTACTTCAGCTGCAGGGCTGAATTGCTACGCATGTATATGACCAGAATATTCAAGTTAGCCATGATTTTTTATTTATTTTTTAGCAAGTAAATACTCATTTTATTAAGAAGAGCAGACATCTCTAGTACACAGGACATATACCTGAGCTACTCATAAAAATCACAGTATCTAGGCCATGTAACTTTCAAACCGGTTTTTGGCTTGGTTAATCCTGGTTAACTTGGTATGCTCAGCAGGCCTGTGCAGTTGTACGGTCTTCAGCACCCATAATTGGGATGCTTGAATTGTTGTGAATTCTCTTGAAGCTCATCTTTTCTTCTCTCTTGCTTGACCAAAAATATTATGCTTGTTGCGTATATGCGAAGTCCACTCATCAATATGCATTTTCTTTGGGCCTTTTTATATCTAGTTCTACAAGTCATACCTGGTTAGATGAATAATGTTGTGCCATGATTTGATTTTTAATACAGTGCTTCATTCTAACGGCAACAAAGTCTTCACGGATGAGTTATTATGGGCAATAAGTTCCTTTGAGACCAAGAACTGAATCAGACCTATCATTCTTTGGAAAAGCAGTAGCATTAGAGGCATTGAAGGTGTGTTCTGGTTAATAACATTCATGTACCATGTTAATACCATGTTAATGTTCCATTGACAGAATTGGTCTAGTTGTAGTTAGTTTTGTTAGATCTATTCAATTCTCCACATTCAGCTTTTTAGTATATTAGTTAGGTTTGGTGACTTAGAGATTGAAGATACTACATAATGTCCATGTAACCATGTGTTAGAAACTTCTGTACATGAAAGTTGTGAACGTTCAGATCTTTACCCAATGAGCAATTACAGATATCATGTATTCCGGCTTTTGGAGATTGTGACATGTTCTTCTAATTGTATCTTGTGATGCTTAATGATGTTTTTCTGATTTAGCATGTTTTTTCGTTGAGTCAACAGAAGTGAACTACTGCATATCATATATACATGGTGATTTCATTCATTTACAAAAGCTCAAAAACCTCTAGGCAATTTTTTTTTTGTATAGAAAAAACCTCTAGGGAATTGGATGCATAGTCTTGCAAATCTGCAACAATGTCAACTCTTTGATTCCATTTTTCTCAAATATATAGAAAGTCAAATGAGCTCTAGCTCAACTGCTCAAGTGATACTTCCTCCCCTTATAAGTTCTAGGTGGAGGGTGAAGTCGAGGGTTCACAGCCTATTGGATTCTCATGTAACTTACCAATAAAAATAAATAAAAAATAAAAACCATATGGATGGGGATCTGCGAACTTTAATCAAAATTATTCTAATGATATTCTCAAAATTTAAACAGAATTGTGGGAGCTTATAGAAGTGTACCTCATAGTCAACAATTTATCAGTGTAAAAGATGCATATGGTTAAAATCATCACCTGACCCATATGTAGAATTTCCTAGCATACCGAGTCTTCAGTATTTAGTTTACAAGTAAAGAAAGATTCATTAGCAAAGCTAAATTCAATAGATGACATTCAATCCTATCACAAAAAATGCCTACCAAAACAAAAATTGATTTTTCTTACAACATTTTCGTTAATTTTTGTTAAAATAAAGTAGCCTCTACAAAGTCGGTGTTTTGGCAAATTATAGAACCGTTTTGGTTCCTACACAAATCGAACAAAAAATAGAACCAATTCAAAATTGAACTTTTTAATTTTATCTTTTCTTGAATTAGGTTGAAAGTTAAAACTAAGCATTTGGAACTTAGCTCCATTATGCTTGATGTGGTGTCTTTGGAGGGAGCGAAACAGGAGGACTTTTGAGGACATGGAAAGTTCGGATGACCAATTATTGGCCTCTTTCAGTGGCTCTCTGTTTGACTGGTCTAGGGCCTGGGGACTCACCTCTAGTGATTCCCTCCCTTTGTTCCTAAATTCTCCCCTATATAATTAGTCTCCTCTCCTTTCACTCTTTTTTCTTTTTTCTCTTCTATCCAATTGTACTTTTCTATTTGCCTTATGTTTTTCTGCATAAGGTAGTTTCTTCAATATATATCTTTATTACTTATCAAAAAAAAAAAACTAATAATATGTATATGTATTTAGAGAAAATCTAATTAGATTTTAATTAGAGTTTAATTTTGTGTCAAGTGTCTTATCTAAGGTTTTTTTAAAAAAATAAAATTTTGTGCTAAGTGAGTTAATTCAATGTAGAAAATGAAAGATCTAATATAAATAAATCATAAAAAAAAAACCCAATCATAGATTTAACTTTATATATAAAATTAGAAGAAGAGAGAGTTTGTATGATTTTACTTTTATGAGCCTTTTTTTTTTTAAACTAAAAATAATTCAAATTTATAAGTCATTTATGTAATACTATAAATATGTGCAGTCGTTCCAATTTGTTTGTCTTATTTTAAAAAACCAACTTTTTAAAGGAATATCATTTATTATTTTGTCTGCTGTATAAAAATTTATAAGTTTCCAAAACTACCCTTAAATAAATTTATCAAAAAATTAGAATACTAAATCTGAAATGGTTTTAGAAATAAAGTAGGGGCATAATAGGTATAGTGGGCCTTTTTGTGGTTAAAGTGGGCTGGGCTGCCCCTTGCGGTATTGGGCCTGAGTGTTCTGAGTATGGAAGTTGAGACCGGTCCAACTGCAACTCAACTTGGTCCGGCTTGTGCACAAACTATACCTCGTCTGCCAGGAGCACGCTTACGGGAGGCGGAACTGTTTCAAATGGGTTACGGCAAGCGGATATGATAATAATAATAATAATATCAAAGACTTTGAGATCTTTATCAAAGTGAACAGATAAACCTTACTTAAGAAAAAAAAGATAATCACAGTTTTAATCAACAATTATTTTATAAGAGAAATAAAGGGGAACAAGTGGGTAGTATGTGAGTTGATTGAAAGAGTAAATAAATTAGATTAAGTCTGATCCGCAAGACCAAAACCAGAGAGGGAAGAACACATTTTCTCAAAGTGAATAATCTCTCAAGGAGATCCTGCCGTGGAAATTAATCACTTTGAGGGAAGTGGACCTGAATGGTTGGCACATAAGAACACCTTTCGTTTCCGACAAAGAACAAGATTTTGAGAGGGAGAGAGGGAATCAACCTATTGGTGCATGCCTGCTGTTTTCACTCTCTATCTTTTCTTCTCTCCTTCTTTTCTCTCCTTCTTTTCTAATATTCCCCTTTTTTCTTATCTTTTTTTCTTTTCTTAATCCTTGTTTCTATTTCCTGGTTTTCAAGTTTTCAACACCGTAGTGCTTGCTGTTGTTGTTATGTTGATGTGTCCTTGTTACTGTACACGGCAAGGGCCTCTTTATAATGCCTGCCGTGACCGGATTTTACTATTCTAGCCCTTAACCACCTTTGTCTGGTCTGGGTGTACCTGCCAACCACCACTGGTCCGACTGTGTATCACTCCCTATCACTAGACAAAAGAAAGCTATTTTTTCTGTTTATCTGCCATGGCACCCTTTCCTACTATGGTGTGAGTGTCTTCTCTCTCTCTATCCCTCATGGCATGCACCTAGTGGTTCCAGTTCAGCTATGCCCGTTTGGGTGGTATGTCATCCCAGTAGGACACTTCCCCCAAAAGAGCCCTAGCAGGAATCTCAAAATAGGTTTTCCCCTATCCCCACCGCCGAACCATGCCCTCTTACCTCTGACCCATGACCTCACCATGTACTGTATTGGCTGGGTACAGGCTGGTGAGGTCTGGGCCTTGCGTCTGCCTCTCTTCCATGTATGTCCAAAATCTGCCTGTTGCTTATGCGTCTGTCGTCCGTTCTTGACCATTTTCTGGTTCCTTTTCCTTTATGGCTCACCCTATTCGTGGCTGGGCCTTGCTTGATGGTGGGCTTTGCTTTTTCCTCAGCCCACCCTTCTTCTTGCTAGTATCTCCTGCCATACCACTCTATCATTTATGCTGCGAAATTGTTTTGTTTCAATCTGGCTGGGCCCCTTTGGGTCTGCCACTTATTCTTCCCTTAATGGCCCAGCAAGACCATTGGCTCTTGTGTTACATTACTAGCGGGCTCCTATGTCCCGTTTGTTTTCCCTTGGGCATCCTGGGCTCGTTTGCTTTCCTTGGGCTTCCTTGGCCCTTTTCCTAACTTCGCATTACCATGGGCTTTTACTGAATTCTTTGGGCTTCCTCGGCCCAATTACGTTATTTCTCATCCTTGGGGTTCATGGGTTTGCCATCAACCCCTTACTTCCTTTGCTTTCATTACTTTGGGCCTGCCGCAGCCCATTCTCACTTTTCCACATCATATATTGCCCATGGTTTGTTTTTTCTCTCTTTCCGGACTCCTTTAAGCCCATTTACCTCTTCAAAACCCATTTGTTTATCTCATGGGCCTGTGATCCATTATTCTTGCCGCTTAGGCTTAATGGGTTTTCTATCCGTTTACCAACTCCTTTCTATCCGTGTTGCTGGGCTTCTCTCTTCCACTTGGGCTTCCGAAATGGCCATTAACATTTAACCCCCTGAACATATGAAGCGTTCTTGCAGTTCATATGTGAATAAAAACTCCTCTGCCTTTCTTGTCTTTCCATCTTCTTTTCTTTCGCGGACTTTTTGAACGGTGGTCCCTACCTTACACACACACACACATATAAATATTCATATATATATATATATATATTCTTGCCGCAAACAGTGTTGTCTCTTCGGATTTCCCAACTTGGCAGTTACTTTGAAACACAGTCGTCCTTTCAATAATTTCACCCTTTTTCTGATGGCTGACCCGTCGCCTCCTTTCGTGCCGGCTTTAATGACCTGGGTATTTAAGAAGGAGTCCCTCTGTAATCCAAACACAAACTCCTTCCTTCTTTCCAGAACTCTCTTTCTGTTTTCCCTTTCATCTTTGTTTCCTCTTCCTCAAACACCTCATTCATCTTCTTCGACCAAATTTCTTCACAATGACATCGGCGAAGAGCCAAAGCTCCTCCCACCGTAAAGGAAAGGAAGTTATCTCCAATCCTCCCGCCGCATGTGGTGTAGATGAGGAGACGGTATACTCTGAATTGGACCACTCCAACAAGGAAGAAACGGATCATGACCCAAACAGCGAGTGCACTCCACTCATTGATCCTTAGTACAACGTTCATCCCCATTTCCCAAAGATTCTCAGCGATTATGTGCCGTCGCCGTCGGGCCGTGTGTGGCTCTCTCTTTGCCGGCGAAGTACGGACATCTCTTGGGCTCCGTTGGCCTCTTCGATCCCCGATCTAATTATTCGCCAGGGTACTTCACTCCCAGTGCTCGTCCATTTTGAGTTTGGGTCCGGTGCTGCCTTGGGTTGGAGAGAATGGGTGGACAGTGAGTTATCTGACATCGGTTTCATGGGGTTGTTGCAACGGGCTGGTGTTTTGAAAGCCATATTTTCATCTCACTGCTTGTCTAACTTCCGAGATCTCTTCAACCTTCGTCACTTGGTCCGCTAGTGGTGTACCACCACCCATACCTTTTTCTTTTCCTGTGGTGAGGTCACCGTGACCTTAGAAGATGTGGCCAACCAGTTACTCCTGCCCATCCTTGGAGACGTTGATCTTGCCACCTTGGAGCTTTCCCCGGAAGAAGAGGCCGTGGAAGCTGAGTTGAAGAAAAGTATGAGCATGAACACCAAGTTGTCTTACTGGGTTAGTTCTTCTTCTAAATTTTCTAAGTCTGCCCGTCGTGCAGCCTTTATTGCATTTTAGCTTTGCAAGTTTGTTTTTGGGTCCTACCCTCATTACGCCGTGAATCCTTTATATTTCCGTTTAGCCATTAAGATTTCTGCTGGCGTTAGTCTGTCGTTGGCGCCTATGTTCCTGGGGCATCTGTATGTTCAACTGGACATCCTGTAGAGTGATGAGAGCCAGGCAAGCTCTTGTCATATAGTCACCTCCTCTGTTCATAGTACTATTTTGCAACACCTGCTGTATGAGCGTTGTGCTAAGCATTTGTCAAAGTGTAGGCCCTCTCGTTTTGCTAGAGACAAGTACCAGTCATGTCCGTAGGCCATCACTGATTTTTGTGGCAGATTTGCATCAGACTTTCCATTGGCCTTTCGCTGGGTTGGCTTGAAACAGATTGGTCATTCTACTGTTGAATCCTTTGATCAAGGTGTAGGATTTTCTTGGAGAGCTTATAGAAAATTGGGTGCCGGTTATACATGTGTAGATTCTACCATGGGTTTGTTTGTTGATACTACCGAGACTACCACTCCCTTGACCGGTTTTGATGAGACCGGAATCACTTACTTGGCGGCCACCAATGCAGGGTGACTGCCTTATTTGGCCGATGAAGGGGTTAGATTTGTTCATTATCCTGCCAATCGGGTGAGAAGGCAGTTTGGACTAAATCAGGACATCCCTGATGACCTTTCTTTTCTTATGGAGTCCCCCACCTCTGTCTGACCCTTTCTACGGCCCATTGCCTTTGAATTTTGGAGTCAGCGTTTTACTGCAGTCACCGTTCCGGGCTCACTGAGGGAAGGTCTTTGTACCCCTGCCATGCATAGATATTGGCAGGCCGTGATGACTTCGTTTGAGAAAGAGTTGATAGGTAGTCGTGGCTTCTCTCTCGTTCCTCCTGATGGGCTTAGCGCAATTATTTTAGTCAACCCTCGGTTGCTTTTGCCTTCCAAGTCTGTATTAGCGTATGCCAGGAAGCAGAACTGGTTTGGTATCTTTGAGTGGGATAAGGAGAAAAGAGGGTGGTATTGGCACACCGGTGATTATCCTCCGGGCTGGGAGAAGAAAGTTAAAGTGATAAATATTCTTGTGCTGAGTAAGAAAGCTCCTGCCAAGCCTAAGTCTGCGAGCAAGCCCAAACCTGCTGCTCCACGGCCATCTACAAATGCTCCCCCTTCTAGCAGAACACGAGGCAACAAGAGAAAGACAGCCTCTCACCCTGCGTCTGCTGCTAAGCAGAAAGTAAGTTACTTCTAATTCTGCCCCCTTTTTTTTTATATACTTTTGACTTTCCTACCGCTACACATGTGCTGACTTTTCTTTTTAACTTTATCTTTTGTTTTCTTTTCCCCTTTACAGTCTAAGCATAAAGAGGATGCATCAGCCACCCGACCCATTTTACTTGATGAACCTAAGTTTGAGGTACATCTCCTTTTCTTTTCTTCTTCTCCCTTTTTTTTTTTGGCACAAATTTCATCTGCCACATGCTCTTATTTGACTCATCTGCTTAAAAGTTCCTTTGATCTTCTCATCATTTTCCTTCTGTCTTCTAGGATGAGCCTGAGCATGAGCCTCTTTCTATATACCACCCTACGGCGGAGGAACTTTCTGCCTCTATGGGTGCGCCCATGGGAGGCTTTTTTGATGAGGCTGACATAGTATTTGTAACACCTGTCCCTTCTGCTATTGCACCCGAAGTTCCTACTGAGGCTCCTAGCCTTCCCACTGAGCCGGTACCCATAGACGTGGGTACTCATACTGGGAAGATTAGTGAGGTCACTCCCATTCCTACTAAGACACATTCTTCCCAAGGGGTGGTCACTCCTCCTGCTACTGTTCAGACTGAGGCTTCCTCTCCTGCCACACCCCTGGTCATCTCCACCAGTGACCCCTTTACAGCTCTATCCTAGGCTGCGAAGGATGGTTCTTCACTGGTAATCACTCATTCTTCCATGCGTGGTCCTGACACAAACTTGTCCTCCGAGGGGTCTGAGGACGCCCTTGAGGATCCAGATGATGAACCTGTTTTGAAGAAGATGATTTCTGATTTTGATGACGAGGAGGATACTCCCCCTGAGACAGAATTCATGGGTATATGCCTTTCTCCCTTCTTTTTGTTTTTGGCTAAGTCCATTCCTCCCCTTTTTTTGTCATCTCTTCCTTAGGTGTAGGTATTTGCGTTTCTCCTTTGCTGCAATTTCCCTTTAATTTGTATGTCTACTTCTGTATTTTGCAGAGACTTTTGAGGGACTAGGGGTCATAGCAGACGTAGACATGCCTCCAACCACTGCTCCTGCCACACCCATAGCACCTGCTTCTGCTATTCCCACAGTGCTCGTTTCTGCCGTATCTTCTGTACCTATTTCTGTCGTACCTTCTGTACCCATTTCTGCCGTACCTTTTGTACCTATTTCTGCCACTCCCATAACTTCCATTTTTACGGGTCCTGGTGAGTTTCTCGACTCCTCCCTTATTTTCTTCCTTGTAAGTTTATTGCTCCTAACTTATGGTTTCTCATCTCATACTCCTTGTTAGGTCCGTTGCCTACTGTCCCTTCTCAGTTTAAGGCAGTAGTTCTGCCACAGTTCCAGACCCCATGGGTAAGGCCGCAGCCTTTTTTGTACGTTTTTATCAGCCTGAGATTAATGACCTCGATCCTACAAACTTCTAGGCTTCCAGCCTTCCTTACGTGGACTTCCATGGCTTCAGGGTTCCCTAGGATTGCGTTTCTCACTTAGAGACAGTTTTCAGTAGACGGGAAGACTTTATGTAGGGATTCCGTCTTGGTCGTTCTGCCGGGGAGCATTTCTTGAAATTGCTGGGAAGCATAATGAATGATATTGAACATAACTTTGTTGATACTGTCTTTTCAGAGAGGATCCTGCAGTGGAGGGTTGTGGTTTAGGAGCTGATCAGTGTGGGTTTTGCTGTAGAATTCATTCTAGACCATCTCTGTGAGATTGCCCAAGCCTTTTTCATGAAAAAGGTTCAGCCTGCTATAGACGCTATTGACACACAGATTGAGACTTTGAAGAAGAAGGTGGCAGATTTGGACGGTCGTCGTGAGCGTCTTCTTGCTAGCATTGGTGGATCCAACCGCTTTGGAGACCAGCCTCTTATCTCTGGACTTCGTTGATGTAGTTTCCCCCTTTTTTGCTCTTTTCCTTCTTTTACTACCCCGCCTTAGTACACTTTATCTACATACTTTTCTTTTACAACACTTATTTAGCTAATTTGGCATAGTTGCTAAATTTTGGGTTTGTAACTTTTAAAATGCTACACTTATTTGCTATTTATGCTATTATTTTATGACATGGAATGCTTTTTATAATACTTGATGTCCTTTTCATTGTGTGCTCATAAAAGCATGTTACAAAATTTGTCTATGACATGGTCACTTGAAGGAAAAAAGAAGAACAAAAGGTAAACCTTGAACTCATTGAATGAAAGGGACAACTACATAACCTTAACTCAGGCATAATAACGCTTCAGTCATTTCTCATTGATGGGATCCATTAGGTCCTTGCCATCCATCTGGGCTAGACGATAATATCCACTCAGGTGTGTCTCTCTTATCACAAGGGGTCCTTTCCATTTTGGTGCAAACTTGGATGGTCCTGCCATACCTCGCTTGACATAATCTGCCACTTTCAGCACAAGTTGTCCTTCCACGAACACCCTCTCTTCAGTCATCCTGCCATAGGCTTCTGTCATCTTTTGTTTGTATCTGCGGCTACACTTTTGGGCTTCTTCCCTTCTTTCATCAAGTCCTTCTAGATCTTCACACCTTTCTGCTGTAAAGGCTTCTCCCTCTTTTTCCTTCCCTTGCATCTGCATAACTCTCAAAGATAGAGTCATCGTCTGCCGGGTTTACTACCTCTGTCCCATATATCAGGGAAAAGGGTGAAAATCCTATGGCAGACAAAGGGCGTCTGGCAGATGTGTTGCCCACCCTCCTGTGTACTCTTGGCTCATTTTACTGATGATCTTTATGAGAACCTTGTTTGTTGCCTCTGCTTGCCCATTTCCTTAAGGGTAATAAGGCGATGAATGAGGTGTTTGACTTTGTAGAACTTCAGCATTTTCCTTACATCACTGTTAACAAACAATGTGCCATTATCGCTGATAATCCTGTGGGGCACTCCAAACCTCACAATTATGTCCTCCTTGATGAAGTTTGCCACTACTCCTCCTGTGGTTTTTCGGAGTGGCACTGCCTCTGCCCACTTAATGAAGTACTCCATAGCAACTAGTATCCATATGTATCCACGTGATGGTGGGTTAACTGGTCCTACCAAATCGAGCCCCCCAAGTGTGGAAGGGTCATGGGGTGACCATACTATGTAAGTTCTACAGGTGAATGTGAATCAAGTTGGCTTGCACTTAGCAACTGTGGCATTTCTTCACAAATTCTGCCATATCCTTCTTCATGGTAGGCAAGTAATAGCCCATTTGCAGCAGGCATCTGCAAAGTTTTTTCTTTCCCTAGTGCTCCCCACACTCTCCCGAATGCACTTCTTTTATCATTTCTCTTGCTTCTTCAAGACCCAAACATCTTAAGGGGTCACCATCATATCCTTTCTTGAAAAGGACCGAGTTATGCAAAAAGTAGAGCGTTGCCAGCCTCCTAAGCTTGTATCTTTCACTATGCTTTTGCGGTAGGATCCCTTCTGCCAAGTACTGCACGAATGGGCTTCTCTAATCTTCACTGATAAACACAGCGTAACTTTCTTTTCTGTTTGCTGCGAGTTGGCAGGTCCCACACTGGGTTTGGACTTGGTCTGCATCTTTACCCATGCTTGGCCAATAGAAGCTTGCCCTTTGAAGTCTGCGGTAAAGGCTAACCTCCCCGCAGGATCCGCAAGTCTTGTCATGTACTTCTTTCAATTTCCTCTGGGCCTCCTCCTGCCCCACACATCTGGACAAGACCCTACCAGGCATCCTGCGGTACAGTTCTCCTCTCACCAGGGCGTAGTCTTTCAGCACTTTCAGTTCTGCGGCACCTTCTTCTTTCATCAAGGCTTCCCTTACGGGGATCCGCCAATCCCCTTCACACTGTTCCTCCTAGAATCTTTCTTTCAACACTTCAATAATGGATTCTTTCCTCTTGCTGACCACTACCTTGGTGTTATTCCCTTCGAACATTATTTGCGAGCTTAGTGTG
This sequence comes from Quercus lobata, assembly GCF_001633185.2. Lineage (NCBI taxonomy): Eukaryota > Viridiplantae > Streptophyta > Magnoliopsida > Fagales > Fagaceae > Quercus > Quercus lobata. The sequence goes on from NC_044907.1 coordinate 50,643,418, forward strand.
GCCAACGCATCTGCGAACCAGTTTTCATTCCTTGGAGCATGCTTTATTTCAAAGGTTGAAAATTTCTCCTCTATCTTCTGGGCCATTGCTCTGTATGGGGCTAGGCTAGGTTCTTTTAGGGAGAAGATCCTTGGACTAGCAGACTACCAGGTTCGAATCTCCCACTACCTTCAAGTGCTTGACTCCTATTTCGAGAGCCGTGGCCAACACAGTTAGATAGGCTTCATATTCTGCCGTATTATTTGAACAGGGGAATTCCAGTTTGAATGATAGTGCTACTGCCTTATCTTCTTCATGGTACAACACTACTACTCCCCCTGATTAAGTGGTAGAAGACCCATCAAATTGCATTACCCATTGTTCTCTGACCTCTTCTGCCGTGGCTACTTCCCCTGAAACTTCATTGTCCAGCAAAAATTCTTCTTCTCCCGGAAACTGTGCCAATAGATCTAATATAACCTGGCTTTTCACCGCCCTGGGTGTCCCCATTCTTAAGTCATACTGTGACAATTGTAACAACCACTGGGATATTCTGCTTGAGAGGATTAGTTGCTGCAACAGAGCCTTGATGGCATGGGACATAGTCATCAGCCATACTTCATAGGCCAAGAAATAATGGCGTAGTCTCTGCAAAGCATACATAATAGCTAGGCACGCCCTCTCTGCCCTTGGGTAACGAGTTTTTGCATCTTTTAAGGCATGGCTGATGTAGTATACTGGTTGTTCAACTCTACCTCCATCCTCTTAGGCGATTAATGCACCAATGGCATAGGAGTTGGCGGCCAAGTAGAGTAGCAATGGCTTTCTGTGGATTGGGGCTTGTACTGTTGGGAGGTTCATCATGATCTGCTATAGCCTCTTGAAGGCCGTCTGCTGTGTTTCTCCCCATTCAAAGCTTTGCCCTTTCCTGAGCAATTTGGTGAAAGCAGAGGTGATTGATGCCAACTCAGGGATGAATCTCCGGATATAAGAGACCTTCCCTAAGAAGCTTTTTAACTCTTTTATTGTGGCCGACGGTCTCATAGTGGCTATGGTCGGGTCCATATCTATTCCCCTGCTGTGTACCAGGAAACCCAGGAACTTACCAGAGGACACTCCAAATGCGCACTTGAAAGGGTTCATTCTCAGTTTGAAGGCTCTACACCTCTCAAATCCCCTTTTCAACGCATGGAAGTGCTCTTCTCTTTTCCTTGATTTAACCACTATGTTGTCCACGTAGTCCTCCAATTCTTGGTGCATCATGTCATGAAATATGGCCGTCATTGCTCATTGATAAGTTGCACCTGCATTTTTTAACCCGAAAGGCATCATAATATAGTAGAAGTTGCCCATGGGTGTTCTAAAAGCAGTTTTCTCTGCGTCCCTTGGTGCCATTCTGATATGATTGTATCCATTGAACCCATCCATGAATGAAAACATGGCGCTTCCTACCACAAAATCTATTAGTAAATCCATGTTTGGCAATAGAAACTCGTCCTTGGGACAGGCCCTGTTGAGATTTCTGAAATCTACACAACATCTTATTTGCCCATTCTTTTTCCTTACTGGTACTATGTTGGATAGCCAACGCGGGTGTTGAATAGGTTTGATGAATCCTGCGGCCATCAATTTCTATACTTCTTTGACTATTTGCCCTTCTATTTCAGTGTGGAATACCCTGGCAAGCTGGGCCACTGGTTTGGCTTCTAGGTCCACGTTCAACATATGCACCACTAGCCTAGGGTCTAGCCCTGGCATTTCACTGTAATCCCATACGAAAACATCTCTGAATTCTTTTAACAATAGTATCAGCTCTGATTTTTCCTTTTCTGTCAAACTTGCACTAATCGATATAGGCCTTGGTTCTTGTGAACCAGACCCCAGGTCAACTTCCTCCAACTCTTCTTCTGCCACAACTTGCACCTCCTTTTCTACCGCGATTTCTTCATCCTTCTTTTTATTACTTTCTTCCCCTGAACTTTCCTATACCACGCAACACGCCAAACTCTCATGCTGCCCCTCTTGGGTAGGGCTCGCTTGTATTTCACTTGTGGGCCCTGCACACCTTCATAATTTGTACACTATCCTGCCATCAGGGCCTCGGACTCTGATACATTGGGGTGTGTCATCTGATTCTGTGGCGGGTGCTTCTTTTCTTTTCTTCTTTTGTGCTAGCAACTCCCTTAAGTCAGGCTCTGGGTCACCTCGAACATCTTCCCACTTAGGCACGAAGGTACCTTGTGGCTTCGATACTGAGCTTTCCCCAGATGGAGCCCATTGGTCGTAGAACATAGTTTCTACTAAATGAGCTTTTGCTTGTTCGAACGGCGAGGGGTTTGCTGCTATGCGTATCATCCTACCATTTAGTTTTCCTTTTACACACTGGTGATAGGTGGAGGGGACCAATCGGTGTTTGTGCAACCATGGCCTTCCCAAAAGCACATGATAGGAGACCTCTGTTTTCACCACGTGGAACCGTGCTAAAGAAACTATGGGGCCCACTTTCAACCACAACTGAATGTGGCCTGCGATGTACTTACCCCTTCCGCCCGAAACCCGTAACTTCCATTGGGCATCCCTAAATCTTTCTTTCCAAAATTCCAACTACTTGTAAAATGCTCAAGGGAATGAGATTTACAGAAGCACCTGTATCTACCAAGGCTCGCTTGATGAGGATTTGATTTATAGATGCCGCCAAGTTGAGGGGCCTTCGATGATCTGGGTATCCCACTTCCAGATCCTCATTACTAAAATTGATCTTGGTTGACTCTTGTAGGAGGGCTCTGTCATTCAGGACTTCTGCTGATAAGCATTCTACTCCTGCCTTGGAGGCGATGCTCACTAGAGTTTCCGTGGCTATCTTTCTTTCCTTTGCTGTGAGCCCCAACTAGTCAAACAAATTTTTGAATTTGGAGCTTCGCTGCAAAGTGGTAATTGCTGCGGCAGGCAGGGCTGGATTTTCTTCTTCGTCTTCCCCTGGATCTGCGCAAATCACCACCACTGCTACACCCTTCCCTTTGTGGGTCGGGAGTGGGTTTCTTTGAACCTCCTGCTGGGATAGTTCTAAAGTCCCTTCTTTGATTCTGCGGTGCACCAATCTGCGGAGCGCCCAACACTTTGCGATAGGATGTTGCACGAAGTTGTGCAAGCGGCAGAAGTGGGGGTCCTTCCGCTCCTCTTCTGTGGGTTCTTTGGAAACTTGATTAGGCTTGAAAATTCCATCTGCTATCCACTTATCTAGCTAGTCAAACAAATTTTTGAATTTGGAGCTTCGCTGCAAAGTGGTAATTGCTACGGTAGGCAGGGCTGGATTTTCTTCTTCGTCTTCCCCTGGATCCGCGCAAATCACCACCACTGCTACACCCTTCCCTTTGTGGGTCAGGAGTGGGTTTCTTTGAACCTCCTGCTGGAATAGTTCTAGAGTCCCTTCTTTGATTCGGCGGTGCACCAATCTGCGAAGCGCCCAACACTTTGCAATAGGATGTTGCACGAAGTTGTGCAAGCGGCAGAAGTGGGGGTCCCTCCGCTCCTCTTCTGTAGGTTCTTTGGAAACTTGATTAGGCTTGAAAATTCCATCTGCTATCCACTTGTCTAGCAGCACATCTAATTCTTTTGAAGTGCATGGTATTGGTGGTAGGGTATCATATTCTCTTCCATTAGTCTTCCTTCTCCGCTCGCCAGTGGATACTGTTATAGCTTGCAGAGCGTTTCTTTTGTCCGAACTTGGTTTTACAGACTGGGCAGTCTTTCTGGCCTTTTGCAACAACTGTGCAAACTGGGAGATTTCTAAGTTTTCCAAGACTACCCTGTACTCCCTGATCATGTTCTTCATACACATTTCCACCAATGTTCTTTCTTCACAATGATCATAGCAATCAAGTGCTATGTCCCTAAATCTTTTCATGTATTCCATCAAATCTTCGTCATTCCTTTGCTTGATTGGTTGCAGGGTTGCAAGCGTTACTGTTTCTTCCTCGTGGAAGTACTTAATGCAAAATACGTCCACCATGTCATCCCAAGTTGGGATCGATCCTGGCTTTAGGCCGATGTACTAGGTGTATGCTCGGTCACATAGCGACTTGGAAAATTCTCAAAGACATAAGTCTTCGTCTGCGGCATAAGGGCCAAGAGTATCAATAAACTTGCTCATGTGCTCAACTGCACTTCCCTTCCTGCCATCGGATTGTGCAAAGGCCCTCGGCTCATACCTCTTGGGGTACAGTTTGCTGAGTACCCTTAGTGGGTAAGAAGGCCTTCGTGCATAAAATCTCTCCTTAGGTGCTCTGGCTCTCTCTTATTCCAGGAGAGCCGCTACTTCGGCCATAGTAATGAAACGTTGTTCTGCATTCTGTGGGACACCTCCTGCTGGCGTCTCTTCTTTGTCTACCACATGTTCTAGGTCATGCTGGCTTTCTTTCTCCTTTGTTTTGTCTGTTTTCAACTGATGGATTTCTTCCATCATTTGTTGTAGTGAGTGTTCCAGGGACTGTAAAACCTCAATGAAGATGTTTGCATTGTCAGTAGGGATTCTTGGCTGTGGCTGAGGTCCAGCCCCCACTCCGTTGTCACCTTCCGCCTGGTTAGGCTGCTGTTGGTGAGGCATCGTTGGCCTGGACTCTGCTTGTGAGGGCACGGTACTCATATTTCGCATTGTTCTGGACTTTGGAGGCATTTCTTTATGAGGGCTTCTATCCCTATCTACTTCTCAACTCCCCAGTGGAGTCGCGAATTTAATGTAGTGGGCCTTTTTGTGGTTAAAGTGGGCTAGGCTGCCTCCTGCGGTATTGGGTCCGAGTGTTCTGAGTAAGGGAGTTGAGATCGGTCCAACTGCAACTCAACTTGGTTCGGCTTATGCACAAACTATGCCTCGTCTATTAGGAGCACGCTTACGGCTGACGGAACTGTTTCAAATGGGTTGCAGCAGGCGGATATGATAATAATAATAATATCAAAGACTTTGAGATCTTTATTAAAGTGAACAGATAAACCTTACTTAAGAAAAAAAAGATAATCACAGTTTTAATCAACAATTATTTTATAAGAAAAGTAAAGGGGAACAAGTGGGTAGTATGTGAGTTGATTGAGAGAGTAAATAAATTAGATCAAGTCTGATCCACAGGACCAAAATCAGAGAGGGAAGAACACCTCTTCTCAAAGTAAATAATCTCTCAAGGAGATCCTATCGTGGAAATTAATCACTTTGAGGGAAGTGGACCAGAATAGTTGGCACACAAGAACACCTTTTTGTTTTCAACAAAGAGCAAGATTTTGAGAGGGAGAGAGAGAATCAACCTATTGGTGCATGCCTGCCGTTCACACTCTCTATCTTTTTTTCTCTCCTTTGCTTTCATTACTTTGGGCCTGCCGCGGCCCATTCTCACTTTTCCACATCATATATTGCCCATGGTTTGCTTTTTCTCTCTTTCCGGGCTCCTTTAAGCCCATTTATCTCTTCAAGACCCATTTGTTTATCTCATGGGCCTGTGATCCGTTATTCCTGCCGCTTGGGCTTAATGGGTTTTCTATCCGTTTGCCAACTCCTTTCTGTCCGTGTTGCTGGGCTTCTCCCTTCCACTTGGGCTTCCAAAATGGCCATCAACAATAGGAACATTAGTAAATTAAAGGGTTTTAATTTTAGAAACAAAAAAATATATTGAGACATCTCAAATTGGAATAGAGGACAAACAAATTGGGACAAAGGGAGTACTAACTAGGTAGAAACATAAATGTGTGTGTGTGTGTGTGTGTGTGTGTTAACTACGATTATTTTTAATTGTACCTATGCATATGCACGAAGGTATAAACTAGTATATATTTAAAATCAAAACTAGGAGAAAATCTAATTCGATTTTAAATTGGAGTCTAATTTGATGCCAAGTGTACATTTGAATTTCTTAATTTAGGTGCACAACTCACCTATGAAAAGCCACTTCATTATTACTATATCAATCTAAATACAATATCATTACTGCAATCTATCTATAGTATATTATAAAAGTTGAATCCCTAAACTAGAGGATGCACACAATGATAACACATATTCATTTTTCTAAACATACTATTATGACATTTAGTCTCTTCTTAAAACTAAAAGACTCGAAAAGAGATTTTATTAAAAATGACTATTCATTTACTACAAAAGCCTCTCTCTCTCTCTCTCTCTCTCTCTATATATATATATATATATATATATCAAAATTTATCTTATTTAATTATAATTCTCTATTCACATATAATACATATACAATTTAATCAAAATTTTACGTATAATTTTTATGTAATTAACTTTAAAAATAGTTACAATATCTCCAAGTATATTATAATGGCAAATGTCATCCAATTATCTAATTATAATATTACATTAGATTTATATTATAAAAGTTGGATCCAAAACTGGATGATGCATATAATCATTTTGAACAAAATTTATAACTTCATTTTCTATTATAAACCAACTTATGCCTTTTCAAATTTCATTTTTTTCTCTACTAAATTGCTTTCTTTTTAAATTTTTTTTGGAGATTTAAAAAGTTTTATATGTATAATTAAATTTATTGTCTAAGTTGAGATACAATGGATAAATCTCTTCATCTCTCACTCATCATTCCTTGATCTCTAAAAAGCACAATTTTTTTTCTCCTTCTCTATCACGAGCATTCCAATGAACAGCCCCTCAAGTATACCATAAAATGCACTTGCCTCATACGGTCTCTCTCTCTTTCTATGTGTGTGTGTATACACACCTTTTAACTTGTAGTACACATTTTTTTCTTCTTTAAAAAAAAAAAAAAAAAAACTTTTAGATATATGTTTGGAAATACTATTCAAAATACACAAACCATTTTTTTTGGAATACCATAAATTCAGGTTTTATGCCAAAAAAAAAAAAAAAGTAGTCCTTGTTGACTAATTACTAGCATCAATTTCTTTTAATACATGTGTTGATGCCAATTTTTTGGCAAAAGAAACCCAACAATATGAAAAAGGTAGAGAAAGAAAACAGCAAAATAAAAACCATTGGGCCAGAATGGCAGGAATAATGGTTCACAGGCCTACAAAATAGTAAAGTAGCCCTGGAGAAAGCACACGAGCCAAGGAAGCCCCAAAGAATGAAGTAGTAAGCCTATAGAAATCATAAGAAATAGAAAGAAAGCAAAAAGGGGCCGGAGTAGCCCAAAGAAAGAAATTGGTAAATAGGATAGGTTCGAAGGCCAATAAACCCAAAGGAAGGATGTGGTAATAGGGCCAAGGAAGCCCAAAAGATTTAGCAAGAGCCCATGAGAATGTAAGAAATAAGAAAGAATGAAATGAGCTAAGGATGCCCAAAGAATGAAACGGGCTGAAGGATTCCCAAAGAATAAAATGGGCCAGGGAAGCCCGAGATATTATATGAATTGACCCAACAGAAATGCTGGGAAGGAATAACGTGTGAAACTTGTATGGTAGACACTTTAACCCGTAAGCCCAGGAGCAGCAAAGCAAACAAGGGGAGAGGATATCATAGCAGAAACAATGCAATGGCATGGCAGGAGCACCAGCCAGCCCACGGACAAGGGATGAAAGGAGACATAGGCCAAATTAAAGAAGAAGAGGCCCACACCCAAGCCATGCTTAGCCCAAAGAAGAAATGAGATGCAAAGAATGAAGACCTAAGAACTCATCCATGCCATAAGAGTTAAACAAGCACCAGAGCATGCAACAGAGTCAGACCAACCTGTAGGCAATGGCAAACGCATGAACACCAGAAGAGCAATGGACTCACATGGAAGTGGAGCATGCACACAAGGCTTAGGCACCACCTACTTGTACCCAGCCAATACAGGGGAGGTGGGCCACAGGTCTGAGGTAAGAGAGGGTGTGGTTTGGCGGTGGGGAGAAGGGGGGAGCCTATTTTGGGGTTCCCACTCAATCTCTTTTGGGGGAAATGTCCTGCTGGGATGACATACCACCTAAAAGAGGCAAACATAAGTTGGAATCACCAGGTACATGCTACAGGGGGTTGGTAAGAGAGAATCCTAGCCCTTATCCGAAAGGGAGTGCAAAAGGAAGTAGAAAACAAAACAAAAACTACTTTTTTTTGGGAATGAGGCATGACAAGGCTAACATAGTGTAGTGGTGGTGGTTGGGCAGCCGCCAGACCAGTGGGCAGTCCTGGAAGGAGACCCACAACAAGCCAAAAGTAGTTAAGGGGTAAAAATGGTAAATCTTGTCACAACATGCAATATAAAAGGCCATAGACGTGCACAATAAATAACAACTAAGAAACATGGAAAAAAGAGAGGAAAAAGAAAGAAAATAAGGAAAACAAGTAAGGAAACATAGAAAACAAGAAAACCCAAGAGTGAGGAAGAAAATATGAGTGATAAGGGTAAAAGCACGCACTAATAGACTACTCACCTCTCTCTCTCTCTCTCTCTCTCTCTCTCAATAGACCACTCTCTAGCAAGTCAAGAATCTGAAATCAAGCCACTTAGGTCCATTTTTCCAAAGTGAGTAACTTCTACGGCAAGATTCTCCTCTAAGGTTACTCACATTGGAGATTGGTTCCCTTCTTGGACTTGAATCTGCCAAGGGGTCAAGTCTGCTCCTTTAGCAGATTACTCTTCCCTTCTTTTGTCATGGATGATTAAGGACTAACATAACTTTTTTGTTATTAATCTATTCCTGCTGTAGTCACATTATCAAACTTCTCCTTTATGGAATTGTTCAAGTATTATCGTTGTCAGTAGAAAAGTAAATTTGTTAAAGTATTTTAGTTATCTTGCTGTATTATATATTTCCTGCTATAACGTTTTGTAACAGTATTTCCTGCTATGGGCACGTGACACACCCAAGATTGTTGTCAGGGCTCTAACTCGCGCACAAGCTAGCCTAGGGAGTGTTTCAATTAGGCCAATCCTGACTCTCCTACCCAGAATAATAGGACCGCAGTACGGCAGGAGCAATTCAACCTACGATGCAAAAAAGGCCCACCACAACATTTATGAAACATACATAATTTGGATAGGAATTGGTTTAGATGAGGATGATGATATTTTGTGTTTATTATATGTCTACTTAATAGATTAGTTGTTTTATACTTTGATAAATAAATAAAATGCAAAAGGTAATCTTTATTAGATGTATATAAGTTGTTTGATAAAATTGCCTAGTTGTATTTTTTTTTTTTTCTCTAGAAATCCTAATACATGGAGTGTGATTGGGAGGAAAAGAGATGAGGATGATGGGATTGACAGTGATCAGCGATCCAAGTCAGAGTAAAGCAAATAAAGCAAGTCTCCAAGTCACATAATATGTGGTTCTCAAGCTCAAGAAAAATTAAAATATTTGTATAGCTGTTTGGATATACATTCGTGTGTGTATATACACACATATACACACACATAAATATATATATATATATATTTATATATATATTGGAAGATATTTTTATAACAATCTATTGACTTGATTCTTTTAACATTCATTTCACACATAAATATATATATATATATATATTTATATATATATATATATATTTATATATATATTGGAAGATATTTTTATAACAATCTATTGACTTGATTCTTTTAACATTCATTTAGTGATCCTCAAACTATAAATTGTTAGATTTTGTTTAGAACTCAAAAGTAGAAAATTTTTTGTACATGACTTATTGGATAGAAAATGATATTTGAGTATTATTCAAAAGTAGTGATATTGAACTAATTTTGCACAATCAAATTTTTTTTTTTTTTTTTTTTTTTTTCATTTGAGGGCTTATAATGTGGTAGAGTTGGAACATAGTCCAACCTTATAAATGTATAATAGTCATTGTTGTGGTTTATATAATTTTTTATAATTTTGGTAGTATAAATATTTCTCACTTTTTTTATAAAAAACTTATTTGTGGTATCATGGTATGTTGACAAGATATGCTAACCTCTATAACTTTTCATTTAATAAAAAAAAAAAATATATATATATATATATATATATTACAATTGACAATGCAAAAATTTACCCAAAAAAAAAAATCAAAATGATGAAGGATTAAAGTCTGTTTAAGTTTTAAAACTTGCATTTCTTAATTTTAGGTTGAGTGTTTAAGAATTGCATTCTTTGATAAGGAGTGTAAGGTAAGCTTATTAAACAAAATTTAAAAATAAATGAGTAAAAACCATGCGAAACACGGGTCAACAACTAGTTCTTAAAAGAAGAGCATCATTCTACATCCCCTTTATCTTTATTTTTTTGGAAAATATTAAGTGAAGTTTTATTGAACCTTAAAATCTCGAACATAGTTCATTTACATAAATGGCAGCTATCTCGGGTGGAACAGTCTTCATCCAGGTCACATAATCTGCAATAGTAAAAGTTAATATGGCTAGAACATGGGCTATTTCGTTGCTTCGTCTTCTAACATGCACAAAGTTACACGAGTGAAGCATCTGGCTTAGCATTTCGTTTCATGAAGGAGATGGGCATATATAGTATTCCCTGTTGACTCAAAGATTATCTATAATTTATAAACTAAAGTGTTTTAACTTGGCAAAAATGGCCCACTATCACTATTTAGCAAAAAAAATTAGCAATTTACCATTGTTTTGGAAATATATATGAATATATCACTTTTTGAAACTTGAATTTGTGAAATTCAAGTTTGCCGTGAAACTTGAGTTCCAAAAACTCGAGTTTTAAAAAAAAAAATATACTTCAAATTTGCCGGAAATTTTTTTATGGGCTTGAGTACCCAAAAAGTGGTAAATCCCTATATATTTTCGAAATAGTGGTAGATTGCAACATAGTTTGCAAAAATGTGCTATTTGGCTATTTTCGCGGTTTTAACTTTGTATTGACCATATATAATATATGGATGTTAGTGTGCATTTGGTATAACCTTCTTCTTTTTTTCTTTTTTCTTTTTAGATAAATATTGATTTAACTTATTTTGATGAGATAAAAAAAAAAAAAAAAAAAAAAAAGGGTTAGACAAATCTATACCAAAGAAAAAAAAAATAAGGCTTTAAAATATTATAGCTAAGAAAAAAAATGCTATTGGCTTACAAACATTTTTGTGAGGGGTTCGAGGACCGAGGAGGATTGGATTAGGGATTAGATTGCTTAACCCACACCCGAGGAGATAAACGCACTTTGAAGATTTCACCCACCCGAGAATGGAAGCATAGTTAAAACAATGGGCATCTTGTGATGTTCTAGGGTAAGGAGAAGGGGTAGCGATGAAGGCAAGGAAGAAAGGAGGAAGTTTCCTGGAAGGAACACTTTCCTCCATTGCATTAAATGCCCTGCACTAACCTTATCAACTGCATTAATGAGGAAATGACCCATGAACAGTAACTTCACATCTAGCAGTCCTTTCTACCACCTTCAGCAGAGTTTTGATGGGACAAGAAGGCTTGGAGGCATACAGATGGAGGACTAGGATACAAAGAAGGGGGATATAAAAGGAAGGGAGTCTCCTAGAAAAGGGGGACAGCCATTTCTTGTTTATGAAATAGGAAAATGAGAAAGTGAACAGTGCTTTATCTAGTGTAGAACTCAAACACTATATATAAGAAACTAATCCTCGAACCTGCCCGAGGAGAACTTTTTTTCTCATTGTCTACTTATGTTATTCCTTTCTGTTATCTTGGGCTCTTTGGTCTTAGACTTGAACCTAGTTTAGAACTACTCTTGAAATATTTTCTCACTCTCTAAAGAAATTCTATTGTTTGGGTTTGGTTTGAAAGGCAAGGTACCATTGTTCTTAGTGGACTTGGGCCTTTATTTTCTGAGTACTTACAATTTTCACTACTTTATTTTTTATTTTGAATATTGTTGTCAACCATAGTATTTCATTATATCAAGTTCTTTATACAACATTCATAATAGTAATCAACATTTTTGCTTAAGTAATACTAATAATTTAGAATTGACAGAATTCTTTATTTTTTCCCTATTTTTATCAATATTGTTTAATGTTTTCATGCATACGCACAAGCTACAAATTGGACTAATTTTATGTCATGTTTTTAATTTGAGTGTCAAGTGAGTTATTTAGTGCGAAAGACTAAGAGTCCAATATTAATGAATCATTAAAATCCAATCATATATCTACTCAACTTCTTTTATATAATAATAATAAAAGTTGGGTTTAGAAGTCGTGTTCTTATTATGCATAATTTTTTAAAAAAAAAGATATATTTTTTTTTAACTTCTTCTCCTATAATTTTTAAGTTGATAAAAATTTAATTTGATTGCAATCCAAATTCTTCATCTTGTCCTTTTATTATTAATTTAGTTTTTACTTTTTTTTTTACTTAAATTATATTACTACTCACTTATTTGTTCATATTTTTTAGATTTAAAAAAATAGATATAATAGTTTGTTTTCTATCTTCTTCTCCTATAATTTATTAAGTTTTACATATTATTGTTTTCCCTTAATTGTTAATATCAACTTCTCTTCCTATTTTTAATTTTTCCTATTCACTTTATGAATTATCTACAATTTTTTTAGTACTTGAGTTTTATCAACAATTTTAAGTGTTAATTTATCTACTTTTAAAATCTTCAACAGACACACATGACTAAGTTTTAACAAATACTTTCTCAAAAAAAGGTTTTAAAAAATATAAAATTCTATTTCAACTAAAACTATGATTATTGTTTCGGTATATATTTGCAAATATTTGTTGCATTAGAGTTAGCCAAATGAGAAAAAGAAATTGATTCACTTGAAAAAATCCTACTTATATTCCTTTGGAAAATGCATTAGCTCCATCAGTTTTGGTGGCTTCTTTCACTTTTTTTTTTTTTTAATCGAGAATATTTATCACATTAAATTTCTATCGGTTATATGTTCATTGTTATCTTGAGTGCAAATTCCACACAAATGCTATTATATGATAATATCTATTTTATTGAAGATTATATCTATTCCATTGAAACTTTAAGTGACTTTAGATGTGGACGCTACTCTTATTATTATTATTATCATTATATGTGGATCTCATATTTATGCCACAAATTTTTAATTAATATTATTTTTTCATTTATTTAGTTCATTATTTGTTTTTTTGAGATTCATAAATATTTAATTTTGTAAATTATTTATAAAAGGGTTTTACGAAACCAAACATGCATAAAGGCTTTTCCCCATTTTTATGGAGTCAAAAATGTTGCCAACACCCATTCAGCATGGCAACAATTTCTTAGAATTATAAACGTTGGTAGGATTGTAGAGAGTGGAAGATAAAATTTAAGGCGAAGAAAACTTCTATATGAACTGTGTTGATGGCCATTTCGGGAGCCCAAGTGAAAGGGAGAAGCCCAGCAACACGGACAACAAGGAGTTGGCAAACGGATAGAAAACTCATTAAACCCAAGCGGCAGGAATAATGGATCACAGGCCCATAAGATAAACAAACGGGCCTTGAGGAGGTAAATGGGCTTAAAGGAGCCCGGAAAGAGAGAAAAAGCTAACCATGGGCAGTATATGATGTGGAAAGTGAGAATGGGCCATGGCGGGTCCAAAGTGATGAAAGCAAAGAAATTAAGGGGTTGATGGCAAGCCCATGAACCCCAAGGATGAGGAATAATGTAATTGGGCCAAGAAAGCCCAAATAATTCAGTAAAAACCCATGATAATGCAAAGTTAAGAAAAGGACCGAGGAAGCCCAAGGGAAGCAAACAGGCCCAAGACGCCCAAGGAAAAACAAATGGGACACAGGAGCCCGCCAATAATATAACAAAAGAACCAATGGCCTTGCTGGGCCATTAGGAGAAGAATAAATGGCAGGCCCAAAGAGGCCCAGCCAGATTGAGGCAAAACAACTTCACAGCAGGAATGATAGAGTGGTATGGCAGGAAATGGTAGCGGGAAAAAGGGTGGGCTGAAGAAAAAGCAAAGCCCACCATCAAGCAAAGCCCACCATCAAGCAAGGCCCAGCCCCAAATAGGGCAAGCCATAAAGGAAAGGGAAACCAGAAAATGGTCAAGAATAGACGGCAGACTGTGCAGGCTAACCACGGCAGATGCATGACCAGCAGGCAAATTTTGGACATACATGGAAGAGAGGCACGCGCAAGGCCCAGACCTCACCAGCCTGTACCCAGCCAATACAAGACAAGGTGAGGTCATGGGTCAGAGGTAAAAGGGCATGGTTTGGTGGTGAAGAAAGGGGAAAACCTATTTTGAGGTTCCTGCTAGGGCTCTTTTGGGGGAAATGTCCTGCTGAGATGACATACCACCCAAAGGGGCAAAACTGAGCTGGAACCACTAGGTGCGTGCCATGAGGGATAGGGAGAGAGAAGGCACCCACACCGTAGCAGGAAAGGGTGTCACGGCAGACAAACAAAAAAAATAGCTTTCTTTTGTCTAGCTATGGGGAGTGGCACACAGACGAACCAGTGGTGGTCGGCAGATACACCCATACCAGACAAAGGTGGTTAAGGGCTAAAATAGTAAAATCCAATCACGACAGGCACTATAAAGAGGTCCTTGCCGTGTACAGGAATAGGGGGACAACAAGCACCACAGTATTGGAAACTTGAAAACCAGGAAATAGAAAACAAGGGTTAAGAAACAAAAAAGATAAGAAAAGGAGAATACTAGAAAAGAAGGAAAGAAAAAAAGATAGAGAGTTAGAACGGCAGGCATGCACCAATAGGTTGATTCCCTCTCTCCCTCTCAAAATCTTGCTCTCTGCCGGAAATAAAAGGTGTTCTTGTGTACCAACCATTCAGGTCCGCTTCCCTCAAAGTGACTAATTTCTATAGCAGGATCTCCCTGAGAGATTATTCACTTTGAGAAGAGGCATTCTTCCCTCTCTGGTTTTGGTCCTGTGGATCAGACTTGATCTAATTTATTTCCTCTCTCAATCAACTCATATACTACCCACTTGTTCCCTTTACTTTTCCTATAAAATAATTGTTGTTAAACTGTGATTATCTTTTTCTTAAGTAGGGATTATCTGTTTACCTCAATAAAGATCTTAAAGTATTTTATTTTATCGTTATTATCATATCTGTCTACCGTAACCCATCTGAAACAGTTCTGCCCGCTGTAAGTGTACTCCTGGCAGACGAGGCATAGCTTGCGCACAAGCCGGACTAAGTTGAGTTGTAGTTGGACTGATCTCAACTCTCATACTTAGAATACTCAGGCCCAATACTACAGGAGGCAGCCCAGCCCACTTTAA
This sequence comes from Quercus lobata, assembly GCF_001633185.2. NCBI lineage: Eukaryota > Viridiplantae > Streptophyta > Magnoliopsida > Fagales > Fagaceae > Quercus > Quercus lobata. Next base: position 50,658,578 of record NC_044907.1, read on the forward strand.
CCAAAAAAGGCCCACTACAAACTGTAGACACTTAATTTTGCACCCATAATTTAACCTTAGAAGATGACCAAAATAATCATTCTAAGTACCCAAAAATCATAATTTCATTTCATGCATTAAATCATTCATTACATATCATAAAAATGATCTTGAGATTCTAACGATCGTGACGATATGCCTAGTTCTCAAATCGGACCGTCAAATTGAAAGATATCACAAGATCAAGTTTTCATAGTCTGCATACATTCATTTTGGGTGAAACTGGTCACATTTGATTAATTGAAATTAATTTTTATTGGTTAACAATTAAAATTAATTAAATAAATTTATGTAATTGGTTGTTGATTTCGATTAAAAATAAGTTTGGTTGCATGGGAATAAATTGAATAATTTGATAATATGGGAATTAAGTTGATAATTAGGTTTTTAGGGTAATTATCTTTCAGATAATTATTTTTAAGGATTTAATTATCAAATTAAAATGGATTTTATTAAGAATACAAGTCCAAAATATGTCCAAGTATGATTCCAAGCTTAGAAAAACGCCCTAAAAATGGTCCAAAACATACAAGAAGATGAAACTAGGTGAAGCACTAAGGAGTGCCAATCGACACTTCCACGGTGCCGATTGGCACAAATTTTGAATTGGCCCAAATGTGTTTGGTTTAGGTTTAGACCCATCAGATTCGATTTTTTAGGGATAAAATCGAATCCAATTCATGTCTGTTGATTTTCTAAGCAACCCTAACTTATTTTTTAAGCAGATACACCTCTATAAATAAAGGAGAAAATCTAGAATTCAACACCGCTCTTTCCCCTTATGTTAAAGAAATTATGGATGCTCTACTTTAGGAATTTCTTTTTTGTTAAGTGACTCTATTTTAGATCTCAAAGAGATTCATTCTCTTTGATTTCTAAAATAATCCCTTCTTGTAGAATACATTCATGCGGGTATGTTCTTATTTTACTTCTCATAAACATGCTTTTGTTTTTGCTTTATCTTCTATGAACATGTATTTGCTTCTTTCATTGTTTATATAATTGTGTTCTTAATACTTTATTGCATGCTTCTCCTTTTGAAAAATTCACATGATTAGTTTAGATTTTAATGTGTTGATTGATTAACATGTATAGATCTAGGGTTAAATTTCTTCTTAAAATCTTAGATCTGCAAGAAAATCTATCATAAAAGTTTCATTCTATTCTTTTTCTAAAAAGACTAGACCTGTGCCTTTTCATATAAATCCAATCTATGTTTTTCAAAACAAAAAGCAAATATGTGCCTTTTCATATAAATCCAATCAATATTTTTCAAAAAAAAAAACCAGATCTATGCTTTTTATATAAATCTTATCTATAAATTTCAAAACAAAAATCAAATTTGTATTTTTCATAAAAATCTAATCAGTATTTTTCAAAACAAAAACCAGATCTGTATTTTTCATAAAAGTTTACATTTTCATAAAAAATATTTTTTTCTCTTATATTTATTTTTTTTTTAAAAAGTTTTTAATAAAAATTTAGATCTAGTTTTTTTTTTTTTTTTTTTTTACCATGGAAACTCATATCTAAACTTTTAATCAAGCAATCTCATCAAACCTTTTTCATACAAAATAAGATTGTAGATTTAGTGTAGACACTCGATTTTGCACCCATAATTTAATTTTGGAAGATGACTAAAATGACCATTTCAAGTACCCAAAAATCATAGTTGCATTTCATGCATTAAGTCATTCATCACATATCATAAGAATGATCTTGAGATTCTAACGGTCGTGACGATATGCCCGATTCTCAAATCGGACTGTCGGATTGAAAGATATCACAAGATCAAGTTTTCACGGTCTGCATGCTTTGTATGAGGGTGAAGCTGATCACGTGTGATTAAATGGAGTTAATTTTGATTGGTTAAACAATTAAAATTAATTGAATAATTTATATGATTGACTATTGGTTTTTAACAGAAATAAGCTTGGTTGCATAGGAATAAAATGGATAATTAGATAACAAGGGAATTGTTGATAATTAAGTCTTTTTAGAATATTTATCCATCAGATAATTATTATTTTGAGGGCCTAATTATCAAAATAAAAGGGATTTATCTTGGAACACGAGTTGAAAATACATTCAGGTACAATTCTCAACTCAGAAAACACCTAAAAAAGGAGTCCAAATCGAACCAAAATAGAGGATTGGGCTCGGCACATGGCAAGTGCCAATTGACAAAACTTCGAGGCTCGGCCCCAGAAATCATCAGATCAAGCCAAAACACATCCATGTCAATTTTTTAGGGATAAAAATTCGACCTAATTCGTATATGATCCAACCTAGCTTATTTTGTAAGCACCAAACCTCTATAAATAGGGAATTAAAATCAGAAATCAGGACTCCTTCTGACCCCTCTCTCCCCTTACGTTAAAGAAATTCTAGATGCTTTGCTTTAGGAATTTCTTTTCTGTTAAGTGGCTCTTATTTTAGATCTTTAGATTTTTTTTTTTTTATTATTCTCTTTGATTTTTGAAGAATTCTCTCCTTGTGGAACACATTCATGCAGGTATGTTTCCATCTCTTTATTTACATGTTCATATTATTGATTCAATTCTCTATGCTCTTAACATGGCCTTCCTCTTGTTTGCCTTGATTCTCTTTTGGTTATGTGACGTATGTATGTTTATGCATATGTGTTGTATTTATGTAATGATGTAATGCGTACCATTAAATATTAGGTTTGTTGCTTTATGTTAAACAAAAAAAATTAGATTTGAAATATTTTTCCAAAAACTCATTGTTTTCTTAAAACCAAAATTAGATCTGAATTATTTTCCAAAAACTCATTGTTTTCTTAAAACCATAATCAGATCTAAATTATTTTTCAAAACTCCATTGCTTTCCTGAAACCAAAATCAGATCTGAAATTATTTTTCAAAACTCCTTTGTTTTCCAAAACCACCATTCAGATCTGAATTTTTATTATAAAAACTCATTCCTTTTTCCTTTGACAAATCAGATCTGAATTTTATTCTAAAAATTCATCATTTTTACTTTGAAAAATCAAATCTACAATTTCTTTTAAAACCCATCATGTTTCTTAATTAAACAATCAGATTCACTAAGTTATTTAATTAAGAAATCAGATTTGGGAACTTCCCAAAAAAAAAAAAAAAATCCATTCCTTGTTATTTTTGAAAAATTAGATCTGAATTTTTTATGAAATAATTCATTTGGCTTAATTTGAACCTTTCTAAAAAATCCTTTTCCTATAAATAAAATTCAGATGTGATTTCTCATTGCATAAAGGCAATAGATCTAGTATTCTGCACATTTTAGATCTAGAAATTTTGATACAATAGTTTGCATGTCATTTTTTTAATGGGTATTTAAAAGGTCATTTAAAGTCTAGAAGACCAGACTCTATCTAGGTCGGGTGGGTGCCTAACACCTTCCCCATCCTATAACCTAGCTCTCAAACCTTAGAATCTTAGGTTGGTAGATTTAGTGTCTTATTTTTATTTTGGGTAGATTGTAACTAGGAAACAAGGCTTTGTATTTTCCTTTTTTTTTTTTTTACTAGATTATAACTAGGAAACAAAACAATGTAAAGTTCTTTCTACCAAGATGTAATTATTTCCAATTAATGAGAATGCACTCAAGATATATTGTAATTTGTAAAGTTTTCTTATTTTACTTATAAAATAAGTGACGACTCCATATGATCCTGAAAAGAGAAGGTGTCGATGCCTACACCCTTTTCTAAGAGCAACCAAGTTTCCCGGTCTCTCACATATAGGATTCTTAAAATGTATTTTAACCCTAGATCTATAATTTGACATGACATTTGTTGTATATCATTTAACATTTTGAATATGGGTGCTTAATGACCATTTAGAGTCTAGAAGACCGGATTCTGTCCAGGCAGAATGGGTGTTTAACACCTTCCCATTCTCCAACCTAGCTCCCGAACTGTAGATTTTGGTTTGTAGAATAGTGCTTTGTCTTTTCTTTTGATAGATTGTAATTAGGAAACAAAGCCTTGTAACCTTTTTTTACTAGATTGTAAGCTAGGAAGCAAAGCTATGTGTAGTTCTTTCTATCAAATTGTAATTCATTCAAGTTAACGAGAATTTGTATTATTCAAATATTTTATACTCTTTTTATAGTTTTTCTTATTTTTTGTAATATAAAAAATAAGTGGTGACTTCACATAATTCCAAAAATGATAGCACTGGTAAATAGCAAATTTTTGTATGTTTTATTTCAAATTTATTATTTCAATTTTTTGATAAATTTATTTGGAAAAAATGCTCATATACCCCCTAAACTTTTTTATTAGTCAATTTACTCCAGAAACTTTACATATCTGCCAAATAAGTACCTCAGTTAGTCTACCGTTAAAAAACTAACGGAATGATCACGTATATCTCACTTGAGAGAAAAAAAAAAAAAAAAAAAAAAAAAAAAAAAAAAAACCTCAAACCTAAAGAAAAGCAAGGTCTCCGTGATGTAGAAACCAAGTGGTTCCAATTTATATTGAGAGTACCTACCCCATAGTCATGTTGAAATTGGTGGGCCTATATACACATAAATTCGCAGACAAACTAACAAAATAGTTTAAGTATACTTAACAGTTGCTTTATGCGTTTAAACCAGAATGAAGTTGTTTATTTTATTTTTTATTTTTTATGAGATAGAAGCTGTTTAAATATTGAAGGGCTTGCCAAAGCTTCAAGAAGCAAGAACTTGGTCTGGGTATGGTTTTTCAAGAAGCAAGAAGCTGTTAAAATATCGAAACTTGTTCACCTAACTGTGACCTTTTTCTTAAAAATAAAAAGAATTGGGTATGGTTATTCAATAAGAAAAACTAAAGACTTTTAAGAAACCAAGAACTTGGTCTAGGTTAGGCCTTTTGAACCAACTAAGAAAAGCTTAAGATTGTAAGAAACGAAGAACTAGGTTTGGCTTTCAAGATCTTGCTTTTCTTTGGGTTTGAGGTTTTTTTTTTTAAGACTCACGTGAGAGACACATGATCATTCCATTAGTCTTTTATCAATAGACTAACTGAGGTACTTATTTGGCAGGTATGTAAAGTTTATGGAGTAAATTAGCCAATAAAAAAGTTCAAGAGATGTTTTGGCCACTACTTTAAAGTTCGGAGAATGTGTGGGCATTTTTTCCAATTTATTTAAGTGTAGTTTTGAAAAATTATGTCTTTTTATACAACAAACAAGACAATAAACTATATTACCTTAGAAATTGAATTTTTGAAACAGAACAAACAAATTAGAACAAAAAGAATATATACCAATTAGAGCATCTGTAGTAGATGTGGCAAATGTGCCAAATATATGAAGCTTCATCAGATGTTTCAAATTCTAAAAATTATACCACACCACTACAATACCGTCTCAAATATGAGACGGTAAGGACAAATGTTGTAAAAAATTATATTGTTTTATATTCTCTTTTCTCTCTCCTCTCTCTTCATTTTTTCTTTTCTCTTCTCTCTCACTCACCGGTTCCCTCTCTCTTCTCCTTGTACCGGTTCTCTCTCTCTTCGACTAGTCCGGGATGTTCACCGGCAGCGACGACGGCATAGCTTCGACGACAACAGTGCGCTCAGCCACGCTCGATCAGCCACGCCAAATCTCACCCACGCTCAACCATGCTCGATCTCGCCGATCTTACCCCGAGGCCACCGTCGATCTCACCCTCTTCCCTCTCCTCTCTATCCGCCTTTCACTTTGCCTCTCTCTGGTTGTTTTTTTTTTTTTTTTTTTTTTTTTTTTTTTTTTTTTTTTTGCAATTTGGGTTGTGGGCTGTGGTGGCAGGTGGTGGTTTAGTTGATCTGGGTGGTGGTGGACTGTGGGCTATGGGCGGTGACAGTGGCAGTGGTGGTGGGCTGTGGGGGTGATGGCCGGTGATGGATGTCGGTATTGTTGATGATAATGGGAGAGAGGATAATATATTATTTTAATGTGTAGGAAATATTATTTTAATGTATAGAATTAAATGATTAAACATCTGATAAATGAGATGTTGTAAAATGATGTGGTAAAATAATAAAGTAAGTCTTTGGTGTGGCAAAATGACATTTTTTTTGTAACATCTGCAGATGCTCTTACCAATAGAAGTAAAAGTATTACATATCGCTTTTATACAATCTTGATCCGAACAGCAAGGCTTTCATGGAATGAAAAAGATTTCAATCTCATTAGAGGGTTTAAGCAAAAAGTAAAGTAGACTATTTACGTCTAGAAAGTTTTCTTATTTTTCTCATTCTATTTTAATAATTTTACCTGTTGGGGTGGAATGGAGACCGTAGGGGAAGGTCAGATATGAAACTATACAAGGGAAGATGAAAGAGAAGGAGAGAAGGGGAGGGAAGAGAAGAAAAATCCTTTACTTGGTTGGAGAGAAATTATGGGTAGAATAGGAAAATAGAGGAAATGGATTTTCTATGGGAAACACCATTCTTCCTTCCTTCGAAATTAGAAGATGCTAGAATAAAGCTAATCAACACTTTTTGTCAACCTTTGATTGAATTTTAGCACTTTCATATGCTGTGAACCCATGTGAAAGTGCTAAAATCCAATTAAAAGTTGACACATAAGCAGGGCATGAGAAGGGATGTCCCCAGCATAAAGATGAGATGATCATGGACCCATCTCTTTCTCCTCTTTTCTACCTTGAAAACCAAACAATGTGAGAGCCATCTTTTTTTCTTCTTCTTTTCTACCTGCATAATAAAAACCATGAAGGAATAGCATTCTCTCTTCTCTTTCCTTTCTTTCTTACTCTCTCCTCTTTCGCTCTTCCCTTTCTTCTCTTCCTCCCCCCTTCGTTTTGCTAAACATAGTGTAAGAGAATCAATAAAAATATTCTAAATTCCATTCACAAATATCATCGTATATTTTTGGCCATACACTCACAAAATTTAATTGAATTTGAATTGATCAACAACAAATCCCGCTAGTGCAATACACTATCAAGTAATCTATAACATTCATAATTTACCTGATGCCATGGCCCATAAAAAGTTCAAAGAAATCAAACGGCCTAAAATCTGGTAAAATCCTGTACTGAAAATTGTCTGCTATGCTAGACAAACAAAAGCCATTACTTATTGTAACGAAATAGAAGACCATTCTAACAATAGCCATTTAATCTTTTGGTACAAATAGGAGACTACGGCTCAGACCTAACCCACACTTAATGCCAAGGTCAGGAAAAATAAATTACTTTTGATTTGATGCAGAAGCCCAACTATTTGTGCATTGGGAGGGAACAGCCATTCTAGGGAGGTTTTACAAACTCCGATAATCTATCACAGTGACTTCATCCTCTGGAGCATCCAAATCTTGATAACTGCACCACCATCATAATAACCATGACCAAACAATTAAGGGTCCGTTTGAATATAACTGAAAACTGAAAAACACTGTAGCGAAATAATTTGTAAATGTGTAAATAATACCGTGGGACCCATTTGTAATAAAAAAAATTGCTAAAAAGTGAAATTTGTGGGTCCGTGAACAGTACACGATGTGCACTGATTGGTCCAAAAAAGTTTGAAAAGTCAAAGTTTGTGGCTACTGTTTATTAAACAGTGCATGAACAGTAGCCACAATCTGAAAAATGCGTGAAAAAAAAAAAAAAAAACAAAACGCAGACGCAGACGCAATCAGCCCAATCCAAACGCAGCTTAAATATGAAGCACATCCTCAAACCCACAAATCAGAGAACTTTCACAGTGAAGTGTAAACTAAAAAGTAAACTAGGGAATATTAATAGATACCCAAGTCAACAAATCACCTGCTAAAAAACAATTAGATAACCAATTTTTTAAATCACCAGAATAAACTAGTCTAAACTTTTCTCCATGGCCTTTTTGCATCAACCTTAAGTGCCAAGTGCTAAAAGAATCAAAATTCAAAGGGTGCCCAAATCACTAGAAGCGGATTGTTTACTCCATATGGTCGTGGCTAACAAGTTGTGAAAGAATCATTTTGTTCACCAAATTGGTGTAGAAGTATAAAAATGGCCTTATCATTAATCGAATTACTGCCTCTTAACAAATTAATTGCCAGACAAGAATATACTACTAAGCATGATTTGCATTCAAGCAGGAGGAATTGAGCAAGAAAGCTCCAGAGAATAACATACCTTCGCATTCGTCGAGGATCGGGCCTAAAAGATGGGGGAACAAGAATTTGAGTTGGCCCTCCAATATGAGGACCAGGACCAGGACCAGGCCGCATCTTTCTACCACTGCCATCAAATGAGGATGGCCCTCCCTGGTCCCGTAACATCTGCATCGCAACTTCTGGGGGAGCAGGAACGAAGGGTCCCAGAGGGCTGCAATAATTAAAACATATTAAGCTTTAAGTCTTTCAGAACACGAAGGAAGAGTATAATAGGAATGTGCAACTAACCCAGCACCAGGCACAGGCATTAATACTGGTGGAGGAGCTATATCTGAGGGGAAGGGGGCAACTGCACTCATTCCTTGTGCGCTGAATGCATCATACATTGACTCATCACGATTTCCCACTTCATGGGAACCAGGTTTAGATTGTCGATCATGGGAAGGAGAATTCTCTGTCCTATCAAACCTTTCACCATCATTAACCCTGTCAATCCGTTCCTGATCCCTCCGGTTGCCACGATCATCTCTCAATCGATTTTCCAGACCTGGTCTCCGCCTTTGTGGCTTGTCCTTCTGAGAATAGCTCACCAAACATACCACATAAGATACACAAATATCAGGCATAAATTTTATCAATCATACAAGATATATGAAAAACAGTTCGAGATTTTAAATTTTTTTAATTATTGGCCTATGTGTCTAACATGCAGCATACTGCATGTGTAAAAGATACCTGAGGTTGCTGCATGACTGGTGTTCCACCTGGTGCATCTGGATCACTGCATATATAATAAGACAGTCGTCAACCCATTGATAAAATACTGCCAACAGTTACAATGAACAAACAAACAAACAAACTTAAACTTACTTCATGTAGTTTTGGAAATATAGATCCTCACGCAATTTTGAAGTCAGTTCCATTACAACCTCTGGGTGTTTAAGCTTCAGATGTTTATGCACAAATTCAGACGCATGGAAAAGCTTTGTGCAGCCCTTAGCTCCACAGCCATACTTCCATCCATACTTTTCATCTCTTATTTTCCTAACGAATGGATCTAAAACTTCAACAGCTGCAGCATCTATCTTCTCCTTAGCAGTCATTACTTCCAAGCAATCCTGACCCCTCAACCTTTCTTGCCAAAATGAGTCAAGTTTCTTTTCCCAGTCTGCCCCAGATTTAGTAGTTTCTTCATAATTCTTTCCTTCCGGCCTTACATGCCTAAAACCCTTGGCTTCATTAGTTTCAACCACACCATAGTAATCTAGACCATGGATCCGCCAAAGATACGTGATAAGTGTGTCCAGAAGCTCGACACCCTCTAGACCCTTAACAGATGTTAAGCCTCGTATAATTATAATTGGACCACCAGATCCACCACGAGACTTATTATCACCATCAGTTTTGTCATGATCAACACTGCATAAGATATTGTCTTCAATACCTTTTTCAGAATCAAGCTTGCGTACAAGGGCCTGAGCTTGTTCAATATCTAGATGTATTCGTCTAGGCTCGCAACTGACAGGGTGGGCCTTTGGAGCAGCTGAAAAATCATTTTCTTTAACAGGTCCCCTACCATGTCTTCTTCGTTTACCACCAGCCTCTGCCTCATCATCAGAATTTTGATCAACTGCAGGCCCTGATTTGTTTGATGACAAGGCATTAACACCAGGATTTCTGCACCACAAATACAAAATATGCATCATAGACAGGAGGGTGCAAACTTTCTATTTTAAAACATTTTTCTTTTTCCTTTCACACGCACAAACACACAGAGATAGAGAGAGAAAGGGTACAGGTCAAGTGTTCCACTCTGCAAATCTAGGAAAAAATCCTTAGCTATCTGTCGAGCTTGTTCATTCCTCCTACAAGGCAAAGAAGTTAGAGACAAGACTTTTAAATAACAATTAAACCCACAAAAATCACGGTATGGTCAATCTGCATGTGTTTACAAGTATGTGCACACAAATGTGACACACATAAACCTTCACATATACACACATACCTTTAACCATACAAAATCAATTGATGCCAAAAGCATTTTGTGTTTCTCATTTTTTCAGATATATATTGTAGACTTGTAGTAGGTTTTCTTTATTATTAGCAGATAAACTCACCTTTCAATGACAGAAATTAAATTCGTTGGATGATACTTGTCTTTCAACCTTTATCAACAGAAAAAATCTTATTAGTGATAAATAAATAAATAAAACTACACCTATATAAACAGTTGACATTAGAAAGATAGTACATGACCCATAGCATTCAAAAAAGAACCAACTAAAATCAACAACACAAAAAGAACCTACCATTCCTCATCTTTATGAGCCTCAAAGAAAGCTCGTTTCTGAGTAGAAATGTACTCTGATTTATATTCTTGATACCTAAATAATCAAATACACATCATTTATAGATAAAAATAGATTCAATTAATTAGCAAATTTTCAGACAAAGCTTTGTTTTAAACTTATTTACTTTCCAGAATATACCTACGCTCAGCTTCACCAGGTAAGATATCATCTTCAAGCTCCTGAATGAATTGCTTATATGACATCAACCCCTCCCTGAAACAATTTTTGAATGGCATCATTTAATACATGAAGCTGAACAAACAACATCTTTGATAAAAGATAACTTTTTATTTTTATTTTTATAAAAGATAACTTTTTTTTTTTGATAGGTAAGAAAATATATTATTGAAAAAGGAAAAGCATGAAAAATACATAAGATTCACGGTAGTGAACAAAGGGGAAACAGAAGTAAAAACAAACAAATTGACACTAAACTATTCTAAGAGATAAAAGAAAATCCCTAAGTGTAGAGCAATCTGAGAGACCCCAACACCGAGAGCAATCATAAAGGGTCCAATGGCATAAATCTAACAACTGAGCCAAAGATTTTCCAGTATCCTTAAAAGAATGCCGATCCCGTTCAGTACAGATAGTCCACATTAAACAACCCAGAACCAAATTTCAAATGTCAGAATTATGTTTCCCAAGCCGATGATACCAACCAAAAAATAAGTCTGCAACTGAACCTGGCATAACCCAATCAATCCCAAATAAATGAAGCATATCCATCCACAAAGAATGAACTACTGGACAAAAAATCAACAAGTGATCCACAGATTCCTCCTTACAACAACACATACAACAACGATTCGCCAAAGTACGACCACGGAGCATAAGGTTATCCAAAGTTAGAATCTAACCATGAGCTGTTGTCCACATAAATAATGCCACCCTTTTTGGTACCTTTACTTTCCAAATGCCCTTCCAAGGGAAAGTAGAAAGAGGTACATTTCGAATCTTATAGATCACTCAATATCTTCAAAACATCTATTATTTCTGTCCCTCCAAAGACACCACATTAAGCAATGAGGAATGATGGACCAAATATAACCATTTTGGTGACAACCAAAGTTGCCTTGCCTACACTCTAATAGCCCCAAAACCGTGTGCGGCATAACCCAAGTTACTCCAAATAGACCCAGAACCATCGACCATAGATCCATAGCAAAAGGACAATGAAAGAATAGATGGTCAATTGATTCACCATTTCTCTTACACATGTAGCACCAATCCAAAATCCACACCTTCCTCTTTCGTAAATTATCAATCGTCAAGCATTTCCCTAAGGCAGCAGTCCAAACAAAGAAAGCTACTCTAGAGGGAATCTTCTGCTTCCAAATACTTTTCCAAACTTCCCACTGCCATTGAAACGCCAACAAAGTCTGTCACTACCTCCACCCCTAGGAATCCGAGTTTGAATGAAATGAAAAAGGGACTAGAAAGCTGCTAATTCCCAATCATTAAATTCCCTATAAAATCTCAAACTCCAAACTCTATCATTATCTCCAACTAGAGGACTTTAACACTTCAGAAGTACAAGCTTCCTTATTGGCTGAACACACAAATAACTGTGGATAAAGAGTTTTAAGAGAATTGTCCTCAGTCCACTTATCATGCCAAAGAAGAATACGAGAACCATCCCCCACCACATAGGACAAATACTTAAAAAAGTTTTCCCAACCTTCACTAATACTTCGCCATAAACCACAACCATGAGCACTTCTACAAACTCTAGTACTCCACTAAAAAAGTTTTCCCAACCTTCACTAATACTTCGCCATAAACCACAACCATGAGCACTTCTACAAACTCTAGTACTCCACCCCCCCTGTCCCTTCCCCATATTTCATGGCTATGACCCTCCGCCACATTAAAGATAACTTTTTTTATTTTTATAAAAGATAACCTATACCATCAATTTTAGTTGTAAGATTTCTATCATCCAGGAGAATCTGATCACAGGAAATTTCTCAAAGATTCAAATTCTACTGCAAGATTTAGTACTCCTGATTTAATTCAATAAAAACAATTAATAAATGTCTCCAAAAGAGAAGACATGATGCAGGTAACAAGAAGTCCAACCTCATTTTTATTTTTAAGTGTCAAGGAAAATTTTGCAATTTACTAGTTTCTGGACATAGGCTGCATTAATGGTCCAATGGGTCTTATTTGGGGTTGTATTTACATTTAGTTATGTAATTTGGACTCACTAGTCAAAGCCCAAGGACTCCAACTCTTATTAGGATTTTAAGAAGGCCAATTTCTACCAGGAATAGGTATTAGTATTCTATTTATAGGGATGTAATATTTTCTATTAAGAGAGAGAGAGAGAGAGAGAGAGAGAGAGAGAGAGAGAGAGAGGGAGAAGAAGAAGTTTTCTAAAGTTTTTAGAAACTATGAAGCTTCATTTGAGATTTGTGTGATACAACCTTATCTTAGGTGTGATGCCTAAAATTTTATTGTTTTTATTTCCCCTTCTTAAATTCCCAACAATTTAAGAATAATGCCTTAATACCTTATCCTAAATGTATTAGGAATAATGTGTGGTAGAATACCAATTAAGTTTAAGACAATTTTACAAGACTACTATAAGACCAACTATGCTATACGGTATTGCCTATTGGGCTATTAAGAAACAACATATTCATAAAATGAGAATAGTTAAAATGAGAACATTAAGATGAATAAGTGAAAATTTAAGAAAAGACGGGGTACGAAATGAAGAAAGTTGTTTATGTGACTTCTTTGGATTGAAAGGATTGCAGAAAGTCATATGCAAATGAGAGCAATTAATGCACCAATGAGGAAGAGGTATTTGATTCATGTTGAGGGAACAAAAAGAGGTACAAAAAAAAAACCTAAAATAGCACTGGTAGAAGGTTGATATTGGATATGATAGAATGGCGGAGAAGAATACATGTGGCCAACACTGATTTTTCTTTTTTTTGATAGGTAAACAGAAAACTATTATTAATGAAAAAATTAGGAAGAGTACAAGTTGTTCATGATGATGAACAACTGGGAAAAAGAACAAACAGCACAGCAAAAGAAGCAATCAGGAAACTAAGCTAAGAGAAGACATAAACTCAAAGAGAGAAGAACAATCAGTAAAACCCCAATAATGAGACCACTCCAAAAGACTTCGTTGGCATAAACCCTTTAACTCATCCAACGTCTTCTCATTATCCTCAAAAGGAACGACGATTTCGTTCCAACCACACACTCCACATTAAGCACCCTGGAACCAAATTCCAAATGTCCGAATTATGATTCCCAAGCCACTGATGCCAACAAGATAACAAACCTGCCACTGGTCCTGGCATAACCCAATGAATACCACACACTGATTTTTCTATTGAATATTTTTCCTTGACTCCGAAAAGGATTTCATCTATTTGGAGATCCTTGGTGCAAACCTATTGTGATAAACTCTGTAGTTTCCTTTCATTTTTGCTAAATTCTGTAGTTTCTGAATTTAAACTCCTACCATGCACTTGAACTAGTAGTAGGAGCCCATCTATACCCACTGAATTATTTCAATTCATTAAAAATTGGTTTAGAGAAACTTTCAGTAGCTATGAACTTTTCTTTACGAATTATGTGAGACTACACATATGGCAAAGAAAATGCTCAAATGAGATATCAATTAGCATAATACTTTTTTTGCTGGTAAGTTAAACATGCACACTGTGGGTCTTAAACCCACCACTTCACCTTCCACCTTACTCTTACAAGGGAAGGAGATGCCATTGAGCTAGTGCTCATTGGCCAATTAACAACATATAATTTTCAACTACATTTATACTTCTTTACTATATTCTGACGCAAGTGCATCTTCTATAAGCTGTTTTAAGATATTTTGATTGAGTTCACACTGGCAGCCTTAGCTGTTAAGAACGGTTAGTTACAGCTATCTTTGTGTCCAAACAAGGACCTTAAGGCAGTTAGCTTATGCAGCAGCCATTCTTCTCTGAATTAGTTAGTCTTGTTAATGAAGTAGTTACTTGTATTAGATGTAAGCAGTATTAGTTTGACACTTGGCAAGAAACAAATGGTTGCTAGTTGTAGGACAGATTGTATAAGTACTCTTGTACTCTCATTTAGTGCCCAACCCCCTACTAAATGTTTTAAGCAACTCTCAGCCTAGACACATTCCCCACACCAGTTTATTGAGCTACCTTCCCACATGTCTATCTCCAATATTTTCAATGTGCAACACCTTACTCCTTACCATGATCCGAAGGAGGCCAAGAGGCCAAGTGCTTTCTAAGGAGGGCAGCCTGATGCAGGAGCATCTTCTAAGCTGTTTCAAGATGTTTTGAATCTTTTGATTGAGTTCAAGCTGGCAGCCTTAGCTGTTGAAAACAGTTAGTTACAGCTATCTGTGTGTCCAAACAAGGACCTTAGGCAGTTGGCTTATGTGGCAGCCATTCTTATCTGAATTAGTTAGTCTTGTTAATGAATTAGTTACTTGTATTAGATGTAACCAGTGTCAGTTTGACAAGAAACTAATGGCTGTTAGTTGTAGGACAGATTCTTGTACTCATATTTTGAAATCAGTTTTTGAGAACTAGTGATTTTAAGCTTTTGTGTGCTTTTCATTGGAACTTAGTGTTCTTGCAGAGGTGCCTAACCACCTACTAAATGTTCTAAGCAACTCTCATTGCTAAGCAAATCCAAAACAGTTCAGTCTACACACATTCCCTGCACCATATTCCCTAGTAGTTAAGCCTTTCTATCTGTTCTGCTAAACAACACAAATGGTAGAGTAGCATAGTCATACGTCCAATGTTTACAATTAATATACAAAAAATACTACTAGATACACAGGTATGAATATTTACATATAATATCCTTCCAAAAAAATAAAGTTGTTCTCATTTCTTAATATATTCTTCCATGTCTAATCAAGCAAAACAAAAAAATTAGAACTAACATGTAAATTCATTTACAATCAAGAGAGTTGACATACTAGAATCTAACCTTTGTGTGCTCCCTGTGTTTGATGAATCTGGAAAACCACCACGGTTTGATGCCATGTCTGCCCAAAAAAATCCCAAAAAGAAATATGCACAGTGAATGTTATGGACAGTAACGACAGTTAAAGAAATATGGGCATATTGACACACAACACAAGGACAAACCAATTTACAGTTAATGTTAAGAAGCAATAAATATGGACCTTATCAATTACCTAAACACAAGGAAACTTTAACATAGCTACATCATATGATTTAACTATCGATTTCTGTTGATTGTATAAAGCATTAAAATGAAGAAAATATTTATAGTATATAAGCATGCTTTCCAAGTTCCAGCAATCCTATTTTAAAGAACTTATATTTTTCTTTGGAACAGTCCCTAGTTTAAAGCACCAGCCAACATAGTCCAACAGTCAAAAGGTGTTTTGGTGGAGCCATTGGCAGGGGAAATTCAATTCGGATATTTGGAATATGGTTCCTAGTTGCTTGATGTGGATTGTTTGGACAGAAAGAAATCGGCGATCTTTTAAGGCTACTGAGAAATCACTGGATCAATTACAAGCTTTATGCCACCGAACTCTCTTTAAGTGGTCTAGGTGCTGGGTTTCTTCGAATTGTTCTTCTATAATAAAGTTTCTTTCTTCGGTTGGAATTGTCCCTTAAGTTCTATTTTCTTTGATGTTGTTTGTTGTTTTTTCTTGTGTACACCATCATTAACACCTAGTATTTTTTTTTTTTTTTTTTTTGATAAGTAACACCTTGTATTTTCCTTCTATGCTTCTTTTACATCTTGATTAATATTATTCTTATTACCTATCAAAAAAAAAAAAAGTACAAAAGGCATCTAAGGGAGGGGTGAGTTCTTGAGTTCAAATCTCACTCTCAACCCAAAAAATTCAATAAAACAAATAAAAAATAATAAACTGTCTTCAAACTATTTTGTAGGGGGCATAAACTCTTGCATTAATTTTTTTCGCTTTATTTCTCAGCTTTTGAAAGGCTGGAAAGTAACAAAGATAACTCCATAGAATATTTTCAATAACTTTTCTTTCCAGCCCCAAGCATCTAAATATTTGTTGGAGCTCTCAGTTTTTTTTTTTTTTCCTTAATTTCTAAGTTACACAAGCATCCTGTGGGTCTTGAACCCACAATCTCAACCCCACCCCCCTTTCTGCTCTTTTAATTTTTTTAAAATAAATATTGTAATATCCCTACTATATATATATATATATATATATGTATTAAGATAATATCCCTAACAACACCAATACCTAACAACAATCCAGTGCCTCTGTAAATTATCAATAGTTAAGATTCTTTACCACGCGTCTGTCCACAGGAAGAAACAAACCTTCATTGGCACATTTGGTTTCCACACAGTCTTCATGGGAAAAGACATATTAGAACTCTAGTGTCAGACCTAATAGTATGATTGAACTTCCAAAACCTCTCGGGAAGAAGGTTTCCGGCAGAGCTTATCTATTCCATCTCCTCTCCACTCCAGAATAAATAAGATCCATGAAGGCAACAACCGACTCTAACCACCCACTTTATAGCTGATAAAACAATGAAAAGTATCCTACCCCTCCTAATACTCTTCCAAAGGCAGACCCCCATAAGGTCCCCATACAACATTAGAACACCAGTCTCCCCCCCACCCCCCAAAAAAAAAACACACACACACACTGCCATACTTCAAGTCCACTACCCTTCTCCATAAAGCATCTCTCCATAGCATACTGCCACAAACCATTTACCCAACAAAGACGCTTATGTGAATTATTACTTGGGGTCGCTAAATGATGGGGGAAATCATTAATTGAATCTTAGGTTTGCAAGAGTTTTCCATATTTGGGAATTAGGTCACTTGATTCTAAGTTTGATATTCTATATTCTAATATCCCTAGAAGAGATGAAGACTATGATAGTTTTAGGTGGAGGCTTAATTACAATGGTAGGTTTGAAGTTCGTTCTCTCTGTGAGGTGTCAAGAGGATATAGGTGCCTGTTTGACATCTCGTTTTGAAATGCACTTATTCAAAGTACAGCTTTTTTAAACATCACTTTTTTTCATTGTATAACTTTTTAAATAAGATGTACCAAACGGACACTTGATCATAGCCATTTCCCAGGAAAAGTATCGCACAACAAGACTCCTAAGAAAGTTGCTTTCTTTGTGTGATAGAAGCCAAGAGTATTCAGCACAACAAGACTCCTAAGAAAGTTGCTTTCTTTGTATGATAGCAACCAAAACAAGGTATTGACTTGGACTAGAGTCGTACTTGTAAATGTAGTGGTGAGATTGGATCATTTGCTACTTCCTAAAAAATGTTTCTTTCATTGTGTGATAGTAGCCAAAAGAGATATTAACTTGGACTGGTGTTGTATTTGTAAATGTATTAGTGACTCTGCAACATTTGTTACTTGTGTGGTGGCTCCCAAGTTGTCGCCTTTTGCTTTCTCTATATTTGGAGTCCAATGGGTCATGCCAAGAGGTGATTGATATGCTTTCGGGTGGAGGAATCTGTTTGGTAATCATAGGAGTTCTCTTATTAGGAATGCAGCCCCTATTTGCTTGATGAGGACAATCTTGCATGAGAAAAACAAGAGTACTTTTAATGATGTGGAGCTATCTATTTTCGAGATAAAATCATTGTTTTTGACGTTGGTGTTTGAGTGGCCCTACACATCTGGTGGCACCAACGCACATTATATTGTAGAGTTCATTCATTCCCTTTCTTATTTGAATGTGATTGTTGAATATTGTGATTTCCTAAGCAAGCTTTGTGTACATGAGGTTTCCTCATTTGGATAAAATTTATTATTATTTATCCAAAAAAGAGCATAGGAGTTCTCTTATTATGAATGTGACCCCTCTTTGCTTGATGAGGGCAATCTTGCATGAGAAAAACAAGTGTACTTTTAATGTGGAGCTATCTCTTTTTGAGATAAAACCATTGTTTTCCTCATTTGGATAAAATTTATTATTATTTATCCAAGAAAAAAAAGGGGGGGAGGGGAAACAAAAACACACATACACATAAAACTTAATACATGGAATTATGGACATGTTACTGTCTTGACAACCTCTCTAATTGATTTTCTTCTCTTATTGAAACTTTCGACACAATGTACATATTGCATATTAATATTTTTCTTGATGAATAACATAGAGATATTTTGTTTTTCAAAGAAGACATATAAACCCCATTAGCATACAATGACCATATACAAAGCAGAACATTTAGGAATTCGGCACTAAACTAAGGTTCTTGAATAGGATTTGATGTCTACAGGTTTAACTGTTTAAGCAGGTTAAGTAATAAAAAGATTGGATTTGAAAATGTTTCAATGGTTATTTGATGTTAAAACAGTGAGTAGAACAAGAAACAATGAAATAAACACTGGGCAGTCACACCTAGATTTCCTAAGGAACCACCATTAGGAGGGAGAAGGCAATAAAAAAGGTCGTACCCAATGCACAAAACTCCCACCTTTTTTTTTTAATAAGTAATAAAAGGCACAAAACTCTCACTTTTGAGGGGTCTAGGAGAGGTCATAGTAGGTAGCCTTAGCCCCTCCCTCCACCAACAAAAAATTACATCCTCAAAACTTAACTTAAGCTACTGGAATTTCATTAAATTCATTCTCTTTATTTCTATCTTTTATTGAATATAAAGATTCTTTTATTGGCTATTGTCAAGTAACCTTTTACTTCTAATAATAACATGAAATCTGAAAAGTAATTAAGAATTTCTAGTGCCCATTTGGCATACCATTTTGAAACTGCAATTTTTCAAAGTAAAATCTTTTTAAACCTCTTTTTTTTTTTCCTAAGTACAGTGTTTTCAAAGAGCAGAAAAATAAATTGTGCCAAAAGGGGGGTTAAACCAAATAGGACTCAAAACGTAAGCTAAGACTCATGGTCCTCTAGAATAGCCACTACAGCATACTATTCCAGAAAATCTAGAAAAAAACCAAACTACCCTATTTTAGTAAACCTTTATTAAAACTGAACCACTAACTTTCTAGTGGATAATGGCATATTGAAATATCTAACTAATAAGGGATTTGCAATTAGACTGAGCTAAGAACTGATGTACTTCCAGCCTGGTAAGGCAGACATCCCATTTACAATCCACACACTGATTCAGAAGCAAGAAAACTACGGAAAAGATAATTATATATTCCAGAATCTGGTGAGGAAGTTTTGACAATTACAAGTGCTTGTAATGGGGGGGGTACGTAGCTTCTTCATTGAGTCCAAATTTTTTCAATTAGTAGTAGAGGAAGGGGGTCGTTATTTCTTGTTAAGGATTTTTGAGAGGGGCAAATTCTGTATGAGATCAGTTTTTATGGGCAAGAATGCAGCACAATGGCTGATGTTTAACATTGAACATCTTGTTGTTGGTGAGAGTTCCAAACAGTTTTTCACTTTTAGAGAAGGTGACATTGCATTTACTCTCCAAAGGAGTTCCAACTCTTTTGGTCAGTTCTTGTTGTTGACTGAACTCAAAGCCGGTGGGTCTAGGAGGTCGCTTATTATACCGGAAGGTAAAGAGAGATTTGGTTGGAGGGCTTTTGGCCTGGAACTTAGAAAGCTGCTGAATCCTTCTCGATATGCAGTGGGTGGAGAAGGTTTTCCTAAGTTCATTCCTCAGATGCGGAGGTTTAACTTGGAGGCTCAAAACTCTTGCACTTTTGCTGAAGTTGTGCAAGGCATTCACGGTAGAACAGAGGATAGAAAGCAGTCAAACCAACTAGGATTTACAGTCAAGGGGAAAAAATCACAGTTAGGAGAGGAGAAGACGGGGATGAATCTGAGACTTACAGGTGCAAAAACAGGGGATTTTCCGGTGGGTAAGTCTGATAAGTTGGAGGTGGTGGGAGGGGTGAGGAGGGAGCATTGCATTAATGAGGTGGTGGAGGTAGGTGAGCAAAATTTGACAGACACTAGGATACGTTTCCCAAGTCTGAATTTGAATTCTAAAGCTTATGGAAAGGGGAAGAGGAGTGATTTCAGGAGATCTTACTGGACTGACAGAAGTCTTGTCATGGAAGTTGACGTGATAGGGAGGAGGCGGGTTTCCTGGGTTAGAAAGAAAGAAGGAGACATGAAGATCAAAGGGGACTCACGGGCAGTGGGTTGGGATTGCAAAAAAGATGCATCAAAGGCCCTTTTATGGGTTTCACAGGGAACTAACCAGAATGTTGTACAGCCTGTGATGGGCCTAGGAACTGGCCCAGTGTTGACCGACACAGGCTTGGGCCACTTTAACTCAGTTCTTTCAGGCCCAAGCACATTTGAAGTGGGCGAGAGTTCTTTGGTAGGAGAAAGGATATCAGCCCAGGCTCAGGTGTCTTCGACGCACTCCATGGTCCATCTCCAATCACTCGATCTTGAGCCAGAAGAGCTGGACCAGTGCGCAAAGCTTCCGGCGGAGGTCGACGGCCCTTTCTCCGCCGGAACAAGCTCCGGCGAGCCCAGGTTGCCTCTGGGTAAGGCCGATGGCCTCTCCTCTGCCGGAACCAGCTCCGGCGAGCCCAGGTTGCCTCTGGGTAAGGCCGATGGCCTCTCCTCTGCCGGAATCAGCTCCGCTGGACCTTTGTTACCACCGGGTAAGGTCGCCGGCCCCTTCTCCGTCGGAAATAGCCCCGGTGAACCCATGGTGTCACCGGGTAAGTCAGTTAAGGTGTTATTGCGTTCATCGGTTGAAAGTTTTTTAGCGGATTTCTTTTTGAGCTTATCTCGGGCTGGGCTTGTGGTTTTGGGTGACAAAGATGGGGTTGAAGGTGGCTGGGTCAGTTGTGCTAACGTTAGACCGGAAGCTGTCCTTGATCTTGAACAATCCAGCTTAACGGTGTTTCCCACCAAGGCACTGTGTGGTGTCCCTGGGGTGAGTGCTTTGGCGGAGGAAGGATTGAACAGTATGGGTTTGGGTGGAGAGGACAGTTTTTCTATGCCTCTGTTGGCAATCACTCCCTTTGGGTTACCTTCGCCAACCGACTTGAATTGTGGTAATGAGACAATGGAGTGTGTGAATATGTTGGATGTTTCTAGATGGGTGAAGAGCAGACTTCCTGGTTTTAGTAAACTGGTGGGGCTGCCTTTGAGCCGACATGAGGAGCTATGTATTGCCTTGTTACAAAAGATTGAGAGGGAGACGGAGGCTGCCAAGGTGTTGAACAGGAAAGTTTCAGTTTCTAGAAAAGTTGTCATCTATAAGGATAAAGGGAAGAGAGAGCTGAGGAATTTGCAATCTTCGGTTAATTATGATGGTAGGTAGTGTGTTGGCTGCTGAGCTAACTTATCAGCTGGGGGTTTCTTGTCTTTATGAATTTAAAAATTCTTTCTTGGAATGTTAGGGGGCTGAATGACTGTCGGAAACGTTCGATAGTGAAAATTCTTTTGCGTGAGTGGAAGTGTGATGTAATTTGCCTTCAGGAAACTAAGCTTTCTGGCCTGGACAGACAGATGGTTGGCAGCCTGTGGAGTTATCCTTTCGTGGATTGGGTGGCTTTGGATGCTATCCAGACAGCCGGTGGGGTGTTGATGATGTGGGATAGTAGGGTTTTAGAGAGGTTGGAGTTTTTGGTGGGTTCTTTTTCTGTGTCTGTTCGGTGGCAAAAGGTGGGGGACAGATTTAGTTGGGCGTGTTCTGGGGTCTACGGCCCAGTTGATAACAATGCGAGGGGCCTAATGTGGGACGAGTTGGTTGGTGTTCAGTAGTATTGGAACGTCCCTTGGTGCTGCATTGGGGATTTTAATATTGTTCGTTTCCCTAGTGAATGGTTGGGTAATTCTCGTCTTACTTCGGCAATGGAACTTTTTTCGGAGTTCATTGAGGATCTTAATTTGATAGACTTGCCTCTGGAGGGAGGGCGCTATACTTGGTCTAGCGGATCAGAGCAGCCTTCGATGTCTAGGATAGACAGAGTCTTGGTATCTCCTGATTGGGAGGAGCGTTACCCGGATGTGATCCAACAGATTTTACCTCGCCCTGTTTCAGACCATTTCCCTATTATAGTGGAGGTTGGGGGAATGGCGAGAGGGAAAAGCCCGTTTAGGTTTGAGAATATGTGGTTAAAGACGGCTGGGTTTACTGATAGAGTGCATTCTTGGTGGAATCGACATTCGTTCTCTGGTACTCCTAGTTTTGTATTTGCCAAAAAGCTGAAGGCTTTGAAAGAAGATATCATTCAGTGGAATCGTTTGGAGTTTAGTCATGTCGGACGCAAAAAGACTCAATTATTAGAGGCTTTGAAATTATTAGATGCCAAGGAAGGGGAGTTTGGCCTCTCTGACGCAGAATCTAGAGAGAGAGCTGTGGTGAGATCTGAAGTAGAGAATCTTCTCTCCTTGGAAGAAATCTCTTGGAGACAAAAATCTAGGATGTTATGGATAAAGGAAGGAGATAATAATACTAAATTCTTCCATAAGGTGGCTAACTCCCACAGAAGGTTTAATCATCTGAGTACTTTGGAGGTGGATGGGGTGATTTATGAGGAGGAATCTGAGGTGATTGCTCAGGTAGTAAACTTTTATAAACATCTGTGTAAGGAGACAGAGGAGTGGAGGCCTTTTGTGGAAGGTTTGGAGTTTGATCAGATAAAGGAGTCAGAGAGGGGTTGGCTTGAAAGGAGATTTGAGAGGGAGGAGATTCTTCTAGCTGTTAATGAGTTGGCCGGAGATAAAGCTCCAGGTCCAGATGGTTTTTCTATGGCTTTTTTCCATCATTGTTGGAGAGTGGTGGAAAGTGATGTTCTAGCAGTTTTTGAGGAGTTCTATAATCATAGTAAGTTTGAGAAATCTTTGTACGCTACCTTTATAGCCCTGATTCCTAAGAAGAATGATGCTTCCAATATTCAAGACTTCAGGCCTATTAGCTTGGTGGGGAGCTTGTACAAGATCTTGTCCAAGGTTCTGGCAAACCGCTTGAAACTGGTCTTAGATCAATTGATTTCTGAGTCTCAGAATAGTTTTGTGGGAGGTAGACAGATTCTTGACTCGGTTCTCATTGCCAATGAGTGTGTTGATAGTCGAGTGAAGAGTAAGATCCCGGGGGTCATTTGCAAGCTAGACATTGAGAAAGCTTACGATCATGTGAATTGGGAGGCCCTTCTAGATCTTTTGAAGAAAATGGGTTTTGGGGAGAAGTGGTGTAGGTGGATTCGCACTTGTATTTCTACTGTCCAGTTTTCTATTTTGATTAATGGGGCTCCAGCTGCCTTTTTTGGGAGCACGAGGGGTCTGAGACAAGGGGATCCGCTATCTCCATTGTTGTTCTTGGTCATGATGGAGGTCTTGAGTAGAATGCTGAAAAGAGTTAAAGGTGCTGGCTTAATTAGGGGTTTTAAGGCTGATGGAAGGCGGGGTGAAGGGGAATGTGTCTCGCATCTTCTGTTTGCGGATGATACTATTCTGTTCTGTGATGCGGAAATGGAACAGATCCTTCATGTGCGGATGCTTCTCCTTTGCTTTCAAGCTGTGACAGGTTTGAAGGTTAATGTCTTGAAGAGTGAGATGGTTCCTATAGGGGAGGTTAATAATGTTCATTCCTTGGCAGAGATTTTGGGTTGTCAGATTGGGTCTTTGCCTATGACCTACCTTGGTATGCCGTTGGGGGCTTCCCATAAGTCCCCTTCTATTTGGAATCCTATCTTGGAGAAAATTAATCGGAAGTTGGCCGGATGGAAGAAGCTGTATTTGTCAAAAGGTGGTCGTCTGACTCTTCTTAAGAATTCGCTTTCTAGCCTTCCTACTTACTATTTATCTCTTTTTACCATCCCTTCGCATGTGGCTAAAAAGATTGAGAAGATTCAGAGGAATTTCCTGTGGGGGGATTCGAAGATGCATTTGGTGGGGTGGGATAAGGTGTGTGCTCCTAAGGCTAATGGTGGTTTGGGGATAAGGAAATTAACTACCTTTAATAGAGCCTTACTAGGAAAATGGTTATGGCGGTTTGGGGTTGAGGAGACTCGTTTTTGGAGGAGGGTTGTAGCTTTGAAGTTTGGGGAAGAGTGGGGGGGATGGGCTTCCAAGCTAGGTAGGGGTGTTCATGGTTGTGGTTTATGGAGAAGTATCCGAAAAGGTTGGGAGGTTTTTAGCAAGCATATCCGGTTTGAGGTAGGGGCAGGGAATAGAGTGAAGTTTTGGACAGATCAGTGGTGTGGGGATCTTCCTCTTCATCTATCCTTCCCGGTAGTGTACCGGATAGCCACTAATAGAGAGACATCTGTGGCCACTTCTCTCGAACGGTTGGGGACCGAGACTCGTAGAAGCTGGAAGGTTTTGTTACTTAGGGATCCAAATGATTGGGAGATGGGAGAGGTGGATGAATTCCTTCATACCTTGGGTTCTAATCTTCCTCAATCTGAGCAAGGCGACCGTATGATTTGGAAATTGTCGAAGAAAGGGGATTTTAACATCCGCTCATTCTACGATAGGCTTCGAAGTCCCTTGCCTATTTTCTTTCCTTGGAAAGGTATTTGGAAGGTTAAGGCTCCTACGCACGTCTCTTTCTTTGTTTGGACGGCAACTTGGGAGAAGATTCTTATAGGGGACATTCTGCGATGTAGAGGCTTTGATTTTGTTGACTGGTGCATTATGTGTCGTTATAATGGGGAGACGGTGAATCATTTGCTTCTCCATTGTGAAAAAGCTTATAAGTTGTGGAGTTTGGTTTATAGATCTTTTGGGATTTCTTGGGTTTTGCCAAGGTCAGTTGCAGATACGCTTTTCGGCTGGTGGAATTGGCTTGGAAAGCATTCTTCTAGCATTTGGAATCTAGCTCCGCTGTGCCTAATGTGGTGTATTTGGAGGGAGCGAAATTGGCGTACTTTTGAGGACAGGGACAAATCCGATGACCAGTTGCTTGCTTACTTTAGTGGCACTCTTTTTGATTGGTCTAGGGCTTGGGGACTCACCTCTAGTGATTCTCTCCCTTTGTTTCTTTGTTCTCTCCTTTGTAATTAGCTCTTTGCTGGTTTCTGTTTGTTTTTGTGTTTCGTTTCTTTTTTGTTTGTTTCTTCCTCTGTAATCTTTGCTCTGCCTTGTGTTTTCATGAGGTAGTTCTTGAATATACTTCTTTCTTATTTATCAAAAAAAAAAAAAACTTTCTAGTGCTTGAAGAGCTCTAGACATGACATTAGGGGGAAAATAAAAACCAACTTTCTAACTTAAAGAAACTTATTATTGTATTCAGACTTAATAATAACTAAAGTAGCCTATGAAATGTGCCAAGAAGGCCCCACATAAAAACTAGGCAACAATTCAAAGTCCATTTGGGTTTTTTTTTTTTTTTTGCTTTTTGAAAATGGGTTGTTTGAAAAAGTTGGACTTAAATAAAAAGTGATGTTTTAAAAAGCTATACATTGAACAAGTGCAGTTGCAAACCGCTGAAACAAACGAGCTCTTAATCTTGTTTTTCCTCAAACTCTAAAGTTTATATAATATAAGTTATATAAGAGCTTCCATATATGCAAAATTAAATGATGAAATAAGGTATGTCAAGTCAACAACCCAAACCTTACATACCAGAGGGTCCATTTTGATGAGGGCCTGTTGAACGATTCATAAACCGACCATGAGATTTTTCATCAGCATACCCAGGTCTTCCTCCCATCCCACGTTCATATCCACCAAGATAATCATGACCAAACCTGTACCATCATCAACATTATGTGAAAGTAGCCAAAAAAAAAATTGTAAGACGTTAAACCACTTATAAAAAATGAATTATTAAGATAATATATAAAAACTAATTAAAATAATAAGTTCTTCAAATCAGCCCCAAAGAATAATTTCTTAGCTCCAATAAGAAGAGGGAAAGTGTCCATGGAAATAAGAATTCAAATCAAAATATGCAGACAATCAGGGAGAGAGAAGAGGGAAAGCCCTCACATGAAATAAATCCAGCACACAAAATATAGGGGGAGAATATCTTTGCTACCCTATAATTTATTTGGATTCACTTGGCCCTCCTAAAGTTTGTTCTATAAGCTAAGCTAATTGGCATGTTTTGTCAATCTAGAAGGTAAAAACTAACAGTCTATCATGAAGGTAATACAAAGTGAAACTGGAAAAATGAAAACAAGCCATGCCACAAGAAGATGAATAAAATTTACCCCTTTTTTATCTTTATCTTTCTTTCTTTTTTTTGAGAGTAGAGGGGTTGTGGGGAGGAACATCTTACTACCAACATAATCTTTTGTAAAAAATAATTCAAGGCTAGTACTGTAAAACCCATCAACTTTCTCAATAGCCTCAAAACAAATCCCTAAAGCTAGGATTGCACACAGTCTGGGTTCGGTCAGGTTGGAAGTAAACACATCACCTGACCAGATCATGTCGTGTTCAGAAAAATTGCACCTGATGCCGACCAACAATGTTCAGATAATCGAGTTAACTAACATTTTATGTAATTGTTCAGGCTAAAGTCAATTTCATCATTTTGAAGTTGCTAATGAAAAATTATAAAGCAGCTGAGTTGGTAGAAGTTTTGTTTGCCAAAATTGGAAACAACCAAAATTCTAACCAAAAAAACATAATCCATCTTCAAGTATTTGACTCCCTCTCTTCCCATGACAAATAGAGAGAGAGAGAGAGAAAAGGAAATCCTACATATGGGTCGTAGGTCTAGCAATATAGATTAGAGCAAAAAATGTCAAATAACCCCTCACAAAAATACGAATTAAAGGGTTTTACACAATGTATTTCTGTTTTTGATTTCATGCAATCTGTTTCTGTTTCTATTTCTATTTGATTTGTTTGTATTTGTTTCAAGTTCAGTCTGTTCATCAACAAGATATTTTAATGAAAATATCTATTACCTATCCAAAAAAAAAAAATACGAATTAAAATCAAGACAAACACGAAGAAAAATATGTTGAACAGTGCAAACTTAAATGCACAGTAACTTGGAGTATATAACCATAGTTTGTAGCAATATTTCCATAACTCTCATCACTGCAGCAGGTTCTATGCTCACTCTATTCCTTTTTTTCTCTCACTCTCATCTCACTTGTTCAGACTTTGAGGGGTCAAGGGGTCTACCAAGGACCCTCACTTAGTTGTTTCCAGCAAAGCTCAATGCTAGGATTGATGCCAGCAGTGCATGTATGGCCAACTCAATTTTACAAATTGAGCAAAGGTTTGAGTCTGAAAATGTAAATAAAGGATGAGGGATAGGGGATACATGTAAATAAAGGATGAGAGAGAGAAATCTCAATGTGTCAAGGCAGAGGAATTCTGAGAGACTAATAAAATAAAACTACATGTATGTTTCTGAGAGTTGTTTGTTCAACACCCAAACTGAAACTGTTGGTCTATCATTTTAATTAGCTGATTTAGACCAAAACAAGGGATGAAACCAACCAAAATCAGTTTTGTCACTTGGGTTGGGTTTTGCACACCCCTAAAACAAAGGGTATGAGATAAGGGAAGATGCCAAAAAATTGCCCATGTTTGCTGTTCTGTTCGGAGTCACAACAAATCTATATTAGCAACAGTGCCTTATGCAAGTTTTGATATTCCCACCGTGCAAAACAGCCTATTTTCCATACCATTCCATCACAAAAGCACTTGTTTACTATAACAAACATAGACGTAGAAATACCCAATGCACAAAGCTCCCATTTTGGAAGATCTGGGAGAGGTAGACGATAGGCAGCCTTACTCCTTTTTTTTGTTTTTGGTAAGTGCTGATTCTCAGTACAACCAACACAGACATTCCCAAAAAAATAATAATAGTGGAAATTAATGAGTGACCTAGACAACCCAAAATAATCGGTTGAAGATTCATAGCCCACCCCAAATTTTGGGACTAAGGCTTTGTTGTTGCTATTGTTGTTGTTCTCAAAATCTATGAGCACATCATGATAGGTCCTAACTTCTTCCCCTTCCCCCACAACCAAAGATAAAGATAGGCACAAACCATAAAACAAGACTGTTCAAGTGTAATATTGTGCATTTAAGAAAAAGGAAGCTTTAGATATAGGATTGGTGCTACATGTGCAAGTGTAATGGTGAATTGGTTGATCATCTTTTTCTTTATTGTCCAGTTGAAATAGATCGATGGGCTATGGTGTTCGGTTTGTTTGGAGTGAGCTGGGTTATGCCACAATCTATAGTGGGGCTTCTAGCGTGTTGGCAAGGAGATTTGGCCGTCATCGAAATGAGTATATATGGTTGATTGTTTCCCATTGCTCACTGTGGTGCCTTTGGAGGGAGAGAAATAGTTGGTGCTTTGAAGATAAGGAGAGATCCATATCGGACTTGAAGCTATTTTTCTTTAGAACTATAATGGATTGGTTGGCTGCTTTGCGGAACCAATCATTTTTATCTTTTCTTGATTTCTTAGATTCTTGTAATTTTTGTTCTTGATTGTTTGACCCCTCATACACTTCCTGTGTACTAGGGTGCTCCCCTTTTTTGATATCAATAAACTTACTACTTATCAAAAATAAAACTAGACTGTTCAACTAATGTAAAAATTATCACCATTTCTAACCAACTTTTGCACTTAAAATTTCATGATCATGAACTCCAAATTCTAATCACAAACATAATAAAAGCATATTAGGGTAAAATTTAGGTATAATACATTAGGTTCTCAGCATAGTTGTATTTATTTTTTATTTTTATTTTTTTTTGAGGAATTAGTTGTATTGAATTTAATTGTTCAATATGACACTGTTTGTACTTTATTGGTCGATGCAACCGTATGTTCGAATTTAATTGAGGAACTTAATGTGCAGCACCACCTGAGAAATTGTACCTTAGTTTTTTCCTTGAGTATTACACCAAAAAATCCTCAATCACAAGCCATAAACATATGCATTCAAATTTCAACAACAAAAAAACCTAGGATTGCACAGTCTGGTTCTGGGTTCAGTCAGGATGGAAGTAAACCCATCACCTGACCCAATCATGTCATGTTCGGAGAAATTGCACCTGATGCCTACCGAAAATATTCAGATAATCAAGTTAACAAACATTTAAGGTAATTTTTCAGGTATGGTCAATTTCATTGATTTGAAGTTGCTGCTGAAAATTTATAGAGTAGCTGAGTTGGCAGAATTTGTGTCTGCCAGAATTGGTAAAAACTAAAATTCTAACAAGAAAACACAACCCATCTTCAAGCACTTTGATTCCCTCTTCCCATTACAAAGAGAGAGAGAGGGTGAGATGGAAACCCTACATATGGGTCATAGGTCTGGCAATATACTTTAATCACAAAAATAAAAATTAAATTCAAGACACATTCCCATAAATAAACGAAAATTCAGCTTGTGTTTTTTTTTTTTTTTCTTTTTCAATTATACAAATATCTAAGCACTTAAAAACATGAGAAACATGTTTGAACACTGCACACTTAGGTGCACAGTAACCATAATGTAGCAATATTTCCATAACTCTCATCACAGCAGCAGGTATTCTGCTCACCCTCTCCCTTTTTTCTCTCACTCTCATCTCACATGTTCACTCTCTCCCAGATTTTGTCAGTTCTGGAGAGACTTTGTGGGGTCAAGGGTCTGCCAAGGATTCACTTAGTTGTTTCCAGCAAAGCTCATTGCTAGGATTGATGCCAGCAGTGTATGTATGGCCCACTCAATTTTACGATTGGAGTAAAGGTTTGTGACTGAAAATTTGAATGAAGGATGAGGTATAGGGGTACATGTCAATATATCATGGTTTTAAGTGCCCACACAAAAGAGAGAGAGAGAGAAATCTCATTATGTCAAGGGAAGGGAATTCCAAGAGGCTAATTACATAAAACCACATGTAAATTTCTGACAGTTGTTTCTTCAACAACCAAACTGGAAAACTGTTGGCTCTGCCATTTTAATAGCTAATTTAGACCGAAAAAAGGAATGAGACCAACTTTCGTCACACGCATTGGGTTTTTGCACACCCAAACCTAAAACCAAGGGGATGCGATAAGGGAAGATGCCAAGAAATACCCATGTTTTCTGTTCTGTTTGGAGGTCACAAGCAATCTATATTTGCAACAGCCCCTTACGCATGTGGTGATATTCCTACCATACAAAACAACCTAATTTCCATATTATTCAACCCCATGAACACTTCTTCGTTATAACCAACACAGACATACCCACCACACAAAACTCCCATTTTTGCATGGTCTAAGAGAGGTGATTGGTCGTCAACCTCACCCACATTTTTTTTTTTGGGGAGAGGTTGATTCCCTGTGTAACCAACACAGACATTCCCAAACAATAGTCAAAGTGGAAATTAATGAGTTTTTCTCAAAATCCATTAGCACATCATGATAGGTCCCAACTCCCCCCTCCCCCACAACCAAAGATAAAGATAGTCACAAGCCATAAAACAAAAAATATTCTACTACTACCCTGCACAAGACCGTTCAACAAATGTAAAAATTACCACCATCACGGACCAACCTTTTGCACTTAAAACCAAGACTGTTCAACTAATGTAAAAATTACCACCATTAGTGACCAACCTTTTGCACTTAAAACATCACGACAATGAACTCCAAATATTATAAAACAGAGTTACAGTTTCTTAGCTATAGTACATTAGAATCTCCAATTAAATTCAAACACCGTTGTAGTGAATTTAATTTTCTCTACTTTATCCAGGTTCATTGTGTTTGAATATAATTAAGAAACCCATATCTAAGTTTTTCCCTAAATATTACACCAAAAAACCTCAAATCACAAGCCAATAAATTTTGTACCAACTAATAATGATAATGTCCAATATTTAGGATATAACTTAAGTATAATACTGTTTGCACTGTTTTCACACGCAACAATGTAATTGAATTTAATTGAAGAACCTAATGTACGGTACAAACTAAGAAACAGTACCAAAGTTTTGCCCTAAATATTCCTCAATTAGTCACAAGCCATTAACATAAGCATAAAAAATTGTGGCAAATAATAATCAAGCATATAAATTTTAATTGAGAAACCTAATGTACAGCACATAAAGGAACTGTACCTATCGTCGGGACCATAACCGCCACGAGGGCTCCCACGGCGAGAGCGCTTTAAAGGCGGAGGCGAGCGGCGAGGAGGAGGATGAGGCGAGTAGCGGCGGTCGCGGTCGCGATAAGGGGGAGGAATAGGGCTAGGGCTACGGCGGCGCTTGTAGTCCCTCTCCCTATCCCTCGGCGACATGTTCCGGTCGTAGTAATCGCGGCGGTGGTTCGGAGGGCGATCGAAGTCCCTGTCGTCTCTCCTATCCCTAGAGTCTCTCTCCCTCCTACCGCGAGACGGCGGATGAGGCATAGACGGAGGAGGTGGCGGTGGAGGCGGTGCTGATGCATCGTCCTCCGCTACGACGGAGGTGGCGGCGGCGGCGGCGGAGGTTGAAGCCTTCGGGGATCGGTCAACAGAGTCGTGAGGCATGTTCATGACTTCTGCCATAGATGAAAGAATTTTTGAAGGGTGAGAAAGAATAGCCCTAGAAAACAAAAAATTATAAGTAATTTTAATGGATATGAAGGGGTAGAAGTGGAATTAAAAAAATGAGAGAGAGAGAATTGAGGACCTGAAGAGAAGTGAAGTGTGGAGAGTGAAAGAGTTGAGAGTTGAGAGTTGAGAGAGAGTAATGGAGAGAATTTTTTGGGGTTTTTTTTTTGTTTTTAAAGTTTGTTTAAACGAGAGAGCGAGAAAGCGTCCTTTCAAGCTCGCCTTCTTTTCTTCCAATCCGTCTCTGGTGGTGATAAAATGGCGTTTCCGATAGGGGGAACGCGTGCTAAAATAATAATAATAATTTTTCATAATTTTTTGATAAAATATTATATAATTTTTTTTTTTTACAAAATTCGACAAAAAATAACTTTTCAAATTTCAAAAAATAAAAATAAAAAATTAAGTAAATTTTAAAGACCAATCTTATTTTTTCACTACTATAGAAAAACAAAATTGTATTTTTCACTTTTTTTTTACCTAAATGCTATATGTTTTTTATGGTGTCACAGAAATCATCAAACTCCATAACTCGTCCATATGTCTTGTCCAACGAAAGACAAGCTACGATAAATCAAATAGGCGAAGTGAATGTTCCAAGCGTTCTGGCTAACCTCGTCCGTCTATGGACGGACAATACCTCATGGAATCTTAGGGCAAGCCGTCCAAGATGGTCCCGTCCATCTTTTACTAAAGATGGACGAGTTCACCATAGAACGACCCGTCCAACCTAGGTAACTTACATAGCGGTTATGGAAGTTACCCTCAATTCTCCGGACTCCTCGACATTGGGAACGGTTACTAAACAAATAACCGTTCCACGCATACTATATAAGGCTTCTTCGATGAAGGGTAAGGAGATTCAGACAATTTTACTTTGAGAAAATACTTCTTCCTTACAGAGAGTTCAAAAGTAACTAACTTCATCATCGGAGGACTTTTGGCCGGTCCCCTCTGATTCAGTGTTCTTTGTATTACAGGATATAAACCAAAGATCATCGCTCGAGTCTTGTTAACCCACTGATATTCAAGGAATCATCAGTTTTATTTTTATGACAAAATTCGAGAAAATTTTATAATTTGTTAGGACTAAAAAAAATACATTTTCAAATTTAAAATAAAATAAATGAAAAATTAACTAAATTTTAAGGACCAATCTTTTATTTTCACTACTATAGAAAAAATATATTATATTTTTCACTTTTTTTCCCTACAAATGATGCTCTATATGTTTTTTCATTCTTTCTAATTTTAATTTTCTATTAAATATGTTTGAGTAGAAAATAATTTTTAATTATCTTTGTCCAAAAAGTAGTCTAAATAGGGATTGGAGTTGAGTTTCCTTATAGATCAATAGGTTATGTTGTAGGTAGATACTTTGAAATATGGTAAGATTATTTGTACTTGTTGTTGATACCATATTGTATCTACCTCCAATTTTCATGCCAAACATCGAAAATTCCAAAAAAATCATTTACTCATTGGAGGATCATGGGAATGTTTAGATCATCATGATTTTAACCCAGATGGGTATCAGAGCACTCGAAGTGCAGTTTGAAGTCAAAATGCCCCTATTAATCGAGAGTTGATTGAAGGTCAAAATTGATCAAATCTCCAGCAAAAGGATATGTTCCATGTTTTTACATCAAACTTAGGGTTATCAAAGATTTTTATCAAGTTTGACCAATAGTTGACTTCTAGTGATCGAAAACCAACTTTTGATCCGACCGTCCAATTAGGGTAAAACCAAAGTCATTGCAAAGAATATTGAATTTCCTTTCAAATGACTGCTCAAAGGGTCGAAATTGGAGTTAAAACGGTTGAGATATCTTGAAAATCATACTAGGCATATCAACTCACTTCTTAAGGCCATAACTTTTGATCTGACCGTTCGATTTTCAAAGTGTCAAATGATCTGAAAACTAGACATCCATATCTTTTCAGTGCCACAAGAATCGGGTCAATTGGAGTCCAGGAAAGCTTTTAAATGAGCAACCGAAGTTGAAATTAGAAAAAAGATGGAAGAAAATAAAATTGCTAACGTTAATAGGAACACCTGGCACACACTTAGTGCAAGCTGGAAGGCAAAACGTCACAAAAATTAATATAAATACCCCCCAGCTCCCAAATTGCAAAAAAAAAAAAAAAAAAAAAAAAAAAAATTTGGGGTCCTAGAGCAATTCTCTCGCTCTTTTTACCTAAAATTTCTCTCAAACACACACACAAATTCTTGATTCTTTTTGTTGGAAAAACATAGTTTGTATCGCATACAAAACATATACAGCGAAAAATTAACGGATCTACTTCATTCATAATTGATAACATGTATTATATAAATTTCAAAATATAAGAACAAGAGGGTGTACTTTGGTGCGGTGAAATTCAAAATCAAAGATTAAAAGTACTTGGAAACACTTTTAATCTTCACTTTAATTCCACTTGTGCGAAAAAAGTGTGGTCTCTCAATCAGTTTATATGCATGTGTTTAAGGGAGAATTAGAAAGTGGCTTGCACTCACATACACACCATTTCATTCTCCTACAAAATTTTGTATGTTTCTCTCCTTGTAACTAATTATCTAATTGGGCTAACCTTTTGAGTCATTCCAATTGGGTTTTAATATGTGGCTTGGAGTGGGACCAAAAGAGAATAAATAAAATACTAGTTTCAATGGGTTTTGGGCTTTTTAGACAACTCTTGACAAGCTCAAAATTACTATTAATTATATTTAATACCATTATATAAATATAATTGCACTCTAAACCTTATTAATAAATTATATTCCAAGACTTTATTATACATTCAACCCTTTCATAAAATATTAGTAGTAATTCAAAGTCATGTATGTTGACTGCCATTTTGAAGATTACTACATCTTAATCCTTGAGTATCCGGTTTTAATTCTTTAAGTTATTCATTATATATTTATGAAATTCAATTTCATAAATATATACTTTAGTAACTCCTCACTAAAGTGGTTACGCTTAACACTCTGAATAACTAAACCCATTAAACTTATCTTAAGGGAATATTTTATATCTCCGTTAAGAGATTATGAATTTCATCTTAAGAATATATGTTCCTTCAACATTAAATGTGGCTGTCTAACATACTGAGGTTTTGATCGTAACATTAGATCTTACTCCTAATATATTAAAGCAACCTACACCTCATGATCAGTTTTGTTATTCTCTCAGGATTAAGAGTTGATGTAAATAGAAGTCGTGAAATTTACTATTGATTTGACAGTCAATAGTAGAATAATAAATCTTATAGTGGTCTAGTTCAATATGTCTTAACACTTAAAACATATCAACATATCAACTAGAAGTCTCCACTTCCATGATTAAGACAAATAATCTTAGTTGATATGTTATAGTCTTCACAGATGAAATGCCTAATTTCATTACTGACTACGAACTAAAATTCTGAGTTTAGAAAGAACTTGTGATTAATATCTTTTGTGACTAAATCACATAAATCACATACTATGCATCTCATGGACTATATGATAATGTCTAAATATTCATGTTACCATTATTTTAGATAATAATAAAATAACTTTATTAATTACAACATAATGTCATACATAGTGTCATACATAACATCATACAATAGGGTTTAAAGGGCACATATCCTAACACTCTCATCCTTCATACATTAAGAGGTAGTATTCTTGCTTCCATCTCCTCCTCCCTGGTCCATCTTCCTTGGTTTTCAGGTTTCAAGGGTGTAGATGTAGCTTTTAGGGTGCGTTTGAATTGACTTCAAACTGATTCCGGAAATGGTTTTCCGGAAAATTCGGTGTTTGGTTGTTACTTCAAATTCGGTCAAACTGAAAAGTATTTCCAGTTGATCGAAAATGAGAGCCAAAACAACGGAAAATCATTTCCGTTTTCATTTTCACTTCAAATGATTTCCGCCCTTGGAAAATAGAAGAGAGAGAGAGAGAGAGAAAGAGCAAGAAGATCACCGACGTCGGAGCAAGAAGATCACATCGGAGCAAGACGATCGCACTGCTCCGATCGTTCAAACCCACCCTCGTCGAACCCAGTCACCGATCATCGAGATCGTCTCACCATTTTCGGACCACGCGCAAAGAGAGAGACAGAGAGAGTAGAGAGATCGTCGCACCGCGAACCCACTCGCACCGACGAACCCCGACGAACCCACTCGCACCGATGAACCCCGACGAACCCACTCGCACCGACGAACCCACTCGCACCGATTCGTTCTCGTTCTCGTTTGAAATTTTTGTAATTTTGATTTTTTACTTTCTCTCTTTGATCTCTGATTTTGTTGTTGTTGTTGTGGTGGCGTGGGTGGTGGTGTTTTGGTGGTTTTACTGTTGTGTGGTGGTGGGTTTTGTGGGGGTGATGGTGGAAAATAGCATTTTCAGAGTGTTACCAAACACATGAAATTATTTTCTAGAAAAATTTTCATAACACAACCAAACACACGAAAATATTTTCCTTTCCAGAAAATAGCATTTCCGGAAAATAAATATTTTCCGAAAAATATTTTACATCTTCCCAAACACAGCCTTAGCTACAATCTACATCCATTTTATTTCTAGCACTTTATTTCAATTTCCTAGCATGTCTATTTCTTTCCTAGTCTCTCTAAATGTTTTATGCTTATTTTAAGAGGTAGTATTTCTTAAAATGTTTTACGCTTATTTTAAGCGTAAAACATTTTACACTTGTACACTAGTTTTACAGGTCAACTAAAAAATGCTTTTAGTTTGACCAATATTTTACAACAAAACAAACACTGACAAATGCTGAAAAATATTTTTCAAAAAATGTTCTATAGCGAAACAAATTGAACGTTAATGAACTTGAGTTTTAAGCAAATAACCATTCACGTGGATCATTTGATGAGACATTTTAAAATAAAATATCTCATGTGAAACTAGAGTTTAGTAAGCTCAAATTCCATCCAAAACTTAAAACTGAGAGAGGTGAGATAGATGTATTTTATGTTTGACTAGAGTTCCATGTGGGAAATTTTCATTTACAATGCCACATCAAAGGGTTCACATTAGTGCCCATTTACCTGGAACTCGATTTTAGTTAAAAGATGCTACATAACTAAATAACTTCAGATAAAGATTTTTCGGTAGTAATATATTTTTTTTACAAAAACTAAATATTTGGCCCAAAAAAAAGAAAAGAAAAAAAACCCAAGTCACATGACTAAACGGTGAGTAGCACGTGACACCGTGAAAGGAACCGAAACGGCAGCGCAATTTAGAACTCATGATTGCAATTTGCTAAAACAAGTGATCATCTCATCATAGAATAGAACGTTCGTTATCTCTACAAAATCTGAACCCGAAACGATAATTGCGGACACGCCCTTTTTTATCCCCCATTCTTCTATAAACGTTCCTTTATCTCCAAATTTCGCTCGTCTCTCTAAAACCGATTTCTCTGCTCCGATCTCCCCGAAATCCGATCTATTCCGATACGTTCTCTGTACCGGTTCAGTTTCTTCGCTTCTCCTGTTGACTTTTCTCTTCGTTCCGTCTCGACCTTCGGATCTGATGTCTCGGACAACAATCACGATATTTCGGCACTCAAGTATCGTACCGGAATTCGGAAATTTTCCGGGTAAGTTTTTTATTTTATTTTATTATTATTTATTTTTGGCATTGATTTTTTCAATTCATCAAGAAAACTAAATCGTTTAAATTAGTTGAGATGAATCGTAGTCAGGCTATTTTTTAAATTTTTTCTGAGTTAATTATGTGAATTATTCAGAACTTTTATTCTCTCTGTTCTGTTAACTGTTGTGTTGAACTACTTATATTTCACTCCTGTTGGGATGCTGAGAAAATGAAAGAACCCAAAACTTTTTATTTTTTATATAAGATAGAAATTCTATTTTAGTTTAATCTAAATGTATACGTGTGTGACCTTCTGGAGACTTAAACTCTAGTCCTCACATAGCCTTCAAGTACTTATATGACCATTGCAGGGTGACATAATTCTAATTGTTAACCGTCGATAATAAAGTAGTGTCAATAGTGGGACATTAATAATCAAATAGTTATGAAATTTGTTGTGACACTGACACGGGTACCGGCAAGGGTATAACACAGTGACACTAGTAATTTTTGTAAAAAATTTATGACATGACACAGTGTCAGTGTACCGGCAAGCGTATAACACAGCGACACTAGTAATTTTTGTAAAAAATTTATGACATGACACGGCGGGTATGGCACTTATACGACATGGGTATGGCACGGCACCTCAATTGAATTGTCTGTGCATCCTAGGTTGTTCACTCTACTCAAAATTATATTTTGGATTTCTTGTTACTCAAGACTGTAAAGTCTGGGGACTCTGCCAAGTTTACTTAGCACAGCATTTGGTCTGCCTTGTATATTTTCTCTGACAAGAAAAAAAAATCCAGATTGTTTTTCTTACTTTTTTTTTTTAACATTTGGTCTTCTTGTTTGGTTAATATTTTTGTTTTTTCTGGTTTTGAGTATTGATATATCTTATTGTAATTGAGATGAGCTAAATTTAGCTTTGTTATGTTTGTTTTTTTGAATTCTTATATACTTAGAGTATAAGAAGAAAACATATGGATTTTCAACGTATGGCATCCACTTTGTGATGATTGCTTTTTATCGTTAGGCCAAAACACCAACTGTTTTTGGTGTAGGTGGGATTCGAACTCCAAATTTCTTATTCAATAACAAAAGATTTTACTAGTTGAGCTAACTGAAACTCACATAGATTTCATAGTGTCATAATTATGGTGGGCCTATTACTAATTAAGTTGATTGTTAGAAATGGTAAAAAAAAAGTTAAAAGGAATTTTAAATTTTGGGATCTTTGGGACATTTTAAAGAAAAAAAAAAAAGAATTATCATTTATTTCAGAACAAGAAAGCAAACATAATATACCTTTGCTATACATTGATTTCGTACACCTTTTTTTTTTTTTTGTAATTTGCACACTATTTGGAACAAAATGATATGAATTGCATGATCTAAAGTAATTACATTCTATGTTGTGTTTGCTTTCTTCAAATTCAAATGGTGAAAGTACGTTTGGTTATTGTTGGTCATAATCTCACATCTCCAACTCAGTTTTTCCATTTGAATTAGATGGTACTAAGAACTGTAAAGAACACATCTATGATTTTAACATATTTTACATATG
Organism: Quercus lobata; assembly: GCF_001633185.2. Taxonomy (NCBI): domain Eukaryota; kingdom Viridiplantae; phylum Streptophyta; class Magnoliopsida; order Fagales; family Fagaceae; genus Quercus; species Quercus lobata. The sequence continues at coordinate 50,697,696 of NC_044907.1, forward strand.
ATCTAAAGCATTTTCTGTTCTGTTGAACGACCAGAACGAATTTGTTAGAAATGCATTGACGATTATTTTAGGCCATTGTAATCCCAGTTGAATTCATATTGTAAATGGTGGAAGGCTTATGAATGCATCCAAGAGTCAGACCTTGTTTAAAGCACAAGTCCCCTGGGAGCTAACATATAATCTCAAGTTTATGCTAAGGCATGATTTTGCAGTCAAAGTGTAGCCCTCCAATGGAATTGTGGTTCACTGCCTGGCTTAGATTAGCTGTCCATATGCATTTACTTTTAACTTCGTAATTATATTTATAGTGACAAAATCTTTCAAATTTTTGGACTCAGTATCCTCTATGGTCCCCTCTCATTAATGTAATTTATGAATTTCATTCCTCACAACTTTTGCAAATTTATCGGCTGTAGTCTTTGCTGAGTCCTTAAGATTGATTTACTTTTAGGGGTTCTTCTGTTCTCTTCTCATTGATTATGCTTTCCATGTTGCGTTTTTGTGACTCGAAAATAGAGTATTAACAGCTGATATTGGAAACTTGAGAGTCTTTTGACGCCTTCTCAGCTATGCAACACAAGGATAATCAAGTAAGCGCTAATATTTGTTCACATTTCTCTTATCAAAAAAATATATATATATTTGTTCACATTTCTTTTCTGGCTTTTGATTTGTCCATTCTAGATTTTTAGGACTTGAAATTTAAGTGTTTGTCATATACAAATTTCAATTAATGTATTCCTGTAGTTATCTCTGTGCTATGTTAACTGCTGACTTTGCATATCTGACTAGGGTTTAACACCCCCCCGAGCTTCTGATCCTGGTTGGGCCCATGGAATTATGGTAAATGGTGGTCGCCAAAAGATAAAGTGCAAATACTGTCACAAAATTATGCTTGGTGGTGGAATTTCTAGACTGAAGCAACATTTAGCTGGGGAAAGAGGGAATGTATCTCCATGTGAGGAAGTACCTGAAGATGTTAAAGTACAGATGCAACAACATTTAGGTTTTAAAGTTTTGGAAAGATTAAAGAGGCAGAAAGGATCGAAAAATAGCAAGGATTCCATGTCATTTATTCAGGGTAGAGAAGAAGGAGATGATGGCGATGTAGTGCGGCTTCAGGACATAGTTTCCACTCGAGGCACTGGAAGGAAAAGGGGAAAAGACGTTGTGGAAAGAATTTTCAATCGCTCTAAGAGACAGAAGAAGCAACATTTTTCGACTGTTGCACCTATTGTTGCTCAACCGATACACCAGAGTTTTGCTTCCCAGGAGAGCATGGATGCAGCTGATATGGCTGTTGCGAGATTTTTGTATGATGCAGGCATACAATTTACTGCTGCAAATTCACAGTATTTTCAAGAGATGGCTGATGCAATTGCTGCTGTAGGCCCTGGTTATAAGATGCCTTCCTATCATTCTTTGAGGGGTAAATTGCTGAAAAGGAGTGTTCAGGAAGTGAGTGAATATGGTGAAGAAGTGAGAAAGTCTTGGGAGGTGACTGGGTGTTCAGTAATGGTTGATAAGTGGATGGACAGAAACAGTCATACAGTAATAAACTTCTTTGTTTATTGTCCAAAGGGTACTGTGTTCCTAAAATCTGTTGCTGTGTCAGACATCACTTCTCCTGAGGCACTTCTAAATTTTTTTGATGGTGTTGTTCAAGATGTTGGGCAAAAGAATATTATCAATTTTCTAACAGATAAGTCACCCAGTTTTAAAGCTGCAGGAAAACTTTTAATGGAAAAATACAAAACCTTTTTCTGTACTACCTCTGGAGCACATTGTATTGACATAATGCTTGAGGAAATTGGAAAAATGGATGTAATGAAAGAGGTCTTGGCAAAGGCTAAACAGGTAACCCAGTTTGTATATAACAATGCTTGGGTCCTCAATTTAATGAGGAAGAAAACAGGTGGAAGAGATATTATCCAACTTGCAACCACCAGGTTTGCTTCTATCTTTCTGACACTGCAAAGCATCGTCTCTTTGAAGGGCCATCTTCACCAGATGTTTACTGGAGCTACTTGGATGCAGTCAACTTTATCTAAGCAAAGGGCAGGACTTGAGGTGGCAGAGATTATTGTGGAGCCACTTTTCTGGTCAATGTGTGAGCAAGCGTCAAAGGTGACAAAGCCTTTACTTTCTGTTTTACAGCTTACGGAATGTGGAGAGAAGCCATCTATTGGATACATATATGATGCGATAGAAAAAGCAAAGAAAAGCATCATTGTTGCTTTTAACAACAAGGAATCTGAGTACTTGCCGTATTTAGAGGTTATCGATCGTGTTTGGCAGGAGGAATTTCATAGCCCACTTCATGCAGCTGCATACTACTTGAACCCCTCCATATTTTATAACCCCAGTTTCTCCTCTAACAAAGTCATCCAAAAAGGCTTACTTGATTGCATTGAAACCTTAGAGCCTGATTTAACAGCTCAGGTTATGATTACAAGCAACATAAATTTCTATGAGGAAGCTGTAGGGGATTTTGGTCGACCTGTGGCATTACGTGGTCGAGATTCATTGGCTCCAGGTGATCTTATCAGTTGTTTTTTCCAAGTTTCCAGTCGTTTATGGCATATAATTAAATAATAATGAGAAAGTATTGTTTTGCAGCTACTTGGTGGTCACTGTATGCAGCGGATTACCCAGATTTACAGCGGTTAGCTGTCAGAATATTAAGTCAAACTTGTAGTATCACCCGATGTGAGAGAAGTTGGAACATGTTTGAACGTATCCATTTGAAGAAAAGGAACCGGTTGGAGCATCAGAGGTTGAATGACCTCATATTTGTTCATTTCAACTTGCACCTTCAAGAGAGGTAAACAAAAAATGGCCATCTTTTTGCTAGTATATTGTTTCATTGGTCCTTTCTGTTTCATATTTTACATTCATGTCATGAACTTTATGTGACAACAAGTCATTAGTTAATTTTTGACATTTGATTATTATAATCAGATTCAGTCATTGATCAAGTCTTCTTTTCACTGATAACTTACCCAAACAATTCTTACAAGAACCACTTGATTTTGTCATATGCATTGTGGCATCTTCTACCTTCCTTTTACTTAAAATTTGCTTCTGGTGAGGTGTTTCAGACTCATGAATTATTTGGACTCCTATTCTCATGATGGAAAAAATGACAAATGCAGCCACAAAACTTAAGCTGGCATTATCAAGGTACATCAGATAATCAATTTGGTTTTATGCCAGGGAGGTCTACCATGTAAATGAGAGAAAAATGTGCGGAAAAAGGTGGAGAAAATGAGATCATCATCCTTAGTTTGATCTTTTAATATTTTAATTGTGACTCAAATTTTTACAAAATCAACCTGCCTCTTTCTGTAAGGTCTGTGACTTGCAAGAAAGGATATGGTTCTCCACCTCCTACAAATTCATAGAGAGAGAAAGAGAGAGAGGGAGAGAGAGAGAGAGACAGAGAGATGGAAAGCAAGGGGGAAATCAAAGAAAGTGAGAAAGGGGCCACAAGGGTTCACAGCGTCAGTTCTCAATATTTACAAGTTTATCATTACTGAGGGACGTGTTCTCCATGTTTTCAAGCGGTTTCAAGAAGAATTTCCTGAAACAGTTGAAAACACCTTTTTGGTGTTTCCAAAAAATTGTTTTTCAGGGTAAATTTTTTAGTTCATAGTTTTTAGAAAATAGAGGAAAGATAAAACCCTGGCAAACATGTTTACTGTAGATTTTTATTTTATTTTATGAAACAGCAATCTTTTGAGCACCATTCTAATCAGGCCCACAGTTGGGCAACTCCTACTTCCTTCTTACACTTACTACCATTTACTTAAGGTTATCTTAAAACAATCCTTTCAAGCTTATTTGACAAAAGCAACAAAGAGAGGAGATAAAAGGGCTATGGTTTTGCAAGAAGTCTGAGACCATGCTAAAGCAACTCTCCAAACTCATACAAGAAGCAACAGCAACCCAAGAAGCAACTGCTAGCCATGCTATTATAAAAAGGAAATGGGGCTAATGAATGTCCTTTTTTGGCTCCCAAGAATGGCCATTATTTTCATTCTCCCTCTCTCTTCATTAACACCCTTTCCCTCTTCCAATCAATAAAGTTGATTGAAAGAGGGAATATAGGATAAGAAATTAAGATAGACAATTCTTTTGTTCCCTATATGAAGTGTATATTTTATTTTGTAACCTGATATAGCACTTTCCATTATTTTCTGAACATGTTATGCTGCAACTGCTTATAACCTTGTTCATCAGCTTCTTCTTTTTTGTGTGTGCTAACAGGCAAACAGAAGCAAGAAAAGCTAGGATAAGAAGAGGTATGCTTGACCCTATATGTATGGAAGCTATGGATGCCAACATGGGTGATTGGGTGGAGGATCCAGGAGTATTGGAGGGTGAGGACCTTAGTTGGATGGATGTAACAGTCCCTAGCGAGCCTACTTTTCTGCTTCACAAAGTAAAAGATCTTGATGATTGTAATGACAGTACAGATGACAGAGGCAGTGATGACTCTAGAGGTATGGATGAAAATGATGATTTGTAGCACCCATATATTGTTCCAATATACCAACTGGACGTGGTTGTTGATAATTTATAGTAGATTCAAATTGCTTGGTATCTTTTGGTGGTTGGTGGTTGTACTTTCTTTGCTATTATTCATTAGTATGCTCTACTGATATGGTTGTCTTGTAATGTTTATAATTGAAATTGTAAAGCTAAATTTTGCAAGTTTGTGTTTTGACATGGGATAGCTTGCTATTGGAGGGATAGCTGCCATTTCTATATGGCTATATCCTTTTATCCATGAAGCCTCAATTTTCTTTCAACACAACGCACCCTGTATGTTATATACAATCCTGCTAGACTATCATATATGAAGTTCCACAGCTATTGGAGGGATAGCTGCCATTTCTATATGGCTATATCCTTTTATCCATGAAGCCTCAATTTTCTTTCAACACAACGCACCCTGTATGTTATATACAATCCTGCTAGACTATCATATATGAAGTTCCACAGCTTTTTTCAATGCAAAAACTAAAGTAGAAAACAATTTGAAAGAAAACGTGAAGGAAAGAAAAGAAGGTTTCTAATCTTGTACCTTTTCATTAAACTCTTATCTCTCAACTGATCCTTATGACATTTCTTGAATGGGATCTTTTCTAGCAACATATCATCCAAAGAGAGATTTATATATTGCACTTTTTTTTTTCTTTAGACTTGACTGTTGTCGTAATGATGCTGATGTTTCCATGAGTAATAATGTTAAATGATTAATTGTAGTGCCACACTTGTCAATGCGATATAAGGCTGGGAATGGTGCTATATCAGGCTCAGCTGGAATACCAGAAATGAACTTTCTTTAGCTGAGGAATGTGTACTTAAATTACACCGGTCCGCATATCTTCTATTATGTCTCTCTCTTTTTTTTTTTTTTTTTTTTTAAAGGAGCAACAGAAGTAATTTTCCGTGGAAACTTGAATTTACCAAAGCCATTGTGTAACAGTTCTTTCATAGTGGCATTAGAGGAAACGTTTGATTTTTTCCTGCAGAAGCCCCTCCCCCTTTTTTTTTAGTAGCCTCGAGATAGGGGAAGAGAGTGGAACCAGTATCCCCTATTTCATGAATTCTGGTTTTTCCTTGGCCTCTCCCGCTATATTAAGTGTGCGTTTGAAAAGTAATGAAAATTATAAATTATTTTACTATTCAGCTTATTTTTGTTACTGTTCATGGGTCTTATTACACTTTTTGGTACAATTCATGGATTTCACTGTACTATTGCAATTAATTTTTACCTTTATTTATAGTATTTTTAGTAATAAGTTTTCAGTTTTAGCAAAATAAGCGGTATCCAAACAAACTCTCTGTTTGGATCCTGCTTATTGCTAAAAACTGAATACACTATAACAAAATAATTTTTAAATGTGTGAATAGTATCGTGAGACCCAATTTTAAAGTTAATTTTATTAAAATCCATACGGTCCTATAAACAATGCATAGGACCCACACAAAATCACTGGACGCAGTTTACAAAATCATTTCAGCTCTATCCGCACTTACACTAAAGAGAGTTGAGCTTTTGCACTGGCTTTTCAGTTTTCACAAAGTAGTCTCTCTACCTTCAAAAGAGAATGCCTAAACTGAACCCGCGTGAAAGATGAATGCAATAATGAAACTTTTGGCTTTAAGATGCCTGTCATTGGACAAATATTTCTTCTTTTGGAGTTAAAGCAAGGATGCTTTACTGATTTTGTCTCAACCAAAAGTCTTATTTATTAAGTATTATTATTATTATTATTAAAAATTTTAAATCTCTTCTTTTGATATTGCTAGTCTTTCAACTTCAACTTTTTAAATGCAAAGGGTTTTAAAAATGAAAATTGAAACTGGGGTTGAGTTTTCTGCTATTGGTTTGACTCTATCTCTCTTGTTTAGTATGCCAAAAAGAGTAATAGTTCCATATATTTTTTTTGTCAAAAATTAGAAGTACATTATCTTCTCATCTCATTTCATTACCGGTCTTCTGATTCCTGTGACATAAAAGTTCAACAAAGGGGAAAAAATATCCATAACTTTATTGGAAAGTTGATACTAGACAGTAAGTGGATAGTGGGGAAAGCTATTTTGGGCGAAGAGAGGAGAGGACTATATCTTGGAGGGAGCTATCTATCTGCATTGCAGCTCTGAACTCTTCGAAAGTTACTTTTCCGTCGCTATTGGCATCCATCCGATCAAATATCTCATCCAATTTCCCAGGTTCGGTGATTTTCGCTGGAAGGCATTCATCAGGCAAAGCCTGCTCAACAGAACCAACAGATCATGATCCAATATTAAAGCAGATAGAAACACAAGCTAGAAAGTGAAAAATAGAAAGTGAAAAAAGTTAAGTGGCATTACTCTAAGCATGGATGCTACTTCTTCCTTTGTAATGCATCCAGACCTGTCTGTATCATACATCTGTTGGCGAAGCAAAGAAAGAGGGATCATTAACTCAGTTTTATGCCTCGGCTCTTTTTCATCTAGATTATATGAAACCAATCTGTTTAAGCATTAATAAATGCGTTTCAATTAGCCCTCTCTTCCTCTATCATAGAAATGTTTTATGTTGCTCCTACTAACAAAGAAAACATAGCAAGATGAAGAAAATTTAGATTATATGTTTGGTTTTATCATTGAAACAATGAAGTGTACCTGGAAGCAGAGACGGAGAGCATCATCGCCTCGTAATTTCTTGAGGCTGGAAAACCCACAAAATATCTCTCGCATGTCAACTGTTCCATCACGATTGTTGTCAAATAGGTCAAAGATGCGGGGTGCTAGAGGGAGTAACGACGACATTTTCATTGCTTTCAGCACCTCCTTGAATTCAGACAGAGTGGCATTGTCACCTTTTGCACATCTGCAGTATGTCAATGATGTTACTCTTCACCAGAATCTTAAAAAACTGGTTTTAGGATAAGTTGAGCTCATGCAATTTATTCTGAGTCAAGAATTATTGGTTTAACATAGAAGTTGTTTGTTCTTTTATTTTTTTGTATTTGCCTTACGTTGGTCAAGAATTATTACTCTTCACCTTTTGCACATATTTGTCATGGAATTTGTACATATTGGTTTAAATTTAATACAGTAATGGTATTAATATGAAGTTTATCAGCAATTGTTTGCCAATGTGACCATTTTTTTTTTCTGCACTGACCTGTAATTTGCAACATCAATCAATTGCTGGCAAAAAGCCAAGGTATAAGTTGGATTTGCATACTCACAATTTACTAAAATGTACCCTCAGATTCTCAATTTCATCCTGTGTAAGATCATGGGACCCTAGTAAAGATTTGAGCTTTTTAGTCCTTAAGAAAATTGTGCTGGTCCACACGCTAGCAATGGCTGCAGCACAGAGTTTGCGCCGGGCATTAAAGCCCTGCAGTCGTGAAACAATCTCAGCATCCATTTGATCCTGCTTGGCTGAATCACCAATGACCCACAGATGATCCAGAAGCTGTTTTCCAGACATATATCACATTAGTAATTTTTTTTTTTTGGGAGAAATATCACATTAGTATTTGTATGCACTAAATTTCATTATTAACAAACAAATTAACAGTATTTCAACAAATCTCTTGGTGCTTGTTTGAATAGAATTATAATTATTAAAAAGCAAATGAATATTGAATAGTATTTCAACAATCTCTTGGTGCTTGTTTGAATAGAACTATAAACCATGGAGACAACGTAGAAAAAATTGCTGCCAGTTGTTTATAAAAATAAAAAATAAAAAAATTGCTGCCAGTTAATTAAGGAGTTCAACCATAATGACTCATTGCTATTAAAGTAGTTTTAGTTTTCAGAATTAATTATTATTATTTTTTTTTGGTATGTTCTTTATGCGCAAACCGAAACGTTTGTGCACCAGATGTGTAACTAGAGTCTACCAAATGAATTTTTTTTTTATCCAAAAAAAATAAAAAAAATAAAAGCAAAGAAAGTTGTATGTAGACCCAAGGAAATGATTGACGAAATTAGCTCAACCGATAATTATACTCTAATGACAACAGTTTTGTTTCACCAAGAGTCTTATAGCTGCACCTCCTAACGTTTTCAACTTAGATTCATGACTCATATTCCTTTTCCTTTACTATAGAATTATTAATAAATAAAAATATGAAAAAAAAAGAAAAAAGAAAAGAAGCATTGTTTATGGAAAGTGAGGAATATTGTTATTTTGAATAAGGGTAAAACATACAATATTTTAGGTGAAGCATATTAAGTTCTCCAATTAAATTTAAACACATGATTGTTTTGAATTTACTTATTCTTAAAAAGATAATATTATTTTATCTTATTGGTTAATGTAGTCAAGTATTTGAATTCAACTTAATGTATTGGATATAGCCATATAGGGTAGAAATGTTGATCTCTCATTGGCCCAAAAAAGAAAACTAGAAAAAAAAGAAAAAAAAAAAAGAACCCCAGTCATACAGTTGGAATTTATAAGACTATGTATTCCCTTAATGATGTAACAATGATGCAATAGTTATTACATAAACCTTATAAACTAATATGTCAACTTTTGCTAAGAGACTTGTATCTCAACGGCACCTTTTGGTATTTTCAATGAGGTTGTTCAAGGTTCAAATTCTTCTTCCCTAATTATAACTATCAAATTTATTCTAGAAAAAAAGGTAAACTTTAAACACAAAATAGAAAAAATATTTTAAAGTTTATTTATTACGTTGTTGATGTGATATCAATCAAATTATCACTACTCATGTTATAAGCTTTTTGCAATATAAGTGAGTGATGTTGCGGAAGCCTGAAGAAAAGCACACATAATACTCTCTTGATGGAACAAAAACTAAACTATTAGTTTCTGGTAGTAAACCTCGAATCCACGAGGGGTTTTCCTTAATCCACAAGGAGACAAAACTGGAATCCACCAGAAGAAAATTTGACAAAACGTCTGTGTTTATTGATAATGGTCTAATTTGCCTTCTGAAGGCTACAAAACATATAAATACTGAAATAAATGTTTAAAAACCCTAATTCACACTAATTACACGATTAGGTGACAAAATACTGAAATTTACCAAAAATGGCAAAATTGAGTTAAATGCAGAATCATAAACTACTGACCTTAAAAGTCGTCCCAAAACAGATGGAGCCTTATTTTGACTTTTAAACTAAAAATTATTAAGCAAAAACAAATATTACTATAAATAGCAAAAACACTATTATCGAGGCCTTAATGAAGGAATTCGTCTAAATTTTGGCGACATTCATGATAGCTCATGAATCTGGATTAGAACGCCATTTTCCTTCAACCTGCCAAATTTTATACAATTTCGATACTATTACCCCGATGGCCCCTACTGGCACACCGCTTTGATCTTGCGTTGTGACTTCCTACGCCCTTACTGCTCCAGGAAGGCATGTGCTGTTTGTTCTACATCAGTCCCCCCCACTTGAAAAAAACTCGACCTCGAGTTTCCACTATCTGATTCATCAGGAGGATGATAATCATACAAGTCAGCAACATTGAAGGTAGAAGAAATGCTCATGTCTGGAGGAAGAGCAACCACATAAACATTGTTGTTGATCTTCTTAGTAATATGAAATGGTCCATACTTCTTGTCCTTCAATTTGTTGTAGGTACCAACAGGAAATCTCTCATTTCTAAGATAGACCAGCACTTTTGAGGATCTTCTCATGCCTCTTCTAACAGCAGCTTCCTTGTACTTGGTATTTGTAGCTTCAAGTTTCTGCCTCACCTCCTTTTGCATGGCCTGAATATGGTCAGTCATATTCTCTGTTGCTTGACTCACTCCTGGAAGCTTAGGTAAAGGTATCAAGTCCAAAGCGTGTTTTAGGGGCACGCAGTAGACGATAGCAAATGGAGACTTACTAGTGCTTCTATTGATTAAGCTATTGTACACAAACTCTGTTTGGGACAATGCAAGATCCCATTGCTTGGGCTTTTCACCTAAGATACATCAGATCAGATTCCCCAAAGTAGGATTAACCACTTTTGTCCGACCATCAGTTTGTGGATGACTGGTGCTGCTGTAATTCAAGAAAGTGTCAAAACGCTTCCACAAAGTCCGCCAGAAGTGACTAATGAACATGGTATCCCGGTCAGAGGTGATGGACTTTGGCACTCCATGCAAACGCATAACTTCTTTAAAGAACAGATTAGCCATTCGAGTAGCATCTGAAGTCTTCTTGCATGCTATGAAATGGGATATCTTCAAGTACCTATCAACCACAACAAAAACAGAATCCATACCTCCTGGGTTCGAGGAAGACCTAGTATAAAGTCCATAGACAAATCCTTCCATGGTGCTTGTGGAACTGGTAAAAGCATGCATAAACTAGTATTTTGAGATTGACCCTTAGCAGTTTGGCAGATTGGGCGCTTCCTCACATGATTGCCAACATCCCTCTTGAGTTATGGCCAATAATACCTCTCTTCCACCAGTGCTATAGTCTTATCTCTGCTTATATGCCCACCCAAACCTCCACCATGCAGCTCCCTAATAATTTGCTCTCTTAATAAACTTTTAGGGATGCATAATTGGTTACCTTGAAAGAGGAAACCATCCTGGATGTACATACTATTGACAACAGTATGAGTTTGTTGACACTTACCCCAAATATCACCAAAATCCTCATCATTCTCCTACAGCTCCTTGAGGCAATCAAACCCTACAACTTCAGTATGTAGGGTGGTCAACAAAGATGCTCGCCTACTGAGTGTGTCAAACTCCTTATTAGTGACACCAGGCTTGTGCTTCAATGTGAAATGGAAGCGTTGAATATAAGCTACCAACCGAGCATGCATCCTGTTAATGCTAACTTGACTGTTGATGTGCTTCAATGCCTGATGATCTGTATATAATACAAACTCCCTTTGAATCAGGTGGTGCTCCCAATGCTTAAGAGTCCGTACTACATCAAAGAACTCTAACTTATAGGCCAACCATTTACTTCAAGTTTCACAAACTTTCTCACTAAAGAATGTTACTGGGCTGTTGTCTTGTGAAAGAACAGCGCCTATCTCGACCATAGATGCATCACACTCAACCTGAAACACCTTATCGAAGTTAGGCAATGCCAAAACCGGGGCTGTGCTTAACTTTTCCTTGATCAAGGCAAAGCTTTGTCCTGCGTCCTTTCCCCATGAGAACCTCCCCTTCTTCAGACACTCAATGATAGGGGCTACTGTGCTACTGAAATCTTGAACAAACCTCCGATAGAAGGTTGCTAGCCCATGGAAGCTTCGCACATCTCTCACTGTCTTTGGGGTTGGCCATTCTCTGACTGCACGGACCTTGTCCTTATCAACATGAATCCTATCAGCACTGACCACATACCCTAAGAACAGCAACTTATCAGTCAAGAAGCAACACTTCTTCAAGTTGATATACAACTCATTGGCCTACAACACTGCCAATACTTCTCGCACATGATTATAGTAGGTGACTTCTGTCTTACTGTAAATCAGGATATTGTCAAAATAAACTATCACAAACTTTCCAATAAATGGTTTCAATACCTGACTCATAAGTCTCATGAAAGTGCTGGGAGCATTGTACAATCTGAAAGGCATTACCATCCACACATACAACCCTTCATTTGTCTTAAAAGCTGTCTTCCACTCATCTCCAGGTCGGATCCGAATCTAGTGATACCCACTCTTAAGATCCAACTTGGTGTAACACTTGGACTCACTCAGCATATCAAACATGTCATCTAGTCGGGGAATAGGAAATCGATACCTGACTATGATCTTGTTGATGGCTCGACTATCCACACATATAAGCCAACTCCCATCCTTCTTTGGTGTTAACAATGCCGGTACTGCACATGGACTCATACTCTCCCTGATTTGCCCCTTGCTCAGAAGCTCATCCACCTGCCCTTGTAGAATTTTACCCTCTGGAGGATTCATCTTGTAACGTGGCAGAGTTGGTAGACTAGCTCAGGAGCTAAATTAATGCAATGCTGGATGTCGCGCATTGGTGGAAAACCTGCAGGCAGCTTTTTTGGAAAAAGCTCTTCAAACTCCTTGATCAATGGTTGAATTTCCTTAGGTATCTCAGTAACCTTCTTTGGCTCACCATCCTTCACCATTATAGCATATACCTGTTTTAACTCCTTACACTTCCTGTCAAACTCATCTTCATTGTTCACTATGAGGAGTGTTGGCTTCTCCTCCACTTTAGAAGTTTTGGGAAAACTACCTTCCTTAATAGGATCAAGGACAATTTTTCTGCCATTCTTAAAAAAACACATACACATTATCCTTACACCTATGAGTAGCATCTACATCATACTACCAAAGTCTACCCAGTATTAAATGACATGCATCCATTTCAACAACATCATAAACTACTTCATCTACATAACATTTACCCATAAAAAAAGTAACATGACATTGTTGAGTAACAAAAGTTTCCGTACCTTTCTTGATCCAACCTATCTTGTACGGAGAGGGATGCTTTTCTATTTTTAGTCCCGGCTTGGTAACCAAACTCTTCGATGCAATGTTCTTTACACTGCCATTGTCAATGATCAAATCACAGACCCTCTTACTAATGGTGCATCGTGCTCGGAAGATCTCATTCCACTGATCACCGTATTCCACCCTTGGTGTGAGCAACAACCTTTGAATCACCAAAGACTGTCCTAATGGCACACCTTCCTCATCCTCTTGGACCTCATTGGGATCATAGGCATACGGATCAACATCATTATACACCTCTTCACCGTCTTGTTCACATTCTACCTTGCCCTCTTCTGCCATCACCAGATTCACTGCGGTTCGCTTAGGGCAAGTACTAGATTGATGTCCTAGTTCTCCGTACTTGTAGCACTTATTCCCAGTTGGCCTAGCATAGGGGTTGACGTTTGCTATCTGCTGGGTTGCGGAACCTATTGCCACTATGGATTGGTTGGCACCACTATTTTCCTAACCACGAGTTGTGATCGTGGTGTAAACATGGGTTGTTTACCTTTGTTGATAGTGGAACTAGAGGACTTCGAATTGTAGTTGGAAAACTTCGAACCTGCCCTGAGATGTTGATATTCTATTTTCTTGGATAGGGTTACAACCTCATTCAAAGTATATATGGTTTGTAAGGATACCTGATCCTGGATGGAAACTCGTAACCCGTGTACAAATCTGGATATCCGTTGATCTTTAGTTTCCTCCAAATCATTGCGATTCACCAACCTGTCAAACTCCTCCATGTACTTATTAACTGTCCAAGTACCCTGCCTGCAATTCTGGTACTGTCTGAACAACTCCTGCTAGTAATCTAGTGGTCAGAACCAATTTTCCATTAATCTTTTCATTTTCCTCCATGATCGTATTGGAAGTTTTTGTTCACGGGTACAGTTTAATTGAACGTGATCCCACCAGGCAGATGCTCCCCCCTTCAATTTGTAGGCCAATAAACTCACTTATTTGTCATCTGCTGTACCTATATAATCGAAAAACTTTTCCCTAACCCAATCCAGATACTCTTTAATGGAGACATTACCATTAAAGGATGGTAACTCTGCTTTCATCTGATAGTCTCTTTGCTCCTAATAATCTCGGCCATTATCCCTCGTGGGACCACGATGATTTCCAAGGACTTTCTCTGCATAATCCTCGTCTTCACTGTCTTCTTCGTTGTAATCTTGCTACCTGTTCCGGTTTGGACCACGATAGGGAGGGCCACGCACTTGGTTATCACATCGCTCTTTATCATTGCAATTAGGGTATCGGTTAAGCAAGGTGGCAAGCGCTTCTTGAATCTGTTCTAGAGTTTGCTGGGTTGAATCACGAAATTGTTGATTTTCATCACGAAAATCAAGGAACTCAACCTTAGTGAGGACTGGGTTGTTGACGTCGTCATCGCCGTCATTATTGTGGTGGTCATCGTCTCGCCAGTTAGCCATTAGACTAGGGTAGGTCAAGGCTCTAATACCAAGTGATATCACAGAAGCTTGAAGAAAAGCACACACAATGCTCTCTTGATGGAACAGAAACTACACTGTTAGTTTCTAGTAGTAAATCTCGAATCCACGAGGGGTTTCCCTGAATTCACAAGGAGATAAAACTAGAATCCACTAGAAGAAAATTTGACAAAACGTCTGTGTTTTCTGACGGCTACAAAATATATAAATACTAAGATAAACATCTAAAAACCCTAATTCGCACTAATTACACGATCAGGTGACAAAATACTGAAATTTACCAAAAATGGCAAAATTGAGTTAAATGCAGAATCATAAACTATTGATCTTAAGGGTTGTCCCAAAATAGATGAGACCTTATTTTGACTTTTAAATTAAAAGTTATTAAGGAAAAAAAAAAATTACTATAAATAGCAAAAACACTGTTATCGAGGCCTTAATGAAGGAATTCGCCTAAATTTTGGTCACATTCATATTTATGATTCTGGATCAGAACGCCGTTTCCCTTTAACCTACCAAATTTTATGCAATTCCTGACACTGTTACCCCGATGGCCCTTACTGGCATCCCCCTTTGATCTTGCGTTGTGACTTCCTGCGCCCCTGCTACTTTAGGAAGGCATGTGTTGTTTGTTTTATATCAATGAGAGTAGTTTTAACCTTTTCTTCCCTAATCTTTTTGACGTTTAACAAAGTGCTATGTTTCGTTTATTCTCTTTCCTAAGTATGAAATCAATCTAATTCACAATTATTTTGACTCATTTTGAAAATCACCAGCCTATTTATTACTTAAATCTAGGAAGAGAGCAAAATACCTCTTCAGCACTAGGTCTTCTATGAGGATCAACTGTCAGGAGACTGGAAATCAGTTGCTTTACTGATGAAGAAATATTCTTCCAAGTCTTCTCATAAAAACTGAACTCACCCTGCAGACAAAAACATTTTATCTTGGAACTAACTAGGCAAACAAGATAAAAACTGAATTTTAAAGAAATTGAAATAAAGTATCATTTTGTCATGTAGAATTTTGAATGAAAACAACTTACAGCCAAAATTATTTGTTGCTTTTGCCGATTCGACTGAGCAATGAACGGTGGATACCTAAAATAATACAAAATAATGTTTAAAATCCCTCAAATTTATAGAATTTGAAATCCTGATATACCTACATCTCTCGTGACAAATATGTACCACTGAAACCATAGTCATTATACCATCATTCTTCTCTTCTTCTTCTTCTTCTTCTTTTTATTTTTATTTTTTTAATTTTATTTATTTATTTTATATATAGATGTCAAAGACACTAATTAGTTTTTGGTGTAGACAATATTCGAATTTCAAATCTTTAATTTGTCGACAAGAAACTTCACCAATTAAATTAATTAGAACCTATCGTTAAAGTGTTATATTAAGCTAATTATTGTAGAAGACGAATACATCTACTCTAAGACTACCTACATTAAATCTAATGGGTTCCTTGTGTTGCCCATATGATACGATCATACATAAAAGGAATATTATAATTTAACAATAGTATCACTTTTCATTTAGGAAAATATTTGTTTTACACACATTTACACACATAAAAATTGAATTGAAATTGTGATTCTTCCTTGTGTTGCCCATATGACACGATCATACATAAAAGGAATATTATAATTTAACAATAGTATCACTTTTCATTTAGGAAAATATTTGTTTTACACACATTTACACACATAAAAATTGAACTAAAATTGTGATTCATGATTTCAATTTTCATTCACACAAACATTTACACACATGAAAATTGAACTGAAATCGTGATTCACGATTTCACTTTTTTGAAATCATGTGTTCAATTTTCATGTGCGTTAATGTCTGTGCAACAAGTAAACATTACTCTTTAATTTTTGTCTGACAATTGAAAGATTTGTATCAATTACCGTACAATTTTTTAAAAGGAGATATCTAGGAAAACCAGAAAGCAACATACGTACGTACCCAGAGAGTACGATATACAAGATGACACCCAAAGACCACATATCACTTTTAGAAGTAACTGATCCCTGAGAAAGTGCCTCTGGTGAGACATAATCTATAGAACCAAACAATCCAACAACTGGGTCAGTGAATTCCTCCACAGAACTAAGTCCAAAATCCATGATCTTCAAAGAAGAATCCTGACTTTTGTTCAAAAAGAGACAGTTTTCTGGCTTCAAGTCTCTATGGACAATGTTGGCTCTATGAAGAGCCTTTAACCCTTGTGCAATCTGTCGAACCACAGCTGCAGCTCCAGCTTCGTTGTACCTTTCTTGTGCTACAATTCGATCAAACAGTTCTCCACCTGAACAAAGCTCAAGCACAAGATGAACCCCATCCTGATCCTCATACACATCATATAGATTAATCACGTTTGGATGAGGGGACACGTTTTCCACTATTTTTCTCATAACCAAGATCTCATTTTTGATTAACACATCCGATACTGGAACTTGTTTCCATGTTGGGAATAATCCCAAGGAAACTATGCTTTTGTGAGCACCACGATTCTGTGATGATGGAGTTGAAGAAGGGCTAAACCTTTTCAGGGTCTTGATAGCTACATGGATATTTTCACCGCTTGATGACTTCTTTATACCCCTTCTTACAACTGAGAATCCTCCTCTACCTAAAATATCTGAAACCTCGTACTCATCTGAGAGTCTTATTGTTTCCTGTACCATGGTTACTCCAAAAGTTTCTCCAAAACCTGGTAAGAGCCAAGAGAGAGAATGGAATCTTGAAAACTGATGAGAGAACTTAGTTGTTGGGATTAAAAGGAATATTGGAGGAGGAGGACAAGTAGGTTCAATGATAAGAAAGAGCAAGTTGAATCGCAGATTGGCCAATGAACTGTTTCTGCATTAGTTTGTAGCATAAAATATGAAGGGAATTTGGATGGAAACTAGAGAATAAAGTATTAGGGTAGGAGCTGCAGAAGAAGGGACAAAGACATAGTCAACTAACGTTGTGTTATTAGTTTAAAATTTCCTCCATAAATTGCATGAACTCTCTCTCTCTCTCTAAAATTATTGAGTAGTTATGAATTAGTAAATCACAGCTGGCTACTTCACCTAGCATTTCATTTCATTTGAGATTTACAAATACTTGCCTGAGATTAGCCCAAATGATAGAATTTTGTTAATTGTTAATAGCTTTAGGCCTTTGGCCATAATTTTTTATTATTATTGGAGTAATATTCCTTTTATCTAGTTTCACTAGTGGCACCATTTTTATTATACAGGTATCATAATATGTCGTATTTGTGAAGAAAAAAAATTCTGAAAAATAGTGTGTCTCTAAACTTTTTGAAAGCGAGTAATAATGTCTCATAAATAATAACAATACCGATATAATCTAATTATTATTTTTATTTGTAATCTATGCATGCATTGAAGAATGGACAAAGACACAGCGTTGTATTATTAGTTTCCATATGTAGTTTTTCCAAGAGCTAGTAGCTCCTTTAACACCTTCTTATGTTGTCATTGAAAACATCTAAAGTTCAAATCTCCATGCCCTCATTATTGTAACTATCGAAATGAAAAAAAAAAAAATTCCCATCCTTGATTTAAGTAAAATTGGCTCCATAAGTTGCATGGACTCTCTCTCTCTCTCTCTCTCTCTAACATAACTTGTTATGATTTGAGCAATATTACATTGACCTAGGTCATTATTGACACCATTTTTATTATGTATTAATAACAATAAGTCATGTTAATAATTGTAAAAAAATATATTAAAAAAAAGTGAAAAGATATTATGTCCTTAAATTTATTGAATGCGAGAGATAATGTACCAAAAATATTAAAAAATATTGATATAATCTAATTATTTTTACATTTGTAATTTACTAATTTACACAAACATTTAAGACATTGTCCTCCATTCAATTATTTTATAGCAGGAAGTACTAATCAAGAAAGAGGTATGTGGTTAATCCAATCCAATCTAATATAGACAATGTTGATGGCCTTTAGTTTTTGGATGATTTTGTGTGACCCAAGCCCAAGGGAATTCAGCAAACCAAACTATAGGCAAAGGGTAGTTTGGTCCTAGTCCTTTGAGGCCCTCTGAGAGCCAAGTCTTCACCACATGAGGGGCCCACTGATCGAGATCCCAAGCCTTTCACCACAAGTGAAGCTCAACAAAGCTCTAAATCCTCACTAAATTTAGGGCCCAATGAAAGTCCAAGTCTTCCTAGAACTCTCTCTCTCTCTCTCTCTCTCTCATGACCAAGACTTTGAAATATGACTTATGGACACCTCGCTCTAACAATAGAATAAAAAATTTCACTTTGCTCGCATGAGATAGGGAAGCTTTTGCTCAAATTAAGCACAACACGACTTCATACTAAGAAGTAAGAATAACTTTCCAGAAGAAACCCTAGGGCCTTGATTTTATAAAAGGAGACCCTTCACACCCTTGAGAGATCACCTTTTGGTAGGGAAAGCATTTTGATAAAAAAAAGATAAGGACATAATTGGCCCTATCATATCCTTCATTCTCATAATGTAACTACAAATTTCCATAATAAAGTTTACTGCTAGGATGGCGTTTGAGCCTTTGGGCTTTGACGCTTTCAAGGGTTGACTAGTTGGTAGAATTACTTTGGTTGGACAATCCAAGTTCCTTTTTTTCAAATTCCTCAACTTTAAAATTTTATTTCCTAGTATTAAAATTTAAAACCAATAGTACAATCATATCTATATATAATGACAATTTTATATATTAAATGAACAGTATGTGATTGACCAAGTAATTACCCTCATCCAAGAGAGCCAACCTGGACGAGGATGTAGCGTCATGAAAATAGCCATTTAATGCCCTGATGGTTACATATCAATAAGGATAAAGACTGAATTGAAGTAGACCTGAGACGTTACCTAAACAGCCTTTAAACCACCATTTAAGAAGAGCAATGGCTACTAAGGAAAGCTTATATATAGGACCTACCAAATCCAAGATAAGGTACATACACTCTAATCATTTTTACCCTCATTACAAAGTTCTCTTTATCCCTTGAGCTCTATTTGCTGACTTTATCATCAGAGACTCCGTGGCTGGCACCACACCGATGACCACCCTAGGAGGATTCCTTTTCTTTCTTATTAGCCTCACAGGAACTTGGACGAGCTTGCGTTGATCCATTTGGACGAACCCATCTACTGACGATTTTAGCATTATTAGTTTGGTGTCGTCTGTGGGGATGATAAATTCAGACATTTGTTTGAAATCGTAGTCC
This sequence comes from Quercus lobata, assembly GCF_001633185.2. Taxonomy (NCBI): domain Eukaryota; kingdom Viridiplantae; phylum Streptophyta; class Magnoliopsida; order Fagales; family Fagaceae; genus Quercus; species Quercus lobata. Next base: position 50,717,409 of record NC_044907.1, read on the forward strand.
CATTTGGTTTCGACTTTAAGATGGAATCCAATACTCCACAAGATTCAGAGGCATTACCGTTACAAATTCAGACACCTACAGCTGGTGTAGAAGAACTCACCAGGCAAAACTAGGAGATGAGATTGCAGCTACAACAGGAGGAAAATTGTTCACCCACGAGGATTGGGACTAACAGGAATGACGATGGAGATAGCCACGGAAAAGATGACTACTGATGACCAAACACTTTCGACGTAGCAAATTTGGACCTCTTTAGATAAATGAGGATAGAGATGGATGAGCTAAGGAACTCAATGAGGGAAAAGACGGATCGAAATCTAGAAGAGATGGTCAGAAGGACAAACTCTCCCTTCACCATGAAAGTCTTGGAGTGTCCTATGCCCACGAAGTTTCGTCTTCCACAGTTCGAGTCGTTTAATGGTCTGAAGGACCTGCTGGACCATATTACTACCTTCAAGATGACTCTAAGTCTATAGCCACCCCCAAACGAGATCCTATGCCGCTCCTCTCCTACCACCCTCAAAGGAGCAACATGAGTCTGGTTTAGTAATCTAGAAACATCATCCATTGACAAATTTGAACAATTAGACAAGTCCTTTATGCGCCATTTCGTCGGTGGACTACGCCTGAAAAGACCTGTAGACCATTTGCTCACCATCAGGCAAGGAGAAAATGAGACCTTAAGATCATATGTAAAGCGTTTAACTTGAGAAGTCCTGGAAGTTGATGAAGCAGACGATAAGGTGCAGTTAACCACTTTCAAAGCTGGGCTAAAATCCAAAGAGTTCGTGGTTGCTCTCGCAAAAAGTCCCCCTCAGATGATGGCAGAAATGTTGTTGAAAGCTCAGAAGTACATGAACACAAAAGATGCCCTAGCTGCAATAGGGGAGGAGAACAAGCCTAAAGAAAGGGAGGGTGTTGGAGAAGATTGGAGGGGGTATAAGAGAGAAAGGGGAGATCGTCAGAACTCGGACGGGAACAAGTGGAGAGACGATAAAGTGTCTCAGATGGTAAAATTTACCTTTCTAGTCATACCCGTTGATAAAATTTTGATGTAGATTAAGGATGATCATTATCTTAAGTGGAAAAAACTGTTGCACTCCTCACCCAATGTGCGTGATAAGAGAAAATATTGCCTCTTCTACAAAGACCACAGCCATTACACTGAAGATTGCAGAGACCTGAAGGAGCAGATAGAGAAACTCATTCGGAAAGGAAAGCTACATAAATTTGTGAAAAAGAGGGAATCTAGCTGACCTAGAGATGATAATAGGGAGAAGCATGAGACTGTTCCTAGGGACGAGGATAATTCGTTTAATCATCCACAAAGTGCAATAGGAGAGATAAAGACGATCACAGGGGGACCATCCACGGGTGGATCTTTAAGTCCCCCAAGTAGTCACAGCAAAGGTAGGTAAACAGTGTCCACAGAATACCACCCCTGAAGTAGAGAAGAAAAGTAGATATAGACATCCTATTTTTAGAAGAAGATGTTAGAGGTGTAAAGCAACCGCATGAAGACCCCTTGGTTATCATGCTTATGATAGAAGGATTCAACACCAGACGGATTCAACACCAAACAGATTCTCATAGATAATGGCAGCCCTACAGACATTATCTATCTTTTAGCTTTTCAGCAGCTAAAGGTAGATCCCAAGAGATTGCGGCCCTTTGAATCTCCCCTCGTCAGTTTCAATGGAGACCAAGTATATCCTAAAGGTATAGTAGCACTGACGATCATAGTGGGATCCCACCCCCAACAATTAACTCAGTAGCTTGACTTCTTGGTAGTAGATTGTACATCCTCATACAATGTGATTATTGGAAAGCCCACACTTAACCGTTGGAAGGCAGCAGCGTCGATATACTACTTGAAGGTGAAATTCCTAATGGAGTGTGGCGTGGGTGAGGTAAAAGGAGATCAAGTGTTGGCTAGGGAATGGTACCAAGCAATACTAGTTGCAAAGGAAAACCATACATGGATGATTGAGGAGAAGGAGAAAGAGAAAGTAGAAGCCTTGGAAATCGTGGAACAGGTAGACGAGGAACCGACGAAGACCACGAAGATAGGGACAAACTTGAGCACTCAGATGAAGAAGAAGCTAGTCCAATTCTTCAAGAGCAATTTGGATATTTTCACATGGAGTCATGAGGACATGCCAGGCATAGCAACCGAAGTCATTCAACATCATCTGAATGTAGACCTGAGAAGAAACCTGTCCAACAAAGACAACGAGTCTTCACCCTTGAACAAAACAAAGCTATCATGGACGAGGTAAACAAACTGCTAGTAGACAATTTTATCCGAGAAGTATACTACTCGGACTGGCTGGCCAACGTCGTCCTAATAAAGAAAGAAAATAGGAAATGGAAGACAACTTCCCACTGCCAAGAATAGATCAGCTTATGGACCCCATGGCTGGACACCAACTCCTCATATTCATGGACACATTCTCATGTTACAACTAGATCAAAATGTTAGAGGAAGATCAGGAGAAGACTGCTTTCATTACTAGCCTGAGACTTTACTGCTATAAAGTGATGCCTTTTGGACTGAAGAATGCAGGGGTGACTTACTGGACGTTAGTCAACAAAATGTTCAATAAACAGATCAGAAGAAATATGGAGATATATGTGGATGATATGCTTGTCAAGAGGAAGAAGGAAGACACACCTAGACGATCTCAAGGAGACCTTCATGACCTTCAGACAGTACCAGATGAGGTTGAATCCTAGCAAATGCGCCTTCAGGGTTTCATTAGGGAAGTTCCTGGGGTTTATGGTGTCCCAACGAGGAATAGAAGCTAATTTAGAAAAGTACAGGCTATATTAGAGATGACATCGCCGAGAATAGTGAAGGAAGTCCAGAAGTTAACTACGAGAATCGCAGCCCTTAATAGGTTCATCTCCAAAGCCATGGAAAAATGCCTGCCTTTCTTCAAAACCCTGAAACAAGCTTTTATCTGGACAGAGGAGTGTGAAGAAGCCTTCTAGGAATTGAAATGCTATTTAAGTAACCCCCCTTCCTAAGCCCATCAAAGGAAGGGGAAAGCTTGTTTCTGTACTTAGCAGTGTTAACTATAGCCATGACCGCAACTTTGATTCAAGAAGAGAATAGAGTACAACTCCCTGTTTACTACATTAGCTAGACATTCTAAGGAGCCGAAGCGAAATATCCACAGATTGAGAAGATCATCTTTGCCCTAATTGTCGCCTCGCACAAACTACGTCTCTACTTCCAGGCAATTCCCATTTTGGTAATGACTGACCAATCGATAAGGAAATCAATAAACAAGCCCGAAGTTGCAGGAAGAATGGTGCAATGGGTAGTAGAGCTAAGTCAGTTTGACATTGAATACCACCCTAAAATAGCAATCAAAGTTCAAGTGTTAGTAGACTTTATTGCTGATTTCACCATGCCAAACGACGAAGAGATCCAAGACGAATTGGAAAGATGGACGATCCAAACAGATGGATTGTTGGCCTAGAAAAGAGGGGGATTAGGGGTCAACATTAACACTCCAAAAGGAAACGTCCTCAAGTATGGGGTACAACTTCAATTTCCTACCTCCAACAATAAGGCAGAATACGAGGCCATAGTGACGGGGCTTAGGGTCGAGAAAACTTTGGGTGTCAGGAACATACTCCTTAAAAGCGATTCTAAACTGGTAATAGGGCAAATAAAAGGTGAATATGAAGCAAAGGAGGATAGGATGCAAAAATACCTTAGGCTGACGAACCACCTATCCCAAGAATTTGATAGGGTAGACTTCACGCAAGTGCCCAAGAACTAGAACTCAGAAGCAGATGAAGTAGCAAGGCAAGCATTGTCAGAAGAAGGAACAATGTCACTAGATTGGAAAGTAGAAGTGCAAAAGCATCCTAGCATTGAATAATTCCACACTTTTGCGATTCAAGGCCAAAAAAGTTGGTCGACCCCAATTCTCTCTTTTCTTCGAGATGGACGACTCCTAGCAGACTTCAATGAAGTTAGGAAAGTCAGAAAATGAGCGGCAAAGTTCACAATCTTGAACGAAATTTTGTATAAAAGAGGGTTCTCCATGCCCTACCTAAGGTGTGTCGAGGAAGATGAAGTCAAGTACATCTTGGAGGAAATCCATGAAGGAATATGCGGAGACCATACGGGCCCAAGATCCCTGGTAAACAAAATCATCAGAACAGGTTACTTCTGGCCTACCATATAAAGAGATGCAAAAGAGTTCGTTGAAAGGTGTGACAAGTGCCAGAGGTTCGGGAATGTCCAGCGTGTCCTAGGAGAAAAGATGATGACCATAACTTCCCTTTGGCCGTTCGCCCAATGGGGAATAGACATTGTGGGCCCTTTACCCCAAGGTAAAAGGTAAGTAAAGTTGTTACTAGTTGCAATTGACTATTTTACAAAGTGAGTTGAAGCAGAAGCACTACCAACTATCATGGAGGTAAAGATCCAAAACTTTGAATGGAGGAACATAGTTTGTAGGTTTGAAATACCAAGGACGATAATATCAGACAACGGACACTAGTTCAACAGTCAAGATTTCAAGAACTTCTGCTTAGGACTAGGAATCAAGAACCAGTTCTCTTCACCGGGACATCCACAAGCCAATGGACAAACGGAAGTGACGAATCAAATGTTGTTGAAGATTATCAAAGTTCAACTGGAGGAGGCAAAGGGCACATGGCCGGAGGAACTGCCGAATGTCTTGTGGGCCTATAGAACCACTGCGAGGACCCTTACAAGAGAGACACCGTTCAGACTCACTTACGGCACCGAAGCAGTAATACTAGTTGAAGTAGGAGTCACTAGCATGAAAAGAGAAGTTTTTCAAGAAAATAGCAATGATGACCAACTGAAGGTCAACTTGGACTGCTTTGATGAAGTAAGAGAAGAAGCATCTCAGAAGATGTCTAAGTATCAGCAAAACATGACCGAGTACTACAACAAGAGAGTGAAGCTTAGAAGACTTGATATAGGAGACCTTGTCATACGCAGAGTCACACCGGTAATGAAAGATTCAACCCAGGGAAAACTCGAACCAACCTGGGAAGGACCCTACAAAGTCATCCACTATTCAAGATAAGGAAACTACCACCTGGAGTCAATGGATGGGAAAAAATTACTACAACCATAGAACATTGAGCATTTGAAAAAGTATTATCAATAGAAATAAGGTACTATTGTAGTCACGAGAGTAATATCTTCATTCGTAATAAAGCAATAAAAGTACTATTCAGCTAATATTCTAGCAAATTATGTGTAAATATATACCAAAAAATGGCTAAGTGATAATATTTCTTAAACGGATATAAATCACCGACGAAGCCAAGTGATAAAATTCCTTAAGTGGATGTAAATCACCAAAAAATGGATAAGTGATAAAATTCCTTAAACGGATGTAAATCACCAAAAAATGATTAAGTGATAAAATTCATTAAATGGATGTAAATCACTGACAAAGCCAAGTGATAAAATTCTTTAAATAGATGTAAATCACCAAAAAATGACTAAGTGATAAAATTCCCTAAACGGATGTAAATCACTAACGAAACCAAGTAATAAAATTTATTATATGGATGTAAATCACCAAAAAATGGTTAAGTGATAAAATTCCCTAAACGGATGTAAATCATTGATGAAGCCAAGTAATAAAATTCCTTAAATGGATGTAAATCACCTAAAATAGGTAAGTGACAAGATTCCTTAGACGGATGTGAATCACTGACGAGGCCAAGTGATAAAACTCCTTGAGTGGATGTAAATCACCAATAAATGCTAAGTTATTAGACTCGTTAGTTGGACATAAACTAGTGACGAAGATAAGTGATAGAGGAGAAGGGCCAAAGAAGAAAAGCAAACAATACAACCCCTAACGAAGACAAGGATCATTTAGACGAGGCTAAAAAAAGCAAACACGCACATCAAAGGTAAGGAAAGTAAACACATGGTATATATGCATATAAAAAAAAAGTGTAATTGTTTGAGAGTTACCATCTAAAGCCCAAAAACATACTAGGCACCAAAAAAAAAAAAAGATGATAAAAGCAAGAACTTTAAATTGTAGCCTCGTCCCCTTCGATTACATCAGCAGGAGCATCCTTAGGTTTAGGGTTATTGCCTTCCGGAGCATTCTCTTCAATAGCAACAGCAACCTGGGTAGCCTCATCGGCCTCTATCACTTTGTCCACCTCCTTAAAGTCTAAGTCTTCTAAGTTGTCTCCAAAAGGATGCTTCACCATGTACCGCCTAAGGGACTTAAAGCCTTTGTAATACCAACTAAAGAGCACAATGTTGTACTCTTCAGTCAGCTGAAAGGCCTGAACAGCCTTCGTAGCCACGGACTTGATCTTTTGGTTCACAGCTTGAAGCTGTTTGTCCTTTTGCACCGTTAGCTGCTTTTCTACCTTGAGCTCGTGGGCCAGAGTCTTAGTTTTTTCCTTGGTTGTGTTGGCTTCATCCATGATAGTGATGAGGTCCCTCTTTAGTTTCGTGGCCTTAGCCTCCAGGGCCTCCACCTTGGACACTGCCACCACGGCCTTCTCCTCCTAGCTGTGATATTCAGAGGAGATGTGGACGCCTCTCCTAGCACTTGAAAATCATAAAAGAAGAAGAGTTATAAACAACAAAAGCCATCCCATTTTATGAGTTACAAAACCAACTAGAAAAAAACTTCACTTGGATGAGTTTATGAATATGATGGCTCACAACCTCATGAGAAGGGATGCCAAAAAGTGCCTTAAGGTCCTCTGCAGTGACGGCAGACTGGGCCTTTGCCAAGGCAAGGTTAGCATCGTCCCAGACATTAGACATCTGGGAGACCACCTTCTCTTTCCCTTTAGTCAACGTCCTCTGCCTCTTTAGACGAGGAGTGAGCTCCTCCAGCGAAGTGGTAGGAGGGGTCGTCCTCGTGGCCTCAGGGACAGAGGTAGTTGGAGTGATCAGGGTCCCTTTCTCAACGACCCACACCACTTTCTTTTTAAGACTTGAGAGAGGCTCATTCTTCTTGGCCTTCATCTTGGTGTACATCTCTTGGTTAAACTTGGTCATCATCTCTACATGTCCAAAAGTACGTGTAACCAAAAAAAAAAAAAAAAGACAACAACAACAACAACAAAAGGGAGAAAAAGGGAAGAACGAAGAAAACTCAAAAGCTAAACTTACTTTTTTCTTCAATCTTGTTGGCACGCAAGACGAAGGGAGAAGGCTCGGGACCAAGACAGCGACGAGCTAAGGTTCTGGGTTTGACGAGATCGTCAAAGTTGTCAATCGTCTTTGCGTATTCAACAGCTGCCTAGATGTGTGCCTTTTATCTACTCTTAAGCTTAGGACACTTCTTAACTACAAAGACGCAAAAAAAAAAAGAAAATAATGTTAGTAACGAGTTAAAGAAGGAAGAAGAAAAATAAGGAACTAATGAGAAGTTGGAAGGATAGCACACCTAAACTCGGGGCCCTTCTTTGATGAAGCAACCTAGGAACTTCACCCCAGAAGTCATTGGAGAGAGTCTCCTATCCATCCCCAAACACAAAGAAGTACCTGGACTTCCAATGTCGGAAGGACGAGGGAAGATCTGTGACAATCCTCACCTTCCTAACCCAAGGCACAAGCTTGTAGTACCCATACTCTTTAGACTCCTTTAAACGGTATAGGTGAACAAACTCGTCTAGCCTGATCGTGTTTCCCTCAGTGATGACCATCCAGATCTCCATACAGCTAATTACTATTCTCCACGAGTTTGGCATAAGTTTCCCAGGAGCAATATTGAAGTGGTTAAGAATTTCCATGATAAATGGATGGACGGGGAACCTAAGACCACATTGAAAAGTAGCTTCGTAGAATCACACTTCTCTAGGCAAGAAATTACATGCTCTTTCTCCTTCTCAAGGAAGATGAATCTTGACTTCCTTGGGAAATTGAAACCTATCTCTAAACCTAAAGAGGGTGTCCGTGTTTAAAGAGCACTCCTCCCTAAGAGCACGAAAGGACCTAACCTCCCTTCATCTAGGCAACGAAGGGCCAGAGGCAGCAGTGTCAACCTTAGCCTCAACGGTGTCATTGCTAGAGGACAACCTAGTTTCAAGCTCGCTAGACCTTACCTCAGACACCACTTCTCTCTCACCCACTATCCCCTTAAACCAATTTAGGGATTGATGTAGCAGAGGGTGCAAATTAGCCAACACAAAACTTAAATTGCTACCCTTAAATACAAAACACAGAGTTGCCTAACCTCGGAGCTCTCAACCATGGAATTAAAAAAGGAAAAAGTTAAATGGAAAAGGAAAGGCAAGTAATTTTTTCTATAGAAAAAAAAAGGGAAAAGAAAGAGAAACCATACCTCAAAAAACCAAGCTTAGAAAGGAAAGAGTTGGTGGAAGTCAAAAAGCTCAAAGAAGAAAAACACAGAGCAACAATGGCGCAAGAGAGAGAAAAAGTGAGGAAGAAGAAGAAAAGCAAAGTGAATTAAAAAGCTAACTTGGAAAATTGAAAAACGATAGGAAACTCAAAAGTCCCTCGGACAAAGTGCTGGTACCCACCATTCAGAATGCGCCACGTGGCCATGACACTACAATGCCACCACTTTGCCTTAAAGGCAGACATAACAAAAATGCCAAGAGTCACATCTGAGCAAAATGATCTTTCATATTCTTGAGATCGTTATCGCACGTAAGGACGATCTCAAAATAGGGGGGGCAACTGATAGATCGAGTAATTACCCTCGTCTAGGAGAGCTAACCTGGACGAGGATGTAGTGTCATGAAAGCAGCCATTCAGTGCCCCGATGGTTACATATTAGTAAAGACATCGTTGGAGCCCCCATAAAGACTAAATTGAAGTAGACTTGAGATGTTACCTAAACAGCCTTTAAACCACCATTTAAGAAGAGCAATGACTGCTAAGGAAAGCCTATATATAGGACCTACCAAATCCAAGACAAGGTACATATGCTCTAATCATTTTTACCCTTATTACAAAGTTCTATCTATCCCTCGAGCTCTATTTGCTAACTTTATCATTGGAGACTCCGTGGCCAACACCACACCGGTGACTACCTTGGGAGGATTCCCTTTCTTTCTTATTAACCTTAGAGGAACTTGGACGAGCTTGCGTTGATCCATCTGGACGAACCCATCTACTGACGATTTTAGCATCATCAGTATGAAATTATTAAAATTTACCTTGAGTCTTATAGCTTAATTGGTTGGTACCTCTTAGTTTTTTCAAAACATCTATGATTCAAATCTCCCCCTCCTCCATTATAACTATTGAATTATAATTTTTTAAAAATACACACACACATATATATATTGTTAAAATTTAATGAATAATTAAAATATGTTAAAATGGATATGATATGATGCATATTACTTCTCCAAATATAAATGAACCACAAACTTATTTTCATGACTCAATAACAATTATTACTTAGTTTAGGTTTAAAACTTTAAGACTAGATAATTGCCTTAACATTACAATATTATTTTAGTTTTGGTAGGCATTATCTCATATATATACACACACACACACACACATATATATATATATATATATATTGTGTTTATTCCCCCACTTACACATTAATATAAGAGTTTGCAAATTTTCTCTAAAATATACTCATTACGTGTATTTTTCTCTTGTAGGAAATTAAAACTAATTAGCTAATCATGTAAACATGTAACCAAGAGAGTCCAAGGTTTAAGATCAATTGAGAAGTATTTTTTAAGCATTTAACAAGTCAAAAATGTGTGGAAATATAAAAGGCAAGAGAGAATTTTGTTCAAGCCAAAATTGGAAAAAATATTGATATGGAAATATTCTGACCAATGTTGGTATTTTGGTTGTGTCCCTTTACTCCGATGTCAAATTGATCTAATTCTTACGGCCACAGAAAGAAAACTCAATGATCTACAACTTTTTAGTTTACCAAAACGGACACGGCTTGTGTCGAATGTTTAGTTTCACTAGACACTGGATACAAGCTCTTCCCTACCAAAATTTTAGAATCCAACCTTTTTGAAGGCTAAAACTAACCTAGAAGTTGACCTACTGGTGAAAAATGGTTGTCATTTTTATTTTCCTTTTATGAGAAGCATGTGTTTTAAGGTTTTGAAGGTTACAAATATGAAGATGATACAAGATCAGCAATGTTTCTGGTTGCAAGAAAACATTATTTTTCATTTCTTTTTTATGGAAGCTTAAGAACCTAAGCTAAGTTAGGGGTGAATCCTTAATATAGCAAGTTGTTTACTTATCAAGCCAAACATGTATTTAACATTTTGATTATTAGAATTAATCATTCTCTTTTCATAATTGTTTTGTTAGATTGATATTTGATTTCTAATTCTTTCATAAGTCTATTCTTAAATCTTCTTATTTTTAGAATAGGGTTTTATAATTTTTCAAGAAAAACAAGGTAATTTTGTCAGATATTACTTTTGCCATAGTATTTGCCTTTGGATATGCAATGTTCTTAAGTTTCTTTTTCTAGGGTAAATTGTTGGAACAATTGATTGATAGAATCAACTAAAGAGAGTTTTACTAATCAAACTTATTCTAAATCTTCCAATCAGATAATTTATGTGTTTACTTACCCGATTGTGTACTAAAATTGGATTAGTAGTGAATGCTTTACGATATTAGTTCACAAACCTTGACAGCCTAGTGATTTTGATTATTAAATTTTACCAAACTTTTTTGTGCTAGTTTCAAATATATTTTTATATATATTATTAGTGTTTTTGAAGTATTCTTGTTTTTCTTTTTTTGGTAGAACGACAGTCTTAACTACACTACAATTTCTGTCTTAGAATTGGTCGACAGCAAGACTTTATCCTAGGTTAATGATAAAATTTAGGCTAAAAGTTGTTCTACTCCCAATTTTTGTCTCATTATCATTATGGTTCTTCAAGTTTCAAAACTTATAATCAACCCCTAGTATTTTTAAAATTACAGTAAATATTCCATACAAAAATGAAAAACCTATAAATATGGTCCTTTCATCAGGTTCCATCTATTGTTGAGCATTAACTCCTAAATGACATTGTATTATTTGATGTTTCTTTAAGTTTTAACACAACTGGTATAGTTAATAGTTAGCAATTACTGGAACTTGAGGGAAAGGTTAGGGGATTAATAGTAAAATTTAAAATTATAATGACACAAAATTTTTTTTGGAGAAAATAATGACATTAAAATTAAATGCTTAAAATGATTTTAATTAATTTGATTAAATATAGGTGATTAATCACACTTAAAAAAGCGTTAATTCATTTTGTGACTCATACAAAGTGTTCCTTGATCAAATTTGATAGTGTCATGATTAGTTCAAGATTTAGGTGTTTTTTTTTTTTTTAAAATTAATTTATTTATAAATTTGGAAGAATATTTCTATATAATTCATGAAATTACCAAATAATTGAAGATAAAGAGTAATCTCTGAATATTGAATGTGTTACTATGCTCCACACCCTCAAATTCAATGAGCCGAGTTAAAATCAATATATCTATATATATAATAATAGGTAACGCAGAAAGAAAATCTAATTAAGTTTTAAATTGGAATTTAATTAAAGTCTAATTTTGTACCATGTGTCTCATTTAATCTAAAATTTAGAATTTTGTGCTAAGTGAGTTAATTTAGTGTAAAAATTGAATTTCAATTAGAGTTTAATTTTATGCCACGTGTCCCATGTTATCTAAATTTTTAAATTTTTGTGCCAAATTAGTTAATTTAGTACGTCATCTATATATATATATTAATAGGTAAAGTTTAGAGAAAATTGAATTAGAATTTGAAATTATAATCCAATTTTACGCCGTGTGTCTAAATTTATGTGGGAACTACACCATAATTATCCACTTAAACTTGTGCCATGTGTCTACTTAAGTTTTTTTAATATTTGTGTCAAGTGAGTTAATGAGTGCAAAATACTAAGAATCTAATATTAATAAACTATAATATTTTTTTTAAATCACATATATTCAATAAAAATCACCACATGTTTCTCAAAAAATAAATAAAATAAAAATCACCACACGTTCTATCTTATTAAAAATTAGAAAAAATTATCATAAGTAGCATTAACTTTAGATAAGAATTTCAATATGTGACTAATTACGTTTACTTTAAAAAACATTTGACTAATTATCTATATTTTATGATAAAAATTGTGTTTAATTTTAAATGTATCTATATGTATGCATGAATGCATGTGTTACATGCTTTAAAAAAATTAATTTGACTAATTATTTATATTTTTATAATAAAATTTTTGTTTAATTTTAAATGCATCCATGCATATGCATGGAGTTACATACTAGTTATATATAAAAGCAGAGACCTCATGCGGGGGAGTATGAGATTCTGCCATGTAGCACACTCTATGAAAATAATTAAAATACTTTTAAACCACATCAAAGATAAGAACAAATTTAAAATTGGTGACTCTTTATTTCCTTTGGTTCGATGTTTCAAGACTACTTTTTGTTACATTTTTTATTTAATGTTTTAAGATTACTATTTGTTTCAATTTGTTCAATGTTTCAAGACCTTTTCTCTCTTTCACACACAAAAAACTCTTTGCATTTTCATTCATCTTTTTAACTTCTACTCCTTTATATGCACATGCCCACAATCCTTCATGTCATCTCATCTCAAATACACTAAGACAAAAAAAGATGTCATTTACGATCAACCTTTCAATGACACCCACATAACTTCAACATTACAGTACCATTTAATCCTAACCCGTATGAGAAGGCTATGACCAAGGAAGGGGGATTTAACCTTTCAACGACACTTACATAACTCCAATATTGTAGTTCCATTTAATCCTAACCCGTATGAGTAGGCTATGACCAAGGAAGGAGGCTTGTGTTTTTTATTCAGTGACAGTAGCTTATAGTTTTGATGTTGAAGTTGAATATTGTGGATTTTGTGAAGTTTGTGATTTACTTTTGAGTCTTTGGATGATTAACTATGAAGTTAGGTTTTTTTTTTGGGTATGTTAAAACTCATAATTTTTAGGTTTCTTTGTAAGTTTTTTACTGCTCTTTTTTGCTGTATGAGCCATAATGATAAAAATACAAATCGATGATGATTTTATAGTATTTTATGTTTTTTTTTTAAGGATACTAAAGCCCAATTAAAGACAATTAAATTTTGATAATTGGATGTGTTTTTAGCCAATTTCTCTTTATTTAATCACGTTCTCTTTATGTGATACTTACAAATGATTTCTTTAATTTCATTGAGATAATGAATTGGGTGTTTGCGATTGAGGTCTCCATATTTAGTTGTGAGAACAGAGCGGTTAAGGAAGTGTTTGAGAGATTGCCTAAATTTATGCAATTTTTTAAAATATAAAAGTATTTTATGTTTTAAATTCTTGTTTAAAAATTTCAAAATCATTTAATCAGTTTAAAAAATAAAATATACTTTTAATAGAATATATTTTAATATAATTTTATACAATTTTTTTAAAATAAAATATGAATTAAGAAATTCAAGTTTGAAAGTATTTAACAATATTGTGAGCAAACATAAATATTATACAACAAGATAAGTATTATATGTAGGTCTTAATATACATAAAAATAATTTCGAATAAAATTGTAAAGTAGTCTATGTATCACGTGGGACATCATCTAGTATTTATAAAAGGATATGGCATTTCGAATTCAAAGGCCCCTAGGAATAGGATAATATTGCATATGACAGCATATTTATACTTGATCTTCATGATAGATGAAAATGAAATATTCCTCAAGCTCTTTCAATGGAAAAGATTTTTGGAAAATGCAGAGATTACTGAAAATGGCACAACCTTATGCCACAACTCGCCACATGGCGAGTTGTAATTGGTGAAAGTATGTCCTCACATAGCCTACAAACACTTCTTCACCAATCACAACTCGTTATGTGGTGAGTTATGGCACAAAATTGTGCCATTTTTGGAGGTCCTAGCACAATTCAAGATTTTTCAATGTGGTATGACGCGTGGTATGACGCATGTGATAGGGTAAAAGTAAAAGTGATGAACCAAAAATGTTGGTTGATATAAAAAAAGAAAAAAAAAAAAGAAAAAAAAAAGAACAAAGAACAAAGAACAAAGAACAAACAAGAACAAAAAATGTTAGTGGTGTCCACTGCTCAATCAACCACTTTTGTTGTGGAAAAGAGTTGTGTCTATATCTAGGGACCGAGGCACAATTGGAATATTTTTTTGAGGGTGAGGCACAATTGGAACTTGGGGGGCAAATCCCCTCCCAAAAATTAAAAAAAAAAAAAAATATATATATATATATATATATATATGTTAGTATATATATATTGGTATTAATTTTAGCAATTTTGTTCTATAAAATTATATTTTGTCCCCTTAACAATATTATTGATTCTTTTGCTACCTAATATAATTGATTCTTTTAAACGTAATGTTATAGCTAATAGCTTTTCTACAACATTTTTACAAATTGCTGATGTGGTGAAATTTTATTGGTTTGAATTTGGGTACACCATTTACATCACTTTTTAATTTACCAATAATTACTCACCACATTAGCAATTTGTACAAAAAAAGTTTATAGTTCAAGCATTTTCTTCATTTTAAAAGGCCATAAAAAAATCATATATCTAAAATCTAAAACAAAATATATGAGCCAATATATATATATATTAGTCCAACAACAAAAATTATCAATAATAAAGCTCAATACAATTAAGCTTAATCAATAAATTTGACCCAAAACAAACCGTTAGGCCTTTTAAAAAATTTAAAATAAAATAAGTTTGTCCTAGACTCGTAGCAATGCACACATAAAAAACAAAAAGAAAAAAAAAATCATTTAGTGGTTAAGAAGCAAAGACAAAGTTACCGCACACAATCAGCATCAAAACTACACTTCAAATTATTAAGTTCGTACTCTATTCTTCTTAATAAAAATGAAAAAGTCTATGAACACAACTTTTATATCACAATTATTGCCACTAACCTTTCCATGTGCAACTGATATGACCACAGTCTTACCTATAGTCACATTGTGATTCTAGAAGAACCGACTGAAAAACTGTGCTAAAGAGGAATGAGTGACCGGAGTCTACACGACTACGCTGATCATTAGCCATTTGGTCCATTACTTTCAAAGCTATGCCGAACTTCAACCAAACTGATCTTTTGGCCACTTTACCAAATTGTCGTTTCTTTTATAAGATATTTCTCATAATTTGTCGTATTCCTCCCATTCCAAACGTGGGTACCACTTTGAAATTCAAGTAAGCAATCAGAATGGCCTCAAACATCAATAATTGCTGCAATCCACAAAACCTTAAAAAGTTAAGGATTCCTAATCTTTGATCGGAACTAGTTTGACTCTCTTTTTGCCTTCATTCGGATTGGTACACGTGCTGCCTAATAAAGATCTTAATAATGAAAAAACTAAAAGATATAGATAATTATAATATATATATATTCACTTAGATTAAGTCAGGTTCATATTTCTGAAAGTTTATAAGAGAGAATTTCATATATATATATATACACTTAAAAATAATATTAAAGATACAAAATATTTTACAAACTATTGATGAGGTGAGTGATTATTAGTAAATAAAAAAGTAATATTAATGATGGTTTAAATGAAAACCAATAAAAGGTTGCCCGTATCAACATTTTGTAAAATAGTTTATAACGGTAGCATTATTGGTATACTTAAATTATACTAAAATAAAATTTTTATCTTGTATAAAAAAAAAAAGAAGTTTTAAAGATATAGTACTTAGTCGCAGAAAATAAAATAAACTAAAAAATATATTGAACAAAAGTGGCACCAAATAACTACAGTTTAGTTAGGGAGAGGTTTTGAAAATGCAATTTTTCTTTAAATCTTTTAAAGTTGGAAATGTATGATTAATATGCTGACTATCCATAATTGACTCAAAAAACTTAAGACTAAAGAATGATTGCTATTGTTCTAAAAAGTAGAAATGGGTCTAACTTAGTCTAGTCCTTTACTTTAAAATTTCTAACCAGTATCTTTCTATTACAGTATAACCCCCACATAAGTGCTTTATTTATTAACAAAAAAAAAAAAAAAAACTTTGAAGCATCCACGAAATATGGATTCAGATCTTCTAGATTTTTTTGGGTACTCTACTAAATAAATTTCTTTAAATTTTAACCATTTTTTATGATTTAAGGTTTTAAATTCTTCTATGTCAGCATTCCACTAATAATATTCTTAATTGTTTTGTTTACAACATTATTTTATTATTTTAAGAGTATTGTTAGTGGAATGTTAATATGTCAAAATCTAAACTTTTAAATCATAAAAGAGTGGTTAGAATTTTAAAAAAAATCTACTAATAAAGTATCCTAAAAAATTTAGAGGAGCTGAATCCCCCAAATATATATCCATTATCCAGCCACCAGACAAGGTCTAAATCAGTTTGTCCAAATGGTAGAGCTGCTCATTTCGAAGTGCCTTTTGCCTTTTCTTACTTAGAGTGGTCCATTTATCTACTATATAAAGTAGGGTTGTGCTGTTTCCATTTATCTACTATATAAAGTAGGGTTGTGCTGTTTCTCCAAAAAAAAAAAAAAAAAAAAAAAAATTGCTTGTGCTCCTCGGGGGAAAAAAGAAGAAGTTAAAAAGTAGGCTTGTTTTAATTAAAATATAATCTGAGATTTCTCAATATATATATAATTTGAGGATTTTTACTTCAAAAGTTATAAATTTTCTTGTAATTACAGAAATAGATTTAAATTTAAGTCAATAGATCTTTTATTTTTATACAACAAAAGTAATGGGTCTGTGCCAATCTACATTCATATAGGGAAAAGTGACAAAAGCTCTAACTTCATATCCTTCAATTAAAACTGAAAATTTTATTTATTCCTGTAACGTGAAATCATTGAACCTATTTTGGTAATTTTAGGAAACAGTATACAAATTATTATTATTATTTTAGGATGTTACTCTACCCTATAACCCAAGACTGAATGGGTGCTGTTTCCACCACCACCACCAGTTGAGGCGGCATGTGAAGAAAATTCTAGACTCGAGAAGCCTTGAATGGCGGCCAGGTCAGGGGTGTCTATATCACCTTCTCTCTATCACATAATTTACATTTGGATGGCCATTAAAAAGGGGACAATTCAGTGCTTGGACCTTTCAGCCTCAGGAACGTGACACATTGATATGGGGTACTAAATTCAACATTTTCTTTGAACCCTGTCAAGTAGCCAGCCACGTGTAGGAGTACACATCGATTTCTTACAATAATTTCACAATTAAGCCCGACATATTGTTATTATCTTTCACCCAAGTTCACAAGTGGAGAAGGAATTAGGTGAGACGGGCGTATAAATCCATTTTCTTACTGACATGTAGAACCATCTCACCTAGAATTTTCTCCTACACCACTTTATCGTTTGTCATTGTCTTACTGACATGTAGAATCATCTCACCTAGAATTTTCTCCTATACCACTTTATTGTTTGTCATTGAGAACTTGTCTGGCTGTTTGTAAAAAAATGTCTACATTATTACATACAACTGTTGACAATGTTTCTAAAGAAGACATTTACACTGTATTTGGTTGGAGTGAATTTAGGAATGATGGAAAATATAAGGAGGAAAATAGGGTAAAAAATAGTGTTTTCTACTGATTGGCAAAGGGAGGAAAATATTGAGGATGGAAAACTCGGGAGAAAATTCTCTCCTAAACCCACAAATTTCATCCTCCCAAATCGAGAGGAAAAGCTACGAGAGAAAAGTGCTCTCAATTGTCTTTTACCATAATGCCCTCTCCCACTACCCTCATTCATGACTTTCTCACCTACCCCACCTGATGACTTTTGCCCAAGGATGTCAATACCGTATCGGAGGCCGTACCGGTTTGGCCACCAGTACGATATATTTCGGATACCGGTCAATACCGGTGTACCGTTTCGGGTTTACCGCTATTTTTTATATTTATAAATATAAATATAAAAATATATATATATATATATATATATGTGTGTGTGTGTGTGTATGTATGTGTCTGTGTATATATATATATTATAATAAATATAAAAGTTTATCATAAAACATTTCCTCAATTCAGAACTAATTATTCATGGTTTTAGACTTTAGTATCAATTAAAAGGGAAAAAAAATAAAAAAAAATAAAATAGAAAGTTTAAAAGTTACCATTGCATATTAAGAAAACAAATAATACTAATAAGTTAATACAAATAAGTTACCATTCTGTCCTAACAAAAATTCAAAAATTACAAAACTTAAAAAAAAAAAAAAAAAAACTTTTTTTTGTACCGGCCGGTATTGCCCGAAATTGGCCGGTACGGCCGGTATGAGGCCGGTACGCCCGGTATTTTTTTCGATACGAAACAGGAGGGTCGAGTGTACTGGATTGCTGGACGGTACGGTATATTCCGATTGGTACGGTACGGAATTGATAACCTTGCTTTTGCCCACAAATCCTTATCACTTTTTTGCCTCTTCTCATCTTACCTACACAACACACCGTGGTCCAAGTTCTCTCTTTTTTTTTTTTTTTTTTTTCAACGTGATCTATCGTTTCTTGTAATCATTATACTCCTCATTATATGTACACTATTGTAATTTTTACATTATAATAATAAAAATAATAATATAAATTTATATATATATATATATAATGTGGTAAATTTTATATTATTTAATGAGTACAAATAAACATATTTCTTACCTATTATATAACAAACGTATAATAGTCAATTTATATAAATTACATTTTCCATCATTCCCTTTTTCTCTCCAACTAAACAAAATAGTTTTCCATCCTCCCACTTTTCCACCCCTCCAATTAAACACACAAGAGGAAAAACTAAATATTTTTCATCCTTCCACTTTTCCGCTTCTCCAACCAAACCGACCCTTATTGTAGAAATCCACCCCAATTATTCTATACATGTATCAAAAATTGACTAATTGTTTTCTCAAACATCAATTTCTTGTTTTCTACTACCCTTTCTAAGTTGATATTTCACAAGCTGACTGCTCGTGATGAGCATGTTTATGCAAGCAGACACTGAATTAGAATAAAAGTAATTTCTTCTTCAGATATATAGGGAACAAGACATAATTAGAGTACATCACCATACATGTGCAGTATGCCCAACACAGGCAAAATGCAGGTTAAGAAATGTTACAACTAACATCATTTATATAGATGTATGTGTGTATATATATTATCTAACATGGACATCTCAGTTATGCAACAAGAAGATGCTTATGCTTCTAAGCTATTTCACAGCAGCACTGAATATTGGCTTGGTCCTTCCCAGTTCTTTATTGGCCTTCTTCAATCCTGCACTGAAAGATGCCCTAGACTAGCAGAATTAACCCAAGTTCATGTGGACTTAAAAACATCTAATAAAACAAGCTTATATATATATTAAGCAACTAGATTTAGAGAGGAAGAAGCTTCCTCCATCCAACACGGAACTTTGTACAGATGACTTTCCGCACTTCAACATACAGCTTTCCCCTTATATGAGTGCTGTCAACCAAAGAAAGCCGGAAGATAAAAGTTATGCCGTTTTCTTCAGAGGTACCACAGGGAGACATCTTGCTTTGGCAATGAGTCTACCGTATAGTCAATGGGTGCAAGGTTAAACGGAGAGCTGAATCTGAATTCAGTGAGATTATCGTTGGGATTGCTATCAAATGGAGGATCAAATGGCTTGCACTGACCAAACTGAACTTCTGTTGTTGGAAACACACCGTGTTGCATAGGCATGCTAGTATCTTCACACATGTTGCCTCCCATAACAACCCCCTGGCTGTAATAGCCATCATCCATCTGAAGTTGAAACTTTTGCTGCTGCTGCTGCTGATGAAGATTGGTATCATTGACGTTGCCAGGACACAAGCTTTTGCCACGCTGAAGATTGGTATCATAGAATGCCATTAGCTCAGATATCATTTTCTGCCCATCTTCAGGAAGTCCTAGTCTTGAAACATTAAGTGGACTCTGGTTCACTGGTGGAGTAGCTGGCTTAGGTTGAGTATAGGGTAGAGAGAAGGCTGCTGACTTGTCATCATTGATTTGAAAGTTTGACATTCCAAATGCTTGCGAAGGATTGTTTCGGTGTGGACAAATCATTTGGTGATTGTTTCTCGAATTCCTGTCTAGAAAACCAAGGCGGTAGTCATTATATGGGCAATGAGGGAACTCACAAGTATACATCTTTTGATCCATCAATGAATGTTGCTCATCAGGCAGCTGCTTCCTCTTTGGAATGAAATCTGATGAGTTAATTTCAATGAGCTCTCCCTTAATTTGAGGATCCACTGGTGGGATAAGAAGCCTATCTCTTGGTCCAGCAGCGCCCATCTTCAAGAGATTGACATCGAGGGGCTTGCAATCTTCTACATCAACATTCAGTTCATCACCCACTCCTTCAACATCATAATCACTAGAATCACAGATGGCCAAACACCCGCTCCCAGCAGCTGACAAAGGTGGACATTTATCAGGGTACAAAATCTGAGCCAGCACCTCCTCCTGATTTATAATGGCCAGCCAAGTGGCACTCTCCTTGGCAGTCATCTTGTCCTGCAAGCATTTTGACTGACGAACAAGCTTGCGGATCTTGGCAATGTCAGGGGACATGTGCTTGATAACAGCTGTGAGAACACTCACCTTCCAAGCCTTCTTAAGATCATGAGGCTTCTTGTATGGAGGAGGCCCCTGATCCTTAGGCAAACCCAATTGTGGCCACCAGTCCTCATTCCCAGATGGCCACCATGGCGGGGCAACACCCTTCTCCAAGGGGAAACGCCTCTGAGGCGGATCGCAGTGCTGCATCAGAGCTGACAAAAGTGATCCAAGAGTTGTGTCCTGGAGCTCCTGCAAGGTGTGAGGGGTGGATGCCATTGCACTGCAGTCTTCATTCTTCACAGGGATTGAATGATCTGCCTGATACTTGGCAATTGCAGCAGGACCATTACGATCAAACCTTACTTTTTCCTTCCACCATGCCCTCAGATTGTCAGAGGCTCCACTCACCGGCTTGCCCTTTTCAGGAATAATCCCATAAACAAATCCTTGAGCTTTACAAACTTCCATCATTTTCAGCATATACTTCAGTATAGCATCTTGCGACCGAGACATCTTCTTCCTTCGGGCTTGCTCCTGGGATTG
Source organism: Quercus lobata (assembly GCF_001633185.2). Classification (NCBI taxonomy): domain Eukaryota; kingdom Viridiplantae; phylum Streptophyta; class Magnoliopsida; order Fagales; family Fagaceae; genus Quercus; species Quercus lobata. The sequence continues at coordinate 50,738,597 of NC_044907.1, forward strand.
GCGCTGCTTTGCATTGTCAGCCCCTTCCTTTCCCTTATTCTGTTCTTTGAGTCGTCTCAATAGCATTCGATCTCTCCACATCCTCCTCTCAAGCTCATCAACATCCATCTCTTCATCACTATAATCATCCTCTGCTCCTGTCCCTTGTTCATGCTCAGGAACTCCCTCTACTTCCCCAAGAGAGCCTGAAAGAAATTCAAGATTGGGACAAAAACCCATTTCTTCAAAGATTCCCATTCAGCTCTTTGCACCAAGATCAACCACTCTGAATCTCTAATAAATATATGAACTTTGCACGCAAAATTTCACTTGAAATTATCAGGCTTTCCAGAATTGAACCCGGTAAAATCGTTGAAATCTGATCAATATCTTTGTAAAATGCCTAAATCAAAAAACAAACCAGAGTCAGTGTGAACCATGATACCATCTAGTACACATCAGGAGCACTTAATTGGCAACAACTGTGTTAATTGTAAATAAATAAAGCACAAAACCTCATACTATGTATCCGCAAGTACAAAAAATAAAGTATAGCAAAAATAAGAATCTATTCAAATGATCAAAATACATACTTAAATAGCATGAAAACGAATAGCAGGAGTAACCGATAAGCACCAACACAAACACACCAAGGCTCTTTTTCTGGGTCGGTTGGGTGTGAAAAAGAGGCTCATTACTCATAGGACAAGGTTTTCCACCGTTTAGAGGAACCTCCTTGACCTATTACGTGCCGATTAGATGACAATCCACGTGTATTTTAATTGCATGTCTCATTAAGTGATTTAAACATGTGATTAAGAAAACAAGTGGATGATCATTTAATTACCGCACCGCAGAGCTGGTTTAAAGGAAATTTTTGTACTAATTTACGGGATTCCTCAATTATATAGAAACAAAATTAAGCTACAAACTAAGCAAAAAATTGGTCATATCCTGATAAATGATAATGTAACTTCCATAAAAACCATTACAACCAAATCCCCTAAAAGCTACTATGGAAGCCAAAGTCAAAAACAAATAAATAAATAAATAAACTAACAGCCCTCAGATCTTGTTGGTTCCCAAAGCAAATATCTCTAACACTAAGACTAAGATTTCAGATTTCACCGTCTAAACTACGCCACATACCACATACCCTCTTTTTTAGCTTTTAAATAAAACTTCCAGCCAGTTTTCTCATACCCCAAGCAAAAAAAATGCAGCTTTTCCTTTTTATTATGATTTCTTAACACACAATACTCATTTAAAAATAACAAAAATTGATATCATAGTCAACAAAAATCTGAACAATACATAGATGGCTCCAAAAATTATGGGTTTTAAGCACACGAAAGATTCATATATCACTAGCCGCCTCTTCTCTTTTTCTTTTCTATAGATCCGGCTCAAAAAATAATACAAAAAAAAAAATCTGAAAATAAATAGTAATGAAAGAAAACAGAAACATGAAACTGAAATATAAACAGTAGCCCACCACCTGAAACGACAACCTACGTCCTAGGAATCTGGAACAGGAGTGTGAGAACCAAAGACTATTATCAAATTCAGATACACAAACTGAAAAAACAAAGTACTTTTTACTGTTTTCTGTGTTCACATACAGTGAAAACTAAAAAAGTTGGACACAAATATACATACAGTATATAGTTAGTAGCAGAAATGAGAAAGAGTTTGAAGTAAATGTTACCTGTAATGGTACTGTGAAGCTGAGGCCAAACTGAAGCTCTGTCACAAGGACAGAAGAGAGAGAGAGAGAGAGAGAGTTTTGGTTTGGTTTCTCTCTTGCTCAAAATGAAGAGAGAGAAAGGGTGGTGGGTCTGAAATATGAGAGAGAGAGAGAGGGTGTGTGTGGCAACAGTGAGTAACTTTGCAGTGAGCGTCGCATTGAATTTAACCATGGTCAGGTTACGTTTTAACCGCGGTGAAGCCGTGGGCTAGCGTTGCTTTGCTTTGCGTTGCGACGTTTCATGTTGGGATTTATTTTTATTTATTTATTTATTTTATAGTGCAATTTACTGTTTTGGAATTCTCTCTTTTTTTTTTTTTTTGTTCTGTCTTTCTTTTATCAGTTCTTTTTAAGGTCACACGTTCATACCCACCACCTGCATATTTGTGTATCAATAATGCTACGAGCACAATAAATTATACAACTTTTAATTTTAGCATTATTCTCTATTGATGTATGATCGGTTTACACTGTTTATACATAAATTACCGTTTATACTTCTGAAAATTGATATGTATAATATTAATATGGGAAATTCTAACGAGTGTTTTTAGGATATTGGTTAAAAATCCAGTTAAAGAAAGTTTTTATGGGAAAAAAAAAAAAAACAAATAATGTTTTGACAGTTTTTTTTATTTTCCATAAAAGTGATGTCAAAACTTTTTAAAAATGAATTATTAACGAATGCTAAGGACACTCGTTAGCATAATCCTATTAATATTTGTGAAAACTAATCTAATAATCAATTGAAAACGTGTACTAGTTATGATAAAGTGTGCGGAAGAAACTCTCTTGTAATTGATGTTAAGAGTTAAGATCCCCACACGTGGCATGAACCATGAAGTGCTTGGTCACCATCTCATTTTGTATAACATGCACGTTTAATAAATTTGGCTGAAACAAAAGAAAGACAAAAGGTTTTGTGTTCCATTTGGTCGACAAAGTGTTAATGCCATTAACTTTTATGTCACATATTTAAAAAAAAAAATATTGATAGATAATAATTAAACATATAATCGCTCTGAATTTGTACTTCCTATTTTATAAGCTGGGCACTTTAATGACATGTACCTCTTATTTGGAATTTGTATATAGATGGAAAACCAGACACAATTTCGACCAATAATAATAATAATAATAATAAATGGATACACAATCACTTTGGATTTGTATAACCATATATCATTGTAATACTAAAAAGTGTATACATATATATATATATATATTTAAATATAAAGTTTTTTTATGAGAGAAAATTTATATCACAATATATATATATATATATATATATATAAATATAAAGGTTTTTTTTTTTTTTTTAATGAGAGAAAAAGGCAAATTGGTACCTCCTCTAGCATTAGTTCTTAGGGGTTGAAGGGGGGGAAATAGTTCAAGCTACCGGAATAACATATTTAAAAATTTGAATTTCTAATCAACTAGAAAAAGAAATGTAGTATTTTTAACATTAATTTTTTTGAACACTTGACAAGTTCTAAGTTTACATACATATATAGTTATGATAGGATTTAATTTATATTTTTGGCTCCACGATGATTTTTCTTACCATTAGGCTAAGACATCAATTAATTTCATACAAGGAGATTCAAACTTAAATCACTTATTCAACGATAAGAAACTTTATTTTATTTATTTATTTTTTTAGAATTAGGCCTGCCCGACCAGGCCGAAAAAAAATTATTTGATTACTGGAATGTCGGATACAAAGCAACGATAAATATCCGCTGGAACGGAATTCATCCAAACTAAAGTAGGAAAAGACAATCTCGCTCGTCTAGCCAACGCATGTGCTAAAACATTGACATGCCAATGCGTATGAGAGAAAGAATAGTATTGGAACATACTGACTGAAGACACAATGTCTTGAACTAAATGACCCACCACTGGGTGCTGAAAACTTTGCTTCTTAATAGCTGAAATAGACTCTTCTGAATCCCCTTCAAAAATAGTGCCACTGAAACCAAGCTCACGGACAAACAGGATAGCTCGCCTTGCTACAATTGTTTCCAGAGCAACAATGGATGAAGGCAGAGGAATAATTTCGGACAGTGCAGCCAAGACCTCACCCAGAGAATTACGCACCACCACTCCAATTCTGGCAGCTCCCGGATCATCAAAAACCGCACCGTCAAAATTAGTTTTCAACAAAGCTGCATCGGGAGGCTTCCAGATGACTTTCCTCGGCAACTTTTTTGATTCCGATTTCGCACAAAGCTACTGGAAATCCGTTAACTGCTTCTATGCCAACTCTGGGATCTTCTCAAGGGGAGCAGCGACCTCATTGACTCTGATTTTGTTGCGCCGATTCCAGATAGACCAACAAATCATGATGAAACCTTCAACTCCACGCGGATTCTGCAGCGCCAACCTGAAAAGATCAACAAAAAATAAAATTTGATTCGTTGCACTCCGCAACTCATCAAAGTTAGAACCCCAGGCCCCCTTCACCTTCTCACACCCCCATAGAGCATGAATCACTGTCTCAAGCCCTCTGTTACAACCTGTGCAGCTGTTTGAGAGCACCACCCTTCACCTAGCCAAATTCACCATCGTGGGAAGGGACTCAGAACAAGCCTGCCAAGCAAAAGTCTTAATTTTGTTGGGCACCTTCAATCTCCATAAACCTGACCACATCCTCCGATTCACCTCATTTGATGATCCTGACGCTGAACCAGAGAGCTCCTTGGCACACAACAATTGGTACCCAAGCTTCACAGAGTACTAGCCATCCTTAGTTTTTGGCCAAATCAAAATGTCTTCTTATGGGATGAGACAAAGAGGGATGGATTTTATTTTTTATGCCTCAAACAGCAGAAAAGCTCTTTCCAACAAATACAAATTCCACCAGCCCGAATCAGCGTCAATAATATCTGTAACTCTCGCATTAGCAGGTAACAAAGAGGGGGGAGAGATCACCTTGCCTGACCCATCACCAGGCAGCCAGCAATCTTGGTAAATCCGGACAGTTTGGCCATTACCCACTCTATATCTAGCACCTTCAGCAATTAAGTATCGAGCCTTAAGAATACTCCGCCAAGCATAGGACCCCGATTTGACATGAGTTGAAAAAATATCACCCGAAGGGAAAAACTTACCCTTAAAAACCCGATAAAAGAGAGATTTTTTATCATGAACCAGCCGCCATACTTGTTTAGCTAACATAGCATCATTGAACTTCCTAAGCTCCTTAAAACCCATCCCACCTTCATTTTTTGGCATACACAAAGACTCCCAATTTTTCCAATGAATCTTTCGTCTCTCACCACGTTGACCCTAAAAAAACTTTTTTATCATAACCTCAATCTCATGGCAAAGGTTCACCGGTAATTGAAAACAACTCATGGTAAAAGATGGAATTGCTTGCACAATAGCTTTCAATAACACCTCCCTACCAGCTTGTGACAAGAGTTTCTCCTTCCACCCTTGAAGTTTCCCCCAAATCCTCTCTTTTATATAGATAAAACTCTCCTTTTTCTTTCTACCCACCATAGCCGGCAACCCTAGGTACTTTTCGTACTCCTTAATCTCCGGAACACCTAGGTAATTCTTCAAATCTATTTTGGTGCTCTCAAGGACAGATTTACCAAAAAAAAGATTTGTTTTTGTACCATTTATTTTTTACCTGGATGCTCTCTCATATAGGGTTAACACCGATTGAATTGCTTGCACATCACCCATCTTCGCCCGACAAAAAATCAAGCTATCATCGGCGAAGAATAGGTGTGAGATTTGTGGACCATTCTTACAACGCGAGAAGCCCCTTAAATCACCCCTAGCCACGACTTTATTAAGTAGCCCATTTAATCCCTCCGAGCACAACGAGAAAAGATAAGGAGATAGGGGGTCGCCTTGACGAATCCCCCTAGTAAGCTTTATGGAACCACGAGGGAATCCATTGATCAAAAAGGAGTAAGACACAGATTTAATTGTAGCCATCACCAAATCAACCCACCTCCCATGGAAACCCAACTTCCGCATCAATTTCTTCAAAAATATCCACTCAATCCTATCGTAAGCCTTACTCATATCCAATTTCATAGCCATAAACCCCTCCTTCCCCCTTTTTTTGATCTTCATATGATGTAACGTTTCAAAAGCTACCAAAATATTATTCGAGATAGCCTTATCAGATTGAAAGGCACTCTGGGATTCTAATACAACATATGGCAACAGAGTTTTCAAACGGTTAGCTAACACCTTAGAAATTAGCTTATACAAAATCTTACGTAAAGATATAGGCCTAAAATTAGAAACACTTTCGGGATTTTTTATTTTGGGGATAAGGGTGATATGAGTATGATTAAGACTAGCTGGGATAGAACCTGAATAGAGGCAGGAAAGAACAGCACAAGACACGTCATCACCAATGGAATCCCAATAGTGTTGATAGAAGATGGGGGGCATACCATCTGGGCCTGGCGCTTTCAAAGGTGCCATCTGTTTTAGAGCCACATCCACCTCTTGCTTAACAAAAGGTTTCACCAAATCCGCATTCATAGAGTCTGAGACAACCTGAGAAATATTCTCCAACAACTCCACCAATTGAGTCAGATTTGAAGTTGTGAAAAGCTCATTGTAATAGTCAATAAATAATTGAGCAATTTGGTCGTCCCCATCAAACCACTCCCCATTTTGGTTTCTTAGGCACATGATGCAATTTTTCCTATACCTCTGGGAAGCTTTGCCATGAAAGTAACGTGTGTTTTGATCCCCTTCTTTAAGCCAATGCAGCTTAGAACGTTGCTGCCAAAGCTTTTCTTCCTTAATAAGAAGTTCTCTTAGTTCAACCTTCAGGACATGTGGCCGGTCCCCATTTCCACTTCTCACCGCCTCCCCTTCCGCCACTTTGATCTGATTTTTTTTCTCCACAAGAGCCCGAGATATATTACCAAAAGATGCCTTACTCCATTTTTTCAAATGCCTTTGACAATTTTTCATGTTAGCCTCAACCACTGACATCGGATTGGAAGAGAAAAAAGGGCTCTCCCAAGCGGCTTCCACCGTAGAATGACACGCCTCATCATTCAACCAAACTTGTTCAAACCTCCAAGGTCTTTGATTTCGGATTTGAAACCCCTCCATATGAATACTTAAGGGTTTATGATCCGAGAAGACCGTGTTAAGATGAGTTACTGAGTATCCCGGAAACATAGAAATCCATTCTTGATTAGCCACGGCCCTGTCAAGACGCTCCCAAACCATAACACCACCTGCCAATCTTTTACACCAAGTGAATTTTTGACCACTAAAACCCAAGTCGGCAAAATCACATTCATCTAATGTTTACGGAAATCCCGCATCTGCACCTCCGGTCTTGCTCTACCACCTTTCTTTTCATGAGACCTTAAAATCTCATTGAAATCACCCACACAAAGCTAAGGCAAAGAAGAGTTTTGGTTTAGATTTTTTAGAATAGCCCAAGAATCATGGTGCTTGTGGGTCTCGGGGTTGCCGTAGAAACCCGTAAATCTCCAAGAATTTTCCTTACCCGAATTAATCTCTGCATCAATGTGATTTAGTGAAGAAGAAACCACATTAACATTAATATCAGACCTCCACAGAAGAGCAAGTCCGCCCCCCTGATTTATTTTTGAAACAACAAACTTCTGATCACAGAAAAAATTCCGCAAAAGAAACTTTAGCCTATCTTTAACCAGCCATGTCTCGGCCAAGAACACAACCGCAGGATCTTGTGCCCGGACTAAATTCCCGAGCTCTCGAATTGTCTATGGGTTCCCAAGCCCACGACAATTCCAAACTAGGACACTCATGGCTCCTGGCAGGACTGAATATTAGTCTCTACCAATAGAAAAATACTTCCTGACTTTGCCTGAGAAACCAAACGTTTTTTACTAGGTAACTCATTTGATTCATGGAGTAGAGAAGAAGGCCGTTTTAAGGACGAGTGTGTGACTTGCGAGGAAGCAGCCTCATGATGTGGACGAGGAAATCTTTTCCAGGTACCTGAATGTGGAACAGAGACATTGGTCAAGACAGGGACTTCAGTCAGCGTAGAATTCTGAAATTGAAAGGAGGTGGGCTGCTTAAGTGAGTCACGTGCTTGGGGCGTGGGGGATGGAGCAGTACGGACAGAATGGTTGCATGGAGAAGCCTTTACTACATTGACGTGGCTAGGGGAATCAAATTTGAAGATTTCTGAATCAATCTCCTTTAGTGTTTCCGAAAATAAATCCCTAGCATTACTTTATTTCTGATTCGTTGGGATTTCCATAACTGGCTGGGATACTGCCTCCGAAAATTTAGGAGTAGATTTATGAAGTTTATCGTGCGTTACTCCTTCCATGCCAGCAAGGGAATTTCAATTAGAAATGGATACTGCATTAACTGGCTCCTCAACTTGCACCTTACCCTTAACTGAATGCTCCACTGGTGCCTCTGCATTTACACCCTCCTCCATCGCCACTACATCCACCGGACACTGTGACAGATTATTTGGCTTCGAGAACCGGTTCTCATAATACCTCGGAACGTAGATAACGTCTTTCCTAGCAGAGGTGTATGGAGCGGCTCTTAAACATGGCCCAAATTGTTGATTTTCGACCTTGAGAGTACCCTTGCTGTTAATCCATAAATCACAGTTTTTGTCTTCATGGCTTAGACGACCACACCAGTAACACAGATTCGGAAGGCACTCATACTTGAAAGAAACCCAAGACTTGCCCCCTCTTTCAAGAGTAATAACACAACCCCGACATAGCGGTAAGTTTAAATCAAGAGTCACTCGAACCCTCATGAATTGACCCCCATCATCATCAACTGCCCCAGAGGATTTTGCACTTCACCAATAATATCACATAAACATTCAGCCATATGCTTCGTCATGTACCTATATGGGATGTCATGGACCTGCACCCAAAAGGTAACCTTGTTAAAGATTAATTCACGAACCGGGGATTCACCATCATACCTTTGAATAACAACTAGGTATTTGTCGAAACTCCAAGACTGATTTTTGATGATACGGTCTACATCAGGGAGGTTGTCAAAGACAAAAAGGCACTTGTGATCTCCAAGACGCGTGATCTTAAAGCCGTTTGTCGATCTCCACAACTGCTTGAATGTTCTAGCCACCGCCTCCATTATCAAGAAACGTGGAGTAAGAAATTTGGCAGCCAACATATACTCCCCTGTACGATGGTCCGCCCGCATAGTGTATCCAGATTTTTCTTTTTCGGACAAAGACAAGTTATCCCAAATGGCTGCTAGATCTTCCATATCAAGAAGCAAGTTGGAGAAAAAAAATGAAAGAAAATTGTTTTCCAACCCTAGAAAAAAAAAACTCCCACTAGTCTCGGCACACCAGTAGTGACCCGAGAATGGAGACAAAGAGAAGTCAAGAAAAACAACACAACAAGATAAAACAGAAGAATAAGAAAACAAAACACACCTTACTATCGTAAGGAACAAAACTCTTCTACTGCCTAGAGGGAGAATGGGGGACCATCCTTCCAGCGAGATAGAGAGACTGATGAAAGCTCCACATATGTAAGTTAAGAAACTTTATTAGTTGAACTATTTGGAATCCATCATTAAACTACAAGTTTTATTCTAGTCTAATTGCAAAAATGTTCTATTTATTTAGTTATTATCTCATGAAAAACAAACTACATAATATCACCTTTTATTTATAAATAATTTTTTGTGCGAAAAAAATGCAATTAAAAATATTTATGAACATGCCAAAAGGATTACAGTTTTGTTGTACAATATTTTGAATTGCTGTGTAATTAATAAATTGTTAGATAAATTCCATTAATATACTTTGAGATTTAGGCTGATGCCAACTATGTCTAAGATTTTTCAAAAATGACCGATTTGGTCTTTAAAGCCAACTTAGTCCCTAAAAATTGTTAGGAGAGTTAGTAATTTTCTCAACTGTCTTAGGGAACTAAGTTAGGGAATTCTTCTTAAAAAAAAAAGGTTGGTTTTAGGGGCTAAATTAGTTAGTTTTAAAAATTCTTAAACTTGGTTAACATTAACCCAAACATCAAGATATATAAATGAAATTTGCTTTTAATTATTTTTTATAAATACTATAGAATTTTAACTACTGTCATTCACTCCATAAATATTATTCTTTCTCAACTGTCTGAGGGCAATTAATTAATTAAGAGAGCAATTGAGGAAAGGAGCACCTGAAAGGATGCATCGTTTCGTGGAAGGAGTTCAATTATTAATTTATTTTATTTGTTGGTTATGGGAATTGAAGTTTTCCTAAAATGCCCTTTCTAATAACTATTCAATTCCCAAGTTTCTATCCAAGATATTGTTTGGTTGTTTCTGAGATTATGAAATTAATTAATTAATTGATTTTGAAGTTGTGTTGTGAGAAGTATCACATGGGAGTTGCATTCTTTCTCAAAAAAATAAAAAAAGAAAAAGAAAAAAAAGATGGGAGTTGCATTTATTGTCCTAATCACGGGAGAGTTGGAGCCCTCGTGACCCTTTTATCAACACAGAAAGGACCCTTTAAAAAGTATTCTCAGATTTTTTTATTATTTTTCTCTCTCTTTTTCTGGTTGGGATTTCATATATATATATATATATATATATATATATATATATATATATTTTGTAGGTTTATTTTTTGAGGCTTCAATAAAAAATAAAAAACTTTTTGAGAAACTTTTTAAGTGAGGTGAATGCCGCAATAGAAATATCAGACAAACGAATTTTCAACTCTTGCATATGAAATATATATATATATATATATATATATGCGATATCTTACAACTAAGCACTTAGTAAGAGCCTTATAGACAATACTTGTAATAGTGCTCTTTAGCAATAATAAATAAATTTATCTTTCTACCAAAAAATAAAAAGAAATATTGGATAAATGATAAACTTCCTTTCTAGGAAAATTAAAAAAAAATTATTTTGATAATTATTACTTAAATTGACATTATTTTGAAATTGTAATTGATAATTTCAAAAAATTTTAAAATAGTGTTTTGAAAACATGAGTATAAGTGTTGAAATCATGTTTTCAAAACATGATTTTACCTATAATTCAATCGAGTAAGTTTAAGTGATGAAATCTTGGTTGTCGAAATTTCGATCTGGATCCTAAAATCTTACGATTTCATAATCCCACTTGCTCAAAACAATCCAAATATTTTAAGGATGTTTGCGATCGTTCAGGATTGGTAGGATTATACAATTTTGACGATTTCAAACGATCCTAATTTCTTGTAATTTTCTTTAACTTGACAGAATGCTCAGTTGGATCCAAATAAAAATAACATTCCAATAGATCAAGTTTTGTTATTCTAATGTAGAGAGATAGAGTGTTAGTTGGACTTAAATAAAAAATAACGTCCCAATAGAGTGTCATGTTTTGAGGTTTTTGACCTCTTTACATGATGTTTATAAATGGATGAAGTGATGTATGGTAGTTACATCAAATGGATGCAAATTTTTGGTTTTTATAAATGAATGTATAATTTATGTGATTATTTAACATACCAATGTGTGTTTTGATTTTTCTCAAATAATGTAGAATATTATGATCCACAATCTGATCTACCTTCCACGATCTTACGTAGGATCTCGATTTTGACAACCTTGGATGAAATCATGTTCATAAAATATAGTTATAAAGATATACCCCCAAATTACTTCAAAAATATAGTTTCAATCTAATAATTAATATGAAAATTTTGCCTTTTTTATTCACATTCCATTAGTTAACATAACTCACAATTATGCTTGATTTTTTGACCGTGTAATAGATTCACATTGACATGTAACATAGTATCAACAAGGAGAATTCTTGCTCAAGATTAGTTCAAATCTTAAGCTTAACTTCCCAATATCTTGAGTGCATGTGATATGGAAATGATCTGTTATTGTAAGTTGATGATGCAGTTGATCAAGGGTTAGACTTGATCTGAGAACATCTACAAGAAATATTGGCTTGTCAAATTGCTAATGGTGAAGATCATTCGTACATAAATCAGTAGCAAATTAGAGGGAAAAATATCTAAAAAAACTGAGAAAATGTTTGTACCTTTTTTGGGTTGATAATACCGCCGCTATTTTGAGATTCCATGGATTTCATCACCCATTCTCATTCCTTTAGTTATTGAGTTATACCCCAATAGAGATTCTAGGGCATAAAACTTGGAAGTGATAAAAATATGTGTAGGCCTTCACTTTCAGGAGAATTTGAATTTAGTTTTGATTTTCGCTAAAAAAAAAGTTTTAATTAAATTATGTATTTTTTATAAACTCTCTAGATGACTTTTTATTTACTAATACTTATTAATTATATATATATACACACACATACACACCATATTGTTTTTTTTGTTGAACTTTCCAATCCCTTGAATTGGTTATTGGCTAGTAGAATATAAAATGAAAACCTTCAACTTTTAGTTAACTTCTACTAATGTTGTCATATGAGTTTTTCAAAATCTTACTAGTTAGGACAGCACGTGCAAGGCACGTGCTTGCCGTGGAAAAAAAGTACTGAGTAATAGGTCAATTTTAAATTTTATTTGTATTATAAAACAAAGATATGAATCATTTGATTTTTAAAGTATATAGAGATTTACATTAATCAAAAGAGACATTAATTTTAAGAATTTTGATAATTATGTCGAAAAAAGTTAATCTCATTTGTTTAAGAATTTTGATCAACCACAAAGTCAGGGTAGTTATTTAACATATAAATATTTATTTAACTATAATAGTTTTTTAGTACCTACTTGCTAAAGACAATATGTCTATTCTCTAAAAACTTCTAAGAATGATAATAAATATCATTATCTTCCAACAATAAATAATTGAGTTTTGCTAAGAAATTTAAAATAAAAAATAAAAAAAAGATAACAAAAGACTTGTGTCATTGAATATCATCATTCTATTTTTTAAAGAGTTTTTATCATTTAAAACTCGAAATACATAAAGAAAATTTTTAGGATGTTAAAATTTAGCAGGAGTAATTTAGACATTACACAATAAAATATTTTAAGAATCATAAGCTTTCATTAGGGTTTAACTGAGAGAATAACAATATGACATATTTGCTCTTTTTCAAAATATTAAAGGAAAAATTGCATAATTTTAAAGTTTAAGGAAGAATTGTAAACTACCCCAAACATAAAGAATGAAAAATGTTTTTTTCCTAAGTTTTTGTTTTTGTTTTTGTGTGTAAAACTATGTGTTTTTACTTAAAATAGTGTGTAAAGAAAAAAAAATACAAAAAGTCATCTCAAAAAAATTGTATGTGTAATAGTGAATTCTGACTCAATAAAGTTGATTAAACCAACAAAAAATTTCAAAAAACACAATAGAATGACACAACATTTTCATAATACCTTTATAATTTTGTAATATTTTATTTTAACTTGTAAAGAATTGACAGTTCAGCAATTTTGAAAATATTGCAACAACATCAAGATGTCTTAACATTTTTCACACAAAAAATGTTATGTCCATGACATTTTCACAACAAATCATAAGTAGTAGGTTATTACAAGTTGTTATTGGTGGGCAAAAAAGTAGTTTCATTGGTAAGTTTAAATTAGAACCAATAACAATTTACCATATTTGATTTGTTATGAAAGTGTTTAGAAAATTATTGTGGACAAACCAAAAATAATATAGCAAATATACTACAACTTTATGCATTCACAAAAAAAAGAAAAAAAAAGAAAAAAAAGCAAGCCAGAAAGTTAAACAAACCATAACTACTGTAGCAAAATTAATGTAACTTTTCCTATTCACTTTTTATTTTTATTTTTTTATTTTTTTTATATGTATAATATATAGAAATATACATTGCACTTACAATGTAAATTTATATTGTAAACACATAAAAATTGGCAAATGTTGTACACATTTGCAAAATTTGTACAATTTTTTTTTTTGTTGCAAATGTATATAATATTTGCTACTTTTTGTGTGTATACAATATAAGCTTACATTGCAAGCAAATGTGTACAATTTTTTTTTTTTTGTTGCAAATGTATATAATATTTGCTACTTTTTGTGTGTATACAATATAAGCTTACATTACAAGTAGAAAGTAAACATATAAAGATCCTTTAAAAGAAAAAAAAAAAAGCTCAAACCAAGTTGGTGAACTTGAAGGAAAAAAAAGGTAAGTCACTAAACCAAAAATACTGTTCATAATACTATTCATGAGCTTATTCGCTCTTTTTATATATAGGGAAAAAGAGCTCAAATGGATGACCGGGGAAAAAAAAAAAGAAAAAAGAAAAAAGGCGATGAACAGTACATATGAAACAAACCAAAAGTATTGTAACTTTTACACATTCACCCAACAAGTGTCACAACATTTTCACAAAATATTTATTTTCAGTAGTAGTTGGTCACAGTTTCCTATTTTATTATTTTATTTTGATTTATAAGAAATTGACACCTCAATAATTGTAAAAATATTGTGAAATTTGTTGTGTCAATATAGTAATATATATGCGGGTTCTTATAAATATTTAAAAGGGGAAAAAAGTACAAACGGAAGACTAAAGAAAAAAAAAAAAAAAAAAACCGCTATAGCTACTGTAGCTACGGTGCCACTTGAACAAACCAAAGTGGCACTGTAGCAACTGTTCAAAACTTGGGGGGGAAAAAATGGCTCACTACACCAAAAGGGGCACGGTAGAGACATTGCCTCTTCTTATATAGTTAGTAGAAAAAAAGAGCACAAATCGATGATTGGGAAAAAAAAGTACATATTGAACAAACCAAAAGTACTGTAGCTTTTACACATTCACCTAACAAATGTCACAACATTTTCACATAACATTTATTTTCAGTTGTGGTTGGTCATAGTTTCATATTTTATTATTTTATTTTAACTTATAAAAAATTGACACCTCAATAATTGTGAAATTTGTTGTATCAGTATAACAATATATATATATATATATATATAAAGTACAAACGGAAGACAAAAAAAAAATGAAGCTACTGTAGCTACAGTGCTGCTTGGTACTGTAGCTATTGTTAAAAAAAAAAAAAAAAAAAAAGACAAAGTGGCTAACCAAAATGGAACTGTAGATAAACATTAAAAAATGCTGTATGAACAGTGCAAAAATACTGTAGAAAAAAGAGTACAAATCAATGACTGGGAAAAAAAAAAAAGCGATGAATAGTACATATTGAACAAACCAAAAGTACTGTAACTTTTACACATTCACCTAACAAGTGTCACAACATTTTCACAAAACATTTATTTCCAGTTGTAGTTGGTCACAGTTTCATATTTTATTATAACTTATAAGAAATTAACACCTCAATAATTGTGGAAATATTGTGAAATTTTTTGTGTCAGTATAACAATATATATGCGGGTTCTTATAAATATTTAAAAGAAAAAAAAAAGTACAAGAAGAAAAAAAGAAAAATGCTGTAACTACTGTAGCTCAGTGGCGACTCCAGGAATTTTGTCCAGGGTGTTCCTATTTCACTTTGAAAAAATTTCGGGTCATTTCGGTCTATTTCAAGTGTTTTGGGACGTTTCGATAAATACAAGCCAAAATTTAAGATTTGGCCGGCATGAAGCTTGTGCTTAAAAAAAAAAAAAAATGTTCTTAAAACCAAAGCAAATTTGCATTCTGTACACCGAAAAACCTCAAAAGGAAAAAAAAAAATGAAAAGAAAAGAAATGAACAAATGTAACCGTACAATAAACTATAAGTTCATTTGAAATATTAATAAAATTATTAATTATTGTTATTTAGTTGTTTCATTAATTTGTTTATCTTTTATAAACTATAATTATAAAATTTGTTGTTTCATGAATTATAAAATTATTAATTATTATTTAGCCTAACATAATTTAATTTATTTGTCTTTTATAATGTATTGGTTAATTTAATTATACAACTTTAATTATTATTGTTTAGCGTAACAATAAATTATATTACTTTAATTTGTTTGTCATTAATTATACTGCTTTAATTTATTATATTGTTTAGCTCCTTGTGCACATTACACATTTCATGTGTAGCACAATAATTAAAGTAGTGTAATATGCAGCACATTACACTGTTTTAATTGTTGTTTACCCGGCTTCAGCCCATCAGCCCATCTACTCCTCCCACTCAACAAACAAGCACAAGCCTAATGCCCCAATCACAATAGGCTGCCAATTAGAAAATTTCACAATCACAATACACAGTACACATTATACTAAGAGACAACCAATATTTCACCAACAACAGCACCAAAACCAACACCAACAGATAGAGTACAGCCAAATTCAAAAAAACAAAAAACAGATAAAAAGAAAAATATAAATAGAGGTAATTAGGCCAGCCAATCAGAGAATTCAAAAGAGAGAGAGATACTGAGTAAAGTTAGATATTAAAGAATAAAGAGAGAACCATTCAGTGAGAACCATTCGTTACTTTCATTTCATGTTTTCATTTCAGAGAGAGAGAGAGAGAGAGAGAGAGAGAGATAGAGAGAGAGAGAGAGAGAGACTGAGCGAGATTCAGAGAGAAAAAGAGAGAAATACCTTGAGGGAGGGAGCACCGAGCTGCGAGTGGCGAGCTCCGAGCACCGAGCACCAGAGCAGAGCGATCTACGATCTGCGATGAGTGGCGAGCGAGCGACGGCGACGACGAGTGATCTACGGCTACGACGAGCGATCTACTGCTACGGCGACGTGACCTGCGAGCGATCTGCGATCGATCTACGGCGATGGCGTCGACGTGACCGTGGGTTTGGTTTTGGACCTTTGGTTTGCTCTGTATTGGGGTTTTTATTTATTTATTTATTTTTTTTTTTTATAAACACTAAAACACCTCCTCTGTATTGGAGTTTGTTTTGCTTCTGCTCTTTATAGACTAACTGTATTGGGGCTTGGTTTTCTCTGCCAGCGATGTGACCGTGGGTAAGGGTTTAATTTCTGATTCTTTGCATTGGTTTTTTTTTTTTTTGAGAATCCGTGGGTGGGTTTGCTACCTCTGTAATCTATTGGGCTTGCCGTGGGCTTGGCTCGGTTACAATTTTTTTTTTTTTTTTTTAAGATTTTAGTTCAATTTTTTTTGGCTTTTTTTTTTTGCTTGAAAGTAGAACGGATAATTTTTTTTTTTTTTTTAATTTGAGGACGTTTCTAATTTTGTGACTGAGGGTGTTCCTAATTTTGTGATCAGGGTGTTCCTAATACAGCTTAAATATAATTTTTTTTTTTTTATAACTTTTTTCAGTTCAGGGTGTTCCTGGGAACACCCTGAGTTGTACGTGGCGCTGCCACTGCTGTAGCTACAGTGTCGCTTGAACAAACTATAAGTACTGTAGTTTTTACACATTCACCTAACAAGTGTCACAACATTTTCACAAAACATTTATTTTCAGTTGTGGTTGGTCACAATTTCATATTTTATTATTTTATTTTGACTTATAAGAAATTGACACCTCAATAATTGTGAAAATATTATGAAATTTGTTGTGTCAGTATAACAATAAATATAAAAGGAAAAAAAAAAGTACAAACGAAAGACAAAAAAAAAAAAATGTAACTACTGTAGCTATAGTGCCACCTGGAACTCTAACTACTGTTCGAAACTTAAAAAAAAAAAGTGCCTCACCAAATTTTCACTGTAGATAAATGGTGGGATATGTTGAATGATAGTGCGTAAACATTGTCGTGGCATAGCCGCTTTTTATATAGTTAATAGATATTTATGCCTCATTATTATAATTTTAGAGTTACAAATAGTACTAAACTATCTTAATTTAAAACAAATTAAGCGCACTATCATTTTAGATTAAAAAAAAAAGGTTAAATGTTTTTGGACTAAATTAGATTTGATCTTTCTTAAAAAAAATCTAATTAAATTAGGCAATTTTTTTTTTTTTTTTCTAATACCTCTATAATTTAAAATTTATTTATTATTACTCATTAATTAAACAATTATCATAAAAATATTTTTATCAATTTCTTAGATTAATGACACGACTTATCAACTAGTGTTTCATACGATCCTAACTCACATTATACCTAAATCCCTATGAATTCAACACGTGGATTACTCTATTTAGTAGCTTTTTTTTTTTTTTTTTTTTTGAGAAGATATTTAGTACCTTGTAAATACATGTTTACCCTAAAAAAAAATTGTAAGTACATCATGCTTAATGGCCTTTGGTTCGTTGTGATGTGACCTTAATGTGATGCGCATTACGATAATGTAACATTAAAATTTTTGGTTTATTTTATTTTTTCTAATATTATCATAATTTAAAACTACAGAGTGTATCACATAATTTTAATCTCATTTCCTTTTTAAACAATATAATATTGTATTCTTGTATTGAGATTACATTAATTTAAGATTACAATAACATGATATTACAGTGTAATGTAACATCATAGTGGACCAAACGCTTCCTTAACAATTTGTCATATAAAATAATATTGATGGGTAATAAAGTGTGAAAATGATTGACCATTGTAATTTAAAGTTATTAGTTGATACCTAATTAATTTCCTTACTTTGTGAAGGGAAAGGAATCCTTCGAGTTTGGTTGCTCTTCACCGAAAATTGTTCTACGCACGTGGGGATTAGCAAATAGCAATAGCATCTTCCTTTTCATTGCTTTTGAGCCAAATTGACGCGTAACTTAGTACATGGGCATGGGCATGGGCATGGGCAAGCATATGATAATGCACCAGCACCAAATGCCTAGCTACTCTTTTTCTTTTTCTTTTTCTTTTTTTCTTTTCCTTTCTCTTTATCTCTTCTTTATTATTATTATTAAACAGCTTCTATTAAATTGTAACTTTATTTCCAAACATTTGACTTTTTGTGACATAAGTGCTAATGCATCTTTCTCAAATTTGAAAGATATCCTAGAAAGAAATACTAGGATTCTTTTTTTATTTTTATTTATTTTTATATATAAATATTTTAATGGAATTCCCCTTTTTTTTAATCATCTAAAAAAAGAGAATTTCCAGAACATCTTCTCAAGGTAAAATTTTTACGGTTCAAAAGAAAAACTATATTTTTACACAATAAAATAAATAAATCGATGAAAATATTCTTTCTTTCCTTCTTTTGTTTTCGGATTTGACACTTCAATGGATTTTTTAATTAAATATAAAGGACCACCAAAAAGTTTTAAATCTTTTTTTATTGGGCACTTTGTAATGTAAATGGAGCTCAGATTCACTTTCCATTTCTCACCGATAGAAATCAATATGTATTGACTTTTGCAAATGTTTAATAAATGATCACATCATCTTCATGTCTGTTAATAGAAAACTTTTAACTGGCACCAAAAAAAAAAAAAAAAAAAAAAAAAAAAAGAAAGAAAGAAAGAAAGAAATTAGACTTTCGAACGAGATAGTAAATTATTATGCCTGCCTGAATGTAATTTTGTTGATTAATATTGGCCACGTAACATTATGTGAATAGGAAGTAAAGTGGAGAGAGTATTTTTCATATTTAAGATTTAAAAAAAATATTTATCTTATATAGAATATCATGTTATTTGATATTTTAAATACGTGGCAATAAATATACATTTAAATTTAAAATATTAAAATTGAACTATAATATAAACCAACATAACAAAATAGTCTTATAATGTAAATCTATGCATCACTCAATAGGTCGTTGTTTTATTTTATCTTTGTTTATGCTTGTTTGAGATCTACTTAGTCTATTATTTATTGCTTGAATACCATCACACACTGATGTTTTAAGATTAATACAACATAATTATATTGATAATTCCTTCATCACAATTTTATTGTTTATGTACCATTCTATTGACTTGTCTTCTTTGTCTCGTTCAATGGTGTATGACTCATTATATGATTTCATTATTTTAGAATTAGTTCCTCGAGTTTGTAGTCATAAAAGATTGTTAGGATATGACATTCTTGCTTTCAAGTGGACTATTGTTAAGATTTATAGCACAAAGTTATTTTGGGGACATTTTTTTTCTCTCAATCTTGAGGAGTTTAGATGAATTAGTTAATTAGTTATATATATTTTTTTAGTTCTTAGAGATATTAGGATATTATTTATCAGTTCTTTTAGCGATGGATTGATGGTGTATTGAGATTTAAAATTTTGGGTGATACATTTTAGCTTCTTCAAGTCAATTCCACAATACATATGCAAAGGTTGTTATGTATGACCTAAAACTAAATCTTCAAATCATACTAACTAACAACATAAGTACATAACAATACAACTTTCATTGCAGTCGGATGCTAACTATAACTCTGAAATCTGACATAATAGGATCTTGTATTAAACCACCCAAAAAAAAAAAAAAAAAAAATCATAAAAACTTCCATAAAGTTCATTCAATGTTGCCGATTTTTGTTGCATAAGAACATTCACATTAGTTCCTTTAAAAAAGTCATAATTGATAATTGAGATTAATGTACATAAAATATTTCAAAATAACTCGTACCTTTGGTTCTTTATTATTGTTTAAATTTTTACAAAACACTATAATATACTTCAATTTTAAAAGTGCACTATAGCATTTTTGTATTGATTATTTTCACATTTTTATTCTCTCTGTCATGAATTGGTGTTGGTTGGTGGTAATGGGTCGACACTGTTAGGTCGACATTGTGGCTTCGTCTTCCTATGTTGATGACATTGGTTTGATGATGTTGTTTGTAGCGTGGGTTTGCATTTTGGGGTGGCGATGGGTTTGATTTTTGGTTGGGGTGACCATATGTAGGATTTGTTTTTGGGTGTATATATCGATTGGGTTGCGATGATGGTTTGCATCATGAATAGCAGTTGTAGGTTTGTGTGGTGGGTCTAGGTGTGTGTATCGAGGAGAAAGAAAAGTGAGGAGGTGGTTGTTAGTTTCTAAGATGATGGTAGTGAAATTGATTTGATTTTAACGTTGTGGTGGCGGTGGAGTCATGGGGGATGAGTGGTTCGGGTTCTCTGATGTTTTTGTTAATGCGAAATAAAAGATTATTTTAATAAAATGCATTAATGGAGTATGGGATCTAGAGTGTGATTTAAAAGTATGTAGTTAAAAAAAAAAAAAAAAAAATTGTTAAGAGTGCAATTTAGTAAAAAATTAGAATACCAAATATGAATGCTATAAGAATTTAACTTGCAAGAGAATTATTAAAAAATAGTAACAATAATAATAATAATAATAATAAAAAAGCTTGTGTAAATAGTGAAATCTGAATGAGAGTCTAATGCATTTGGTTGAATTTTCAATAAATATTTATGGAATAGGCTTAAAATTTCGTGTCACTCCATATTAATGGTGAAACCAATGTTAAGATGAAATTAGAAATATTAAGTACGTAAATTCCAATCAACTCAATTGATAAAACTTTTTGTTTTTGAATAAGAAATTTTGTATTCAATACTCATTTATATAAAAAACCAATTAATAGGTCCATCTAATGAAAATGAGCGATCATAAATCGTACCTTATAACTTTGAAATACTATATATATATTATATAGCGCACATGACAGTGTCTTGTAATGTTGTCTTTTCTGTGTTTTTCATATATTTTTTTTGGATGGAATTCTGTGTTTTTCAATTATTATTCTTTATTTAGACTTATTGTATTTCAATTTAATTTAATTTTTAGATGTAGTTCGAAACAGCCACCACAATAGTGCGGCCATTTTGAAGGTCCTGTGTAAACTTGACGCTTGCTCAATAAGGAGCCCACATTGTCGCAAATGTGGTGGACGGGTCACCTCAAGAGTCCAGGTTAAAAGAGGTAGAGATGGGCCATTGCATTTGGCACGCATTCTCTCTCTCTCTACAGCTCTTATCATTTCCAATTCAAATGGACAACGCACATGGACGATATTTTGGATCAAGTTTTGGATGTGTGCTGAGAAAAAGTTACAAGAGATATAATGGACTTAAATGCTTTGGCCGTTTCTCTCTTTGTGCACGCCTATTCCGGAATGACTCTAGAGGCTTCATGCTTGTTACAACAAACATAGCTTTTAAGTCTAACAACAAGCTTGGCAGCAATATGGGTGGCATAATTTAGATTTGGATCAAGTTATTAGCTATTACACCATACAAGTATCACTTTGATGAGAACTAAACGTTAGGGTAAATTTTTTTTTTTTTGGGATCAACTTTAAACTTTTTTATCTTTTAACTTATCAACTTTTACATCTCACATTAAGTGGGAATTATATGGTCTGACCAAACCTACCTAAATTCACTAATTTTCTTAAATCCATCGGTATAATTAGGTAATAACTCACTTATTTAATAGGTTTTTGTTAATGAGTGTTATTAAGTGCTTTTGTTAACTCATCCGCAATGCTTTTTAAAAGCGCTCATTAAGGCACATTTAATGCTTTATAAAAAAAAAAAAAAATAGAAGTGTTAAGTTTGCAATATTTTTACAATAAATCGTATATGGTAAGTTGTTTTTAGTTCCAATTTGAACAAATTATTGAAATTACTTTCTCACACTCTTTATTGTTGAAGAGTTAATAATGAATACTAGTTTTATCCTTTTTTTTTTCTCTCCATATTTTCAAATTTAGATATGATCTCTCTTTGAATGTCTTATAACCGACGAGCTTTAGAAGTTGCAAGGGGGAAATTAGCTTCACTATTGCATTTTTCCCCCCTTTTCTATATCCACTATCAAAGGAATGAAGGATCATCTCTCTCTCTCTCTCTCTCTCTCTCTCTCTCTCTCTCTCTCTCTCTCTCTAACCTTATTGTTTGATTTGTTTTGATAATTTTCATTTCACATATTGCTTTCTATATATATAGAATTTGAGATTGATTGGTCATTTTGCAACCAAAGTTTGGCTGATTTGTTTTATGGTTATTATTCTGAGGTTGATATTAATGTTTTTAAATTTTGATGTATGGTTGGTGTTGGGTTACATGTGTGAGTGAAATCCCATCTATACTATTAATAAGAGAATTCCCCTGTTTTGTCTTCAATTTTTGGCATACCAAAATATCCTCATACAAATTCTGAAATAATATACTCTTTAATTTAATTTTTTTTCCTTAAAAAAAAACAAAAAAGGTTAAAACAGTTTTACTAGCTCACGTAAAAAAGGAAAAAAAAAACCATTATTCTCACCACCCATTTATATTTAAATCTCTGATTCTAATCCATATTTGTTAACTATTTGAATTCAAATACTTCAATTATCTTTATAAAAAAAAAAATACAAAATGACTTCTTCTAAAAAAAAAAAAAAACCCACTACTCTCGTAAAAACTATTCATTCTTATGCTGAAATTTCTATGGTTTATTTTATTTTATTTTTATTTTTTTGAATTCTTTAAAACAACCAAAATTTTTATTATCTAAATTCTATATAGTTATCACAAATCCCCATCCATCCACACTAATGTATATTATATTTCTTTTTTTCAAATCTCAATTATTATTATTATTATTTTTTTTTTACTTTTCACAATTCTTATCCCAATCAACAAATTCAAATGTCCCATTGGGTATCAACTTCTTACAGTCCTCTATCTTATTTTTAAACACTATTCCATGTTACCTGACCTCATTTAAAAAAAAAAAAAATACTCTCAATTATTTATATATCACTTTTAAGTATTATAACACTAAGCCAAAAAAAACAAACAAATAAAAAAAGAACATTATTGCAAGCGCAAAGCACGTGTGATGAGTATAGTATTGAATAATAATGAGAACAATGAGTAATTAATATAATATAATTGAACACATACTCATTGGACTTAGGCTTTTTGAGTTAAAGTGTATTTCTATATGTTATATTAATTACATAAGAAAGCTCTTCAAGGTATTTATCTCCCCAACAGTTGGTGTATCATCTTTATTAGATTTTTAAATATGTTAAAATTTGATAAATAAGCTATGTTTTTTTTTTTTTTTTTATTTTTTTTAAATAAATAAAAAGGTAGGATCATGGAAGTAAATCACATCCCACTAGGTAAAATATACCATAGGATTCCCTCATTAGCCAACGGCCTTGGTGCTAATGAGTCCCACACTACTTGAACTCAAGCGCTATGGTGAGGTGGACAAAGTGCTTGAGCACTAAATCCCCAACACCGGGTTAATTATGTTCACTTCTGTTATATATTCCATTTATTTTTGACCATTCGGATCAGAATGTTTCTTAGCATTTCTATGATTGTGAAATTTAGGGTGTATAATTGTATATTAAGGTTTCCTAGGTTTTGTTCTTTTTTTTTTTTTAAATCTTGTTTGGGTTGGAATTTTTAGGGGTTAAGCCGCCTGAAATCCAAATCATTGATGGGCATGGGCAGTTGGGCACCTTGCATTGATAACCTCAAGCTACAGATTTTTATTTTCTTAGTAGTGTCCTACAAAGAATAAAACAAAAACGTCACGGTCTAAACCACGTTCCATGAGAAAACAATCAGCAGTTAACATCACCAAAGTTTGGTGTTCATTACTAGTTAAGGATAGCAATTATGGGGTTCTAATAGCCTCAAAAAGTCGATAATCAATTCCATCTGAGAGTAGTGAGTAAACTCCTCTTTGTTCACAAGCTGTGCAGTGCAGAGAATGCCTTAACAAGATTGGTCACTAAGCCTGCAAGAAACCACAATCGGGATAAGATTAATAGAGGATTAATTTTCTTTGCAAGTATAAAATTTCTTTGTAGTTCAAACTGTTGTTGTGAAGTAGCAAACACTTCAAACAATACCTATAGCAACAATAGTAATTATCCTAGTGAGCATCGCAACTATGTGCAACTGAAAGGAGAACGCAGAAGCATCTTGTGTAGCATAATGTTACAATTCATTTCTGATAGATGTAAAGGAAAATTCGCAAATTTGATCAAACAAAATTGTAGATTACAAGGAATAGGAACAAGTATGAATACAACTCCAATGAGTCAGAAAAAAGTAAAACACACACACACACACACACTTGGTATTGATCATATATGGTATATGAGTTTGAACATGTCTTCAATTGGGTCTTCTCCCAAATAAATTAGAGCTGAGCAAGCTAGCACTTCTGCTGCTGCAAATAACATCAGTCCTCGTACTCCTGTGCATCCTAGTGTTTGGCATTGGTGATGTTTCAGTTTCATTTACCATTGCTAGCATTCCTTGTTCATCAAACGACTTAGGCCAAACAGCATCGACCGAAACCACCAAAGAAGTCCTGTGCAACCTGAGTCTCGAAACGCATTTCTGAGTCACCCCTCTACACCTCTTTACCTTCAATTTCACAAGTTTGGGGCACCCTTCCCCAACAGCTTCAATCCCAGAATCAGAGACGGGGCAAGTCTTGATGCATAGCTTCTTCAAGGCACAGAATTTTGAAGCAATGAAAGCCATCTCGGAATCCCCAATAGTTTCTGTGTTGCAAAGTGCCATTCTCTCAAGTAAAGGGCAGCTTGAAGCGAGGACATTCAGAGACACAAGCGTTACAGGAAGCCCCATCAGCACCAACTCTTGGAGTTGGCAGCACTTGGAAGCTATAGCCAAGACCCCATCATCGCCAATACTCCCTGCGTGGTCTACATGCAACTTCTTAAGCTTCCTGCACGAGTTTGCAATGGCGTTTAATCCACTGTCTGTACAATCCGTGGCTCGGTTGAGGTATAGAAGTTGAAGGTCAGGGCAAGAAGCAGAGATGGCGGAGAGACCTGCATCACCCATGTGCACATTCTCCATTTGGATCTCGAAAATGCTACTTGTCCTTCCTTGCAGGCTAGTTTCAAGGACTGTGTCCCAATTTCCTGAGCTTCTACACACAACCAGCGTTTTCAAAGCCTTAGAGGAGCAGAGAAGCGGGATGAAAAGGCGAGTGTTGTGAAGATCCTTGAAACAAAGACGCTCGATTTGGATTTGACAGAGGTTGAAATTGAGGGTATTGACATTGTGGGAGTCCAGCTTGCGAAGCCGCTTGAGAGTGAGGTCTCGGAGGGAGTGACAATTAGAGAGCAGAGAAATAAGGCCCTTGACACCAAACCCACAAGAAGCAAACGACAGTTTTGTGAGGAAACGAGGGTGGTGGAGCGAAAAGGCGATGAGGCCATCATCGGATACATCGAGACAGCCTCTGAGTTTGAGTTTGTTGAGTGAAGGAAGCAGTGTGGGAATGAGAGAGAGGACATGGTTGTCAATGCTGAGATGCTTGCGTGAGCACTTGAGGGAGAGAATGGAGACACAGCTGAAACGAGAGAGCAATGCTTGGAGAAGAGAAGCAGAGATATCAGAGAGAGCATGCAAGGAGAGACGATGTCTGGACTTTGAATCCAGTAGCTGCCATCGCTTGCACACTAGAGAGCATGTGTTTCTGTCATGGCAACCCAACTTTTCAAACACATATATTAGGCATTCGTCTGGTAGTGTTTGTGTGAGATCTTTGCCATTACCATTGCCATTGCCATTGATATCATCAGATTTGTTAATGCACTTTGCTGTGTCAGCCCAGCAAGAAGAAGCTTGACCCATATGCCAATTCTACTCTGCTTTGCTCTCTCTCTTCTTCTTTCTCAGTAAAATATGGTGTGTAATTTGATTAGCCCCAAAAAAGAGAGACAAAAGGAAAGAGAAGGAACAGCTTTAATTAATGTACTCAAAAGCAAGCATCAAACAGATATGTTAATAATATTAGTCATACGCATGACAAAAAGAACCTCTCATACTCATAATGTTTTGGTTACCCAAGACACCAGAAGAGACGGGGTAAAGGTTAAGGTTAAGGTTATTCATTGATAGCGGAGAGAGTGTGGGGTTATCTTACCTCTCAAATTAATTAATTTTTGCCACTTGCATTGCTAATCTAGTTTAGCAAAAAGTATTTTCAAGTTTGACTGTGTTTATAAGTGATTTCTGAACTAAAATGGTAAATAGACCAATTTGTAAAAGGAAATGGCAAATCTGGTCCTTGATCATTTCACCCTCCTACCTGAGAATGGCGCGTCTTTGGTCAAATTAATAATTGATATCATGAACAACAAAGGAGTGGGTGGGCCAATTGAGTATTTATATTTTATTGTTGATTAAATATAATTGAGTTGGAGCTTCGAGGATTGTCTAAATTTTATTCCCTAAGTTTAGGGCCAAGTAATTCAATAGTGTTAGGTTGAATAGGCAAACCATGACAAAAATGTAGAGTTTTTGTAAGTCACCAAGTATTGCTTTCAAGTTCAAAATAAAAACACAAGATCAGCTCAAAAGTAGAAGAATTTGGAAGTTCGACAGCTGTTTAATTGACAGTTTGACAGCTATTCAATTGACGTTTTGACTTATGTTCAATTGATCAAAAGACGTCGAAAATTGCAAATCAGTTTTTGCCGACATGTTTTAATTGAGGCCATTGGATTGATTTTAACCTTGTTAAAGTCTCCCGTTCCCATATAAAGGACTATTCTATCATGGATGAATTCTATAAAGCTAGGGAGACAGAAAACCCTATGTTAGTCAAAAAGAAAATCCTAGTAAGTTTAGGAGGGAGAATCTTTTGGGTTGTATTGCTTTGGTGAGATTAGAGTTTGAAGTCACAGAGACATCATCCTAGTGTAAGTGTTGCTGCTATTAAGTAAATCTCCAGAAGGATCTTGGAATTGGTCGAAGATTTAGATTGTGAAATGCTGGTGTGTCATTCGTGGACCGTTCATATAGTTAAAGTGTTAAAAAGTTTTGAAATTATAGATAACTTCATTTATTGGGATTACAGAGTTTAGAAACAAAGGTTTTGTAATAGATTTATATACTTTTGGATTGCTCACTTGGGGAGTGTTTCCCTGTAGTGATTTTTCCCTTAAATAGATTTTCTTGGGTTTTTTACTTTGTCACCACATTATCGTCTCTTTGTGATGATTTTCGACAATTAGTGAAAAATTATTTTTTCAAACCATTTATGCTTTAATTTTATTTTTTAGAGAGTTTCAATCTATGCTTTAATTATGTACACTTGAATCGGAAATTGGCATAAATGAACTATGTAATATATATATACACACACACAAACACACACACACACACACACACACACACATATATATATATATATATATATATTTATATTTTGTTTGGAAGAGAACTCAGTAAAATAACTTGGTTGAATCACTTGCAATTCAACATCTGGGGGTCTACATAATTTTCAAGTAGAAATATTTACTCTCTTATATTGTGAATCAGGATTTAAATTGACCTTTTTCATTTTTGCAAATACTGAATTACTTAATATTTAATTGTTATTCAATAACTTTGAAAACACAACATATTTCATAATATTTTTTACAATTGTTGAGGTGGAAGATTATTATTAGTGTACAATATAAGTAATGTCAGTGATGCTCTCAATAAAAGTGATGTTTCATTAATCAAAGTCTGCCAAATCTACAAGAAGTTGTGAAGTTTATTATGTTTGAAACAATGTTAAATTTCATTTTAAAATGAACAACCATTCTTGTTTAATGAACGTATTTGTTATTTACTTGTTATATATATATATATATATATATATATATATATATAAAAGAGGATTCCAGTATTTCAACTGGACTTTTTTGTAGTTAAAAAAATAACCTCATTAATGAAGGGTAACTTCATTTAGAAATAGGGTTATAAATGTCAAATAACAAATTTCATTTTGAATTCGTAAAAGAACTCCTAAAATTTAGGATTTTTCCCTCATGTTCAAAAAAAAAAAAAAAAAAAAATACAGTTACTACTTATTTCTAAAGTTTATCATTTTTATTTGTTTGAAAAGTAAAAAAAAAAAATATTTCCAAATTATAATAAATGCAAATTATTAATTCTTAGAAAAATAAAATAAAATAGAAGAGTCTCTAAGCATGCACAACGTGCGTACTTAGAGTCTAGTATATATATATATATATATATATATATATATATATATAAAAGTACAAATATATGAAGTGTTTGACAAATTGATTAAAAGCTGATACAAATTGAACCAAAGATAAAAATGGTTTAAAATCGGATAAGCTTTATTTTATCTATTGTGTCTAGAATTAGGTTAATACTAGTTTTAATTAGTATGTAGTTTATGAAAATATCAAATTTAAAATTATTTTATACTTGGAATTTGTATGTCAAAATATGAAAATTTGATTTTATTCGAAAGAATTAAAGTGTTGCAGAGTCCCACACTTCTTTTGTTGAAGTAAATACAATTGGTATGATTTGAAATTTCAATTTCCTGTGAGTTGATTTAGTGAAATCCCATATTTCGTATATTAGAAAAAGGAAAAATCTATTAGGTTTAGGATTAATCTTTGATAAGAGGTCAAATCGCAAAAAATATCAATTCATTTTATTAAATTTCTTCCAAGACAAGGATTCAACAATTATTTAGCCAAAATCAAGTAACTATTCCTACGTTGTTGAAGATGAATAAGGAACGTCAGTCTTTTATAATTTTGTCATCATCTAATTGTAGAATTCTCTTATATGGTAATATATCTAGTCCCAATTTTAAACCTATTTTTCAACAAATTAAAAACAATTAAACCAGTTGTATTTTTCTTAGCAATTTTGTGGTTTGCCAAACACCTCCCTATACATACATTAAGTAATACTTTAAATAAACTAAAAGAAATTTAGCCAAACAAACCCGGTCCCGTCTCTTGTGGACATGAATGCGATTTACTGGGAGTACGAGATAGATTAAAATTTTTATATTTTTGAGAATCTGAGAGATTAAAATAATCACTAAAAAGTATGAAGATAATTTTTGGAGAAAGTTAATAGAAAGCCCACAGTTCGTCCTTTTTATCAAATTAAAAACCTTAATTTTTTTTCAATTTAAATCTCAAATTTCAAAAGTCATGATAGTCTAATCACTTCATTCATATCTTTGAAAAACCTCTAATGGAACAATAAGTGAGTATTGAGGATGAATTTTTCGCAGCAGCAACCCAGTCTACAAAACAGTCCAAGCAAGATCAGCTCTATGCTCTATTTTATTTTATTTGATTATATCTCATTCTCATTCCTTTTGGCCCAAGCCCACTTGAAAGGGATCTCTTTCGGAGAAACATATGGAAATGTGGTTTGGAGGCCCAAGAGAGCACTTTGATTTTTGATGGGGTTTGAAACCAAACTTCTCCTTAGGAGGATAGATGGGCCGATTTAGGTGAGATCCAATGTAGATTCAACTTTCTATTCAATCGTGGGATCTAGGCGGTCAGGGGGAGGGGGGGAGGGGGGACCACCACGGCTCCTATCTTCCCGAGAATCCATACATCCCTTATTAGTATATGGACGACTATCTCTCAAGCATTGGTTTAGGTTTGGCCTCAATAGGAAAATAAAACGGAGCACCTAACAATGTATCTTTACAGACCAAGAACTACGAGATCGCCCCTTTCATTCTAGGGTGAAGGAGGGATCGTACCATTTGAGCCTTTTTTTATGCTTTTCTTGGAGGTTTGGCGAAAGCTGCAATTAATAGGATTTTCCTAATACTCCCTTTCTGAAAGGAAGAAGTTAAAATTCTTTTTCCTCTCTGAAGGGATTAGGAGATTGGATCTAGCCATAAGAAGAATGCTTAGCTGATAAATAACTCACTTCTTGGTCTTCAACCCAGCTAAGAAAGTTTCTTTGGATAGAAGAAGGAGAGAGGAAGGGGATGGATTTCCTTGAGTTTCTTTGAGCCCAATTTGACGGGAGATCGATGAGATTGATATTCAAATATTTCTTCTTAGAATGTATTGATTTGAACCCATAAGCGGGCCCATTGCCCCATAGCATGTTTCCGCTAGAAGCATATCCCTGTATTTCTACTATAGAATCTCCTAATTGTTCCAGAGCAACTAGAAAGAGATTCTTTAACTAGAAAGAATTCAGTTCAGATGTAGGATACCTATCCAGAAGTTTTCGCAACTCAATCATGTATGATGGAATCATCAAAGATTTGACCTTTTCGAATTTTGTTTATAACTCATTATAGGCTCGAGAAACAAAGAGAAGATGTGTACAAATGAGATATCCAGCAACAAGAAGAAGGAATAGGATTGAATAGAGGAACTTCTAAACATTTTGCCATCTTAGATGTGTACACTTTTGAGCTCAAAGTAAGAAGCATAAGGCTTAGAGCATGTGCATTTCCATTAGTGCTTAAGTGCCCCACGTGTAAGTCCAAGACTAAGACATGTTCCTTTGTTGCTCATTCCTCATTTCACGCTCATTCCTTATTTCACTCTCTGTTTCACTTTGAACTCAAACCTCCAAATTTTGCAACATCATTTGGTTCAAAATCTTCAAGAAAAGTTAGCAAGCTACCTTAATTAAACAAATTATAAAAATTAACACGAAGCCAAACCATCATTTTCCCATGAAACCTATGGCTCAAAATTAGCAAAATTCAAAAGAACCATAATTTAAGAGTAGTCATTACTCATTGGGGATTTTAGACACACTAAGAGGTCTCTATAAAAGCCAAGTGGGTGGGAACATGAAAAGGAAAAAAAAAGGCTTCATAAACCTCAAAATCTCTTCATTTACTATTAGCCACAAAAGCACAATGTGGGATGTTAGAAATATTGAAATATTGTATTATATTTTTCAAGTAATAAAATATACATGAGTGCCTTTATATAGGAGGCAGAGTGTGCAGTACAAGTATGTGTGCTATACAAGTAAATAAGATAGGCCTACGGCCTAAGGCCTATAGTCTATTACACGTTAACAACTCCCCTCAAACTCAAGATAGGTGTGAGACCAACTTGAGGTTGTCAACCAAAGCGTGAAAGTGTCCCTTAAGATGTGACTTGGTGAAGATATTTGTAAGTTGATCTTTAGAGAAGACTGAGAACAATTGGAGAGCACCATAGACAAAATGATAATGGATAAAATGACAATCAAGCTCGATGTGTTTAGTCCGTTCATGAAATACATCATTGTGAGCAATATGAATGGCATTTTAGTTATCACAATAAAGAGAAGTAGCAGAGGATGTAGACACACCTAAATTCTTAAGAAGCCATCGAAGCCAAAGGAGTTCAGATTTGGTATTAGCAAGGGCATGATATTTCGCTTTAGTATTGGAGTAGGCCATAAAGGTTTGTTTCTTGCTTCGCCAAGAGATCAGAGAAGAATTAAGAAGAAAACAATAACTAGTGGTTGACCTTTGATCAGTGGGATCTCCTACCCAATCAGCATAAGAGAATGCAAAGAGAACAAGAAGAGACTAAGCAGAGTAGAAAAGGCCATGAAAGAGAGTGCCCTTTAGATATCGAAGAATGCGCATGACAAAAATATAGTGAGTTGGTCGTAGAGCAGACAGAAACTGGCTCACTTGGTGAAAAACATAAGAAATGTTTAGATGAGTGACGGTGAGATAAACTAGGTTGCCAACCAGTCGTCTGTAAAGAGAGGGATTAGACAGTGGTTTTCCAGCAAGGGAGTTAGATACGCATTAAGTTTAACTAGAGTGTCAACAATCTAACTATCAATGAGTTTAGCTTGAGACAATAGTTCAGAAGCATACTTGGCTTGAGTAATATAAAACCCATTAGTGGAATGAGTGATTTTAAGACCCAAAAAGTAGTTGAGATGTCCAAGATCTTTCATCTTAAATTGCTAGCTAAGAAAATTCGTGAGTTCTTGAATGCCACTAAGGTCATCATCAGTTATGATCATGTCATCCACATATAAGAGAAGCAAAATAGTGCCTTTGTTGATGCGAAGAAGAAATAAGGCAGAATCATAAGGACTAGTAGTGTAACCCAAGCGTAAGATGGGCATAAGATGGTGGAGCTGAATTTGGCAAACCAAGCTTATGGAACTTGTTTAAGGCCATAAAGTGTACATCAAAGGTAACAAACCTTGTTCAATTCAATAGAGAGATCAGGAGGAGGTTGCATATAAACTTTTTCACTTAAGTTCTCATTAAGGAAGACATTTTTGACATTCATCTGAAAAGAGTTCCATTTATTGGCAGTGGCAATAACTAAAATGGCATGAACAGATGAGATTCGAGCAACCGAAGCAAACGTCCCTTTATAATCATTCTATACTCCTGTGCAAAACCATTTGCAACAAGACTAGCTTTATAGTGCTAAATGGACCTATCAGCATGAATCTTGATCCTGTAGATCCACTTACAACCAATCACAAACTTCTTAGGGGGGAGAGTCACCAAATCCTAAGTACGATTTTTAGATAAAGCATCAAATTCCTCTTTCATTGCAATCTGCCATAAGGGGTTAGTGGAGGCCTCACGATTGGTGTGAGGCTTGTGTAGTGTAGTAAGGGCAGTGTAACAATGATAGTCAAGTAAATGTGCAGGAATTGATCTTACCCATGTTGAGTAACGAGGTGGAATGCCATGTGCAAGATCTTCAGGCAGAGTAGAAGCAGGGGACCCAAGCTCAAAGTTGGGTAGCTTGTTTTCAACCTGCTCATCTTCCACCTATTTATTTGAGGGTGATCTAGGAGAGGCATAAAAAATATTTGGTGGTTGGACAGAGAAGTTTATAGGAGAATCAGGAGCAACTATAGAAGGAATATATGACTCGTTTGGAAAAAGTTCTAAGACAGAGGAGGTAGACAAGAAAGAATGGAAGTGGGAGAGCTCAATAAAGGAGTGATGTTCCTAGAAGACAACATTTAGGGAAATACGGAAACGATGAGAGATAGGATCATAACATCGATACCTCGTTTGAGTTTCTTCATAGCCAAGAAAACAAAAAAGTCTAGATTGAGGCTCAAGTTTGTTCTGCCCATGAGGCTAAAAAAGAACAAAACAAGCAGAAATTGCTAGCTAAGAAAATTATTGAGTTCTTGAATGCCATTAAGGTCATCACTAGTTATGATCATGTCATCCACATAGAGGAGAAGCAAAATAGTGTCTTTGTCGGTGCGACGAAGAAACAAGGCAGAATCATAAGGACTAGCAGTGTCACCCAAGCATAAGATGGTGGAGCTGAACTTGGAAAACCAAGCTCGTGGAGTTTGTTTAAGGCCATAAAGTGTATGTCGAAAGTAACAAACCTTGTTCAATTTAATAGAGAGACTAGGAGGAGGTTGCATGTTAGAACATATGTGATTCACTTGTTAGGAACATATGTCACTATTTTATGTAATTGGCTAACCCTTTGACAAAACGTACTTTACTTGTAATTGGGTAGATCTAGGTGTTTTTAATACTTTAGGAAATAAGATTTCAAGTTCAAGTGTTAAAGCCATGCAAGTTTGTCCAAGAATCAAGTGAGAAAGTGCTAAATTTTAAAGCTTGATAGCTGCTCGACACCTCTCGACACCTGGCTTATCTATCGAGCTCTTCAGTTGCTTCTTATCGCAATCTCGACACCTCTCGATAACTAGGTCGATCGATCGAGCAAATTTCTGACCCTTCGACACCTGCTTGACACCTCCTATCTGTTGAGGTTTAAGAAAGAATTAGCAATTTTGATATGTTTTCTTGGAATTCGTGAATGTGTCTTTGGGACTTCTTTTCTCGTAACCCTAGACATATATAAGGCTTATTTTAGAGGCCGTCACATAAGAGAATACAAGGAGAACATATGCAAAAGGTGACCGATGGCTTATTCTCTCTGAAAGAAGCTACTGCGTCTTTGTGCCTTAGGGTTTTGTAACCAAGTGCTTTTTGATCTTCATTGTTGATGAAGTGAAGAACTTTGCAGCCAACATCTTCTTCTAGTTGTGTGTTAGTCACGTACTGGGAGCCGTGCATCATTGGTTAGTCACGTACTGAGATCCATGCAACAAAAAGGGTGGCGTTCATATATTGAAGAGTTTAGAGGTTCTGAAGCGGTAGAAGGTTTCTGCTGTAAGTTCATCTACAGGGATTGTAGAGTCTAGGGACAAAGGTTTTGTACTAGATCTGAAACTTCTCTTTACTATAGTGGATTGCTTTTTGGGAAGGTTTCCCCCCAGGTTTTTCACTGTAAAACTAGTTTGTTTCATTGGTTTTCTTGGGTCATCATATATTGTCTTATTTATTTTTCCGTTGCATGATTTTGACATGATATTGATGTTTGTTTGTTTTAACAAGTTTTATTCTTAATAAATCTAATTAACAACTTGGGTTTAAAACTTGTTAATTTTATCAACCGGGGTCTAAATTTCCCAACAAGTGGTATCAGAGCAGGTACACTTTGATTGGATTAATTTCCTGAGTGTGATCCTTGACCCCTGTTGTCATGGATCGTGGACAGTCTCTTTTGATTCCTCCTTTATTTGAT
Source organism: Quercus lobata (assembly GCF_001633185.2). Classification (NCBI taxonomy): domain Eukaryota; kingdom Viridiplantae; phylum Streptophyta; class Magnoliopsida; order Fagales; family Fagaceae; genus Quercus; species Quercus lobata. The sequence goes on from NC_044907.1 coordinate 50,773,516, forward strand.
GGAACTAATTATGCGTACTGGAAAGTTCATATGAAAGTTTTTTTGCAGGCTCTAGGTAAACAGGTATGACAAGTCGTTGAAGTTGGCTGGATTAAGCTAAAGGAAGCGTCGATGGATTGGGATGAAGAAACAATCAAAGCGGCAAATTTCAATAGTAGGGCCTTGAATGCTTTGTTTTGTGGGGTGACCAATAAGGAATTCAAGAAAATATCATCCACGGAAGTTGCCAAGGAAGCATGGACCATTCTTGAGACCACCTATGAAGGTACCAAGGCAGTAAAGACAGTGAAACTTCAAAGACTCACTAGTAGTTTTGAAGAAATAAGGATGGAGGAGGATGAGACCTTTGTTGAGGTCTATGCTAAACTCATGGATATTGTGAATTCTGCCTTCAACCTTGGAGAATTTATAGCAGAATCCAAAATTGTGAGGAAAATCCTTAGGTCCTTACCTGAAAAATTCCATGCCAAGATCACTGCCATTGAGGAAGTGAAGGACATTGATCAACTTCCTTTGACTGAGCTTGTAGGGAACCTTCAAACCTATGAGATGGGATTAGGCTCAATGGGAAAAGGTGGAAAGAGTAAAAACTTGGCTCTTAAGGGTATAGAGGAAGAGATTGAGGACTCTGAAGATGAAGACGAAAGTGAAGATGAAGATGAGGATGAGGATCTAACTTTCGTAACTGATGAGATTATCAAGTTTCTTCAATTTAGGAAAAAGGATAAGGGCAAACCTCGTAGGAAATCTAAATCCTCAAGGAAGGGCAAGAATGAGAAACCCCTCATCCAATGCCATGAGTGCAAAGGTTTTGGTCATATGAGGATAGAGTGCCCAAACTACCTCATGAAGGAAAAGACCAAGAAGTCAAAAGATAAAGGGTTGGTTGCTACCTGGAGTGATACTGAGTATGACTCTTCTAATGAGTATATGGGTGAATGTAGTCACGTTATGGCCTTTGCTGCCTCAACCGATAAGGTGATTGTGGAGAGTGCTAGTGACAGTGAGGATTCTTCTTCTGATGAAGTACCCAAGAAGATGACCTTTCAGGAAGCCTATGATAAGCTATGCACTGAATTTATAAAATCTGAGAAGACTTCTCATCTTTGTAGAAAAGAGCAAACTGAGGTAAAAACTGAAAAAGCTGATCTGTTAGTCAAACAAGATGAGATTACAAGGTTAGTTGAAACTCTTGTTATGAAGAACACCTCATTAGAAGAGAATGTCAAGAATCTCGAGGTTGAGCTTACTCAAGCTAGAACTCAAATAGAGAGGATGTCTAGTGCAAAGCTTGATGAGGTATTGAGTGCTCAAAAGCCTAAATTTGATAAGACTAGCTTAGAATATGCTGTTTCCTCCAACCCCTCTTCTTTCATGGCTTTTGGATCAAGGACTGTCTTTGTGCCACAATATGAGATAGGTGATAAAGGTATGAAATCCAAAACTGTTTTGGCTAATTCTAAATCCTTTGTTAGACATCATGTTTGTCACCATTGTGGTGTTTCTAGACGCATTCATCCTAATTGTTTTAAGTTGTATCCTCATAAGCAATTGTTCAAACGGTCACAGGCTTCCTCTCAAGGACCTATACCTTTGTTTGGAAAGTTATTAAAAGCTTTGGGCTTTTAAACTCACTTTCAGGAGAATTTTAATTCTTCTATGTCCTTTAGTAGACATACTAGGACACGTGACTTTTCATCTTCACGGCCAAAGACTCGTGCTGTGTGGGTGAGAAAGAAGCCTAAGACTTAATTGTCTTTTCTGTTTGTCCTCTACTTTAATTCTTTCTATCTAAAGTAGGACTCTCTTTGCTTGATTTCTTATCTGCTTTTGGAATCATGCTTTCATGCATTTGCACATTTCTATCATGCCTTCATGCATATGCATATTTCTTTCATGCTTTTATGTTGTTTGTTTTTCAAAATAAAAAGAGAAAAATCAGAAAAATACAAAAACAGTGTGTATTTTGTGTACATTGGTACTTGTGTACCTTGGATGGCCATTGAAACAAAATTTTCTAAACTTTGTATCTCTTGTAACTTAGATGAGCATCTCTATGCACAACTAAGTAAGTGAGCTTTGTGGCTCTTGTTTGTGATGAGTAAGATTAAGTTATTTCTTGTACTTAACACTCGTATCACTCTTTTTGACGAGAAGGACTAGAAAATCTTAAAAGAAAGACATAAATAACCATCTCACCACTGTTGCCCGCCAATCATGAAATGACATCTGTATGCTTCGGCATAGCAAAAGTGCAGTATCAATAACATTTGTGTGCTTTGGCATAGGAAAATTGGAATGTCAAAAGCTTAACATAATTGGGTATTTCTTTTCGATCTCTTATATGCCCATGCATGATTTGCTTAAAAAGAAAAATATGCAAAGAAAAAAAAAAAAGATTAAAATGCTTTAAATATGATTGCAAACGTGTCTTCTAGGAGATGTGAGAGTTATAGGATGTACCTCGAATGTGATAGTCTTCATCAAATAATTATGATTGTGTGTGAGTTAAAGTGATTTTCTCATATCTCAAATCGTCATAACTAGTTGACACTTATGCAATCTTGTGATGTTTTTCACACGCAACACACAATATTCTTTGCTACCTTTGATACATGTGCATGTACAATGTGATTTGGCCATCACAAGGTTTTACATGTGTTAATGTATGCTTACTAAACTGTCTTGACTTGTTTTCGAAATATAAAATTGGTTAGACTTATTTAGTGTGTGTGTGTGTTTTGGGATCTATGTGCATAACATTTTTCTTGTTGAGAGATTTGTTTTTCACATGTTTTGCATCCTTCTATTATCTTGTCATCCATAGCACCTTGTTTCCTTACATTCATGCATTTATATGGATTTCTTGTGCCCCCTTGATCATCCTTGATCATTTTTATGTCTCTCGGGTGAAGCTTTCTAGTTTCTTGTACCCTTTGTCAATCATGACAAAAATGGGGAGAAATTGTGGAGACTTTGTAAGTTTTTTTTATTTATTATTATTTCTTAAAAAAAATTCTACATGTTAGGGGGAGAAATACATGCCTCTATAAGGGGGAGATGTGTTTCATCTTATTAGGGGGAGTGCTTACCTCCTTCTTCTTATACATCGGTCTTGTGACCATGTTTACATATATTGTACTTTTTATTCTTTATATGTTGATGTATGTTTTCTTCACCTACCTTTACATGTGTTGTTTTTTTTTTTTCTATCTTTATACATATGTTTCTTATTACTTGTATGCAATCTATTATTTCTATTTCACACAAAGATGCATTGATGAATTTTGTTTAAAGTGTTACATAAATACAGGTTGTCAAAGTTTACTAAACTTTCTTCTTGCAAAGTTTTTCAAGAGTTTGTGTTAGGATAGATTTTATTGTATTCAACAAGTGAATATGAGTTGAGTGATTTATAACTTCTCTCATATATTCATTTGCTTGTTGTGATTTTGTCACGGATTGTCAAAGAAGGAGATTGTTAGGATATCGACACCTCCTATCTATCGAGGTTTAAGAAAGAATTAGAAATTTTGATATGTTTTCTTGGAATTTGTGAATGTGTCTTTATGACTTCTTTTCTCTTAACCCTAGACATATATAAGGCTTATTTTAGAGGCCGTCACATAAGAGAATACAAGGAGAACATATGCAAAAGGTGACCGATGCTTTATTCTCTCTGAAAGAAGCTACTGCGTCTTTGCGCCTTAGAGTTTTGTAACCAAGTGCTTCTTGATCTTCATTGTTGATGAAGTGAAGAACTTTACAGCCAATATCTTCTTCTAGTTGGTGTGTTAGTCACATACTAGGAGTCGTGCATCATTAGTTAGTCGCTTACTGGAATCCGTGCAACAAAAAAAGTGGCGTTCATATATTGAAGAGTTAAGAGGCTCTGAAGCAGTAGAAGGTTTCTGCTCTGAGTTCATCTACGGGGATTGTAGAGACTAGGGACAGAGGTTTTGTACTAGATTTGAAACTTCTCTTTACCATAGTGGATTGCTTTTTGGGAAGGTTTTCCCCCCAGGTTTTTCACTGTGAAACTAGTATGTTTCATTAGTTTTCCTAGATCATCATATTTTGTCCTATTTATTTTTCCATTGCATGATTTTGACATGATATTGATGTTTATTTGTTTTAACAAGTTTTATTCATAATAAATCTAATTAACAACTTGGGTTTAAAACTTGTTAATTCTATTAATTGGGGTCTAAATTTCCCAACATTGCATATAAAATTCATCAATTAAATTCCCATTAAGGAAGACATTTTTGACATTCATCTGAAAAAAGTCCCATTTACAGGCTATGGCAACAACTAAGAGGGCACGAACAAATGAGATTCAAGCAACTGTTAGGGACATAATTTTATGTAATTGGCATATCCTTTGACAAAACACACTTTACTTATATTTAGGTAAATTTAAGTAGATTTAAGATGATCATTACAAGTGGTTACATTAAAGACATGAAGATTACTCAAGAATTACTCAAGAAAAGTGCAATCTGTAGGTCTCGATACCTCCTCGACAAAATCTCGATCTGTCGAGATTCATTAAAGCTTGACAGATGTCTCAATCTATTGAGCTTATGGGATTTAGATTATAGCCAGCAACGTTTTTATTCTAAAAGACTATTTGTTTATGGGTTTTGTATAATCCTTATAGGACTAGGAAAACCCAAGGTTTGTGGGTTTGTATAATCCTTATTGAATTAAGAAGTCCCAAGGTTTGTGTAAACCTATTTGGAATAGGAGAGCCCATTAAGCACCTATTTTAATGGAAGTGGAAAAAAAAAAACCCTAACCCTAAAGAGCTTCATACGGTTTTCTTTTTGAAACCATAGCCTCTTCCTACAAAAGAAAGAATTCTTGCTGTGTTTCTTGTACGCCTTTGGGTTTTGTAACCAAGTAAAGTCTCTTGCACCAACATTGAAGATCTTAGTGGTGTTTCTATGTGAAGCTGCTGCAAATCAACTACAACAATCAAAGGGTTTCTATGAAGTTAGTCATGTATTTGGATTCATGCAAAGTAGTAAGCCGTGTACTGAGATCAGCGCATCAAATTTGTTAGTCACGTACTGGGAGTCGTGCATTGAAAATGAGAGATTGTCACTACAGAACAAGTCCAATTGGGTATTGGAGTAAGGGTTCAACTGTAGGTTGGTATTAGGTATTGGGATTATTTTACTTGTAACCGCTTGTTTTGATAATAGTGGATTCTCGAGAGTGATGACCTTAAAATCACCCTTTTGCCATGTTGGTTTTCCTCATTCGTAAACAAATCACCCGTGTCAAATTTAATTTCCACTGCATTTAGTTATTTGGTGATTTGTTTATGTTACCATGCTCATTGCATGTAATTGAATCTAATTAATTTCACTTGGCTAAATTAATTGATTAATTTATCACAAGTGGTCAATTCGTTTTGGCCTATCAAGTGGTATCAGAGCAGGCACACTCTAATTATGTTTTAATCTTTGATGTGTGATCTATTGACCCCTGTTGTCATGGAAACTCTTGATTGTTTTGATTTGCATGATCTTGTGTTGAATGATGATGATTATGATGATATTCAAGATGCCTATTGTAAGCTTTATAATTTTTGTATGAAATCTCTTAAAAGTTCTACAAAATTAAAAGCTAAATTTAAAAAAGATCAAGCTTGAAAAAGATGATTTGATTGCAAAATTGGATGAAGCCAATAATTTGAATGAGAATTTCAAAAATCAAATTTTATCTCAGGTGGACAAAATTAAGAGTTTGGAAGAGCAACTAGTTGAATTTAAAATTGAAGTTAAAAAATTAACTAGTGCCAAACTTGTTGTTGAGCCTAACTCAAAAGAAAAAGATTTTTATATTCCTCCATTTAAAAGGAATAATGAAGAGTTGAAGGCTAATATTGCTAGGATAGACAAAGGTAAACAATCTGATGTTAACGCTGAAATTTCTAAACCTATGTCTAAAACTCCTCCTAGGTTGAATAAAAATTTTGAATTTGTCCACATTTGTCATCATTGTCATATTGTTGGTCATATTAGGCCAAATTGTCCTAAGTTGAGGTCTCTGTCAACCTCTAAGGTTAGACCTCCTTCTAGGAAGTCGAGTAGCTCTAAAACTGCTCATGTTTGTCACCATTGTGGTGTTTCTAGACATACTCATCCTAATTGCTTTAAGTTGTATCCTTAAAAGCAACTGTCCAAATGGTCGCAGGTTTCCTCTCAAGGACCTATACCTTTGTTTAGGAGTTATTAAAAGCCTTGAGCTTTTTAACTCAATTTTAGGAGAATCTTAATTCTTCTATGTTTTTTAGTAGACATACCAGGACACATGCTTTTTCATCTTCACGGCCAAAGACTTGTGCTGTGTGGGTGAGAAAGGAGCCTAATACTTAATTGTCTTTCTATTTGTCCTTTGCTTTAATTCTTTCTTTCTAAAGTTGGACTTTCTTTCTTGCTTTCTTATTTGTTTTTTGAATCATGCTTTCATGCATTTGCATCTAGTTTTATGCATTACCTTATTAATTTGTTTTTGTTTGTTTTCTTTTCAGTTTTGGTCTATTTTGTTTTTTATATAAATAAAAAAAATTTTGAAAAATTGAAAAATATAAAAACAGTGTGTGTTTGTGTACATTGATATTTGTGTACCTTGGATGGCTATTGAAACAAAATTTTCTAAACTTTGTATCTTTTGTAGCTTAGATGAGCATCTCTATATACAACTAAGCAAGTGAACTCTATGGCTCGTATTTGTGATGAGTAAGATTAAGTAATCTCTTGTACTTAACACTCGTATCACTTTTTTTGACGGGAAGAACTAGAAAATCCTAAGAGAAAGGCATAAAGAACCATCTCACCACTGTTGCCCGCCAATCATGAAATGACATTTGTATGCTTCGACATAGCAAAAGTGCAATGTAAATAACATTTGTATGCTTCGGCATAGCAAAAGTGGAATGTCAAAATGCTTAACATCATTGGATATTTCTTTTCTATCTCTAATATGCCCATGCATGATATGCTTATTAAAAGAAAAAAATGCAAAGAAAAATAAAAAGCAAAAAAATCAAATTGCTTTATATATGATTGCAAGCATGTATTCTAGGAGATGTGGGAGTTATAGTATGTACCTCAATGGTGATAGTCCCCATCAAACAGTTATGATTGTGTTTTAGTTAAAATGATTTTCTCATATCTCAGATCGTCATAACATGTATACACTTATGCAATCTTGCGATATTTTTCACACACAACACATAATATTCTTTGCTACTTTTGATACATGTGCAGGTACAATGTGATTTGGCCATCATAAGGTTTTACATGTGTTAATGTATGCTCACTGAACTGTTTTAACTTGTTTTTGAAATATAAAATTGGTTAGACTTGTTTAGTGTATGTGTGTGTGTTTTTGGGATCTTTGTGCTATTTTTTTTTTTTGGTTGAGAGATGATTTTGTGAGTTCAAAATGTTGTTTGGATCATTGGTTGAGTTGCATACTTGATTGCATTCAAATTTGTGTTTTTCTCTTATTGAAAAACTGTTTTTAAGTAATCTTGACACCTCTCGATACCTGGCTTATCTATCGAGCTCTTCAGTTGCTTTTTAATGCAATCTTGACATCTCTTCATAGCTAGGTGGATCGATCGAGAAATATCCTGTCTCCTCGATAGCTTCTCGATAGCTATTCAATCTATCGAGGTCTGCTCGATAGCTGCCCGACACCTCTCGATCCATCGAGATCCTCTTGCATGCATTGTTTTTCACATGGTTTGCATGTTTCGCTTATCTTTGTGTCCATAGCATCTTGTTTTTCGTTTTCTTGTAGGTCTATGGTTCCTTATTCTCCTCGTTCCCTCTATGTCAGTTTTCTGTCTATCTCCTGTCAAGTCTTTTGGCTTTTTATTCCCTTTGACAATTGTGTCTAAAAGGGGGAGAAATTTGAGAATTGAATGTCATTCCTCAAGAGGAGTAATAGACTTAGGGGGAGAACTTCATGTTAAAGGGAAGAAAGTTTTTGATGTAACTAACTTAGGGGGAGAGTTAGTTTGATACACATTGATATTTGTGTTGTGTATCTTTTAGTTTTGTAACCATTTACATACATCATGTGTTATTTCTATATTTGATAATGATGTATGTGTTTCACTCTCTATCTCACATGTGTTGTTTCTTTTCTCTCTTTATACAAATGTTTCTTGTTTATTTAGCTTGTCATTATTTTCCACATGGTACCTTGATGTGTTTTGTTTAGTGCCTTTCAGGAAAGACAAGTTAAAGCCAAGTCAAGATTCCGAACCTTCTTCTTGCAGCAACTTCCAAGGTTCAGATCTTTTAGACTAGGCTTATTTATTCTGTAATCTTGAGTAGAATGTATTCTAGGATATTCAATGTACTCTTGTGGTTTTGTCACGGATTGCCAAAAGGGAAGATTGTTAGAGACATAATTTTATGTAATTGACATATCCTTTGACAAAACTCACTTTACTTGTATTTGGGTAAATCTAAGTAGATTCAAGATGATTATTACAAGTGGTTACATTGAAGACATGAAGATTACTCAAGAACTGCTCAAGAAAAGTGCAATCTGCAGGTCTCGAAACCACCTCAACAGAATCTCAATCTGTCGAGATTCATTAAAGCTCGACAAATGACTTAATCTATCGAGCTTACGAGATTTAGATTATAGCTAGCTACGTTTTTATTCTAAAATGTTATTTGTTTATGGGTTTTGTATAATCCTTATAGGACTAGGAAAACCCAAGGTTTGTGGGTTTGTGTAATCCTTATTGAACTAGGAAATCCCAAGGTTTGTGTAAACCTATTTGGAATAGGAGAGCCCATTAAGCTTTTATTTAAAGGAAGTGGAAAAAGAAAAACCCTAACCCTAGAGAGCTTCATAAGGTTTTCTTTTTGAAACCATAGCCTTCTCCTACAGAAGAAAGAGTTCTTGCTGCGTTTCTTGTACGCCTTTGGGTTCTATAACCAAGTAAAGTCTCTTGCACCAACATTGAAGATCTTATTGGTGTTTCTATGTGAAGCTGCTGCAAATCAACTACAATAACCTAAGGGTTGCTGTGGAGTTAGTTACGTATTTGGATTCGTGTAAAGTATTAAGCTGTGTACTGGGATCCGTGCATCAAATTGGTTAGTCACGTATTAGGAGCCGTGCATTGAAAATGAGAGATTGTCACTACAAAACAAGTCCAATTGGGTATTGGGATAAATGTTCAACTATAGGTTGGTATAAGGTACTGAGATTCCTTTACTTGTAACCACTTGTTTTGATAATAGTGGATTCTCAAGAGTGGTGAGCTTAAAATCACCTGGTGGGGTTTTTGCCGTGTTAGTTTTCCCCATTCGTAAACAAATCACCCGTGTCAAATTTAATTTCCGCTGCATTTAGTTATTTGGTGATTTGTTTGTGCTACCACGCTCATTGCATGTAATTGAATCTAATTAATTTCACTTGGCTAAATTAATTGATTAATTTATCACAAGGGGTCAATTCGTTTTGGCCTATTAGCAACTAGAGCAAAGGTCTCTTCATAATCAATCCTATACTCCCATGTAAAACTTTTTGAAACAAGACGAGCTTTATAGTGCTCAATGGACCCATCAGCGCGAATCTTGATCCTATAGATCTACTTACAATCAACCACAGAATCCCTAGGAGGGAGAGTTACCAAATCCCAAGTATGATTTTTAGATAAGGCATCAAGTTCCTCTTTCATTATAGCCTGCCATAAGGGGTCGGTGGAGGCCTCATGATAGGTGTGAGGCTTATGTAATGTAACAAGGGCAGTGTAATGATGATAGTTAGGTAAATGTGCAAGAATAGATCTTACTCAAGTTGAGTGATGAGGTGGAATGCCATGTGAAGGATATTCAGGCAAAGCAAAAGTAGGGGACCCAGGCTTAAAGTTGGGTAGCTCGTCTTCGACCTATACATTTTCCACCTATTTATTTGAGGGTGATCTAGGAAAAGTATCAAAAATATCTGGTGGTTGGACAGAGAAGTTTATAGGTGGACCTAGAGCAACTATAGAAGGAATATGTGACTCGTTTGGAAAGAGTTCTAAGACAGAGGAGGTAGACAGGAAGGAACAGAAGTGAGAGAGTTCAACAAAGGAGCGATGTTCCCAACAGACAACATTTAGAGAAACACAAAGATGATGAGAGACAGGATCATAACACCAATATCCCGTTTGAGTTTCTCCATTGCCAAGGAAACAACAAAGTCTAGATTAAGGCTCAAGTTTGTTGTGCTCATAAGACTTAAAAAGATCAAAATAGGTGCTAGTTGAGAAAATCCTTGAGTTCTTGAATGCCATTAAGATCATCACTAGTTATGATCATGTCATCTACATACAGGAGAAGAAAAATAGTGCGTTTGTCGGTGCGATGAAGAAACAAAGCAGAATCATAAGGACTAGCAGTGTAACCTAAGCGTAAGATGGTGGAGCTGAACTTTGCAAACCAAGCTTGTGGAGCTTGTTTAAGGCCATAAAGTGAAGGTCGAAGGTAACAAACCTTATTCAATTCAATAGAGAGACTAGGAGGAGGTTATATATAAACTTCTTCACTTAAATTCCCATTAAGGAAGACATTTTTGACATTCATCAGAAAAAAGTCTCATTTACTGGCATTGGCAACAACTAAGAGGGCACGAATAGATGATATTCGAGAAATCGGAGCAAATGTCTCTTCATAATCAATCCTATACTCCTGTATAAAACCTTTTGCAACAAGACGAGTTTTATAGTGCTGAATGGACCCATCAATGCGAATCTTGATCTTGTAGATCCACTTACAATCAAGCACAGGCTTCCTAGAGGGGAGAGTTACCGAATCCCAATTATGGTTTTTAAATAGGGCATCAAGTTCCTATTTCATTGCAATCTGCCATAAGAGGTCAGTAGAGGCTTCACGATAGGTGTGAGGCTTGTGTAGTGTAACAAGGGCAGTGTAACAATAATAGTAAAGTGAATGTGCATGAATGGATCTTACTCGAGTTGAGTGAAGAGGTGGAATGTCTTGTGAAAGATCTCCAGGCAGAGCGGAAGCAAGGGACCCAGGCTCAAAATTGGGTAGCTCATCTTCGACATGTTCATCTTCCACCTATTTATTTGAGGGTGATCTAGGAGAGGCATAAAAAATATCTGGTGGTTAGATAGAGAAGTCTATAGGAGGATCAGGAGCAACTATAGAAGAAATATGTGACTCATTTGGAAAGAGTTCTAAGACAGAGGAGGTAGACAGGGAGGAACAGAAATGATAGAGCCCAACAAAGGAGTGATGTTCCCAGAAGACAACATTTAGGGAAATACGAAGACGATGAGAGACAAGATCATAACACCAATACCTCATTTGAGTTTCTCCATAGCCAAAGAAACAACAAAATCTGGATTGAGGCTCAAGTTTGTTACGCTCGTCAGGCTGAAAAAGAAAGAAACATTCAAAACCATAAGAGCGCAGGTAATGATAGTCAGGAGGCAACTTGAAAAGGCACTTATATGGTATTTGATTATCGATGATAGGCTTGGAATGCAATTAATAGTGTGAACAGCATGAAGAGATGCTTCACCCAAAATGGTGTAGGAACTTTGGCAGAGAGAAGGAGAGAATGAACAATGTCAAGAATATGACAAAATTTTCGTTAGGCTTTACCACTTTGTTGAGAGGTACTTGAATAAGTTAGGTGATTTATAGTGCCATAGGAATGAAAAATATCTTGAAACGCATATTGAGTGTATTCAAGAGCATCATTAGATCCAAAAATCTTGATATGTTTGGAAAATTGTGTTTCAACTATTTTTGCAAAGTTACAGTACATTTGTAGTAATTCAAATTGAGATTTCATAAGAAAAATCCATCTATAACAAGAGTAATCATCAATAAAGATAACAAAATATTGAGATCCACCAATACTAGTAACAGGAGAAGGTCTCGAAACATTAGAATGAAATAAGTCAAAAATACCGGTAGATATCAATTCACTATTATTGAAAAGGAAGAGTTGGTTGTTTTTCTAATTGGCATGAAGTACAATCAAAATTGTCTTTGGACACAGAACCTAATAGACCCCTAGAAGCTAACTGTTATACCCGAGAATAGGGTGTATGACCAAGACAAGAATGCCAAAGTGCGAGAGAAGGTAAAGAAGAAACTGCAGCAGTTGTAGTAGTAACTGAAATAGTAGTAACAGGTGGAAGATGAAGGTTGTCCATAGGAAACATACGCCTAACTCTAGGACTGGTCCCAAGTTCCTGTGTTGACCTCGGATCTTGCATAGTGTTAGGACATATATGATTCACTTGTTAGGAACATATGTCACTATTTTATGTAATTGGCTTATCTTTTGAAAAAATGCACTTTACTTGTATTTGGGTAGATCTAGGATGTGTTTAATACTTCAAGAAACTGTGTTTCCAGATCAAGTGTTGAAGATATGCAAGTTTGTCCAAGATTCAAGCTGAAGAAGTGCTATTCATTAAAGCTCGACAACTAGCTATCCATCGAGCTTAAAAAGCTATTCCAGCCTCGAGGCTCGACAGCACCTTGACAGACAACTATCTGTCGAGCTTTATGAAAAACAGAATTCCAGTTTTGTTTTAACTCTAATCCGTGATTATGTGTTTGGGCCTTCTTTTCTTCTAACCCTAGACATATAAAAGGATTATTTTAAGGGCCATCAAAGGGTATGCAAGTTGCACAAGTGTTGAGCAAAGTTTGTTCAAGCAATTTGTAACCAGAGACAAAGTTTTGCCCTAGTTCATCATTCTTGTGAAGAAGTTGTGTATGTGCACCGTAGGATTTTGTGACTAAGCATCTTCTTGATCTTCATCGTTGGGATGAACTAAAGAACTTTGCAGCTAACAACCTTTTCTAGTTGGTAATTGAAGTTGCATACTAGGATCCGCGCATTGGTTAGTCATGTACTTAGGAGCCGTGCATTGAAAAGGAAAATTATCACTACAGAACAAGTCCAACTGGGTATTGAGGTAAGGGTTCAACTGTAGGTTGGTATAAGGTATTGAGATTCCTTTACTTGTAATCACTTGTTGTGATAATAGTGGAATTTCAGGAGTGGTGACCTGAAAATCACCTGGTGGGGTTTTTGCCGTTAGGTTTTCCCCATTCGTAAACAAATCACCGTGTTTTTTATTTTTTACTGCATATTTAGTTATTTGGTGATTTGTTTGTGCTAGCACACGTTTGCATGTTAATTAACTTAATTAATTCACTTGGCTAAATTAATTGGTTAATTTCTCACAAGGGGTCAATTCATTTTTGGCCTTTCACATAGTACACCCAAAATAGTAAAAAAGAAGGCAAAAACCCAATTCAGCTAATTAGCCCATAGAAAATAAACTATAGGATAGGTAAGATACATGGAAGACCCCAAGAACCCAGAGGTTGGAGGTCGAAACAAAACCTAGACTATTTTTATGCATGGTGGAATCATTAGCTATACGAATACTAAGAGAATGAGGTGTCATGTGATTGCAACAAGTTGAATACAATGCCAAGAGTGAGACTTACCAGGTAAAACTATGAGAGCAGTGGAAAGAGATACATTACCAACCATACGAATAGCGTAAGCTATGATGTTTTATAGTTCAGTTGATGAGAGGTTGATAGTGGATCCAGAATACTGGGACTCAGTTGAGACGGAAGACATTGGCTTGGTAGACTCAGTATTAGCAACAACAACAGTAGATTTGTTGCGATGGTAACAAGTCTCAATAGTATCGCCAGGATGCTTGCAATAGTTATAGAACTTTTTGTTGGGCTGTTTGTGATGATTGCGGGAGCTAGATGCATTAAATCATGATTGCGAAGGTTGCTCTGTGGGAGGAGCAAAAGGATCAATAGCCAAAACATTATGCTTATTCTGGGCTTGAAGGGTAGCAAGACGAGCTTATTCTCCAACCAACTTATTTACAGCAGCATCAAGAGAGTCATAGATGCTCAACTATGAAGGCATGATGTTAGCAAGATGACATCAGCATATGATGTGGATGATGACGTAAGTGGAGATTGGGCGATGACGTGGCAACTAACGTAAGCTAGGGTTGACGTGGCACTGATGACGTCACATATAATGTCATCTGGTTTAGGTGAAGGCATGTACGGTGCATGAAGAGCTTGTGACACAGATGCAGTTACTTCGATGGCGCATGAAAGCTCTAATGGCAGCTAGATTTCCACTGTTGAGGATATCGGCGAATGATGATCTTGGTGGAACTTGTAAAAGCTTAATCAGGGCAAGATTCACGGTGGTGACGATAAGAGCAATGGTCTTTATGGTGTGGGACTCCTCAATGATGGCGGCTATAGGTTCGGAATCCAAGGACCGTGGTTGAGAGACGTCGGAGGTTTAACAACGAGTGGCTACAGGGGCTATTATGACGGCAGAAGCATTGTGACTTGTGATAATGGAGTAACACCAAGAGAGACAAGAATGCTAAGAAAAGGTCAGAATAGTGGCTCTAATACCATGTTAGAAATACTGAAATATTATATTGCATTTCTCAAGTAATAAAATATACATGAGTGCTTTTATATAGGAGGCAGAGTGTGCAGTACAAGTATGTGTGCTATACAAGTAAATAAGGTGGGCCTAAGGCCCAAAGTCTATTACATGTTAACATGAGAAATTCTCTCTGTCTCCCTTACCACGCCATTGTAAATCTCTCCACTTTTGTCATATTTTAAGGCTTATTGTCTTTGCTTACTTCTTGTTGTAGTCTAACCCATTTAATAAGTCCAAAAAGTAACACCTTCGTCATTCAATAATGGACGAACCTAAGATAAGTTACACATTTATAGTGAGCATTTATGAAAAGGAGTAACAGACGGAGCAATAGGAAAGAAGATGTTACACAAATCAAAGCACTAGTTTGTAACGCCTCAACCATTACAGATGAGAATGAATGTAGAGATCTGTTGCTTATTAGAGACAAAGATGGCTATAAAGCCAAAGAAGAACAACACCAAAAGGTACATACAATTCTCATTCCAAAAACTGTTCTCAAGTTGAATTCTTTTACAATATACTTCGATTAAATCCCATTCTAACTTAATCATCGGAGGGTGTTTGGCAAACACCACACAGATGTATTGTAGACACCGCATTTTGTACACCTTATGACTCGAGCCCCCGTTCCCCAATGATGCTCGAACTCTAAGGCCCAAGACTAGTTTAGAGCCCAATAAGATATTAAATTGACTTGAGGAGTGTTAAAATGGAAAATATAACTATTTAAATGAGCAAAAATCTATTTTTGGAAATAAAATGACCAAAGTGGCCCTTGGCCTGCGTATATGGGTCGCGGCCTGTGTATGTGGGCCAAAGCATGAGTACGCAGACACATTCCTATGTACGCAACTAGGATTTCAGAAGTATAAGAAAGACAAGTTTTCTACAATAATGGCTGAGGTTTGGAATGAATCCCACATCGTCTAGGAGCCGTTCCAAACCCCATTTTCTAAACTATAAAAAGCCTTACATGGTACATTTTCAAGACAGAGAGAAATCCCATAGGAAAAACCTAAGATTCACTAGAAAATAGTGAATCAAAAGGGAGTTTTTCACAAAACACTCTCAAGTCATTTTTATTTGGTTGAGACATTTTCTGGCCCCAATCCTTTGAGTTTAAAGTTTTCTAATCCCTATTTTATTGAATTGTGATAGATTTGACTAAAGGGAACAGTAAAAAATCAAGCCTAGGAGCTTTTGCTTTAAAGTATTTTTATTTTTATTTTTTATTTTTTATCTTTTCTCTTTCATTTCCTGATTTTCTTTTTGCCTTTAATCTTGTTTCTTTTCTTAGTTTATGTTGTTTTATGTTTGTTTAGTTTAGTTTTATGTTTGTCTGTTGTTTGTGAGCATGCTAGTTTATTATAATTAGGTTTTTTTTTTTTTTTTTTTTTTTTTTTTTTTTTTCGGGTTTCTTGGTTAGGGTTCTTAAACAAGTCCTACGCATGCATGTCATAAGCATGCGTACGCTGGTTAAATCTTGTGTACATAGGCACTTGCCTAGAAACCCTAATCTAGATTCTTCATGTTATTTTCTTGGTTTGTTTCACATGCTTTTCCCCTTTTAAAAGTCTGTTCACATGTTTATACATGCTCGTACCTTAGCCTTATATGCTTGTTTGCTATCACATGTTAGATTAGGGTTTTCTTTCATTTTGATACCATGCCATTCATTCACATGCCTATTCATTAAATGCCATAGGTGCTGTGTTGCTGAGAGGTAAGTAAAGGGTAAGTCATGCATTAGAAATGTCTATGCATTTGTGTTTTGGTTTTGTTTTGATGATATGATGAAACATGCTTAGATGTATGATTAGGGTTTCTAATGGTTTATGAGATGTGTTGTGTTTGATGATATGCTTGCTACCTTGTTTTAGATGTATGATAGGTTTCCACATGTTGGATGAATGCGAGGGTTTCTTTTGTATGTTTGGCTCTCTTTTGTTTGGTGAATAGATAAGCATGTTTGTTTGGGTGAAAGATGCTGTATTGTTTGCTAGATTCATGTTAGTGTGTATGTGTGAGTCTAGGATATAAGTGTAAAGTTAGTTTTTAATAGGGTTAAGGTATAAGACACAATGATGGAAGGCCAACTTTAGGGTTGGGTGATCTTGGGTGACTAACACCTTCCCAAGAGCATATCTAAACTCTGAACCCATACTCTGGTAGTAAGATCAAAAGGTCCTTCCTCGAAGGGACACTATATATATGGTTCCTAGGTCATTGCAAAAACTAGGTGGCGACTTCCCCCTTGTGTCCACATGTATCACTTTTTCTCTATTTTAGATCTATTACATGTTCATCCTTGGACGAATCCATTACTGTCGTACATCCACACCGATGAAGATCTCAACTGTTGATTTTCTGCATCATTAGTTTGGCGCCGTCTGTGGGAAATGCTAATCATTCAAGCCATTTTCCCAATTGACAAAAGAGATCTCCATAGTGCGTGATGGACCCTGAGCAAGTCACATAACGTATCTAGGCTCTCATAGCTATAGATACTTTATTTTGTCTAACTTAATTTGTGTGCTAGACCTTGAAAATCTCAAAAATATTAACTTTTCTCCAAGGGGTTGTAGAAACGTCTAGATTGAAGTGGCATAACCCATTCAGGCATCGGAGCACTCAAAGTGCCATTTTAGGTCAAATTGACCAAAATGCCCCTGGTCAACCATGGGTTGACCTAAAGTCAAAATTGGTCAAAATCATCACAAAACAACATTTTTCATGTTTCTAAATCAAACCCGAGCCACTCGGAGATTTTCGTCAACTTTAACCAAGTTTGATCCGAGGTTGACTCCCAAAGGTAGCAAAAATCCTAATTTTTTATCCATCCATCGGTTTAGGACTAGCATCATTGTGAAGATTATTGAATTCCCTTTCCAATGACTGCTCATGGGTTGAAATCGGAGTTAAAATGGTTGAGTTATCCTGAAAACCGTGATGGGCGCATTAGCTTGCTTCTTAAGGCCATAACTTTTGATTCAACCATTGGAGTTTTGAGTTCTTTAGCTTTCCAGAAACTAACATCTAGATCTTTCTAGGGACACCAATATCAGTGCAATCTGAGTTTGGAAAGGCCTTCAAAAAGGCCTCCAAAGTCAGCGGCCACACAATGGCCGTTGGGCACTTTCCCGACGGCCACTCTTTGGCCGTTGGGAACTTTTTGGCTTATAAAGTGGCCAAAATGTCCTTTTCCAGACCAGAGGGGGATAGGGATGAATCTTGGGGTCCTGGAGCATCTTTTCTAGGCATTTTTTTTTCTCCCAAAAACACATCCAAAAACCTTCGATTTCTCCTCTCTCTTTACAATTAAAAGGTAGTGTTCTTACTCTAAATCTTTCTCTCCTTGGTTCTATACCTTGGATTTTAGGTTTAGGGGTGTGGATGTAGCTTTTTAGCGACAATCTACACCCATTGCTATTTCCTCGCATGTTCTTGCTTTATTTTGCTTCCTAGCATGTTTGTGGTTTTTTCTAGCACGTTTCCTTACTTTTTACCATGATTTATTGCTTTGATGTTGTTGGCCTAACCTTCTTGGGCTAGGATTTGTATAAGTTTAATGTTTGTGCTTAGATCCACATACTTTTAGATTCTTTGCCATATTTATGCTTAGATCTACATGTCTATGTGCTCTTTGCCTTGTTTATACTTAGATCTACATGCCTATGTGTTCTTTGCCATGTTTATGCTTAGATCTACATGTTTATGCCTAGATCTAAGTGTCTATATTTAGATTTATGTGTTTATGTGCTCCGTACCATGTTTGTGTGCTTAAATCTACATGTTGGTTGCTAATGCCATGTGCTTTTATAGCCCTTTTGTCCCTTGATATCTCACTTTCTTATGTTTTGGCACTTATTGGTGGGGTGTAGATCTAGATCCTATGGTCTAGGTCTACACTCTTACGCCTAGGCCTATATCAAAGGGTTTGGATAATTTCCTTTATGCATGTCTATGTTTGCTTTCTTGCTTCTATGCTTTATGTCAATGTTTGCTTGTCTAGATCTCGGCCTTGCAGGCTTATGCCCTTTGTGGGCTTGTGCTTGTTGGCCCTTGAGGCCCATTGCTTATGTGGTTGCATCCGTCCCTCCTAGGGCTTGTTTGGATGTAAGCATTTGTGAGATACACCTCTGTGGTGTTGGTGTGCTTAATACACACATTTTTCTGCCCCATGCGATGTTGCTTGCCGTGCTTACTTTGTGCCACCCGTTTGGCTTTCTTTACTTCTATGCATTCTTTTTGCACGCTTGCCTACATGTTCATGCATGAGTCTTTGCTTACTTGTGTCGTCCATACTCCAATCTAATGAAGGTATGGACACTCGATTCAAACCTACATTTGTCCTCTTAGGACGCCTTCTTTTGTTTGATAACATGTTGTTTTCCCTTTTCACATGCTTAGCATGCTTTGTTTGCCTTCGTTTGTTTCTACTTGTTAGTGTGTGCTTTGCATGCTTTCCCTATTTCCCTTATTTTTTCCTTTGCTTGTCTACTGGCTTGTTTCTTTTGTCTTTGCATGTACAGGCATGGATCATAGACGCATGAGGCATAGACACTTGGAGCAACGGTGCAACCTCCTAGGCGTAAGTAAAAATGGCAAGGATGCAAGCAAGAAGAGTCGAGCTCACAAAGGGAAATGTTCAGAAGATTTGGGGGCCTAGCCCCTCCTGAGTGGTTTTCTCTTTCTCCCTCTTTCTAAGCCTCTTCTCTAGAGCATGTACTAGGGTTTCCTCTCTCCTTGTACCCTTTCCTTTTCCTGCTCTTTTCTTTGGCCTCGTTCCTTAGGTATGACAATGTCTATTTTACATTTCTTATACCTTGCTTGGCCATACCCTTGGAACGTTGTCAATGTCTGTTTTACTTTCCTGCTCTATGTGATAGCATTGTACATGATGTATGTATGTATGTATATGTGTGCGTGTGTGTGCGTGTGCGCCTACATGTGTGTGGGTGATTGTGCACTTTGTATGATGAACTCTCATGGTTACATAAGTAACCCTCTCTGGCCATGAGTGCTCTTGACCTTGTGGCTTGAGTATGTGCTCAAGGCGATTGATATAGGTGCATATTCGTGTCATACTATGTGCATAGTCACCGTGGTGTGATCATCCTGATCCATGTCACCAAGTGATGCGATTTCCCCATGTATGTGTCACGTATCATCGTGTTAAATGCTTTGAGGGGCTCCGGCTCATCCTAGCATGAGCACGTTGGCACGCCGTATACATAGGCAAGAAATCCTGCTGGTGCGCCATATCACACCAAACGTGAAACTCTGCCAGATTTGCACCGTGAAAATAGGGTATCCCCATTTTCGTATTCTCATGTTGAAAGCTTGGTGAGAATAGTGTTTTGCGTGTTATGACCCATTTAATGTGAAGTGCTGTCGGATTTCCGCCACAAAAATAAGGTGAAATGCTGCCAGATTTTCATCATGGAAATTTGGCAACGATTCCAGACACATTTGGAAAGCATCAATCGAGACCACACCATTCCGAAACCAAACCTCAAAGCCCAATACGTTTAAAGCCCCGAAAGCTAATACCATTAGATCGTTTTCAACTGCCAATGTCCAAAAATTATGATTTTACCAAAACAAAGAACTGTCTACGGACATATGTTGTGGGTTGCGTTACACTTTCCCCATATGTAACCAGACTTCTGAACTTAAGAATCAAGATTTTTTATCCATCCATATTATATTAGGAAAAATGACATTTTTCTTAGCCTAGGATTGGTAATAAAATCAAATAAAGTCAGGTGATCTATCACACTTTAGAAAAACCCAATGATTGGTGGCGACTTCACTTACTCTTGGTATTTTTCTTAAAATCGACTAATATTCCAGTCACACACCCGAGGTGCGACACACCTCCACACTATATCATACTCTCGCACCAAGATAGAGAGAAAGGTGCACGAGTGTTGCTGTGATGGGTGGTTGAGCAGCTCTGAGGCATCGGCAACAGCCAATGTAGTAGAGTTGACTCGCTATAATGAAGAACTGCGAAGAGTATTTGAATCCCAAAATGAGGAACAGCAGTGAACTACCGAAAATCAGAATGAAGAAGAACAACCTCGAAGAATTGAAGGAAACAATAATGAAGTGGAGTCAGTCAGCTAGATTAATAGAAGAATAAGGGCATCAGAAGAAAATTCATCCAGAATGGAAAGTGAACTCTATAGCATGAGAAGAGAAATGGACGAACTCAGGAATGCAGTAAAAGACAAAACCGTGGAAAACTTGGACGGAATGACTTGAAGAACATATTCGCCATTCACCATTGAAGTCTTGAATTGTCCTCTTACACCAAAGTTTCGCCTCCCTTCAACTTGAGTCATATGACAGTTTGAAAGATCCTTTGGACCACATCGAATCGTTCAAAACCTTGATGCATCTGCGGATGACTTCGGATGAAGTAATGTGCAGGGCTTTTCCAACTACATTGAAGGGCGTAGCTAGAGTTAGGTTCAGCAAAATACCCCTGGGTACCATTGTAAACTTTGAGCAACTCAGAGCCCGTTTGTTTAGGCGTTCACATTGTACAGAACGGCAGTTTTGCGAATTGCGATTCCAGGATTGTGTTTTCAATTCCGCAGATTTTCACGATTTTGAAAATGAAATTTTCTACTGCTTTTTCAACATTGTGTAGTTTGGATGATTGGGTTGCCGCTAATTATTTCAGTTGAAAACTTAAATTAGCCTCAACGGTAGGAAATTATTTACTGAAATCCAAGCCTATCCCTTCTCCATATATATATCTCATCAGTCTTGGTTCTCTCCTCATCAATTTCACGATATTCATTTCTTTCTTCTATGTTATTGCTCAGTTGCTCTCTTTGATTATCGTCGTTGTTCTGCATCACAATTTCTAGGTAAACATTCTCCATTACCCATCTCTAAAATAATTATATTGATTTGGGCTTTTGCATGTTAGTTTAGATGACTGAATAAACTTAAAATATTAGAACTTACATGACTAAGGGATTTGTTGTTGCTGTTGCTGTTTCTTTACTAGTTGTGAATTTTTTACGACAATTTCAGACAGATGAGGTTGATCAAAACCATTTGGATTAGATGGGATTAGTTTTTTCTTGTTGAATACTATATGGGTTTGAAGAATATTTCAGGTTGTTGTTGCTGCTGCTATTTCTTTACTAGTTGTGAAGTTAAAAAAAAAATTCAGATAGATGGGGGTTGATGGAAAATTTTAGGTTGTTGTTCTGATGTGCTTTTGTAGTTTAAGAGTGTTTTGCAGTTCTATTACTTTTGAAGATGCTTGATGTTGTTTGCTTTTCTATTATAATGTTGTTCTGAAGTGTTGTCTATTATAATATGTCCTTTTTGCAAGTGTGTTTTTTTATTATCATCAATTAAATTTATGATTCATTAAAAATTTTTGCATGTGTGTTTTTTTTATTATCATTAATTAAATTTATGATTCATTAAAAAATTTAGGCATTTGTTTCATCCAATTTGTTCTTGCTGCCTTTTTATATATTTGGTTGAACATTGTTATTAATAAACCTATATTTTGTTTAGATGGTTAAGAACAAGGAGACTTCAAATCCCAACACCAAACAATCCCAAAATAGCTCAAATGTTAGAGTTCAATGGCCATCAAGAGTAACGACTATCTTTTGTGAAGCTTGTGTGGATGAGGTATTTAAGGGTAATCGACCTAATATCCACTTTAGTAAAAAGGGTTGTACAAATATTATAGCAACTTTTGAAAAGAAAACTAGAAAGGAATATCCTACGGCGAAGTATAAGCATAAATGAGATAGTTTGAAGAAAGATTGGGCACTTTGGAATAAGTTGAAGGGAAGTGAAACTGGATTAGGATGAGATGCAGCCAAAGGAACAATAGCTACAACTGATGAGTGGTGGGAGAGGAAACTAATGGTATGTTTTGTATAACCCCTTGTACATATTTTGTATTAGTAGATAAATCATGCTATTTGAGTTAGGGTGAGTTTGGTTCAGCTTTTTGTAAAAGTGCATAATGAAAAAGTGGAGTTTTCAAAAAGTGCATAATGAAAAAGTGCATTTTCAAAAAACTGAGTGTTTGGTAAAAGCTATTAAAAAGTGCTTTTTGAAAAAGTTAAGTGTTTGGCTAGCACTTATAAAAGTGGCAGTTTGAGGGGTAAATTACCAAAAAGGACAATATATATACAAGGGAGTTTATTTCATACTTAAATCAATATTGTGAAATTATTTTTTTCTTACCAATATTAGCTAATAATAACCTACCAATTAAAATTTATTGTGAGAGTATTTTGATAATTTATACTAATTTTAATTTGCACGTACTATTACAATTATTTTTTTCTCTTTCTAAAAAAAATATTTTTTTCTCACCAATATTAGCTAATAATAACCTATCACTTAAGATTTATTGTAAAAGTATTGTGAAAATATTGTGATAAAAATTGATACTAATTTTAATTTGAACGTACTATTAAAATTATTTTTTTCTCTTTCTAAAAAAAATATTTTTTTCTCGCCAATATTAACTAATAATAACCTATCACTTAAGATTTATTGTAAAAGTATTGTGAAAATATTGTGATAAAAATTGATACTAATTTTAATTTGAACGTACTATTAAAATTATTTTTTTCTCTTTCTAAAAAAATTATTTTTTTCTCACAAGTATTAGCTAATAATAACCTACTACTTAACATTTATTGTGAAAATATTGTGATAACATTTCCTTCTTTTTCCTTTTTTTTCTCCTCCACTCACTTACTGCATTTCCTTTTTTTTTTTTTCCCTCTTTTTTTCCCCTCCACACACATACCCACTCTTTTCCTTTTTTTCCTTCTTTCCTTTCTTTTTCCATATCACTTCCTCCAAGCTCCAGAACGTCCCACAGAGCTCTCCTTCTTCCTTTTTTTTTTTTTTTTTTTTTTTTTTAGCTCTTTGTCTGCAAGATTCTTTCCCTCTATCCCATCAAAACACACAAACTTAAAGGTCACACATACCACACCATTTGATTCTCATCAAACGAAGATAAAGGGGAAATCCAAAAGGGAGGAATGGGTTAGATCGGTGCTTGATCTCTGCCTTCACCGCTGCCTGTCTTCCTCTCCACTGTTGCTTGATCTCTTCCCCACTGCCAATGACATGCGGTAGAAATGGGTCAGCTCGGTTTTTTTTTTTTTTTTTTTTTTGTTTTGTTCTGATTTCATTATTGGGTTCCTTTGTAAAATTGTGTAAAATTGGTTTGATTTTGTTGATTTTGTGTTTGGATTATCAAATGTTGAAATGGGTTGTGGTGGTAGATCGGTGATTGTTGGGTGGTGCTGTGTTTGTATTTGGTTGATACTTACTTGACCGGTGTTGATCTGTAACAGAGGAGCAAAAATATGAGGGAGAAGAGAAAAGGGCAAAGTTTATTGAAGGGTAATTTGGTAATTGAAGGAAGAGCCCAACGGATAGTTCAAAACGCGCATGAACTTTTTGTTTTATGGACCTCCCGAGCTCCATATTGTTTTGCGCGTTCTCAGCCTTGGCACAAAATGCAACTTTTTCCAAAAAGTTGCGTTTTGAGCTGAACCAAACGCATTTTGGACTCCAGCTTTCTTCAAAACGTGCATTCCAGCTCCTAAAAGCTGAAACAAACGGGCACTTATTAATGAAAATATTCAAAATTGTAGGAGGTTCCTGAAGCTGAAAATTTTCGAGAGAAAGGTTTGGAGAATGTTGACTTATTAGACATTATGTTTAAGGACATTGCGGCCATAGGAGATTTAGCATGGGCCCCCACTACAGGTGTGTTACCTGATGATCTTGAGACACCTAAGGAGGGGTTAGGTGACACTTCTACTGACTCATCTTCTCCAAATGATGATGATGACGTTCATGAAAGTGAGACTCCTAACCTCACACAACCACCTAACTCAACACAAAACAAAGGAAAGAAGCGAGTTTTACCATCATCCACATAGAGCAAAGGGAAGAAAGGAGGAACGGCATTACAGTTGACACAACAACTTAGTTATATCTATGATGTTGTGGAGTTAAGGAACTCAGCTTTTTCAGTGGAGCCAAGTAGTACTATTCGCAATGTCATGGAACGCGTGTGCACCTTAGATGGGATTGAGAAGGGTTCTGAATAGGGATGGCAATTTTTCCTTACCCCGCTTAACCCGCCCCTCCCCACTTCACCCCTGAATGTTCAAATAGCGTATAAAACACTATGAACGTTTAGACCCCCAATTAACAAATTACCAATTCAAGCTTAATATCAAACAATTAATGTGTGGAATATGAACATAAGCTTAATACAGAATTGATAAACACTCTAAACCAAATAAAATCACATCCACAGCAAAAATTAAATGGCAAAGATTAAGGGAAGAGAGATGCAAATACAAGGACAACACAATAATGTGTTATCGAAGAGGAAATTGAAGACCTCGGCGTAAAACCTCTCTGCCGCCCTCTAAGTGGTAAATAATCCACTAAAGAATGTAGTTGGGATATATGTACAGCAGAAGACCCTCTAAGCCTAATCTACCCAGTGTACCTAAGCCCTCCAAATCCTACTCCAACGAGGTTGCGCCGAACTTATTTCTTCTTTAGCTTACTGGATTTCGCTATAGCCCATAGCATCAATCAATATAAAATTGGTTCCTTCCTAATCGCTTCCCAAACACCAAATGGCCTTCTCACAGATATGGGTATGGTGAGAAAATGTTTTGGTAATGTACCTCTCAAGGATGTAACAATGGAAAGGGTGAGAGTAGAGGAATTTGAAGAGTCTCTATGTGAAGATTGGGGATGAGTCAATCTTGTTTTTCTCTAGGGTTTTTCTCTCAAAATTCTTTCTGAAAGCTCTCTACATTTCATGGGTATAAGGGGTATATATACTAGGGTGAGAGTGGAATGCGAAGAGTCAATTTTTCAAAACAGAGCTGGTTGGCGGCTTGGCCTCGCGACTGGATTGAGCCGTGAGTTCCAGCCGCGAGGTAACTGAACGGCCAGACTGGACTTTTTGTCCTGTAGTGCTACAGCTGGCATGACGGTTTAGCTTCTCTGCATGCTTGTCATGTGTGCAACTTCTGGTGGCTTGTAAGTCGCGAGCTACGCTCGAGATCCAGTTGTGAGTCCTTGATTCTTTGCACAATCTTGAGCATTTCTTCACATTCTCTCACACACTACCCTTACATGATTCCCACCTAAATACAGGGTTACTAATTGCTAAAATACAAGCGAATTTGGTATAGAATAAAACCAACAAGATGGTTGATAAAATTTAACCTTACAGTCCCGTGCGGGTTTTCCTCGACCCCGCAAGGGTGGTGGGGTGGGGATGGGGCAAGATTTTAGTCCCGCACCACCGAGCAAGGCGGGGATGGGTTTAGAGTTTTTAGACTTACCCCGCTCCGCCCCTCCTCGTCCCCGCCTCGCGTTACTAAGGGTTATAATTGTAAATTTTTTACACCCTAAAACCCTACTATTTAAACAAACATTTCAATATTAGCTTATTTTATTCTATCTAATGTGATTCTTTGCCTTTATTTTGTTATGTGTTATACTATGAGATTTTTTTTATGATTGTCTTGTTAAACACTTGGATATATTATTCAATTTTTTCTAAAAATTGATTTGATTTGATAGGATAAATTTAGTTGTAATTTCAAGTATATTTTTATCAATGAAATAGGTTTCATTAAAAAAATTGTACTAGTTGTAGGGAAAATTAACAAAAAGTAAAGTTTTACGGGGTGGGGTGAAGCTTTGCAGAGCCCTAAGGGGCGGGGATGGGATGAGAAAGTTTTCCCCATCATGCGGAGCGGGGCAGGGATGGGGCAAGACAAAACCATGTGGGGCGGGGATGAAGACTCCATCCTTTGGCCCCACCCCGCCCCATTGCCATTCCTAGTTCTGAACTCTACCTCATGGCAGCAAGTATTTTTCAAAAATGAGAGAAGAGAGAGATGTTTGTCGTGATGGAAGAACCATATTTACAACTTCAGTTTCTGTATGAGGAGGCAAGATTGTTAGGAGGGCACTACTTTGACACTTAGGGTGTTTTATGTTTTATCCTTTGAATAATGTTTTATGGAAGAGAGAGATGTTTTTCATGGTTTGTTGTTTTATCCTTTGAATAATGTGGTTGTTAGGGTGTTTTAACTTGTTGGGCTGTTAGGTTGTTTGAATTACAAAGATAGAGTATTACATGGAGGGTAATTTTTTATATGATGCTTTTGTAGTGAATCTTATGGAAGTTTCTGAATTTGATTAGAGGTCCTTAATTTATCTAATATGTTTGATAGTTTAATGCATGCATATATATATATATATATATGCATATATATAGTTTACCACTTACTAAGACAAGTCTTCTTTCATGCACAAGCAACCCACACCAGATATGGATGTGTGTCTGTACAGAAATTCCTGTCCATGTCCAAAGTCGTGTTTTTAGTGCTTGATTTTTAGTTGGGATCTACACCTTGGTTGAATTCAGTTGGGTTGAATTTGTTGTGCTTAATTTGTCAACCACTGTTGCACTTGTAATTATTAATTTGAATTTGTATTCATTTTCTGCTTCTGAAGAAAGTGAGCATAATCGCTGCAACTATTACTAGCTCTGTTGAGAGAAGAAGATTGTTTGCCCAGATAAATAGTTTCATTGCTGCTTTTATTCTTGCTGGACAACTTACCTTGACGGTATGTTATTTATAAGATGAACTTCGGCTGTCATTTTGATGTCATATCATGGTGTTACAACAGAGAATATGAGAAATAATGTCTAAAGAATTTACTTAGATCTTTGCCTCCTGAGGGTGCATGCCTCATGGTTAGTTTTATGCTTATATATGAATTTGAGGTTGTCTTCAATAATGAAACTAATCGGCCTTTTAAGTGACATTATAAAATATAGCTCATTTAAGGCCCGAAAAAAGGACAAGTATTAGGTTGGCAGCTGATGGATATATATCAGGGAATCTATGTTTATATGCTGTAAACCTCTTAAATGGAATTTCTCTTTCTCCACTCCTCCCTTTTTTATAGAGGTAACAAAGAAACAAATGTACAAAAGAAGAATCTAAGGAGTATGCAGGTTGTATACCCTTATTTTTTTAGAATTACATAAGCATAGCATTTTGTCCTCCACTCCTATTTGGAGCTGGAATGAATAGACTTTGGGAAAAAAATGAGCAAAATTTCTAGCTCCCAATCATGTGCACATCTCACAAACATGGGGATCCACTGGATTCCTCCATTTCTCATCTCAATTTAATCCACACATCCGGCCTCTTTGCTAACTACTAGCTGAAACAGCATAGGATATAAGGATGCTACACTCCTATCAGAGCGCCACACATCCTCCCAGAACCTGATTCTTCTGCCATCACCTAAACCAAGCCCCCCAAATCTAGAGAAGAATCCCATCCAAGTCTAATTGCCTTCCAAAGTACACAACCATACGAATGATGACCCTAATCCTTCAATGTCTTTTTTATTTTTAGTTTGGGTGAATTTGGAGGGGCCTAGGTGTGGTAAATCTAGATGGTACCTATATTCTGCTAGACTTAAAATTATTCAGGTTTTTAATGTATTGTTGAGTTTCTGTTAGTAGTTTTGAATATCCATAATGACTGACTCTAGTACAAAATCAAGACTTCTAACCTTGGGAGGTGGCAATGTAAACCCCTAAACAAACGGGCTCTATTTCATTGAACATATCTTTACTTAGTGGCGGAACTCACTTTAGACACATGAACCTGATTCTTTGGTCTAACATGGGAGGTACTGACATGATTGTTATTGCTATATGGGAGGTACTAACATGGGAGGTACTGACATGATTGTTAGACACATTTCTTTGATGCTTTGGTTCAACTTTAGAGGTTCTGACAGTACCATTATTGCCAATATATAGTCCTAAGGAATTTGGCCAATAAGGAAACTAAGTGCCCGTTTATTTTGGCGTTTTGAGCTCAAAAGTTTGCTTTTTAAAAAAGCCAGCCCAAGTTTAGTGTTTGGTGAGTATAAAATGCAACTTTTTGCTTAAAGTTGCGTTTTATATTTGTGAAGAAATGCGCGTTTGAAAAATGGACGTGTTTCGGTCCATAATTGTAAAAGCTAGTGTGGGCGTTTGATATATATCCGTTGGGTGACTTCAATTACCAAAATTGCCCTTCAATAAAGGGCAAGGTGTCTTCTTCAGATCACGCACAGCCTCAGCAAATTCATCTCACTTGAAGCTCACTCACGCAATAAAATTAATCAAACCACAACAATAAAAGCAAAAAAATTCTTGCTCTCATAAAACTGATATAACTTAAACAAAAAATCTAAAATCAAAACAAATAGAAAGAGTGAGGAGCTTCTGGAAAAAAAAAAAAAAAATAGAAGCGTATAGAAGAAAAGAGAGTTGGAGAAAGAAAGAGTGAAAAATATAGAAAGAGTGAGGAGCTTTTGGAAAAAAAAAAAATAGAAGCCGATAGAAGAAAAAAAAAGAGTGAGGAGTAGATAGAAAAGAAATAGAAGCCGATAGAAGAAAAAAAAAAGAGAGTAGAAAGACCTCAGAGAGCTAGAGAAAGAAAGAGTGAGGAGCTTCTGGAATCAAGTGAAAGTAAAGGAAAAAAAAAAGGAGAGGATGTACTAATATGGGTATATGTGTGTGGTTGACAAAATGCAAGAGACAAAGAAAAAGAAAAAAAAAAGAAAGAAAGAAAGAAGGAAACATATGGATGAAATAAAAGGCAAAGAAGAAGAAATCACAATTTAAAAATAATACCACAATATTTTCACAATATTTTTACAATAAATTTTAAGTAATTAATTAATATTGGTGAGTATAAATATATATTTCAGTAATGAGTTCAAATTAGAACTAGAAACAACTTTCCATATAAGATTTTGTTATGATTCTTGTGAAAGTATTGCAAAAAATATTGTGGATATAACATTTTTTGTTGAAAAATATAATTGTTAAGAATGAATAGAAAAAGAATAAATAAAAATTAAAAAAGAATAAATTTAATTAAAAAATAAAGATTAAAAAAGTGGGTAGGCAAAAGATAAATGTCACTGGTGATTGTTCAAACAGTACAAAAATTTGTCTAACCTACTGGAGATGCTCTTATATATACATTATCATTTTTGGTAATTTATCCCTCAAACTGCCACTTTTATAAGTGCTAGTCAAACACTTAGCTTTTTCAAAAAGCACTTTTTAACAGTTTTTACCAAATATTCAGCATTTTAAAAATGCACTTTTTCATTATGCACTTTTTGAAAACTCCACTTTTTCATTATGCACTTTTACAAAAAGCTGAACTAAACTCACCCTAAGTTTATAGTACTTTGTATAAGGTAGTATTATTGGGAGGCTCTAATAGTAGTATTATTGCCATTTTGTATAAGGTGCTCCTAAAGTAATTTTTACTTAAGAACACATCCACTGTATGGTGCTCTTAAGATAAGTTGTCTTTGAGTCTACGTAGGGGGTTTTTGTCACAGACTAACTATGGGCAGTCATGACTATTAGGTAGATACTTTTGTGGGCTTCTGTTGTATGATAGATACTTATTTTGATTTATCTAGTTACATAATTTTAAATGTTTGCTCATTTTCTTTATTGTGTTTTATCTAATTTATTGCTATAATATTTTAGGTGATATTCCTATGGATTACAATGATCATATTGATAGTAGTGATGAAGATCATTCTTATGATGTGGAAAACGATGAATATGATGATGAGGAATTATATGATCTTGCTGTTGTTGGATGTCATGTTGCAGTGACATATTATATGACATATATTGATAAACAACCTTGTAGAGATTCTGAACAAACTGGTTATATGTGGTTGATGGATTGTTTGACGGGTAATGAAACAAAATGTTTAGAATGAAGCCACATGTTTTCCTTCAATTGTGTCATGTTTTACAACATACATATGGACTTCAGCACACAAGGCATATTAGGCTTGAAGAGTTAGTAGGTATAAGTTTAATGATACTTGGACAAGGAGCTTGTTATAAGATGGTTCAAGAAAGATTCCAACATTCTGGTGAGACTATACACAGACATTTTCATAGAGTTCTGAAACGCCTTAACATAATGTCAATAGATATCTTCAAGCCTTCTGACCCTACATTTAGTGTAGTTCCAAGACATATATAGAAGAATCCATTGTACATGCCACACTTTCAGGTATTTGTTTCATATATTCTAATTTGTTTCTAATATTTGTTAGGATTATTTCCTAAGTAACTAAAATTTATATTCTATTTTAGGACTGCATTGGTGCCATTGACGGTACACATATCCAAGTTGTTGTTGGAGACGACAAGAAAGCTCCATATTATAATAGAAAGGGTGTGACATTTTTTAATGTGATGGCAACATGCGATTTTGATTTACTTTTCACATTTGTTATGGCTGGATGGGAGGGTACAGCACATGATACTCGTATTTTCTTAGATGCTATTTGTCTACAATCTGTCAAATTTCCAAAACCACCACCATGTATATAAAATTTTTATATATTAAATATGTATGAAGGATATTACTTATGTTCATTTTACTTTTTTTTTTTTCTTTTACTAGGAAAATATTATTTAGTTGATGCTGGATACCCCTTAAGGAAAGGATATTTGCCACCTTATAAGGGACAGAGGTATCATCTTTCAGATTTTCGATGAGCTGGTCGAGGGAATCACATAGAAGAGAGGTTTAATTATGTTCACTCATCACTTAGAAGTGCAATTGAGTGAACTTTTGGAGTGTGGAAGAATAAATGGAAAATTTTGAAGCAAATGACACCTTATGACATTAAGCACCAAAGAAACATTATAGTTGCTACTTGTGTTTTGCATAATTTTATTAGAAAACATGATAGGGAAGATGAGGGATTCAATTGGGATGAACATGACTTGGACAGATCAAGAAGCAATAGTAGTGGAGAAGGTAGTAGCAAACAGGCAAACGTTGAAAATATACAAGATGGGGAGATGAAATTTGTTCGTGACAAAATAGCTCGATCCATTTGTGGGTTGTAAAAAATATTTTTATTATTTCTATTTTGGTGTTTTGATTTTTAATTTTTCGGATAAGAACTTTTTTATTATTATAATGGATTGTCTAGTATTGATATTGTTGCAATTAACATTTTAATATAATTATTTTCCTAATCATTTTAAATCTTTTTCTTGATGAGTTATTTTTAATATTTTAAATTTGAAAAAATTCTCTCCATGAATTTCAACAACAAAAAAATCATTATTGTTGTTATTATTAATGTAATTGTTAAGCTTAATTACATATTTTCAATAATAAGAAAAAAAATTGATCACAGTAAAAATGACAATATAATCTTCAAAAAATAGTTAAGTACCTTCAAAAAATAGTTAAGTTCTTTTTTGGAATTTACACTCAAAACAGCTTATCCAAACGCTTAATATGACTTTAAAAATAGAAAACGCATATTTTCACATTTTTACCAAACACTTATCTATGGTTTTTAAAATGGAGTTTTCAAAATGCACGTTTTAAAAACGCTAGTTTTTAAAACGCACATTTTGAAACAGCTTATCCAAACAGACCCTCAGTAAGAGCTTTGTTCGTCATTTCATTGGAGGACAGAGATATAAGAAGCCAATTGGACATCTTCTCAATGTCTGTCAGACAGAAGGAGAATCATTGAGGTAGTATGTAACTCACTTCAATAAAGAGTTATTATAGGTGGACGAAGTAGAAAATCAAGTCATCTTGACAACCTTCCAGGCAGGGCTGTTACTTGGAGACTTTTTCTTTTCAAATACCAAAAGTTCACCAAAGACAGTAGCAGAACTACTCTACAATCCCAGATGTATATGAATGCAAAAGATACAGTAGTTGCAAAGGAAATGACTGCAAGAGGAAGAGGGATGAAGGAACAAATTGTCCTTCTGAGAAGAAGAAGGAAACATAAAGCCCAAAGCAGACTTCGGATGGAAAGAGAAACCTCCCAAGTCAAAGGTCAAGTTTTACTAACTTTACTACTTTGATAATGCCCATTGAATAGGTGTTAATGCAGATAAAAGATGAGTCATCCTTGCAATGGCCTCAACCCATGTTGGCTCCAGCGGAAGGTAGGGATATAAGCAGGTATTGCAGATTTCATCAAGATCACGGACATGGTACCAACGAGTGCAGACATTTAAAAGGGCAAATAGAGATCTCAATTGGTCAAGGAAATCTGCGGAAGATTGTACGAAAGATGTTATTTATACATGGAAAAAAGTTATTAATACATAACTAAACCGTCATGATCAAAAGAAGAAGTCATTAATACATGGCCAAGAGTTACTAATACATAACTAAACCGTCATGACCAAAAGAAGAAGTCATTAATATATGGCCAAAAGAAGAAGTCATTAATACATGGCCAAAAGTTATTAGGCATAAATGCACTTTTAGTTCCTACATTTTGGCTTTTTTTCCATTTTAGTCCCTACATTTTAATTTTAAATTAACGCGTGTTATTTTCGTCCTTTCCGTCAGTCAACCGATGGAAATATATGAGGTGGCTGACAGAGGAATTAAAATATTATAAAAAATGCCACATTAGCATCTAATTTTTTTTAAAAAAATAATTTATCAATTTTAACTAAAAAAAAAAAAACAACATAATTAAAATTTAAAAAATACATAAATCTAGATCTAGTTTCATCTTTAACAAGAACACAAACCCAGATTTGAATATAAGATGAACACAAAATGCTATCTAATTTTCATTTTCTTTCCTCTCCTCCATGCCAAAGCTCCATGGCCACCATGGTCGGAGCTTCCTCCACCTCCAATCTCTCTGCCACTCAAACTAAATCTCACAGACTTTGAACACTTGAGACCCAAAACCTGATTTGAGTCCATCTCTCTCTAGACCTCAGCTTCTCTCTCTTTGATCCAAAATGAGGCATAACCTCCCTATTCCACCATGGAACTCAGCCAACACCACCACGGAACCCAGCACTTACAAGACTCTCGACCTAAGCCCAAAATCAACAAACACTCTCTCTAAACCTGAATCTCTTTACTCCTAAACCCAGAAGTTACTCTCCGATCTACAAGTTAAGAGCATCTTTTATGGCGCTTGATCCACAAAAATGAGATGTGGAACTTAAAGGGCAAAATAGAGAGTAAGTGTTGGGTATATGTGTTTGTGTGCTCAGTGTTGTGAGGCTTTTTGTAAGCATGTAACATGTGCAATAACACACACACCCAGATCGGGTTGGTTAGGTTTAATGGCTGTGCCAAATTGGTGGAGGTGGAGATCGTGGTGGCTGGGTCAGATCAGTGGTGTTGGTTCAGTTTTTTTAGGTTGCAGGTGGTGGGTAGATCTGGGTTTTCTTGGCCTAGATCGACTAGGTCCATTGTGGGTTTAAAGAGAGGTTGAGGTGTTTTGCTTTGTGTTGGTATGGTTGAGCTGGGTTTGTGTTGGTATGGTTGAGGGATTGAGCTGGGTTTGTTCAATTTTGTGGGTATTTTGTTAATGATTGTATTGATTTAATTTTCAGATTTAAATCTATTTTTTCTTTTGGATAATTTGGTTTTTGTATATATATGGATTGCTTTTCTTTTTGGAACAATATTCTTTTATGATTTTTCAATGTTTGATTTTTGGGTGTGTATGATTTTTTGGGTTTGTGCTCTTGTGTGTTCTTGATGGGTTTGTATGATTTTTTGGATTTGGCTTGGCATTTATTTTGAGAGTAAATAGTTTATGTTTGTTATTGTGTTCTTTGTGTTTTTAAATCTGAGATTGTGTTAGGTTCTGAGTTTGTGCTCTTATGTTCTTGTGTTGATTTTTAAATCTATGATCATGTTCTTGTGTGTTCTTGTTCAAAATGAATTAGATCTAAATTTATGTATTTTATGTTTTTTAATTCTGTTTTTTTAATTTTTAATTTTAATTTTTTTTTATTTTGTTAAAATTGATTAATAAATTTCTAAAGGGGGTGGGAAACCCATGTGGCATGAGTGCTGAGTGCCACAGTAGATTTTTTATAATATTTTAATTCCTTCGTCAACCAGCTCAGATATTTCCGTCTGTAGACTAATGGAAAGGACGAAAATAACACGCGTTAATTGGTTTAGGGACTAAAAATGGTAAAATTAAAACGTAGGGACCAAAATAGAAAAAAGCCAAAATGTAGGGACTAAAAGTGCATTTACGCCAAGTTATTAATACATAACTAAATCTTCATGACCAAAAGAAGAAGTCATTAATACATGGCCAAAAGTTATTAATACATAACTAAACCGTCATGACCAAAAGAAGAATTCATTAATACATAGCCAAAAGTTATTGATACATAACTAAACTGTCATGACCAAAAGAAGAAGTCGTTAATACATGGCCAAAAGTTATTGATACATAACTAAATCATCATGACAAAGAGAAGAAGTTATTTTCCTATGGCAAAAAGTTATTAATATATAACAAAACCGTCATTAATACGTGAACAAAAAAAGTCATTAATACATAATGACATTGTCATTAATACTTGATTGAAGAAGTTATTAATACATAATGAAATCGTCATTAATACATGACTAAAAGAGTTATTAATACATAATGGAATCGTGACCAAAGAGTTGTTAATACATAATAAAATTGTCATAAAAAGTTGTAAGGTTGAATTTATTCAACCATCTAATTGGCTTTATTCCGTGCCAAATTTGCTTGTAATTCAGCATTTAGTAACCCTGTATTTAGGTGGGTTTGATGTAAGGGTAGTGAGTGAGATAGAGTGAAGTTTGCTCAAGAGTGTGCAAGAAAACAGAGACTCGCGGCTGGGACTCGCGGGTAACTCGCGGCTGCAAGTCGCCAGAAGCAGCACACGTGCCAAGCATGCTGGAAGATGAACAGTCATGCTAGCTGGAGCACTACAGGACAAAACAGGACAACTGGTCATACGGTTATCTCGCGACTGGATCTCGCGACTTAGTCAAGCCGCGAGGTCAAGCCGCGAGCCACCCCTGTTTTGTAAAAACCTGACGTTTCACATTCCTCTCCACTCCAGTATAAATACCCCTATTACCCACGATTGAAAGAGAGCTTCCAGAGAGAATTTTGAGAGAGAAACCCTAAAGAAAAACTAGATTGATTCACACACAATCTATACCTTAGAGACTCTTCAAATTCCTCAACTCTCTTCCTCTCCATTGTCAAATCCTTGAGAGGCATTATACCAAACCAGGTTCTCACCATCATCATTATTGTGAGACTGCTGTTTGGATTTCTGGGAAGCAGTTAGGAAGGAGCCAATCTTCATTGGTTGATGCTACGGTCTAGTAGCGGAATCCGGAAAGCTAGAAAAGAAAAAGGTTCGGCGCAACCTCGTTGGAGCAAGAAGCTTGGAGGGCTTAGGTGCACTGGGTAGATTAGGCTTGGAGGGTCTATTGCTGTCCTTGTATCCCAACTGTATTTTCTAGTGGATTGATTACCGCTTGGAGGGCGGCGGAGAGGTTTTACGCCGAGGGCTTCGGTTTCCTCTTCGATAACACATCGCGTGTTGTCTTTGTGTTTGCATCTTCCTTCCTCTCTATCTTTGCCTTTTATTTATCTGCTGTGGATTTTAATCTGTTATGGCTTAGATAGTATTTAATCAATTTCGCATGATAGCATATGTTAAGTTTCCGCACACTAGTTGTTTGACATATTGCTTGAATTGATTAAGTTGTAATTTGGGGGTCTAAACGTTCAAAGGTGTTTTTGTACACGTTTTTTGAACTTTCAATTGGTATCAGAGCGGGTACACTGATATTGGTTTCATTACCATTGTGTGATCCTTGACTCCCTTTTGAGATGGATAGGTCTCAATCCCTAAATGCACCTCCATATTTTGATGGTAGTAATTATGCTTTTTGGAAGGTTCGAATGAGAGTTTTTCTGTGTTCTATTGATGAATCCGTTTGGGATGCTGTTGAGATTGGTTGGACCAAACCAGAGGCAGCCAAATCCACATGGGATAAGGCAGCACTTGCTGCATCTAATGCTAACAGTAAAGCACTCAATGCTATCTTCTGTGGTGTGTCTCCAGATGAATTTCACAGGATTTCTCATATTACCGTGGCCAAAGAAGCATGGGAGATTTTGGAAACTACCTATGAAGGTACGAAGAAAGTGAAAGACACTAAGTTACAAATGCTGACCACTCGGTTTGAGGAGCTCAAAATGAGTGAGGATGAGTCTTTTGACTCTTTCTATGGGAAGTTAAATGAAGTGGTTGTCAGCAAGTTCAACTTGGGGGAGAAAACGGAGGACTCGAAGATTGTAAGGAGGATCCTTCGATCATTGCCGGAAAGTTTTCGAGCTAAAGTGACAGCAATTGAAGAGAGCAAGGACCTCGATGACATCAAAGTGCAAGAGCTAGTTGGTTCTCTGCAGACTTATGAGATGTCGCTGCCCAATCAACGGAAGAGTAAATCTCTTGCTCTAAAGACCATTAATGAGAAGGTGGAAGATCAAGACTCATCGGGAGAAGATGTGGTTGACAAAGATGTTGCATACCTTGTCAGAAATTTCAAAAAATTTTTGAAATTCAAAAATAATGGCAAATTTGATGATAAAAGAAAATTCCAAAGTTCTGGAAGGGAGAAAAGGGAATTCAAAAGGAAAGATGGAAAAGAATCCCAACCTACACAAGGTGTCACTTGTTTCGAATGTAACGGGCATGGACACTTCAAGAAGGAATGTTCGAATTATTTGAAATCGAAAGGTAAAGTGTATGCCACGACCTTGAGTGACTCGGATTCGTCTGACTCAGAATCTGAAGAGAGCTGTGATGGAGAGGGGAACTATTCGGCTTTTATGACTATTGCTCATGTTGAGTCTTCAGATGAGCTGAATCTGCTTGTGCGAGACCTTGGAGAACATAG
This sequence comes from Quercus lobata, assembly GCF_001633185.2. Lineage (NCBI taxonomy): Eukaryota > Viridiplantae > Streptophyta > Magnoliopsida > Fagales > Fagaceae > Quercus > Quercus lobata. The sequence continues at coordinate 50,810,955 of NC_044907.1, forward strand.
TGATGATGAATCACTAGGATATGTTGAAGAATCGGATGCTGAAGAAGATGGAAGCACAGCAAATCTTCAGGAGAATTATAACTCACTCTTGGAGAAGTCCGGGGAATACACAAGGGTGGCCAAGGCTGCTGTGAGAAAAATGAAGAAGGCTGAGGAGGACTACAAAAGTCTCCTAATCCGATATAGGGAGGCCAAATGTGAGATAGAAACTCTGAATGGAGAGTTGTCCGAAACTTATACAAAAGTAAGGTTTCTTGAGAGTAAGGTTGTGCAAGCAAATACTAAAGTAGAGAGGGTTACCACTAAGAAGCTAGATGATGTTATCTCATCTCAAAAGAGCTTTTCAGACAAATCCGGATTGGGATATACCGGAGGAGGTAGTTCGTCTGGAAATGTCACTAAAGAAGTGAAGTTTGTAAAGGCCAAAGGTCCAGTTGTAGCTAACCTTACTGGTGAGAAGCTCGAGGTGGAAGAGAAGAAGAATTTGGTGAACCAACGGATGTTAAATCCTCGCAATCAGTTTGTAGGCAGGTCTGAATCTCGTGCCAAGTCACGTCCTCGACCACAAAGAGGTCCTAGAGGAACTTATGTGTGCCACTATTGCGGACTTCAAGGGCATACTCGACCAAATTGCCAAAAGCTGAGAGCAAAGAATAGTGCAACTCCTCAAAGGTCAGGAGGACCTAGAAATGATAGAAGAATTTGGGCTGGAGATCAATCTAGAGATCAGAATGGTGATCCCGGAATGATGAACGTGATGAAGATGATTGGTGCATTCACCAACTGCTTGGAAAGCTTCTCACGAAGGTTTGAAAGCCCTAACTCCCGTACCCAATCCTATAAGGAAATCACCCCAAACGCAAGTGACGTGTGGGTGGAAAAGGGTACTCATGCATAAGCATTACAACATGTCCATGCATTAATACTTCCTATACTTTGTGACTTTGTTTGTGTGTTTTGCTTGTTATTTTTGCTGTTGGATGTTTGTTTGTCTACTTGTGAATATCTTTAATTTTGTCGTATCAATCTTTTTGTTTCTTGTGTCAAAAATCCAAAAATCACATAAAAAATTAGAAAATCAAAAAGCTTGATTGACTTTGTTGAGTTTTTGTGTCAAAACTTGTTTTGCCTTGTACCTTTGTGCTAATGGCTTTGTGCATTTTCGAGCATTGCTTGTTTTCATGCACTTATATCACTGTGGGAAAAATCTTGAAATCTTTGTGATTGTTGTAAATAGATCTTTAAACTTGTCATGAATGATTAGTGAATGGTTTTGTTGATCTTGAGACTTGCATAGACTTGTGTCTATATATCTTCCCACTCTTTATTTTTGTTTTGCTAAAAAGAGCTCACCAAATGTAAATCTCCAAATGAAAAGAGATATTGAGCTACAAAAGCCTGTCGTACATTCTAGTATTTGACTAGGAAAAAGGGTAAGCGACCTTATATTGAAGTGAATGTTTATTCAAAAAGCCAAAGGCTTACTCACTATAGTGAAATATCATATATCACTCTCACAATGAGAGGTGACTGACTCAAAAGATCAAAAAGATCAATTGTTATGATTGAAAGTGGAGTCAAATGTAAAGCTCCAAATCATGTTATCAAGTTTTGTGGGAGGTCATATATACATACTTCTATAATTGAGATGGGTAACATGATCTAGTGCTAATTGTGTATGCCTTGGTTGAATTGATCATTGAAGCTTCACATTAGACAAAGGACTATCTCATTGTTGATATCCACACACAACACACAAGTTTATGTTCGATAAATGCCATATTCATTTGTGTGATTGTAATTGATGAAATGTATTTTCACATGCTCAATCTTTGTTAATTCAAGCACAAAAAGATTTTTGAGTGTTTTAGGTGTTTTTGGAAAGTATTTTGTTTGAAAAATCTGAAAATTTCAAAAATCCAGTTTTGCCCTGTTTTGGCGGCTCAGTCGCGGGTATGTCAAGTCGCGAGACTCAGTCGCATCTTCGCTGGTCATTTTTGGCGACTCGTTCGCGAGTGGAAGGTCCAATCGCGAGGTTCACTCAGAGATTTTCACGGCTCAGCTCGCGACTTACTCGCGGGTAGAGCTTCCAGTCGCGAAAAACACTTAGAAAAATTTTCAAATTTTTGTTCTTGAGTGATTTGGCGGCTTGAGCTGGCGACTGTGTGGCGACTTAATCCAGTCGCGAAATTCGCGTGTTTGGCAGAAACAGGAGCAGTTTTAAAACTTGTTTCAGTTTTCCCTTGAACATTTGTAACTATTCATCTTTTCTCTAAACTTCCTCCTTTCCAAACACTCTGTGAATCCATTTTCAAACCTCATTGGTGCTTCATTTCCTATTCAAATCATCAAGAAAAGGTAAGGGTTTTTGCTTTCTCCATCTCATTTTCACTTTTCCTGGTTATTCTTGCTGCTGTTTGGGTTGATATTGTGTACGAAATACTTCTCTCTTATGAAATGGGTATGGCGGGTCTCGTTTGATATTGTTCCCATCTGTTTTCATGTTGAGCGGTCAAAATGTGATTTTCATTGTTCTGATATTTGCCTATTATTGAGTCTGAAAATCTTTTGGTAAATGGGTTTGGTGTCTATTTGACTTACTCATTTCACTTGCTTAAGCATTGATGTTGATGTTCGGTATTGGTTACTGAGTTTTTCTGATAATGGTATTGGTTACTGAATTTTTTTGGGTGTTTGTCTCTCAACCTTGTACTCTAGTATGAATGATTGGGTTCTTCATGTTGAAATGTTTTTTCCTTGCTCATATTTCTGGTGGAGTGTTTTATGTTATCTGCTCTAAATGTTCGAATGCTGTATCTGTTTGCATATTATGATCTTGGTAACCTGTCTCAGTGACAGTTGTTAGTTTAATTTTTTTCCATCTATGCCTTTGTGCACTATCACCATATTGCTGCACCTATCATTTTGTGCTCCTGTGTATTGTTGGTAGTTTGGTTGGGACTGCAATATCTCCAATTTGTGTTTAAATGTTGACATTTTGTTTATACTGAATCTTGTTGACATTTATCGTGTGTGGTATTGTTGTTTGGTTCTTTGCTGTGGGCCTGTTCTCTTGCAGATGTCTCGTCGATCTTCCAGGGGTAAAGACATTGTTGCTGACGAACCAGCAACACCAGTTGCCAAAAGGACTCGTCTATCATCTCAGGCTTCTCAAGACCCCAATGAGGATAGGTTCAGACTTCCTCTTAACTCACACGTCTACTCAAACGTGTTTGACAAGTCGACCACTATAGTGGAACGGGTGGTAGAGTTTAATACCTTAGGGACCACTTTCATCCCTCGAATCTTTGAGAAACGAGATTGGGCAAACTTGTTCGGGAACTTTGATGATCCAATGGATGAGCTGGTCAAAGAATGCCTCTCCAATGCAACTGATCTTGGACCTGAACTCATTTTCTGGGTGAGAGGAACAGAGTTTAGTGTTACCCCAAACTCCATCGCAGATCTTCTTAGTATCACCAGACCTCAGAATGTGAATATGACTCCTTACGATGAACGAAATCCAGAAGTTGGAGAAATTTTACAAATCCTAGGATACGATCATGAAGTATCCAGTGCAGGAACCTCCATCAGTACAGCAAAGTTTGCACCCGAGCTGACTACACTGAAGTTGATCATGTTCACCAATCTCTACCCATTGTCCAACACTACATTCATCAATCTTGGGAGAGCTCTATTTCTTTGTGACCTTATTACAGGAGCTCCCATTGACATAGGTGCTCACATCTACTACATCTTGAGGAAGACCGCATGTCGATCTGCAGCTCGAGGAGTTATTCCATTTTGCAGTCTCATCATGAAGCTCATTCTTCGTGAAGGCATTATTCCTCCTGCAGATGGAAAAATGTTGACTCGTCAACGTCCCATTTCCCTGTTCACTCTTCAAGCTAGCAGAAGTCACTCCTCTAAATCACCAAGGAGTGCTCACATCTCTCCGGTTACTCCATCTGCCTCTGACTCAGAGACACCTGCACATACCACATCTACATCACGTGCTGTTCCTGAAGCTTCACCGGCTAATATTCCGCAAGCACCGACTGCTCCTCATACTGATAGAGTCGGCAGTGTACTTGAGCATATTCAGAAACGCGTTGATGAGCTTGTGGCACTTCTCTACTCCACAAACAACCATGTTTAAATGCGTCTCGAGACTATGGAGAATCAGCTAGATGATATTCAGCAAAAGTTGGACGAGAGCCTTTAGCTATTCGTGACAAAAAGGGGGAGAAAAGTTCAAAGGGAAGTGTGCATAGTGATAGGGGGAGTACACACATACACACATACTTTTGTCATACTTTTGTTTTTAGTCTTGTCCTCTAAACTTATGGTTTTAGGTTTATGCTTGTTGGGTACTATTTAATGTTTTTATGGGTTTGATACACTATGTTTTTGGTGTATTGTTTCTAACTCTTAACTTATACTCTTGGTTTAAAGTTTAATATATTTTGATGATGTTATTCAGGATGTTTGTGTTTTGTACCCATGTGCTTGTGTAAGCTTTTAGGGTTTATGTTTTATGCATAGTTTGTAGGCTTTATGGTATGTACCTTGCTTAATGCAACCTTTATGCTATGTTGAAATCAGTACTTTAATCTAAATGGTATGCATTTTGGTTTATGTACTGTCACTCTTGTGCCCTTGTAGGATTGTTCCTAGATGCATATGCCTTGTGTGATATGCATTGGTTGAGTGTTGAGCATACAAGTGTCTTGCCTTGTGCTTGTTAACTTGTATGTCCTTGTGTTCATTCCAAGTGTGAATGAGCACTGTGATCACTACCTTGTGGTGTTCACTTGGTTGATCAAGCCATGGTTTGTTTCATAACTCCATCTTTGCTTGATCACATATTGCCTGTTTCATATGCATTTTATAATTTTCTGCTTACAATGATCATGGTGTATTGTTGTGTTTCAGGAGTATTATGTTCATATGATTCAAGTGCTTCACAGCTTCTAGAGTTAGGTGTGAGTGAGTTTTGTTCAACTGTTCCCAACTCACATGTTAAGTCTAGAGTCTGTTTTAGGGTTTTGTCACGGAATAGCCAAAGGGGGAGATTGTAAGGTTGAATTTATTCAACCATCTAATTGGCTTTATTCCGTGCCAAATTTGCTTGTAATTCAGCATTTAGTAACCCTGTATTTAGGTGGGTTTCATGTAAGGGTAGTGAGTGAGATAGAGTGAAGTTTGCTCAAGAGTGTGCAAGAAAACAGAGACTCGCGGCTGGGACTCGCGGGTGACTCGCGGCTGCAAGCCGCCAGAAGCAGCACACGTGCCAAGCATGCTGGAAGATGAATAGTCATGCTAGCTAGAGCACTACAGGACAAAACAGGACAACTGGCCATACAGTTATCTCGCGACTGGATCTCGCGACTTAGTCAAGCTGCGAGCCACCCCTGTTTTGTAAAAACCTGACGTTTCACATTCCTCTCCACTCCAGTATAAATACCCCTATTACCCACGATTGAAAGAGAGCTTCCAGAGAGAATTTTGAGAGAGAAACCCTAAAGAAAAACTAGATTGATTCACACACAATCTATACCTTAGAGACTCTTCAAATTCCTCAACTCTCTTCCTCTCCATTGTCAAATCCTTGAGAGGCATTATACCAAACCAGGTTCTCACCATCATCATCATTGTGAGACTGCTGTTTGGATTTCTGGGAAGCAGTTAGGAAGGAGCCAATCTTCATTGGTTGATGCTACGGTCTAGTAGCGGAATCCGGAAAGCTAGAAAAGAAAAAGGTTCGGCGCAACCTCGTTGGAGCAAGAAGCTTGGAGGGCTTAGGTGCACTGGGTAGATTAGGCTTGGAGGGTCTATTGCTGTCCTTGTATCCCAACTGTATTTTCTAGTGGATTGATTACCGCTTGGAGGGCGGCGGAGAGGTTTTACGCCGAGGGCTTCGGTTTCCTCTTCGATAACACATCGCGTGTTGTCTTTGTGTTTGCATCTTCCTTCCTCTCTATCTTTGCCTTTTATTTATCTGCTGTGGATTTTAATCTGTTATGGCTTAGATAGTATTTAATCAATTTCGCATGATAGCATTTGTTAAGTTTTCGCACACTAGTTGTTTGACATATTGCTTGAATTGATTAAGTTGTAATTTGGGGGTCTAAACGTTCAAAGGTGTTTTTGTACACGTTTTTTGAACTTTCAAAAGTTATTGATGCATGACTTACAAAGTTATGCACAATCGTCATTCAAACATTGTCCCAAAAACGACTGAAAGCTAACATGTAAAGGATGAGACAATTGAAAATATAGCGTCAAAATATTCAAACATGAAGCAAAAAGAGAGGGAAAGATGAAAAATTAGAAAAAAAAGTTTGATGGGAAGCATGCGCGGGAAACTCGAGAGGCATCTTCTCTCAGCCTTACACGTGTCGTGGGGGTAGACAAAACGTCATCTCACAAGAAATGTGAGTACATGAAAACGAAGGGAAGAAATTTCAAATTATTCATATCTTGTCACATAGACGAATACAAGAATAAGGGGGCAATTGATGAGTCCAAATAATTACGGCTTCGTCATTCAATAATGGACGAACCCAAGATACATTACACATTTATAGCAAGCATTTATGACAAGGAGTAATGGACGGAGCAACGGGAAAGAAGATGTTACACAAATCAAAGCACCAGTTTGTAATGCCTCAACAGTTACAAATGAGAATGAATGCATAGATTTGTTGCTCATTAAAGACAAACATGGCTATAAAATCAGAGACGAACAACACCAAAAGGTACTCACAATTCTCATCCCAAAAACTGTTCCTAAGTTGAATTCTTTTGCACTATATTTCGATTGAATCCCATTCTAAGTTAATCATCAGAGGGTGTTTGGCAAACACCACATCAGTGTATCACTTTTTCTCTATTTTAGATCTGTTGTAGGTTTGTCCTTGGACGAATCCATTACTATCATCCATCCACATTGATGAAGATCTCAACTGTTGATTTTCTTCATCATCACCATCTATTTGCAAGTTTTTATTTCTATATTTTTGATAGTTAGGAAAGGAAGGAGAGTGGATTTAAATCCTATATGTTTCCATTGTGAAGCTCAAATTTGTGTGAAAACACAAGAGTTGTTTAGACTCCCCAAATTAAAATTACGGCTCAGTTGATTTTACTTTAACTTAAACTAAGTGCGAAATAGAGTAAATGCGAGCGAACAAACAAAATAACTACTCTAAGCCATATTCATCAAATATCAGCAATAAAATGAAAGCTAAAAGAGTAGGGAAGAAAAATGCAAACACAGATAACATCGAGACGTGTTATCGAAGACAAAATCGAAGAATTCAGCGAAAAACCTTTTCGCTGTCCTCCAAGCGGTAAATCGATCCACTAGAGAATGAGTTGGAGTACATGAACAACAAAAGACCCTTCAAGCCTAGTCTACCCTATGTACTTGAGCCCTCCAAGCTCTAGCTACCAACTGACTTAACGAAGCCTTGTCTTCTCTAGCTCTTCGGATCACACAATTCAGCCCGATTGCATCCACCAAACAAATGGCTTCTTGCAATACTTCCCAATAGCACCAAAACCTCACTTTACACTCAGGATAGGTGTGGTAAGTGTTTGGGCTATCAACCTTTCAAGGATTTGGATATGGAGAGGTAGGAGTTGAGGAAAACCACAATGGATTGTACAGAGGATTGTGGGTATGACAATCCCACACATAATACATGGTACATAAGATTGAACAGAATTACAATCAAATTTGGCACGGAATTAAAGCCAACACAAATTAGTTGTAAATCACAACTTTACATGTTGGAAATAGGAAGAGTTACTATCTACTTAAACTATAGGGCTCCAAGCTCTTTTTGCAAGTTAATGCTTTTATATGTAGTTCTTGTCACAAAGCTGCTAGACTTTACCACAATATGTGTTGATGAGAGTAACTGACTAAACTCCTATCTCAAACTTGGGTCTAAAAGCGAAGTTAATACAAGCAAGGTGCAAAGAAAAAGACCCCAACAGAGAACAATTTTGGAGGAGATATAAGAGAGATTTTCGACAAAGTTAAAATTTTCCGTTGATATTATCAAATGGAGAGAAGAAGACAAACATGCATGACAAAATGACATCGTTTTGATTTTAATGGGTGCCATTAAAAATAGATAATAATTTGCTCGGTTATTGTTCCATTAGATTTTTTTTTGAGATATAGACAAAGTGGTTGCATTGTCATCTATATATATATATATATATATATATCTAAAAGCTGAAGTGTAGTATTTATTGTTGCTATGCTCCAGCTAAGCCACATCAGCATTCACGTCATTATTTTTTTTCTTTTCAATTTTCCTATAATTGTTTTTAACATTTATTTTTTTAATATTTATACTTCTCCAACCTTTCTCCCTTTTTTACATTTTCATCTCTCCACTACTTCTCTAACCTTTCTCCCTTCCTTATCTTTTCATCTCCCCACTATCTTCTAAATTAATATCATTCTTCCTTTTTTCCTTCATCTTCCTTTATTTCTGTCTCTTCTTATTCACACCCTCTTACCATAAATTCGTCACTATCTCTTCCATTCTATGAGTAGTTTTCCCTCATACAAAAAAGGTTCTCTTTCTCTCTCTCTCTCTCTCTCTCTCTCTCAATTTTTTGATGGATTTTTTTTTCTTGTATTTTTGCTTTAGGTTGATAATATTTTATATTCTTTAAAACTCTACTTTAGGTTAATGCGATTTAGTTTTTTTTTTTTTGGGTTATTTTTTATTGTTAAATTTTATCTTATTGCGTTATAAAGAATTAAATATAGCACATAAAAATATAGTATTATTCTATTACATAGTAGATTTGGGTAATTTGATATTTATTTATTTATTTATTTTTTAATTTTTTTTTGTTCTCTTTGATTGTTAAATTTTATCCTATTGCGTCATAAAGAATTAAATGTAGCAAATAAAAAAATAATATTATTCTATTACATAGCATGATTTGGATAATTTGGGATTTATTCTATTACACATCATGATTTTTTATGGTGCTCAATTTAGATGTTAAACTATGAGACCATATTAATTTTTTTTTTTTAAATTCTTTGTGGTGGACAAAGTACTCTTAATAGTTGTATTAGAAGTACTCTATAATGCCATTTATTTAGAGAAAAGCAAAGGTTAGGTAAACGAAAATAATCAAATAGGTGACAAATTTTAGCTTTTGCGATTTTACTTTAATTGTTATTATTATTTTATAACAATGCATATATAAAAATTTAATTCTTAAATTTTGCTAATAATTTTTTATTTGATAATATGTTTTGTGTGGATGAAATTACAATTTCTGCAAAGAAAAATTATCAACAACAAATTGTTTTTCCTAATTGGTCCAATTAATCATTGTTAAGTTTATTAATTTTCTTAGTTATGTTTTTTGGTGTTTTGGATTATAGGCAGAAAAAATAAGGTTTGAGAAAATTTGTTTAAAACTAAAGGAATAATTTCCAAATTTTATATTCTTTTTAATGATTTACAAAATGTTATAAATAACTTTTATTAAAAAATGAATATTTTCGTTAACTTGCCTTTTGAATTTCTGAGAAAAAAATTTATTGTTCTTATATTACATTTATGATTGTTCCTATAATAAATAAAAATATGATTATGAAATACATTATTCTTTATTAAATTAGTTTACATTGTAAAAAAAAAAAAAAAATAATAAAACCACTATAAAAATGATCATCACGCGCAATGCGCGGGTTTGCAGTTAGTGGTTTATAAATTTTGGTGTTTAAATTGGTATAACTAAAAACTCAGAGATTAATTTACAAGAAGCAAACTCCGACTTTTTTTTATTAAAAAAAAAAATTCCCCTATTATTTTTCATTTTGTGTGGTTTTGTCAATTTCAGCAAAAGCTAGTGACCACTAATTTTTTTTTTTTTTTTTTTGGGTGTGGATCTGTTGGTTTGAGCAGAAGCAAATGACATACACATTTTATAAATCAAGATACAAAGTGTGTGATTCACTGTTTGCTTTGAGTTTTGTTTTAAATATTCTTTCTAATAAGTGAAGGCCTGGAGGGAGCTAGACTAACCTCTGGTGGAATTAAGGGGGACTAAATCACTAAACATCAAACCCGCCATAAACTCCAATAGAAGAGCATTTTTTTTTTCAGAAATATTTTCAACTTATGGTGTTTATTCTCGATGATAGCTCTTTATTATCTAACTAAGATATTAATTGGTTTTTTTAGTATAGACAGGAATATAAATCTTTTATTCGACAAAAAAAAAAAAAAATAGTAATTGAACTAATTATAACCCACAAAAAATAGTGATAAATTAAACCAAATGGTGGTTGCTTAGCGGAATAGTTGGTCATATTCACTCATGGAAGTGTTGGTATGAGTGATACTTTGATTTATTGGGAAAGTTTATTTCTTTTTACCTTGAATTATAAGGTTAATTACAAATATTTTTGAACTTCACATTTGAGCAATCAAAAGTAATCCAGTCTGTTCTAATGTACTCATCTATATATATATATATATAAAACCGAAGCTTTTGAAGCTCCCACAATTTTCCACGTCAGCATATTTAAAAAAAAAAAACATTATGAAAAAAAAATAAAAAACTTTCCACGCAACATAAAACTTTTAAAACCCGATAAACACAAAACCCAATCTCTGCCTTCTCCTTCCTCAGTCAAAACAGTCCCACCACAACTGAGTGATAAAAAAATAAATAAAAAATTCAATGCACCACCACAATTTCTCCCGTTCCCCTTCTCCTTTCCCGTTTCACCCACAACCACCACAACTCAGTAGGCAGCAGCACCTCCACCACCCACAACAACCGCAACACACAAACCACCATAATCAGACCATATCAAACCCACAACCCAAAAGCAAAAAACGATTCTGAAGATCTGCGATTGCCCAAAGTTAAAGTCACTGCTGAACTTCTTTCCTATAACTTACAGAAATTCGAGATCTGGGGGAGTCCGATTCTAGATGAACGCTGCGAATCATCTGGCCGTTAGGGAGACGATATGGTATGTTAGGTTTGGTTTTTGATTTTGTTATTAATCTTGCTTTGCATTGCTTTAAATTTTCAGATCCCACACCCTCCTTTTCTCAGCCTCTTCGTTTATCAAGTTCCAAAATCACACACCCATTTGCAATTTTGGTAATTTTTTTTATAAAAAATTTATGTTTCCAGGCACAACCCACTTGAATACTAATTGTTTTCGTAGCACCATCACGTTTTGTATTCCAATCAAGCTTAAATTTAGAAATAGTATTGGCTATTCTAGGCTTTGTATTATTGAAATTTTTGTTGTTGTTATTATTATTGGCTATTGTTGTTGTGTCGTGTGAGAACTGAGTTTTCTTTTCTATGGTTATGTATATTATGGTTGCTTTGTTGAGTATTCACACACTGAATCTAGATTACAGGAACTATATTCTTATTTTAAAATTTTTGTAATTTAGGACTTTTGATTTATAGAAGTTATTATTATTTAAAAACTTTCATCAATTATTAATACTATTTGGGTTGTTGGTTTTAATTAAGGTTGAATGATGAGAAAAAGCAGAGCATGATTGAAGACATCTACAACACCAAGAAGCAGAAAAGGCAGAGAAATAATTGAAAGGGTTTTTTGGTATTGGTATTGGAAGAGGAATTTGGGTTAGGGGGTATGCTGGCAAACCTATGTGTTTTAGTTTTTTTTTTATTTGTTTATTTGTTTATTTAATGGTTTACTTGATCATTGTTAAAATTTGTTGTTGGAGCTTGAATATTGTAGTGTAGCCATTTGACAAATGCAAATTAATTGTTGTTTAATTTTGTTGCTTTAAATTTAAAGGTGTTAAAATCTGTTGAATAAGTTATAATGATCATTGCAATAGAATACTTGCTTTCTAAATCTAAATCAAATGACTAGAAGATTGTGCTTTATTTTAGTTTGGGATTTTCATTTGAACATATATTATGTTGGTTGTGTGTTTTATGCAGTTTAGCTTCTTGAAAGTATGTTTTTGGAATTACAATTTCAACGGAATTATTAATTTTCTGTTCCAATTTTGTTTTAGGCCCTTCTGTTCTATTATAGTTTTTAGTGATTTTTTTTTTGGTAATGAATATGTGTTGTGCAGAGAGAGTTGGAGAGATATCTATGGGAGACCCTTCACTACTGTCAAACCAGTCCCCTCTAATACTGATGAAGAGATTACTGTATTAATTGTTAATCTGACACAACCGGATGAAGCATGGAGTCGAATATTATGTATATGAGATTGTTCTGGTATTGGACAGATTGTTTTTCTTCTCTTTTAGTTTTATACTCTTGCACAGATTGTTTGTTCTCTCTTTCGTTATTATTATTATTATTTTATCTGAATGCAACCAAATGACCAATCTTTGGAACTTTAGCGTATTTTTTTATATATGTTTTATCTAATTATTAGGTGTCTATGTGTTGGGAGGAACTGGAGCATGACTATGAGAAGAAGAATGAAATGCCAGTTCAATCTGCATATTTTATAATTTTAATGAGAACCAAAATAGTCACAATGAATCAAAGAGTAGATATGCAAAACTTGAAATCTTTGACTTTCAATTCTTTTATTCGTTTGTATATTATATTAACTTGAAATCTTATGATTTTGTGTTTATTTGTGTCTTACACATTACAATTAGGTGTTGGATTTTGAAAATTTTCTTGGTTTTAATAGTTGAAGGATGGGAGGGAGGAAGGTGCTAAGCAAATACTACTCACCTGTCCAACCTAGAGGCTTGAGGGGTCAAGCACACATGATGCTTCCCATAAGTAGATGTTATTGGTGACAATTATTTAGGTATTCGAAGGTTCTGATTCTACTGGAAATGTACAGATGCTTTGTTGAGCTTACCATCAAGACTGACCCACAAAATTTCAACTATATTGTTGAGTCTGGTGCTACTAGAAATTTTGAACCTGTGTGAAGATGATGAGGCAAAATAAAATAAATACAAATAAAATTCTTGCAATCTTTTGTACATATAACATGGTTTTTGACTAAATATTTTGATTATATTCTTTTAATTCATTAGGCAGCAGAGACAATAACCATAAAAGAGAAGTTGGAGAGATGGAAGATGCAATGAAATCTTTAGAGAACAAAAACCTTGGATTTGAAAAGAAAAATGGACATCATTACTACACTGGATGGGATGAAATCTATGAAGGTATTATTTGCTTTACCAATTCTATTTTTATTTATTAAGGTAGGCTATCAGCTCATAGTGCCACAAATGGAATCTTTAAGTCTTAAATAGATTGTGTAAATTTAAGATTACGTGATGATAGATCAAAGTAGAAGGCCGTGAAGGTTGTCTCTAGTCTTTTAGGTATATGTTTTTATTTTTTGGGATGCTCTTCAAAGCATATACTTGGTTATGTGAAGGCAATGTTGCTTTTAAAATTTCCTTCAAATTCACTCACTTTCTTAAAGTAATTTTTATTTTCTTCAGTTTATAATATTTGGGTCTTTACTTTTTGTTCAACTTTTATGGGTGCAGTTCTTTTTTTTGTATTTCATGGACTTAATCGGCAGACAAGGTGCCCCCACATGGTACTACTCTTTCTTATCAATTTTCAGCTTCAATCTTCTTGGGTTTAATCCTTATTCAAATATGTTAAAACTTTTAAGGTTTTTGTTTTAATTGGTGGTAGTTGAGAATTGAGTGAGGATCTTGCAAAATATGCGAAAGTGTTAGAAGTAGGGGCTAATGGATTGGGCTATAAGCTGCTAAAAGACTTGGCTCTATCAGGTTTCCATTATTGGCTTCAAGGCTCTTTATTGTATGCATTTTCTTATGAGACATTTTGGCTCTATCTTTGTATTCAATATTGAAGTTGAAAGTTCAAAAACGTGTATAAACACCCTTGAACGTTTAGACCCCCAAATACAAAATAACCAATTCAAGCTTTATGACAAACAACTAGTGTGCGGAAAATGAACATAAGCTATAAACAGAATTGGAAATCAATCTAAGCCAATAATAAATCACATCCATAGCAGAAAATAAAAGGCAAAGATAAAGGGAAGAGAGATGCAAACACAAGGACAACACACGATGTGTTATCGAAGAGGAAACCGAAGCCCTCGGTGTAAAACCTCTCCGCCGCCCTCCAAGCGGTCAATAATCCACTAGAAAATGTAGTTGGGATACATGAACAGCAATAGACCCTCCAAGCCTAATCTACCCGATGTACCTAAGCCCTCCAAGCTTCTTGCTCCAACGAGGTTGCGCCGAACCTTTTTCTTTTCTAGCTTACCGGATTCCGCTACTTGACCATAGCATCCGCCATCCTTGGCATCTTCCAATGCTTCCCAAAATTCCAAAAACACTCAACACTCTAAATGGGTGTGGGTAGTGTTTGGATAGAAATCTCCTCTCAATAGGTATGACAATGAGAGAGGGAATGAGAAGAGACTACAAAGATTTCTCTCTAAGAATGAGTAGCTCTCTCTAAATGGGTGGGTGTTTTGAAGAAACCTCTCTTAGGGTTTTTCTTTCTGAATGGCCACACATATCTTGTGGGAATGAGGGATATTTATACTGGTGTGAGAATGGAATACGAAGAGTCAGTTTTTCCAAAAACAGGGCTGGCTGGCGACTTAACCTCGCAACTTGACTGAGTCGCAAGTTCAAGTCGCGAGCTAACTTAATGGCCTGTCTGGATTTTTGTCGTGTAGTGCTCCAAGTGGCGTGACTGTTCAACTCCCCTGCATGCTCTGCACGTGAGCAACTTTTGGCGGCTTGCAAGCCGCGAGACACCCGCGAGTCCTAGCCGCGAGTCTCTGCTTCACTGCACTATCTTGAGCATTTCTTCACACTCTCTCACACACTACCCTTACATGATTCCCACCTAAATACAAGGTTTCTAAGTGCTATATTACAAGCAAATTTGTCATGGAATAAAGCCAACACATGGTTGATTAAATTCAACCTTACAATCTCCCCCTTTGGCTATTCCATGACAAAACACCCTAAAACAGACTCTAGACTTAAACGTGAGTTTGGGAACAATGGCAAAACTCACTCACACCTAAATCTAAAAACTGTGCAGCTCTTGAATCATATGAACATGAATCTCCTGAAACACAACAATACACCATGATCATTGTATGTAGAAAATCATAAAATGCATATGAAACAGGCAATATGTGATCAAGCAAAGATGGAGTTAAGAAACAAACCATGGCTTGATCAACCAAGTGAACACCACAAGGTAGTGATCACAGTGCTCATTCACACTTGGAATGAACACAAGGACATACAAGTTAACAAGCACAAGGCAAGACACTTGTATGCTCAACACTTAACCAATGCATAATACACAAGGTATATGCATCTAGGAACAATCCTACAAGGGCACAAGAGTGACAGTACTTAAAAGAAAATGCAATACATTTATATAGAAGTACTGATTTAAACAAAACATAAAAGGCTGCATAAAGCATGGTACAAACCATAAAGCCTACAAACATGTATAAAAACATAACCCTAATAGCTTACAAAAGCACATGGGTACAAACACATTATATTGAATAAAAACTTAAACAATATAAACTAAAAGTGCATAAAGTTTCTCCCCTTCAAAGTGATGAGAAGCTGTGATGCACTTGGAACATATATACTTGTAACCTGAAACACTTGCACAAAACACATTAGACCCTCAAGGCAAAGCAAGTAATAAAAGGACAAGTATAATGTAACAAGCAAATTGCGATCAAGTAAACATGATGTAAAACATATGAGCAACTTGATCAAACACCAAAACAGTCATATAGAAATGACTACAATGATCACATAGCAAATCAATTGATCATCCAAACATGCATTCAAAGAAGTACAATAGCATAGGGATATATGCATGTCCAAAGCACAAACATGATGCAATGAGAACAACAAAGCATAACTCAAAGCACCCTAAAGTCAACAAGAAAACAAACAGAACAAAGTTTTCTAGATAACACAATGTCTTCTCCCCCTTGATATATGCATCTCCACTATGGAAAATCTCTCCCCCTACAAATGTGCATGAGAAATAGAATTTCTCCCCCTAAGGATGTGCACAAGAGTCATAACAAGAGTCATATAGAAATGACAAAACACTCCGGAATACTCTCTAGAGTATACTCTCCCCCTTTTTGTCAGGAATAGACAAAGGGTCAATGAGAAAAGAGGGCAAGAGAAGAAGGTATGAACAATGCTAATGATTCATGAGGGGTGCAAGATGAATGAGAAAATGAAACTCAAACCCATGACAAAGTAAAATGCTACAAAGCATAAGACAGACATGACATGCTAGGATGAAGAAGCAAGGTATAGACCAATGCATGACAAGGGTAGCAAAGGTGTGTGCAAGAGGTGACTAAGTGCAATGCATGACCAATGCATGAAAAATGCACATGTGGGGCAAGGTGTGTTGAATACACAACCAATGAACCAAACATGTTCCTAATGAGGAAACATGAGAAACCCTAAAGTTTGGTACTCATCGGAGTCCAAACAAGCGAGAAAATGTCTAAGAGGCATTTTATCAAACACCTAGCATGCACACTATGAACAAAAATGTGAAATAATGCATGAACATCATGAAATCCACCCTTAATACATGTTCTTTCTGCCACAAGGGGCCAACATCCAATGCATATCAACAAAAGAAACCAATCCCATGAAGAAAATAGACAAAAAATAAGTTTTCCCAACCCCTATGATGAAAATCCCAACCAAGAGCACAAAACTCTCCAAAACATAATTTAAGGATCAAAATCAATGAAAAGAGTTTATAATTACCTTAGAGATGTTAATGGATTGAAAAACCATTCAAATTGGTTGGGTTTTGATATAAAAATATTGAAAGAAGGGTTTAAGAGAGGATGGGAGAGGTTTAAAACAAGTTTCTTACAAAAGCCCATTAAAAAGCTGTTTCTGGGCGATTCGCGACTGGGTGAGTTGCGAGGTTCAGTCGCGAGCAAGCCGCGAGCCGCGAGTTTCAGCCGCGAGCTGCGAGTTTCAGTCGCAAAAATTTTCGCGAGTCGCGAGTGAGCCGCGAGCAAGCCGCGAGTGAGCCGCCAAGAGCTTCTGGATGAACTCGCGACTGGGGTTTCCGACTGGTGAGTCGTTAGCTGAGCCGTGAAAAACTCTGACACCTGTTTTTCAAATCAGAACATGTTTAAACATTGAAAAAAAAAAGTAAGTACTAAACATAAACACAAAAAGTGATAAAAATCACTTCCAAAAACATATAAAATGTTCAAAAATCTTTTTGGATTAATCCATATAAGATTGAGCACACACACATCACATTTAGACAAGTACAATCTAACAAATGAATAAGACATTCATTGAACATTAGGCATGTGTGTTGTGTGTGTTTATCAAATGTGGAATAGTCCTTAGTTTAGAGTGAAGCTTCAATGATCAATTCAATCAAGTCATACACAACTAGTGCTAAGTCAAGTGGTCTATCTCAATTATAGAAATGAGCATATATGACCTCCCACAAGAAAATGATTACATATGATGAAGCTTTTCATTTGGCTTCTTTACAATTCATAACATTTGATCATTTTGAATCAAAACATCTCATTTTGAATCAAAACATCTCATTTTGAGATCGATGCCTGAAATTTGTGATATTTCAATTTGATGAACAAGCCTTTGGCTTTTTGGGCATCATACAATTTCATTTAAGTCGCTTTCCCTTTTTCCTAGTCGAATACTAGTATGTGCGACGGCTTTTGCAGCTCATTATCTCTTTTCATTTTGAGATTTACATTTATTGAGCTCTTTAAACAATAAAAATAAAAGAGTGGGAAGAGATATAAGCACGAGTCTACGCATGTATCAAAACCAACATGACTATTGACAAATCATTCACGACAAGCTTGAAGATCGATTTACAACAATCACACAAAGATGTCAAGATTTTTCCCACAAAGATATAAGTGCAAAAATAACAAGCTAAGCTCGTAAATGCACAAAGCCATTTGTACAAAGGTACAAGGCCAAACTCACATGTGATATGTGCTCAAACATATATGATCAAACTTTTTGAATTTTTCACTTTTATGTGGTTTTGGATTTTTTACTCACACAAAACTGAAATATAAAAGTAAGATCAAAAACAAAACAATGCATATAAATAGATGCAAGATGCACAAAATGCATGAAGTTATGACATTTAATGCATGAAGGGTCCTACAAAGATCGAAAGAATTAGATCAAGGACCAAAAGAGCAAAGGCTCAACCATAGGAACCCTTCCTCATCCAAACGGAACGATTGTTTGGAATGAGTGTCTCAAGAGAAGTGAGACGAGGGTTGGAAGAATGAGAATCGGAGATGCACATAGTCAAGGAGTTAAGAGCATTAAACATTTTCTTTAACAACATGCTATTTTCACTCAAAACTAGTTTACTCTTTTTAGCACAACTTCCAAAAAGCTCAAGTTTTTCTTTTCTTTTGATTTTTTTAAAAGCATGAAACTTAGAGCATTGAGGTCTTAGATGACCAAAGGCACCACAATGGTGACAAACAATGTGTTTAGGTTCACTCTTCAACTTTTTGGGAAGGGATCTAGTAACATGGTTTTGTTCCCTCTTCAACTTATGACATTGAGGTCTTATATGACCAATCACACCACAATGGTGGCAATTTGGAACAAACTTAGATCCATCCAAAGCCTTAGGTTGAGACCTAAACAGAGGCTTTGACTTAACAGCCTTTCTCTCCACATTTTGATTTCTTTTGTGTGGAGGAACGTACACCGATTTGTCCTTAGAGGTAGAATACACAATAGGCACAAGATCGGGTACCACAACATGATTGCAACAAATATTATCATCCCTTTTATCAAAGGGTTCAGCAATCAAACACTTGGCATGCATCTTAAGAGATTCATTTTCACATTTTAACTCATCAACAAGTTTGTTAGACAAAACAAGTTTAGCATCCAAGTCCATATTCAAACATTCAAACTCTTTTAGCTTTTCAAGAGAATCTTCAGCAAGTTTTTTATATTTCTTAACCAATTTGTTGGATTCATTGAGCTTAGCAATCAAATCATCATTTTCACAAAATAACTTGCTTAAATTCTTTTGAAACTTCTTAGCATTTTTCTTCAAGAATTTGTCAACAACACCCATAGATTCAAATAACATGTCATCACACTTATGAGGATTAACACTCATAGAGGCATTTTCACAAACATGTGGCATGTTACATTCATCACCAACCAAATCATGCAAAGAGGCATACAAAGCACAATCCATGGCAAATAAACACAAGGGGTCAAGGATCACACTTAGGTATTTAAACCACAACAAGTGTACCCGCTCTGATACCAAATGAAAGTTCAAAAACGTGTATAAACACCCTTGAACGTTTAGACCCCCAAATACAAAATAACCAATTCAAGCTTTATGACAAACAACTAGTGTGCGGAAAATGAACATAAGCTATAAACAGAATTGGAAATCAATCTAAGCCAATAATAAATCACATCCACAGCAGAAAATAAAAGGCAAAGATAAAGGGAAGAGAGATGCAAACACAAGGACAACACGCGATGTGTTATCGAAGAGGAAACCGAAGCCCTCGGTGTAAAACCTCTCCGCCGCCCTCCAAGCGGTCAATAATCCACTAGAAAATGTAGTTGGGATACATGAACAGCAATAGACCCTCCAAGCCTAATCTACCCAATGTACCTAAGCCCTCCAAGCTTCTTGCTCCAACGAGGTTGCGCCGAACCTTTTTCTTTTCTAGCTTACCGGATTCTGCTACTTGACCATAGCATCCGCCATCCTTGGCATCTTCCAATGCTTCCCAAAATTCCAAAAACACTCAACACTCTAAATGGGTGTGGGTAGTGTTTGGATAGAAATCTCCTCTCAATAGGTATGACAATGAGAGAGGGAATGAGAAGAGACTACAAAGATTTCTCTCTAAGAATGAGTAGCTCTCTCTAAATGGGTGGGTGTTTTGAAGAAACCTCTCTTAGGGTTTTTCTTTCTGAATGGCCACACATATCTTGTGGGAATGAGGGGTATTTATACTGGTGTGAGAATGGAATACGAAGAGTCAGTTTTTCCAAAAACAGGGCTGGCTGGCGACTTAACCTCGCGACTTGACTGAGTCGCGAGTTCAAGTCGCGAGCTAACTTAATGGCCAGTCTGGATTTTTGTCGTGTAGTGCTCCAAGTGGCGTGACTGTTCAACTCCCCTGCATGCTCTGCACGTGAGCAACTTTTGGCGGCTTGCAAGCCGCGAGACACCCGCGAGTCCTAGCCGCGAGTCTCTGCTTCACTGCACTATCTTGAGCATTTCTTCACACTCTCTCACACACTACCCTTACATGATTCCCACCTAAATACAAGGTTTCTAAGTGCTATATTACAAGAAAATTTGTCATGGAATAAAGCCAACACATGGTTGATTAAATTCAACCTTACAGAAGTTAAGGTAGTTAGATGTATAGTTTAGTGATTTAGGGGGGTGGATGAAAATTGTAAGTGAATATGATACTTGGCAGATTCTTTCAAACATTGTTCTTTCAATTGGAGTGACTAATTGGTTGCTATACATAAAGCTCAACTTGGACATTGATGCTGAAATATGTTTGAGGAATTTCATCTTATTTTAGTTTTTTATGTCACTCCTTTTTCAGATAATGATTCAAAATAGTTGTTTCTTCAAGTAATTTCTATTTGAAACTGAGGTAAACCACATATAGTTTCAATAATGTTTTATAGAAAGAGAATGATTGAAACTTTACTTTTAGTTTTAGTATAGAGCTATAAGTTATTTATGAAATGTTTTCCACACTGTCATTTGACCCTTTGACAATAGATTAATAAATTTTTTTTTTTCCCCATGTGGTTTCTTAATTATCTTTTTATTTATCTAACCCGTGCATCGCACGGGTTAGCAACTAGTTGTATTTAAATTTAAGATTTACGTGCTTATAAGTTATAACATTGTCATATAATATAACTATGTGCTTATAATTATATTTTTTATTCTGAATAATTACATGGTAAGGTTATGGAATATATATATATATATATATTTTTTTTTTTTTGAGATAGAGGTTATGGAATTTAAGGTTTACAATGTGATGAAAACTATAAAAATAAAAAAGAAAAAGAAAAAGAAAAAGAAAGTATCAGGATATTGCAAGTAACATGATAGCTTTAGAGCGTCACTACAATAAAAGTTCCAGAAAATATTGTAAATTACCTTTTAGTTCAAATGAGAAAGTATGATTTACCTTTTATTTCTTTGTATTGGAATGAGGAAAAATTATCAAGAAGTGTTATGTCTATAATATTTTCACAATACTTTTATAACAAATTTTAAATAGCAGGTTGTTATCGATTTTTGCTGGTGGAAAAAAAAATTTCAGTGACATGTTCAAATTAGATCCAATAATAACTTACTATCTATGTTTTGTTGTAAAAGTTAGTTGGTTCAATTTTGTTGAATCACTATTGGGTGCGGTGTTGCTGTGTTAGTGGTGGATTAAGGCTTGCACACTATGAAAGCCGGATGAGGGTTAGGATTGGAGAGAGAGAGAGAGAGAGCCAATAAAACACAAGAGGTTCCCTTTAAAACCTTCGTTATCTCTATATTCCTTTTTGTTTGTGTATCATGCGTATCAAATTTAGCACATGCACATCAGCATCCTTGATTGGCTAAAATCAAGAAACATTGATTGTTCATGATTCTAGTACAATCAAGGGGTTGACTTAAGTTAACTTTAGTTCCTTTATATAACTTACTTAGGGTTCATTGTAAAACAACAATTTTGAGTAGTAAAGATGTGGGCGCTAAAGGTTTTTTGATGAGAATATAAGCTATTAGATCGAACCATGTAAACCCTTGCTTTTGCTCTCTCCTCTTCTTATTTTATATATAAATATATATATATATATATATATATTCCTCCATTTTTTTTTAACAAGGAGTTAGTGCCACTTTTCTATGGCCTTAACTAGATTTCAAGTAGCCAATTACCAACCATTGCTCCACTAAACCGTTGTCCAATGTCGACTGCAATTTTCCAGTTGTTGTTTTTCTTCGGGGCACTTTACCACTCAATTTTTTGCATAGATTCCAATTTTTGGTGTCTACTTTCTAATTTGAAGCTCCCAAATCACACAACTTGGCCCATCACTCAATCTTTTTGAGTTCAATCTATGTGAAATTCATCACATGCTTACACGATTCATCCAGACATTGTCTTTTGCCATATTCCCATGCCACTAGTACTGTAGCCACTGTCAATCCATAGCAGCCATTCTTTAGTCATTGGCACAACCATTCTGAGGCCTTTATAGCCGTCTTCATGTATTGATTCATCATTATTGGCCCTTGCCATCACTAAAATTTTGTACAATTCATTCTACATTATGTCTGGCCCATTCTACATTTGATCTGGTCACTCATGGTCATTTCATAGCTTCTTCACTAGCTAGTTTACATTCCATACTCAGGGAGCTTCTACCTTGAGTATATGGGGGCATGGTAGTGTGTCATGCATATCACATTTGACACATGTTGATATTCTTCATTGACTAAAATCAAGGAACATTAATTGTCCTTGTTTTTAGTCTTGATCAAGGTATTCTCACAAGTCAACTTTAGTTTTTATACGATGATTCATAATAGTAAAAATGTAAAATGTAGTCATCAAAGACTTTTCTTTGTGGACATAGACCATATTAGGCCTTACGACTTACCACATACACCCTTACTTTGACTCTCCTTCTTTGTCTAAATCTTTTATTTTAACACTTTTATATTAGCATTTCTTATTGTTAGTTTTTTACATGCAATTAAATCTAACTTTTGTAAAGAAAATGTCATATAAGATTGAAGCAAAATGACACATAGAAATGACATATATTTTGACTTATGAATAATATTTGCTTATAAGTAATGCTCCTAGTAAATATATTTTATTTCCACCATGAATATATAATTAATTTCGGGTCAGCTGCACTTGGAGAGAGAGAGAGAGAGAGAGAGAGAAATTGGAATTCTTGACGGATTATGGTTAGATTGGATTTCTTGATGGATCATGGTGTCAAAGTTTCGGATGATTGGAAAGCAAGCACTCTTACCAAGAAAAGAAATTCTAGATCGTGCCTCACCCACCACTCTTTTCAGCTGCTGTATAGAGTCAATTGTTTGACAATAAGACATGACACTTTTCCCATAGTTGTCAATGTCTATATTTAATTCATGCACTCTTTTTATTGTGTGATTAATCACTTCACCAGAAGCACTTATTTGCATAATCTCTCAGGCTCTAAAACATGATAAGCACCCTCCAAATAACAAATGAGCCTTCTAAAAGTCTTGCTTGCAGTTGGGGTAGTGCCTTGCACGTATAACCGCGTTGCTCTAAACAATATGCTATTCATCCTTTCAAATATAAAAGAGCAAATCCAATCACCAGTTCACCACCCTATTCCAAAACCTGAACAAGAAGTAGAAAAAAAAAAATGTCTTCCTTTAAAGCCTACGGCAAAGTCGATGAAGCCGAACAAGCAAAGCTTGAAGCTGCTCAGAAGACCCGGAAGAGAATCACCATCATAAGCTTATCATCCATAATCCTTGTTGCAATTGTAGTTGCTGCTGTAGTTGGAACTCGTAATAGTTCTGGTTCCAACAAAGGTAGTGATGCACAACCTCTTTCCACCTCTGTAAAAGCTGTTTGCGATGTAACATTGCACCCGGATTCATGCTTTGCTAGCCTTTCTCCTTTATCTAACTCCACGAACATTCAACCTTTGGATGTCTTCAAGTTGGCAATACAAGTGGCTATGAATGAAGTGTCAAATGCTGCTCTGAAATTATCTGAGCCCGGATTTCTCAATGGTTTCAATGACAACATGACCATCATAGCTATGGAAAATTGTCAGGAACTTTTGAGTCTTGCTTTGGATGATCTCAATAGCACATTGTATGCTGGTTCTGACTCATTTCTTCAAGTCATCGATGATCTCATAACGTGGCTAAGTTCTGCAGGTACTTGCCAACAGGCCTGCATAGATGGCTTTGAGAATGCCAATCAAACATCAATACAGACTACTATTGCCGATCACCTGAAGAATTCTACTGAATTAACTAGCAACAGCCTTGCTATCACCACATGGCTTTCTAACATTTTGGGTTCGGTGAAGCTAAGGCGACTTATGAGTTACCCTGAGAACCAAGAAGAGCCAGAGTGGTTGCATCCAAATGATAGGAAGCTACTTCAAAGTCCAGATTTGAGGTACCGGGCCAACATAGTTGTGGGGAAAGATGCATCTTGTAAATACAAAAAAATTACTGATGCACTCAAGCAAGTTCCCAAAAAAAGTGACAAGAGGTTTGTGATCTACGTGAAGAAAGGAGTTTATTATGAAAATGTGCTGGTTGACAAGAACATGTGGAACGTTGTGATGGTTGGTGATGGAAGTACTGCAACAATTGTATCTGGTAATCTAAACTTTGTGGACGGGACTCCTACGTTTGCAACTGCAACATTTGGTAAGACTAGGCATATTGTGCTTTTTAATTTGACTAATTTTCTTAGGTGAAAAATTCATATTAAATATTACCAATCTAAAAGTTGTATTCAGTATCATATCATTTTAAATTTTAAATGATATGATACTCTTACACTGATAGATTCAAGAAATACGTGAAATGTAGCTGATCTTGCTCCCAGCCAAATTCACTAACAATTAAATTTCTTTCTGTGCAGCTGTATACGGGAAGGGCTTCGTTGCTCGAGATATGGGATTCCGAAACAATGCAGGTGCAATCAAGCATCAAGCAGTGGCCCTCATGTCAAAGTCAGACCTATCAATCTTTTACCGGTGTCACATTGATGCATTTCAAGACACCCTTTATGCACATTCCAACCGACAGTTCTACCGCGAATGCAACATTTATGGAACAGTTGATTTCATCTTTGGGAATTCTGCAGCTGTGCTTCAAAAGTGCAACATATTTGCTAAGGTTCCAATACCAGGCCAGCAGAACACTATCACAGCTCAAGGTAAGTTGGACCCAAATCAGAATACTGGAATCTCAATACAAGGTTGCACCATATCTCCTTTCGGGAACTTGAGTTCAGTCCAGACATACCTTGGACGTCCATGGAAGAATTATTCAACAACAGTGTTCCTCCAAAACAGTCTAGGGAGCTTAATCAACCCCAATGGATGGTTACCATGGGTAGGCACATCAGCCCCAAGCACCATATTTTACTCTGAATACCAAAATTATGGACCTGGTTCTTCCACAAAGAATAGAGTCAAATGGAAGGGAGTGAAAACCATTAATCTTCAAGTAGCAAGCAAATTTACAGTGAATAAATTCATCCAAGGGAACAAGTGGATATCTGCCTCAGGTGCACCCTACCATCCTGGCCTCTGAACGTGATAAATTTCATGGAGACTTTCTCAAAGAGATGTTTGGTGGTTTTTGTCCCCACTCCCTCTTTTGTTCTAATTATGTTTTTGCTAATTGTTGTTTTTCTTTCAATTTAAATATTGTTTTCTTTGACTTCATACAATATATGAGGTTCATTGATTGAAAAATGTTTGGAATAAAAACACAACCTAACAAGTGTAACGTGAAAATATTCTGAGGTAATAAGCGCCTCATGCTTTTCTTGAAAGATTCTATAACAATTGCATCTGATTTATTTTTTCTTGCTTCTTTCCCTTTTCAATGAACATGAAAATTGCATATAGCAAGAAACGTCTAAAACAACTTGAGGTTTCTCTTCTGAAGTTATGTTTCAGAATCACAACCTCCATTTCAAGGACCATAGCAATTAGATTTCTCCGAATGATTCACTAACAACTAAAAAATTAGGAGAAATTACACTTTATCATTCTAAATTGTACTCCATTACTTACCCACCTAAACTATAGGGATGCACACTTACCCCCTAAACTATTACCCCTTGCATACTTTGCATCCCACCATTAACTAAACCGTTAACTTGGATGGAAATTAGGTTCATGTGCAAGTCACATGACTTTTGAGTACATGGCATCCAATTAAAAGACAGAATTGCCCAAGTCTCTTAAAACATCCAATTAAAAGTCCCTTACGGTTATATTCAGTTCTTCTCAAGCTCAAAGTTCGATTGGGAACAACTTATTTAACCGAAATTGAAATTTTTTTGTTGAAAGTACTATAGATAAAACTAAAAGTTAGTTAAAATAGTATAGTGAGACTCATAAATAGTATCAAAAAGTGCAATGGGCCTATAAATCGTAACAAAAATAAGCTAAAAAATAAAAAATACAGGCTTTCTAAACTAATGACAAACACAACCTCAGTCTCTCACTTCCTCTCAGTGTCTAGAGTCTTCTTCTCCCACTATTGCTTTCATCAACTACACAGGTTATGGTCTTCCCAATTCAAACCAAAGTGCGACATTTCTATGGCTGTCGTTAGCAAAACTTTCCCACTTTGCCTGTCACACCCCGAACCCAAAAGGGTCCAATGCATGAGAAATACATCCGAAGGGTACCTATAGATTTTTCCTTTTTGGCAAATCAAACTATAGGAGATCTTTATTTTCCTTTCTTTTCCCAAGGATAAGAATATACAACCATATTAAAATCTCCACATTACAAGTCAGAGCTCTATAACACTTTTACGAACAATAACTAAAAATCATGTGCCTCCACATAATACATGAATATATTACAAAACTCTGACTAAATTACACACAAAATCACGATCTTATCAAGAATAAGGACCTTATCATCAAGTCTAGGCCTACCACGCCAAGGGCTAACAAACCTCAAGCGATCTACCTCCAATAAAATTAATTAAGGTCTCATTGAATATAGTAAGATCGAGTCACCAACCATTTATAGAAAAAGTCTCCAATATAACGTAGCACTCTAACGCTCAGTAAGTAGCAAAATTAATGGGAGTGGGGGAATAATAATATGATATGACAAGAATGATTGAATATTGAAACACACAATTTCTCAAAGTAGATACCTTGAAACTATATACTATAATCTGTGAGCACTAACAATATAATTTTCAAAGCCATAAAATCTAACATATGGTAATTTATCACAAATATACCATAACACCACATAGACCGGTCAAGGGATCCACTCATTCATAACTGGCATGATACTATCCTCTTTGGTATGCAGACTCTTGGCCCTATGGATAGCAGCCTCACCCATACCCTCAAGGTTTTTCTCTCCCCCCATGGGCAGCAGAGAGAGTGCGTCAAATAGGACCTCTCTTGCATGTGGTCTCTTGGCCCTATAGGCAGCAGCCTTACTCACACACAAGCAAGGAACCTCTTTCCCCCATGGGCAGCAAGGAAGAACGTGTCATCCAAAGTAAAAGGGCACTAACTTGGATTTGATTTTGTTGTCACAAAGACTACGGAAACCAAATTGAGTGATCACTGGGAAATCACACATGGCATGGTGTTAAAACCATATAAAAAGCTCACAGGTATACATTTCCTTTCAAATACATAGTTTATAATCAGGTAGTTTTGGAAAAACCTTAAATAATCTAATTTCCACAAAGTTTGTAAGGTTTTCAACTTTATTCTTTTCAAAAAGATTTTCTATCAATTTCCTATATAACAAGACAAGATAAGCATCTTTAAATTTTCTAATATACCACAAAATCCAAAATTTTCTTATCAAAGATTAAATAAAAAGATGCTTATTTTTCCATATCAACAAATTCATGCACTTCCCCAAATGTAGTACCAAATATGATGCATTTTCATATATAATCATATATATATATATATATATACACATATATTAAGGTTACAAGACAATAGTTTTTAGGAAAAATATAGTTTCCATAGGTAGTTTCCAAAAGTGTGTCTAACCCAAAAATAACATTAATGTAACATGGTTATTTTATCAAAAATCCTATTAAAAAGCTACTTACCTTGCAACCAGCAAAAAGTCTAATTCTCCAAGCTCCAAAGGAGATTAGCTAGAACCTCAACAATATCAAACAAACCTAACACAATAAGCATAAAGCTTAAAATTGTATCTAGTTACAATTTAGGAATTGTCAAATAAGCACTTAATTAGGCAAGCCTAGTATTTAACCTCATTAATAATAATATATTCCACTTCCAAAGTTTCTCAAGAAATTGATTTACAAGGCATAAACTACAATTTATAAAGTTAACCCATTTAATATCATCTCCAACATTATGACTAGCTTCCATAAAATTTACACTACATCAATAAGAGACCTATGAAAGCAAAATCAAAATATCCCCCAAGACAAGAAATTTAGAACTTCAACTAACTCCAAATAAACCCAATAGCAATGGAAAAATTGGATTTACCAACCATCACATGTTATAACTCAAAACCCTCAAATTTTCCACCATACATGAACCTTAGGTAGTCATCTTAGCACAAACCATAAACCCACTCATCAAATAATTCCACAAATACAAAACCCATACATATAAACACATAAATATCACTTCTAATACTCATAAATCGCATGGATATCATTATCAAAGCTTAGACTAAAGAGCCTCAAGCAAAAGCATATAAACCCACCAAAAATTAGAAATATTTACCTCAAATAAAAGATGTGAAGGTGCGTAGAAGTTCCTAAGGATTTTCTGGTGATCTTGTCGGAAAAATGATGATGAAAATGGTGGTGTAGGGTCACGTTTTTCAGGCCCACGCCCAAGATGCATGTGACCTTAGACTAGTGAGCCCGGTACAATGAATTTGTAGAGAGTGGGCCAAAGAGCTAGGCCTTGGTGTATGGACGCCGGTTATCATGGTGTTCTCCATGGACCGAGTTTACCAGAGAGAATTTGGTCCTTGGCATGATCCGAGGAGCTTTTTCTGGTGCCTCTGGTGTGTTGGGGGGTCTCCGCTCTGCCCCTTTCTGTTTCCCTCACCTCCTTTTTTATAGTCGTTTTCTTCCTCCTGAATGGGGTCTCTAAGGTAGGTACTTGTCCCATCTGCCATTTTCTCTAGTTGTTGGGAGTGGTTGTAAAGACAGAAAAGTATGGTCGTGTTAGGCTTAAGACATTGAATGCAATAATGGTAGCCTTCCCCTCAGATACATTTGCTTTCTCCGTTGTCCTTTTCTGCTTTAGTACTTTTCCTCCCCTTTATCCTCAACTACATCCATGTTGAGGAGGATTCTCACCATGGCCAAAGAGTGGTTTTTCCTTGGGTTGGGCCCTAGGCCTAATGCAGACATTGACATGGGCCTTCGGGTCTTTTACCCCCTACAATAGCTCCTCAAAATCCTGCTGTCTGGCTCCTCAGACAGAGAGGAAGGTTTTGGTGACATCGGGCCTCAGTCATGGCCTGTCAAGTCTTGTCCTTCATTAATGCTAGGGCCTCTTTGTTTGCTTGAGGTGCGTTCCTGGCTGTGAGACATTCTTTTAGTTTATTTAAGCCGCGTTCCTGTCATTTCGGTACATGAGGCACGCTTTAATTAGGGTTTCTTCACGAGGTGACACAAATCCAACGGCTAAAGGCTACTTTGGAAATTGAGCGAGATTTATCTCGTTTGTCACTCCTTGGAGATTTGGACGAATTAATTGTCTTTAGGCTTGCCTCCTATATAAGACACATGGGGGGGGGGGGGAGAGATTGTTCCCCTTTATTCGCAGACCCTTGAGTTTTTAGGTTTCTAACTCTCCAAATGTTCCCAAAATCCCCACTATGAGTGTGATTGAGATTTAAGGAGTGAAATGGTTAAGGATAGGGTGAGGGTGAAGGAACCAACCCTCCTTCAAAAGCCCTGGGTGTCTCCGAGATTCAGAATGACCTAGTCAAGGCAAGGGAGACAAAGGCTAAAGATATTTCTTCCGCTCGATAGGACAAGAAAGGAGTCTTTTCTTCCTTCAGCCAAAATCCGAAGTAAGTGGAGGTCGCATCAGATTTTTGGTGCGACAACACGGGACTTCCATCTGGTGCTGTGTGTTACACATATGAGGGCTTGGACTTCCCATTGCCGGTACCATCCATACTTGCTCGATTGCTGCTAGAGCGATACTCGCTCGATTACTGCTAGAGCAAGTATGGGGATTTAGCGTCCCTACTTTTTCTTCTCTTCTATCGCTAGTGCCATCCATACTTGCTCGATTGCTATTGGAGTAAGATTAAGGATTTATCGTTCCTGTGTACTGCTTTTTGTAGTTAGCTTCTGATATAGGCTTGTTTAAGCCTTTTTATGTACATTGTATTTCTTCTTTATCTAATAAAGAAATGATTTTACTTCATTTTGTGTATCTTTTCTTTTCTGCAATAATTATTTTGTGGGTGGTTGTGCTGGTGTCTTTTCTTTCGAATAATACTTAGAATCGATGCCGTTGATAGTAAAGAATTGTCACCCTGAACTTATCGAAACTGAACGGGCAAAACAACACTGACTTTAAGCAAGTTAACTACATAAGGCTAACGAAGAAAACAACCGCATGTTTTGTACTGTGAACAGGGTGACCGCCTGAGGATGTGTAACGTAAAGTAAACTGTTCGAAGGGGTCGCCAAGTACCAGGGTTCTTTTCCATGTTCCCGATGACACTTATAGCTTTAACTTGTTTTAGGCGTCTGGTCCGAGGACCGAGGCATGACTGGACCTAGCCTAAACACTTAGAAAGGTACCACTGCGAGTTAGTTTGTACAAAACCGGATGTCCGAGGACCACGCAGGATCTCTGTTCTGTCTAAGATTTGGGCCTTTCTTGAGGTAGCTAGTTTCCCATAGGTTGGAGTCCGAAGACCATGCAAGACCTTGGTTCTGTCTAACACTTAGACTTGTGGAGTGACTAGTTTCCCCATAGGTTTGAGTCTGAGGACCATGTAAGACCTTGGTTCTGTCTAACACTTAGACTTGTAGAGTGACTAGTTTTCCCATAGGTTTGAGTCTGAGGACCATGCAAGACCTTGGTTTTGTCTAGCACTTAGGCTTCTTGGAGTGACTAGTTTCCTCATAGGTTTGAGTCCAATGACCATGCAAGACCTTGGTTCTGTCTAGCACTTAGACTTGTGGAGTGACTAGTTTCCCCATAGGTTTGAGTTCGAGGACCATGTAAGACCTTGATTCTATCTAGCACTTAGACTTGTGGAGTGACTAGTTTTCCCATAGGTTTGAGTTTGAGGACCATGCAAGACCTTGGTTCTGTCTAGCACTTAGATTTCTTGGAGTGACTAGTTTTCCCATAGGTTTGAGTCCAAGGACCATGCAAGACCTTGGTTTTGTCTAGCACTTAGCCTCTTGGAGTGACTAGTTTCTCTATAGGTTTGAGTCCGAGGACCATGAAAGACCTTGGTTCTGTCTAGCACTTAGGCTCTTGGAGTGACTAGTTTCCCCATAGGTTTGAGTCCGAGGACCATGCAAGACCTTAGTTCTGTCTAGCACTTAGACTTGTGGAGTGACTAGTTTCCCCTTAGGTTTGAGTCCGAGGACCATGTAAGACCTTAGTTCTATCTAGCACTTAGACTTTTGGAGTGACTAGTTTCCCCATAGGTTTGAGTCCGAGGACCATGCAAGACCTTGGTTCTGTCTAGCACTTAAGCCTCTTGAAGTGACTAGTTTCCCCATAGGTTTGAGTCCGAGGACCATGCAAGACCTTAGTTCTGTCTAGCACTTAGATTTCTGGAGTGACTAGTTTCCCCATAGGTTTAAGTCTATGGACCTTGCAAGACCTTGGTTCTGTCTAGCACTTAGGCCTCTTGAAGTGACTAGTTTTCCCATAGGTTTGAATCTGAGGACCATGCAAGACCTTGGTTCTGTCCAACACTTAAGGCTTTGGAGTGACTAGTTTCCCCAAGGGCATATAAAGCATAAGTGGGAGGGTTACTTAGGCGATGTGGGACAAAGGTGTAAAGCCAAAAAATGGTGAAGATCCTGGACTCCCACCCCTTCGTGACAAATCCGTGAGGGCTTGGCTCCCCAAAGCGGACAAACACTGCTTAATGGCAGGGCGGAGACCCCCCAACACACCAAAGACACCAGAAAAAGCTCCTTAGATCATGTCGAGGACCAAATTCTCTTTGGTAAATTCGGTCCATAGAGAACACCGTGATAACCGGCGTGCATACACCAAGGCCTAGCTCTTTGGCCCACTATCTACAAATTCATTGTACTAGGCTCACTGGTCTAAGGTCCCATGTATCTTGGGCTTGGGCCTGAAAAACGTGACCCTACAGGTGGTATGGAGGTACTAGTGGGAGAGTGAGGCAGTGGAGAGGAGTGTTAGACAGAAAATGAAAAAGAAGAAAAATAAAGAAAGGATAAGTGAGGAGAAGTGAGGAGCTTGGCCGATCAAAGAGACAAAGAGATGAGTGAAATTGAGTGGTAGGAAATGATGTGGTAGGTAAGGCATGTGTAGTCCTAAAAATATCCAACCAAAACCTTTTTTTTTTTTTTTGTCTGATTGGGACGTTACATTGCCCATCATCGTTTGGCTATGTATACCACTTTTTTTAATTTTATTATTTTTCAGGTCAATGAATATGAATTACTGAGTTTGAAAGCTTGAATTTTTACCATTAATTGGCTTAGATTTTTAAAATTAAAATTGATATTTGATTTGGGTTTTTAATCTTTTTATCTGGGTTTAAATTAATTTGTAGAGTTGGATCAGTTGGGTGTTGTAAGTGCTTGTTAAAGCTCTATTTTCCTCTATGGGAAAATACCCAGAAAAGTTTTCAATGAAAAACTGGGTTTGATAAGACTGTTTAAGGAAGAAAATAGTAACTATGTTAGATAAGACTGTTTAAGGAAGAAAATAGTAACTATGTTAGATAAGACTATTAAAGCTCTATTTGCCTTCTGTGGAAGTTAGGCTCTGTTTGCATTTGGAGTTGTTGAAACTTGGAAGGAGCTATGGTTATTGTATAGCGAAGAAAGTAGTATTAAATGACTTTACCCTTTTGGTGTTCATTCATTTTTTTATTTGTAAATATTCTTACCTTTTTTGGTTGATGAGAAGTTCATCTTTGTAGTTGATGAGAGCAAGAGATTTGGACTAGGGGAGCGAAGCGAGAGACAGAGACCGTGGAGAAGAAGATGCCTAATAGTGAGGGACTGTATCTGTTTATAAGATAGTTAATAAGGGGCAATTCAGTATTTTTGTTATTGCAACTGTCAATTGACTTGCACAAGTCTAAATTTTGTCTAAATTAATAGTTAACTAAATCGTGGGTCTAAAGTGTGCAAAGAAATAGTTTAAGAGGGTAAATGTGCATTTGCATAAAATGAGGTATAGTTTAAGGTGGGAAAGTGTAATTTTTCAAAAAACTAAAAATATTACAACTAGAACGAGAAGAAATAGAAACTTATAGTGGTGTATATCCAAAAGAGCCTAACTCTTGGATATACAATACAGGTTTTAAACTTCTTTAACTCACACTCATATTCTAATGTGGGATTAACCCAATGTAAGTTTCTTTAAAAAACCTTCTCCCCCTCTCCCCGTTTGTGTATGTGTAAAAGATACTTAGTATTCTCAAAAGAAAAAATAGTGGGTTAATCCCACATTGGAAAATGAGTATGAGTTAAAGAGGTTTAAAGCCTGTGTTGTGTATCCAAGAGTTAGGTCCTTTTGGATATACACTATTATAAGTTTTTTTAAAAACCTTCTTCCCCTCTCCATGTGTGTGTGTTAAAAATATTTAGTATTCTCAAAAGAAAAAAGAATGAGTTAATCTCACATTGGAAAATGAGCGTGAGTTAAAGAGGTTTAAAGCTTATGTGGCTAACGGAACAATGACTTGGCATTTTTTTTTTAATGACATGGGATTTTTTAATTAAAAAAATTAAAAAAACTAGTTTCTACCTAAGTTTTAGCAAACTGACCCAGTTGCAGTTTGAAGCCATCAACGTCTTTGTCAACTATAGCTTCCAAAGCCGAACTGAAGGAATTGTTGGAAACTATAGTCACCAATCTTCCATTGGAGAAAAGCTCAAGGTCTTCAACAACAACAAGATTCCTATTTGGGTTGTTAAGGACAGCGAATATACTCAATGCTTCCAAAGCTTGCAGAGCTGCATTAGAGAAGTAGATCGAATTGCAACTCGAGCAAGCCACACTAGACAACCTTTTGATAGAATTTGTTTGGTTTGAGATTCACGTCGGAGGCATCATTTGTAGTGATGACGAGATGTAGACCTCTATGAAGACTCTACTGGATCATATCGTAGGTCTGCTAGATGCTAATGCACCGGTGCAATTATTACCATAAGAAACTGGGGCTCAAATTACGTTATAATTTATGAGAGCACACACATAATTAAGGTGAAATGAAAACTGAAAAAGCTTG
Organism: Quercus lobata; assembly: GCF_001633185.2. Lineage (NCBI taxonomy): Eukaryota > Viridiplantae > Streptophyta > Magnoliopsida > Fagales > Fagaceae > Quercus > Quercus lobata. The sequence goes on from NC_044907.1 coordinate 50,845,323, forward strand.
ACCTGAGGGCTATTTCTCACGCCGTTGCATGTGAAGCTTTACCGATGGGTTTATATCGTCTCAGACGGACCCTTGTACCAAAATGGCAAGTGGTCAATGGAGGGTCAAAGCTAAAATAATGTCACTTCAGAAATATATGGCTTTTTTTTTTTTTTTTTTTTTTTTTTCACTTTTATTTTTGCTAAGCAGAACAATGAGGATTTTGTGCAAGCATTGAATGGCTAAACTATGGACCAAACATTGAAACGTACGTCTCTACAAAAAATATTTGAACAATTGTATAGTGGCAGAGTTAATGTAGTTTTAAAAAGGTTCAGTTGAGAAGATCGGATTGCAACTCGAGTAAGCCACACTAGACGACTTTTTGATAGAATTTTTCTGGTTTGAGATTCGTGTCAGAGGCGATCTCTAAAAAGAACCGTCGATCAATTTTTTGAAATCTGACTCCGTTGTTTCCGTCTTCGCTGGTTTGGTTTGTTTCTTGTAATCCATCGACGAAATGGCTTAAGATTAGACATGGCAAAACGGGTCAGACCCGTTTTGACCCGACCTGTTTGACCTGCAACCCGTTTGACCCGTAACCCAATTGACCCGTTTAAAAATGACCCGTTTTAACCTGTGACCTGTTTTGACCCGCGACTCGATTGACCCGACCCGAACCCGAACCCGACCCACATGTTTTGCCACGTTTACCAATGTTGAGTAGATTTAAATTGAGGTGTAATTTTTATAAAATATTTACTTATTCTTTTTTACTTAATATGTTATGTACTCCATTATAGTTTGTCATTTTTTACTTGCTACCTTTATTTTCTCTTCCTACTTTAAATAGATTGAAGATTATACCAAGATTAGTTTCTAGAAAGCTGGAACAAGAGGAGTTGCACCAAATTTGGGTATCAATTCAAGTGTTTAGTGGTAATTGGTAACAATATCATTAGTGAGAATCTAATCACAATTAAGGAACTCATAAACAATTGACAAATTGCATCTATTTCCAAAAAAAAAAAAAAAAAAATTGTTTGAAAAATACGGGTCAACTCGACCCGACTCAACCCGCGACCTGTTTGACCCGCAACCCGATTGACCCGACATGAACCCGACCCGACCTGCCCGTTTTGCCATGTCTACTTAAGATCCTCTCAAAGCAATCAATGTTGTAGTGAGTTTCATTCAGATACGAATAGCTTAGGATCAAAAGGTTGTCTAGTGTGGCTTGCTCGAGTTGTAATCCGATCTTCTTCTCCAATACATATCTACAAGCTTTGGAAGCGTTGAGTATATTCGCTACCCTCAACCACCCGAATAGGAATCTTGTTGCTGTTAAGGACCTTGAGCTTTTCTCCAATGAAAGATTGGTGACTATAGTTTCCAACAATTCCTTCTATTTAGCTTCGGAAGTTGTAGTTGACAATGATGTTGATGGCTTCAGATTACAACCAATCAGTTTGCTAAAATCATAAGTGGAAACTAGTTATTTTAATTTTTTTAATTAAAAAATGTCATGTTATTAAAAAAAATGCCAAGTCATTATTCCATTAGCCAAGTAAGTAACACCACTAACGACAGTTAGTAAAAGGACTAATACAACTTGTTAGATTCTAAAAAATTAGGAACTAATGTATTAGAACTTCAATATGTATATGTTGGCAAACCATGATGAAAATGTTTAGTCTAGATTTAGGTTGCTCAAAGTGTGTGTATGTGTAAAGTTGGAATTGAGTAACGGTAGGAAATTACTATTCAATTTCTGCAAGGCTCGATCAATTGAAAATTAGACTCGATTGATCGAAGCTCGTGCAGATTGTTTTTTTGCAGAATTTTCCAACTCAGCCCAAGCCCATATGACATATAGGGTTTTATGTTTTGCTTTAAGTATAAAAGGAAAAACTCTAGCCATGTTTTAAAGGTGGTTGATATGCTGTGTGTGTGAATCTCTTGTGAAATCTAGAGGTGTTTACTTTCATACTTACTTAGGGTTATCAAGATCAAGATTGATGTTGAAATCTTGGTGATCTCTTCAGTTTCTGTTTCAAGAGCTTAAAGAAAAACCCAAGTGGGACTACTTGTGGTTGCTGTGGATCAAGGAAAGAAGTAATTCGTGGACCCGGAGCTATCATGTGGTTGTGGTAGTAAGTTTTCTACTCGAGGTAGCAATAGGATGTTAGTGGTTTAAGTCGCTATTGTAAAACTTAAATTCTTTCATAGTGGATCTGTTTTACCTTGAGGATAGTTAGGTTAAATCCTCCCTAGGTTTTTTACCAGTTTGGTTTTCCTAGGTTATCATATTGTTGTGTTCTTTATTTTTTGCATTGTTTACATGATATGATTTACTTGTGTTAACCTAAATTTGAATAATTTAGCTAAGTAATCACTTGGCTAAATAACTAGGTTAAACAACTTGTGTTTTAAGGGGTCTAAAAATGTGCACAACTCATTTTTTAAACTTAAGGGACCAATTGTGCTCAGTTGAAACTTGAAGGATCAATTGTGCACATTGGATAAATTTGAGGGATCAATATTGTAGTTTCGCCAAAAATCTAAATCAATTGATACAGTCACTCAGCTCTGTTGAAGCTGGCATACGAAAGGATACCTCAAGAGAATCGACTTCTCACATCGGATCTTTGGTGGCCTGTCTTGTGAGCCTTAACGCCACAATCCTGCTCAACCTTCGAACCTCGAACCCCATGAATCAAGCCTTTACATCAATGAGAGGCCACTAGAAACCTTTAATGAATTGCACCCAACAAGGCCTTGGCCAGTAATGATGGCCAATTCAGAACTTGAGAAGAAAACAATGTTTTCCTTAATTAGTACTGATCATGTCAATCTAGAGAGACTCAACTGCCTTCCTAGACATGCTCCACGAGACCGTAATTTTTCATAGCCCTTGGAAAAGTATGCTAAAATAATTACATTGAGTATCCACTTCATGACATAGATCTAGGCCCAAGGATCCATAATAGACCATCTGTCCATTCCTCATATTAGTTTATGTCTTCAAAAAAAGGGCAACGGTTGGATCCAGTTCTCGTGTATTAGACTTTTTAAGATGTGAACACATGACAATTATTTGACATATATTCAAATTCCATGAATCTAGTACACAGAAACACCGAACCCAAATTGGTTCCTCAAAAAGAATGATTGTATCGAATAGATAAACTGGCATAACCACTTGATTTATGAGTCACAAAACAAAACTGAATCAAATTAAGTGGTCTTCTCTATCCACTCATGTCAACCCATTGAGACACAATTACTTTCCGAGACATGCTTTATGAGACTGTTTTTTCATGGCCTTGGGAAAAACATGCTAAAATAACAATATTAAGTACCAGTATAAGACAAAGTTCTAGGTCCAAATGGCACGTAATAAACCATTTATTTGGTCCATTAGGTTCACACAATGACAGAGCAGCGATCCATCGAGTCATTCTTTTAATTGCTTTACTATATAGTACATAGGTGCTCTTCAACTTAAACAAAACCCTTGTGCTCCACTAAATTAGCCTTATATCATACCAACCCCATAAGAACTAGAAAAAGCCATACGATGGGGATCATCTCTGTTGCACATATAGCTAAACACGTCTTCTCTCTCTCCAACTACACCAAATTTCTTCTCTTTGGCTTTATGATTATAATGGAAGAACTTGTTATGCATTATTGCTTTAATATTAAGTGAAATAATTATGGTTGTCAAAATCGCGATCTGAATCGTAGGATTGCACGATTTTATGATTTTACGATCCCACCCCACCAAAACGTTTAGGATTACATTAGGATCATAAAAATGGTAGGATCGTATAAGATTGTAGGATCGTATGGGATCCTACCAAAAACATAAATTTTTGGTTTTTATTTTTTTTATGGGATAAATTTTTTGTTTTGATGAAACTATAAGGGTTTTTTTTTTGGTGATGGTATGACTTTTTATTTTATTTTAATTTTTTTATTAAATTATGTTAACCTAAGCAAATGTTTTCTAGTTTCTAGTTCACTTGTAATCAAAATGAAGGAATGCTTCATCATTTCTAAATGAAGATTTTGAAGTTGGCTTTGCTTCCTTTTAAGCTATAATGTTGTTAAATTTTTTTGATCAATATACTAATTTGTATTCTAATATTACTAAAATATTTTTTTTATATATAATTTTATCAATTATGCTTGTATTTGTATATTGATTGATTGATTTTTTTGAGCATTCTCTTTAATTGTTGTTGAGTAGTATGACTTGAATAGTTGGGTGTGAAATTTTATTTTGATGTCATTTTTAGCTCTAGTATAAAAATATATAATGTATACATAGATGAAAAAATGGATAATAATGATTAGGAATTTAGGATAGTAGTTATAAGAACCTTAGAATGAGAATAATTAAATGTTCACTTAAATATATTTGTTTCGTTAGTATAGAGTTAGCGCTATATGACATGCAAATTACATTATATGATGCAAATCCTAGTTTTTTATGAATGAATTTATAATTTACATGATTATTCAACATACAAAATTATTAACAATGTGTTTTTTGCTTTAAATCTGAAAATATGTAGGATTTTATGATTCACGATTCGATCCTATGATCTACGATCCCACCTACCTTTAATGATCCTACGTAAGATCCCAATTTTGACAACCTTAGATATAATATTAATGTGTAATGAGTAATAATGATAGTTTATAGTTATATATTTCTTATTACATATTCACTTTACACACACTAAAACATGACTGAAATTGTTAAATCATATTTTTAAAATATGATTTCCCTAAAATCGTGTTTAAATACTGAATGTTTAAATAGTGTGTAAAACACCTTGAACGTTTAAACCCCCAAATTACAAATTACCAATTCAAGCTTATTATCAAACAATGTATGTGTAGAATATGAACATAAGCTTAAAACAAAATTGATAAAACAATCTAAACCAAATAAAATCACAACCACAATAGAAATTAAATGGCAAAGATTAAGGGAAGAGAGATGCAAACATAAAGATAACACAGCGATGTGTTATCGAAGAGGAAACCGAAGTCCTCGGCATAAAACCTCTCCGCCGCCCTCCAAGCGGTCAATAACCCACTAGAGAATGAAGTTGGGATACATGAACAGCAGAAGACCCTCCAAGCCTAATCTACCCAGTGTACCTAAGCACTTCAAGCTTTTTGCTCCAATGAGGTTACGTTGAACCTTTGTCTTCTTTAGTTTATCGGATTCTGCTATAGCCCATAGCATCAACCAATATCAATTGGTCCCTTCTTAACTGCTTTCCAAGCACTAAACAGCCTCTTCACAGATATGGGTGTGGTGAGAAAATATTTTGGCTAATGTGCTTCTCAAGGATCTAATAATGGAGAAGGTGAGAGTAGAGGAATTTGAAGAATTAAAGGATGAAGATTGTGGATGAGTCAATTTTTTTTTCTCTCAAAATTCTCTCTAGAAGCTCTCTACATTTTATAGGTATAAGGGTCTATATATAGTAGGGTGTGTATGGAATGTGAAGAGTCAGTTTTGTAACAAACAGGGTGTTCTGGTGACTTGGCCTCGCGACTTGACTGAGTTGCGAGTCCGAGTCGTAAGCTAATTGCTTGGCCAGTTTGGAAGATTTGTCCTGTAGTGCAACAGTTGGCATGACTCTTTAGCTCCACTGCAGGCTTCACACGTGTGCCTGCTTTAGCAACTTGCCAGTCGCGAGGCCCTACTGAGTTGCACACTTTTGAGCTTTTTCTTCACACTCTCTCACACATTTCCCTTACATGATTCCCACCTAAATGCAGGGTTTCTAAATGCTAAATTACTAGCAAATTGGCATGGAATAAAACTAACAAAATGGTTGATTAAATTTAACCTTACAATCTCCCCTTTTGGCTATTCCGTGAGAAAACCCTAAAACAAACTCTAGACTTAACATGTGAATTGGGAACATTTGAACAAAACTCACTCACACCTAACTTCAGAATCTGTGTAGCTCTTGAACCATAAGTATAGGTATCTCTTGAAAAACAATAACACAATATGACCATTGTATGCAGAAAACTTGTAATGCATATGGAGCAAGCACAATACGATCAAGAAAAATGAAATTAAGAAATAAACCATGGCTTGACCAAAAACGAACAATCACTATAAATAGTGACCACAATGCTTATTCACACAAGGAATGAACATCCGAATATGCAAGCTAATAAGCTCAATGCAAAGTATCACTTGCATGTCCAACACTCAACTAATGCAACAACACAAGGTAATTCATTAAGGATATAAAATCCAACAAAAGGCACAAGAGTGATGTACTTAAAGAAAATGCATAACATTTAACAACAAGTACTATACTACAAAGCATGGGTACAAAATAAATACTGAATTTAAACTTATATATATAAACTAATGTACCACAAATTTCAAAAGTACTAAAAACATCCATGAATTTAAACCAAGAAATTAACCAAAGTGTTTAACATAGTATGTAGCAAACCCATAATTAAAAATTATCCAAAATTTAACACCAAAACACATAAATAACATAAAGTAAACATTGCTAAAATTAAATTTTTGGCATGCTCCCCCTCAAAATGGTAGTCCCCTTCAAGAGCTACCTTCCAAAAATCTCTCCCTTTTTGACCGGAATAGCCAAAGGGTTATTGCTGGGTGGTGAAATTATCAAACTTTGCTGAAAGTAGGTTCATCTAATGTTGGAGAGTAGCCAGCCTGTTAGATTGCTCATTTTGGACATCTTTAAGCCCATTAATCCTCTCAAGGATGATCTGGAATGCATCTGAAGGCACAGCTGATGAAGATGAAGCTCTACTCCTCTTGCCACGGCCTCTTGAGCTTGAGGGTTGTCCTTCAGCCTCTATCTCAGTCTCCATTGGTTCGCCTTTTTCTTGATCACCCTCCTCTTCATCACCCGGAAGTCGAACTCTTATCTTTGTAATAGTTAAAGTGTTAATGGCTGAGAGAGTAGGCATGGGGTTGATATCTTGAGGAATTTCCACACTCTTTGCTCTAAAAAGCCTCATAAGTAGGCTAGGGAAGATCAGCTTTGCCCTGGAAGTTGTTTTGGTCTCATTAGCAATAATAAAGAAGATGTGAGCACTTATATCAATATAGGTGTTCTCCTTGAGCTCCATGAGGAAAATGGCTCTAGCATTGTTGATTGTGGTCATCTTCTTCACTGGGTATATAGGTTGAACATCATGATTACAGTAAGGCATCTCATATTAGCTGCAAAGGTAGTGGTGTTGAGGCATCTCCCCTCTCTAACTCCACCAATATGAGTTTGGACAATTTCTATAGATAGCATCCTGTTCTTGTAGTGTGTGAAATCCTTAAACCCCAGCACCTCATCAATATCATCCAAGTCTATGGTAAACTCATGTCCTCGAATCTAGCACGTGATCTCATCCTCTCTTAACACAGCATTAGCATAGAACTCCCTAATCAGAGGTTCACATACTCTAAGCAAATCACTTAGTAGCTTGTTCCAACCCTTGTCCTGAAGGCAACTAGGAATGAATGTGTCCCTCAAATCTACCAAATCCACAAATCTCTCTTGGATGATAGGTGCCTTCAAGTAGAGCTGAGTGTACCTCTCAAATGTTGGGGAGACCTGAACTTTGTTTTATCCATCTTCAACCTCTTGTCACCCTTCTTGGTAGTAGTCTTCTTTGTAGGAGTCATCTGCAAAACCACAGCAGCAAAGCCCACAAAAACAGAGCACAATAGATGGAAACTCAAAAATTAGTAACAAGTTAGTAGCACTGAAAAGAACAAAGAATAATACCAAACAATTAATTAGTCTATATTCAGTTCAAAATCAACATGACATGAGATAACCCAAAGCAGAAGAACACAATACAATTTTATCACCAATTCTAAAGCATAGCACAGTGTGACAGTGTGCACAGAAACACAACATAAACAACCTAGGGTACATAGCCAAACACATAAACTAATATGCACTAAGCAAACATTGTGAACCAAAGACACTCACAAATAGTGTGAATCTCAAAATCCCGAAAATTTAAGCACATGTCTATAAGACATATCTCAATGGGTATGATATGCTCAACACAAGACAGATCAGTTGATATACTCAAGGATGAAAATCAATCATGATAATAAGAGCATCTAGCATCCTAAAAACAAAATCAACAAAACCTAAACACCCAAACTCAACAAACACGAACCCAACCCATATCCAAATCATCATATATCACAAATCTTAATAACAACTCACAAATCCAAGAAAACAAGGTGATAAACATGAAATATTTAGTGAGAATAAGAAAACCCATACCTTTTTCTTGAATATTGAAGTAGAAATGATGAACAACAATGGTGGTTTTTGTGAGAAACACTGTGGATTTGAGAGAGATATAAACAGGGAAGACAATGAACAGTCACAAAGTTCAATGGAAAACTCAAAGGTTTTAAAAACTATCCAATATATGCAAAACATGCGTTTTTCGCAACTAACCTAAGTCACGTGCAAGTCGCCAGGACAAGTCGCCAAAAACCTTAGAGACAAAATTTTGAAAAATTTGTCTAAGTGTTTTTCGTGACTGGAAGGTTCACCCGTGAGAAAGTTGCGAAGGGAGCCACGAAAACTTCTATATATCCTCGCGACTAGAGCTTCCATTCGTGAACAAGTCGCCAAACCGAGTCGCGAGAACTTCCAAAACCCAAATTTTTGAAAAATTTTCTAAGAATTTTTTGCGATTGAGACATTGACCTACCAGTGAGTCATGAAAATCCTCTGTGTAAGCTTGTGATTGGAGACATGTGACTGGTTTGACCCGCGACCAAGTCACCAGAATAGGGCAACACTGTTTTTGAAAATTTTGACATTTTTGCAAAAACAAAATACTTTCCAAAAACAACTAAAACACTCAAAAATCTTTTTGTGTTTGATCAACAAAAATTGAGCATGTGAAACACATTTAATCAACTACAATAACACAAATGAATGTGGCATTCATTGAACATAGACATGTGTGATGTGTGTGGGTACCAAAGATGAGATAGTCCTTACTATAATGTGAAGCTTCAATGATCAATTCAACCAAGTCATACACAATTAGCATGAGGATAAGTGACCAATCTTAATTATAGAAATATGCATATATGACCTCCCACATAAACTTGATTACATAATTTGAAGCTTTTCATTTGGCTCCAACCACATCATAACATTTGATCTTTTTGAATCAAAACATCTCATTTTGAGATCAATACCTAAAATTTTTAATATTTCAATTTGATGAGGTCATACATTTTTATAAAAGTCGCTTTCCCTTTTTTCTAGTCAAATACTAGTATGTGCGATGGCTTTTACAGCTCATTATCTCTTTTCATTTTGAGATTTACATTTGTTGAGCTATTTAAGCAAAGACAATAAAATAAAAAGAGTGGGAAGATATATAGACACAAGTCTATGCATGTCTTAAGATTAACAAAACCATTGACTAATCATTCATGACAAGTTTGAAGATCTATTTACAACAATCACATAGATGTCAATATTTCTCCCACAATGATATGAGTGCATAGGGAATAAGCTACACTTGCAAATGCACAAAGCCATTAGTACAAAGGTACAAGGCAAAATATGCTAGTGACAAAACACAATTATGTCGATCAAACTTTTTGGATTTTCTACTTTTTATGTGTTCTTAGATTTTTGACATAAAAGCAAGAAAAGATTGATCAAAAGCCAATGTAAAAACATTTAAAACAAGTAACAAGGAAAACAAAAAATTTTCAAATCAAGTTAGCAAAAAAAAAAAAAAAAAAAAAAACACACACACATAACCAAGCAAAGTCACAATACATAGGAAGTATTAATGCATGGACATGTTGTAATGCTTATGCATGAGTTCCCTTCTTCACCCACACATCACGTGCGTTTGGGGTGATATCCTTATAGGATTGGGTACGAGTGTTGTGGCTTTCAAACCTTCTGTTGAAGCTTGCCAAACAGATCGTGAATGCATCAATCATTTTCATCACGTCCATCACTTTGGAATCACCATCTCGACCTCTTGATTGGTCAATAGCCGAATTCCTTTTGTCATTTCTTGGTCCTCTTGACCTCTGATCACTTGCATTCTTCAATGCTCTAGGCTTATGACAATTTGGTTTGGTGTTTCCTTGAAGTCCACAATGATGGCAAAAATGGTTTGTTCTCGGACCTCTTTGTGATTTTGGAAGTGATTTCCCTTTGGCTTCAAATCTGACTGTTGATTGGTTATGAGGCTTATTCAACACTCGTTCGTCAGTTACATTCCTCTTCTTCTTTGGCTTCACTTTCTCAGCCTTTGTGATAGCTACCATCAGTTCTTTGGCTTTCATAAACTTTACTTCCTTGGAGATATTGATAGCCAAACTACTATTTCCAGTATATCCCAATCTAGTTCTATCAAAGAAAGGTTTTTGATGAGAAAGTACTTCATCAAGCTTCTTGGAGGAAACTCGCTTTACTTTAGCGTTGGCTTGAACCACCTCAAGCTCAAGAAATTTAATCTTTGAGGAAGCTTCAGTTAGCTTTCCATTCAGCGTCTCTATTTCACATTTGGCCTCCTTAAATCGCACTAGGAGACTTCTATAGTCCTCTGCCTTCTTTATCTTTTCAACGATTGCCTTGGCCGCCCTTGCATATTCTCCTGACTTCTCAAGGAGGGAATTGTAATTCTCTTAAATTCCCACTGTACTTTCATCTTCCTTAACATCGGATTCTTCAACTACTCCCATTGATTCCACCTCACTAAGCTCACCAAGCTCTTCTACAAGCAAACTCAAATCACCCAAAGACTCAACGGGAGCAATAGTCATAAAAGCAGAGTAATTCCCTTCTCCATCACAGCTCTCTTCCAAATCCAAATTGGAAGAGTCCAAATCACTAAGAGTTGTGGCATACAGCTTGCCTTTCATTCTCAAATAATTGGGACATTCTTTCTTGACAAGTCCAAGTTCATTGCACTAAAAGCAAGTGATTCCTTGAGTAGACTGAGATTCCTTCCCATCTTTACTTTTGAAGTTCTTTTTATCCTTTCCAAAACTTGGGAATTTCCCTTTCTTAGAAAATTTTCCATTGTTCTTGAATTTTAAGAATTTTCGGAAATTCTTTACAAGGTATGCAACATCTTTCTCGACAACATCCTCATCCGATGAGTCGTGAGCATTTAACCTTTCATTAATCATCTTAAGAGCAAGGGATTTGCTCTTCCTTTGTGAGGGCAATGACATCTCATATGTATGAAGTGAGCTAATTAGTTCTTGAACTTTGATATTATCAAGGTCCTTACTCTCTTCAATTGTGGTAACTTTTGCACGGAAGCTCTCAGGCAATGATCGAAGTATTTTCCTCATTATTTTTGAGTCCTCCGTTTTCTCACCCAAGTTGAACTTACCAATAACCACCTCATTCAGCTTGCTATAGAATGAGTCAAATGACTCGTCCTCATTCAATTTTAGCTCCTCAAACTGAGTGGTTAGCATCTACAATTTAGTGTCTTTCACTTTCTTTGTTCCTTCATATGTGGTCTCCAATATTTGCCACGCCTCCTTAGCAATAGAGATGTGAGATATCCTGTGGAACTCATCTGGAGATATACCACAAAAAATAGCATTCAAAGCTTTACTGTTAGCGTTAGTTGCCACAAGGGCTGTCTTATCCCAAGTGGATTTAGCAACCTCCAGCCTAGTCCATCCAACATCCACCGCATCCCAAATGGTTTCATCCATTGAACACAAAAATGCCCTCATCCTGACTTTCTAAAAGGCATAGTTGCTACCATCAAAATATGGTGGAGCATTTAAGGATTGAGACTGGTCCATCTTAAATGGGGTCAAGGATCACACTAAGGTAATTAAACCACAGCAACTACACCTGCTCTGATACCAATTGAATGTTCAAATAGTGTGTAAAACATCTTGAATGTTTAGACCCCCAAATTACAAATTACCAATTCAAGTTTCTTATCATAACAATGTATGTACGGAATATGAACATAAGCTTAAAATAAAATTGATAAAACAATCTAAACCAAATAAAATCACAACCATAGTAGAAATTAAATGGCAAAGATTAAGGGAAGAGATGCAAACACAAAGACAATACAATGATGTGTTATCGAAGAGGAAACCAAAGTCTGTGGTGTAAAACCTCTCCACCGTCCTCCAAGCAGTCAATAATCTACTAGAGAATGAAGTTGGGATACATGAACAGTAGAAGACCCTCCAAGCCTAATCTACCCAGTGTACCTAAGCCCTTTAAGCTTCTTGCTCCAATGAGGTTACGCTGAACCTTTGTCTTCTTTAGCTTACCGGATTCCACTGTAGCCCATAACACCAACCAATATCAATTGGTCCCTTCCTAACTATTACCCAAGCACCAAACAGCCTCCTCACAGATATGGGTATGGTGAGAAAAGGTTTTAGCTAATGTACCTCTCAAGGATGTAACAATGGAGAGGGTGAGAGTAGAGGAATTTGGAGAATCAAAGGATGAAGATTGTGGATGAGTCAATCTTGTTTTTTTCTAGGGTTTCTCTCTCAAAATTTTCTCTGGAAACTCTTTACATTTCGTGAGAATAAGGGTCTATATATAGTAGGGTGTGTATGGAATGTGAAGAGTCAGTTTTGTAACAAATAGGGTGTTTTAGCGACTTGGCCTCATGACTTGACTGAGTCGCGAGTTTGAGTCGCAAGCTAACTGTCTGGCTAGACTGGAAGATTTGTCCTATAGTACAACAGCTAGCGTGACTCTTCAGCTATTTTGCATGCTTCATACGTGTACCTACTTTGGCAACTAGCCAACCATAAGCCAGTTGCAAGGCCCTGTTGAGTTGCACACTTTTGAGCTTTTCTTCACACTCTCTCACACACTACCCTTACATGATTTCCACCTAAATACATGGTTTCTAAATGTTGAATTATAAGCAAATTAGCATAGAATAAAGCCAACAAAATGATTGATTAAATTCAACCTTAAAAATACAATTTCAAAAAGTAATTTATACGAACTGTGCAATTATTAAAATTTTCGAAATGGCTTAATGTTGGATTTCTAAACCTTGACTTACTACTCAAAGTGTCAGGTGCATTGATTTGTAGTTAAATTGGTTCCATGTTGGCTTGTTATTACAAAGCAATGAGCAATGTTACGTACACAAAAAAATTGATAACATTTTTTATACCAGTTGATGTGGCAAGTTTGTACTAGTTCTGTTAGGTTCTAAAAGTTTAGAACAATTGACAAACTATGAACACAAACTTGTCTAGATATGGATCTTAGAGTTTATAGGGTTTATTAGATAATGTTCAAGTTGCTGCAAGTTAGAATATAAGAATAAGGAAGCTGCAGGTTCAAGAATTTGAAACATGCCAAGTTTGACCGATTGAGAGAACAGATTTAACCGATCGAAATACGGGTTCTACAAAATTTAATTAAAGCCCATCATCCTGATAAGCCCATTAAGTGATTAGGGTTTCAAATCTAATTCTCCTAGTATTAAGGCACGTTTTGTGATGACTTTGGAGAAGCTCTTTTGAGATCTAAAAGGTACTGTGCATTCTCCTTTTAAAGTCATTACTAGAAATCATTCTCATACCATTAAAACCGATAGATCTAAAGTTGTTGCTACAAGATCAACAACTGTTGATGATCCAAAACTTTTTGAGTGGGATCTCAAAGTCACAAACGTGGGTGTTTGTGTTTAGCAAATTCTAATAGAAGAGTCCATGGAGTCTAAGTTGCATGTGGTCATGTGATTAAGTTCTACATGAGGTAACTTTAGATTTTAGGGAGAAAATCTATTGTAAACTTCCATTCTATCATAGTGAATTTGTTTACCTTGAGGATAGATAGGTTAAAATCTCTCCAGGTTTTTTACCTTGAAACAGTTGGTTTCATTAGTTTTCCTAGGTCATCATATTGTTGTCTTATTTACTTTTCCACACTAAGTAATATGATTGCATGAGTTTAACCTAGATCTGAATAATTAATATGAGCAACTACTTGGTTAATTAACTAGGTTAAACAAATTTGGTTTGTAGAGGTCTAAACAGAACAAACAAGTGGTATTAGAGCGGTTTCACTTTGATTGGATTAACGTCCTGAATGAGATCCTTGATCTCTGTTGTCATGGATAATTTTATGTATCTTACTGCTATGTTTCCATTGATCTTATTGGTGCCTGTGAAACTCTCCATAAGGAATTATCTAAATTTTTGAAAATTGCTAAGAAATTCAAGGAAGAGTTACTAGCTAAACTAGAAAAAGAGGAATTGATTGTGAGATTGGATAAATCTAATAAAAAGAATGTTTTTTTAAGAAATCAATTTTCCTCTCAAGATGAAAAGATGAAAGGGTTGGAACAGGAGTTAGCTTAATCTAAAGTTGAATTGAAAAAATTGTCTCGTACCAAACCTATTGTTGTTGATGATAGATTTGTATTTGTTTCTATTAAGCCTAAAGCTAACAATGTTTATATTCCTCATTTCAAGAGGAATCATAAAGAAAATGCTTATTTTGCTAGGTTAGACAAAGGTAAAAGTTTTAATGTAGACATTGAAGTTTCTAAACCTATGTCTAAACCTCCTATTAGAGAGCAAAATAAATATGTTTTTGTGCCTACTTGTCACCTTTGTGGTGTTGTTGGTCACATTAGACCAAATTGTTCTTTGTTGAGGCAAAAACCAAAATCTGGGACTAGATTTGCTATTAGGAATACTGATGTTCCTAAATTTATTCTTGTTTGTCATTTTTGTGGGGATTTCGATCACATTCGTCCTAACTGTCATAAATTAATTTAAGAATTCTGTGTTTGAGTCTAGGATATGTAATGATATATCTCCTGCTACATGTTCTGATAAATTATTTCATATGATTTTGAAATAAATTTAAGCTTGTTGGCATGTGAAAGGAAATTGCAAGATTTTAGTCTCTCTTAGAAGAAGTGTATAATCCCTCAAATACACTTTGTTTCTCATAAAGCCAAAGATGCATGCTGTATGGTGAGAAAAGACTTGCTAAGATGAGTATTGTTTACTTGTCCCTAATTTAATTCTTTCAATTATTTGTGGACATATTTACATTCTGTTTTTGGCTATTTTGTTTTTAGGTTGTTTTGATTATTATTATTATTTTTTAAAATCCAAAAACATTGAAAATTTTCAAAAAGACAAATTTTATTTTGTCTTTTTAAATTTTTTTTTATTTTTTTTTATTTTTATATTGAGGATTACATGAATATGATATCTCTTTCTGGACTTTGAACATGCTTGATATTATGGAGAAACATAGAAAGTATGTGTTGCATAATTAAGTGCATAAGCTATTTTTGATTTTGTATGAGTATGTATTAGTTTGTATATGTACCCATTGGTTAATTAAGAAATTGATATTTCTTGTTTGTGTACCCTTTATAGCTTAGTTGAGCATTGTTTATGCATTGCGTGTTGTCATACATTGCATTTTTATTTTTATTCATTTAGCATAGTGTGTGCTTTTGTTTTTGGTCATAAAAATTTTAAAAACACAATTTTTTTTTGGTTATTGCACACCATTAAGTGTGTAATTAAGGTTGGATGATGAAATTTGCATTTCATAACTATGTATCTTGTTTATTTTTGATGAGCGTATTTTACACTTTGCTAGTTTGTACTATGTAGTGCTTAATTGTGTGAGTTGTTTAGTCTTTAAACAAATGATATTGATTTTGATGATACATATTTTGCTCACAAGGACTAGAAAATTATAGGAGAAAGGCATAAATAACCATCTCATCACTGTTACTCGTCAATCATGAACACCTGTGTGCAAATCATAAAAGCCGTGCTCAGTAAGGTGTAACACTTGCACAACAAGATAAAATGAGGTGTTATCTTAAACCAAAAAAAGAAAAAAAAAAGAAAAAAAAGAGAGTTTGTAACAAGGGTATTTCTTTTATATCTCCAATATGCCCATGCATGATGTCTTTGATTGTGCTCAAAAAGAAAAATTTTTAAAAAAAATCAGAAGAAAAAGAAAAGGCAAAAAAGAATCAAAATGCTTTTACATGATTGCAAGTGTGTTTTCTAGGAGATGTGAGAGTTATATGATGTAACTTTTTAGTTGATAGTCACTTTCAAACCAATGTAATTGATGATGTAGAAACTTTGTTTAATTACTATCTACATACCACATTTTCTATACTTTGTATACATACTAGTTGCACACACTACACACAAACGTTTGCTAAATTATGTACATATGATTGTGTGTTGACTAATTTGGTCATCTTTAATTGCATATGATATGATGTGTAAATGCAAATTTTTGTTTTGGTAAAAAAGATTTTCATGTTTTAGAAGTTTTAATTATGTGATTTTAACTTCTTGATTGGTTTTGACATTTGCATTTAAGAGGCATCATGTGTTTAAAACTTTTCTGGATCATGTGCATATACATTGAGTCTTAAAAAAAAAAAAAAAAATGCTTTTCAAAGTTATTTTTCTACATAAAATTTCCAGATTTTTTAAGTTTTAAAATTTACATTGTTTGACCTATCGAAAGTCTCTCTCGACCGGTTGAAAATGTTTAGGAAAGACAAGTACATTCCAATCAAGATCTTCTGCCTCTTCTTGCAACTTTTGGGTTAGAAGTATTAGATTAGGATTTGCAATGTATTTCAGCATTTTATTGTAATTGGATTGTTCATGTATTTGAGCATTTCATTTTGTGTGTAAGTTTTGTCACGGATTACCAAATGGGGAGATTGTTAGGTTCTAAAAGTTTAGAACAATTGACAAACCGTGAACACAAACTTGTCTAGATATAAATCTCGAGTCTATAGGGTTTATTAGACAATGCTTAAGGTGTTGCAAGTCAGAATAAAAGAATAAGGAACTAGAGGTTCAAGAATTCGAAACATGCCGGGTTCGACTGATCTAGAGAACAAGTTTGACCGATCGATAGATGGGTTTTGTAGAATTTAATTAAAGCCCATTAGCCTTTTAAGCCCATTAAGTGATTAGGGTTTCAAGTGTTTAAAGGAAACCCTAAGGCACATTTTGTGATGAATTTGGAGATACTCTTTTAAGATCTAAAAGGTACTGTTCCTTCTCCTTTCAAAGTTACTACCGGAAATCTTTCTCATACCATTAGAACTTGTAGATCTAAAGTTGCTGCTACAAGATCAACAACTGTTGATGATCCAAAACCTTTGAGTGGGATCTCAAAATTACAAATGTGGGTGTTTGTGTTTAGCAAATTTAGATAGAAGAGTCCGTGGAGTCAGAGCTGCATGTGGTTGTGTGAGTAAGTTCTACATGAGGTAGCTTTCGATTTTAGGTAGAAAATATATTGTAAACTTTCATTCTATTGTAAATGATAGTTAGGTTAAATCTTTCCTTAGTTTTTTACCTTGAATCTATTGGTTTCATTGGTTTTCCTGAATCATCATATCGCTGTCTTATTTACTTTTCTACACTAAGTAATATGATTGCATGAGTTTAACCTAGATTTGAATATTAATCTAAGTAACTACTTGGCTAATTAATTAGGTTAAACAAATTTGGTTTGTAGGGGTCTAAACAGAACAAACAAGTTCTTATTTAGGCCCACCACATACATCAATTTTTAAGCTACCACTAACAAATGCCACATCAACAAGTGTCAAATTTTGTGCCTATAGATATTCTCAGAGGATTTTGGCATTTTACCCCTAATTTAAAAAAAAAATAGCAATATGCCCCTGTTTGCAAACTATATAGGAGCGTGCCCCTGTTTCGATACTCGATTATCCTAAAATCGAGTTCAATTAAATACTCGATTTGTAGAAAATCGAGTTATGCCCGATCAAACTTAAAAAAAAAAAAATTTCCATGGAACTTGAGTTTCAGGAAATCGAGTTCCATGCAAAAAAAAAATTTATATGTGTGATTGCCCTATATTCAGGGAGCCCTATAGTGGCGTTTTTAAGCCTTATAGTGACGTTTTAAAACCCTATAGCGGCGTTTTCCTGCAAATTTTTTTATAAGTGTGATTGGCCCATATTCAGGGTGCCCTATAGTAGCGTTTTTAAGCTCTATAGTGACGTTTTAAGGCCCTATAGCGGCGTTTTCCTGCAAAATTTTTTGTAAGTGTAATCGCCCTGTTCTTGGTGCCCTATAATGGCGTTTTTAGGCCCTATAGTGACGTTTTAGAGCCCTATAGCGGCGTTTTCCTGCAAAAATTTTTTATAAGTCCCCATACCAAGTTCAAGGGGCCCTATAGTGGCGTTTTTGAGCCCTATAGTGACGTTTTAAAGCCCTATAGCGGTGTTTTGGAACTCGACTTCCCTAAAATCGAGTTTCATGCTTTTTTTTTTTTATTTTTTTATTTTAGTTTTATTCGGCATAACTCGATTTTCTACGAATCGGGTATTCCATTGAAACTCGATTTTAAGGTAATCGAGTATCGAAACAGGGGCATATCCCTATATAGTTTCGAAATAGGGGCATATTGCTAAATTTTTTAAAAATTAAGGGCAAAAGGCTAGAATCTCCAATATTCTCAAAAGCAATTGTAGGTTATTTTAAAATCACTTTTGCAGTATTTTAGTATTTGTTCTCTTTACAAGCATAGAAACGCAATAGTGACGCTGGCCATTCTTAACAAGTTGTTCCTAAGAACATAAATTAATAAATAAATTAAATTTCATAATCTTCAAATAATTATTTGAATAATAACATTTCACATAAATTAGATTTCACCATAAAATTAAATAATAAGTTGAGAGACATTAACTCGATGGTCCCCTAAAATAATCTCATAAGTCATAACATGATAAACAAAATTATTGTAAACTCATGTATTACAATTTAGGTGGCAGGGTTGAGGCACAGACCAAGTCGCTATCTTAAGACAATATGCATCGTTTATGGATTTATCCAATGTATTAGAAAAATAATTTCTGCATGTTATCTCCAGGATGCAACAGCCTAACCACTTTGCTGATTATTTTTACATGCCTCACCGCTTGTAGGATACGAAATTCTTAATGGTACTTTCTTTTACCCAGAATAAAGTACATACAAATAGTAATATATTTAAATATAATTTAACAACAAATATTTTAAGAGGGAGTATACGGCTTGTTAGAATATAAAATTTACTGACAAAAGAATTGTCTTCATCTCAAAATGCTTACACCACATGTATATATATAAATGTCTAGGTGTAGCCTTGTCATTTAATCCCATGTTTAAATTAAATTAAACTTTCTGACATTTTTTGTATTCAAAACGTTTGGTTTGGACATTGGATAGCCATTTTTGCTAAACATTTAAGCAGTTTTATGCTCATTGAATTCAGCAGTAATGGGACACTAAAGAGAAAATCTGTCAAATGACCATTTTTACTTTATACGAATTTAACAGGTATAAATATTAAATGACTATATAATCAGAATTAAAATACATTTTATAAAAATATTCCAACATAACATAAAGCAAACTTAACTTCCCTAACATATTTTCACATGTAATTGATCAAGAAAACTCTCCCAACAGTTTTCCATACGATTCTATAGGCCATAAATGAAGTACTCTAGTGAAGGAAAGAATATACAAAGCCTTTATTATAAATTAAGTTAACAGCACCAGAAGAATGAATGAAATTTTTATCCAGTTTTAGATCTCTAGTTTAGTAGTCCTGCATAGAAGGGTATATCAGTATTAGGCAACCAAGTATACCCCATTGTGAAATTGTACACAGTGAAATTCAAAGCCTGCGTAGCATTCATCAAACTATAACCAGGCCAGTGTACTCTCATGCTGGTATTTGCACCTGGTCCATAATTCTTAAACTCCCCATAATAGAGTGTGTCTAGTCCAAATGTTCCATTCCACTCCAACCATCCAACTGGATCAATCACGCTACCAATATATGATTGCATATACACAGTCCTAGAATACTCCTTCCAAGGTCGGCCTAGATAAGTTGATGTGAAGTTCAAATCCATAGCCAAGTCAGGTGCAGCTTCTATTGTGCAATTGTGGATGGATATACCAGTGTTCTGATTTGGGTCAGTCCGGCCCTGAGCTGTGACTGCATTCTTCTGGTTAACCAGTGGTTTCCGAGAATATATGTTGCAGCTCTGAAACACAGCAGCAGCGTTCCCAAATATGAAATCTACAGTTCCATATATGTCACATTCTTTGTAGAATTGTCTGAGAGAGTGAACATAAAGTGTGTCCTGGTAGCCTTCAAAACTACAACGATAGAATGTGGAGAGGTCGGCATTGTTCCTTACAGCCACTGCTTGGTGTTTCGTAGGACCAGCTGTGTTCCTGAATGTAATGTCTACTGCTATAAACCTGTCTCCGGAAACAGCTGCGCCACCATACGAATTGGTTTGGAGTCAGCACAAATAAAATTTTCCAAGTTTTATGATGATGGATATGAGTCAATCATTATTGCTAAATTCACTGATCCACACCCCCAAATAAAGCCTAGAGGACTCGTGTATAATCTCCCACAAGTTATTGTTGTATACATTTCAAAAACAATCAAAACATGTGAAAATATTTTTGGGAGCTAGGTTGAACCAACACAAGCACTACCACTTCTTGCAAAAACTTAAGTAGTTAGAAAAAGTGTAAATTTGATCATTTAATCATTTAATCATTACACTTAACAACTTTTAGGCTCAGTTTAATTTTTATCCTCCTAAATTTAAACACATTTTAATGAGAAGTGTTATGTTCACAACATTTTTATGACAATAGAATGCTTATGTGTTTATGTATCATTGATTAGAAAAATAATATTAAATAAAAACTTGCGTAGCTAGGTCAACAGCTTAGCAGGTGAAAACTCATGTCAGCTATAAAATTTGAAAACCAAAAGCTTATTTAAACATAATAATATAATGTAAGGTTAAAAAAGAGTAATATTAGAGATACAACATTTTTTTACCATTTATTTCATAATTATTGATTTGGCTTATTGTGATTTGAGCAATATTACTTTCACCTAGGTCTACTACTAACTTTATTTTTATTGTACATTAATCACAAGAGGTCATGTCATGTCCCTAAATACACCTCTTAGAAATGAAGATCATGTAATCATCCAAATGAAAGAAAAATTTGATAGTGACAGGATGAGCTCCAATACTTGCCTATAATGTTTTTGATAAACACATAAACATGATAGAAATTTTTTGGAAGACAAGATGTATGGCATGGTTATAGTACTTACCAAAGGTTGAAGAATTAAAAGTTGTCCAGCCATCAATCACACTATGGTTTCCAGTGATCACAGTCTTGTTGATCCCATCTCCAATCAACAGTATATTCCTCTTATTTTTGGGCACCACAATGTACTCCTCGTAATACCCCTCTCTAGCATAAATTACAAATAATCCATCTTCAGGCATTGAATTATTGGGAGCAAATGCAATTGCCTCGGTGATGGATGTAAAGTTTCCGGTACCATTACGGGTTACAGTCACTTTATCGATTACGAGAATTCCATTATTGCCTTTCAACTCACTGAGAGTCCGTTCCTTGTTGGGGCAATGCACTGATTTTTGGGAAGAGGATCTCCGTAGAGCCTACAGCAAATTACTTCTTCAATTTCCTTTTTTACCCCAAAACTCCTCAAATAAACATCACAATCTATTTTGCAAAAATAAAAAATAAAAAAATAATACAAACCGAACTTTTTTTTTTTTTTTCTATGATTATTTGTTTCACAATTATTGAAATGGTAAGTTCATAGAAAACAATAAAGTGTTGTTACTGATATGACTATATGAAAATCAATAATAATTTGGTATCTTAACAGTGAAAAAATTTGTGAAAATTATTATGTGATGTCAACGACTCATTTAGACTTTCAAAAAACATGTCTTGTGAATCTCTCTTATCAAGATCCAACAAAATCCATGATAAAAAGCTTCTCCAATATTTTGTATTGAAAAGCAACTAGCTGGTAGGGTTTTGGCTATTTATTTCCAAATTGCATCACACATATGGTACAAGTGCGTAGTTCCTTTAATACTAATGCAAAATTTCTAAAGAAAACATTTAGGGTTCAAATCGTCTTACCCATAACTATTGAAGTATTCAAAAAAAGAAAAATACTCTAATGCCCAAGAGGGTGAAGTAAACTTTATCATTGGAAAAGTCGGCGAGGTAAAGTGACATCATCCTAAGCACAAGGAGGTAAAAGTGCACCTTCCTTTTTTTTAATAATTAAAATGAAATAGTAAAAAATAAGTGAGGGGATCATTCGATTAATGGGCCCCTAGGTTCAGAATGGGGTCAGGACTGTTGGGCCAGTGGCCCATCAGAGACCGTATACCCGTCCGAGGATACCCTGGTCCTCGGCATAACTCATCCGAGGACGATCGTTTCCGAGGACGATCAAGGCGTGGGCTCATTACGATCAGAGCTACGAATTCGGTCATCTCAAAGGGTAGAGCAGCCGACTAAAAATGAAAGAGATAAGGCAAACAAATATCTGAAGCTACAGCTACCTCCGCATTAATGACCTCTCAACCAACTCTCTGGCCGCATTAATGTGGAGGTGATACCTGAACAGTGGGAAGGCAGCCTTACAGCTGCCCATAGGAAGTTCCAGGAGGTGCCAGATGGGACAGAAAGAAATCCTCCGAACCCAACCTACACGTGTGCGGCAAGGATGAAGCGCGAAGGGAAGTATATAAACTAAAAGAAGAACCTGAAATGGGGATCGGAAAAAAAAAGAAGGAAAGAGGAGGACGAAGAAACAGGGAGAAACAAGAGAGAAGAAAGTAAGAAGGGAAAAGGGTATTATTCGCAGAAGAAAAATATTTGTGAGAACGACCTGGCACCTGAAACTGGTTTAAGGGAATCTTGGAGGGAAATGCTATAGTTAACCTAGTTCTTTACACCCACGCTCTAAAAATTGTATTGTCTGGGCCTTTTACGTGTGAACCCAATACTGTTAGGTTCGTCACCAAATCGTGTCCTTACAATTGGCGCCGTCTGTGGGAAGAGCTTGTGTTAGCTTGTATAACCTCTAATACAACGTTTTCGATGGAAGGAGTGGAACCGCCTCACCCCGCAGCGGGGCTGCATCAGGGTGATGTTAGCCCGCATCAGGCGGAGTTAAGGGGCTCTCAGCGCGGGGGTCCTCGAAAGAGTCCCGAACGAAGGGAAGTCCAGGAGGGGAGCGTGCATACCACTCATACCACGAGAACCCGTACGCGCGGGAAGAGTCACGTGTCCCATGCGAAGTATGATGGGGACCTGCAACGTGAGATTGCGGATTTGAAGAGAGAGTTACGCCATGTACGACGGGAGCGTTCACCACTTCGCTCCGAACCATCATCCGGGGAGTCGGATGGGGCTAGCTACAGGCGGAGGTCGAGGACCCCGCAGAGTGAGACTTTCTCCTACGAGGAGGAGCGTCATCATAGGCGGAGGCGTAAAAGTCCTACAAGCAAGGGCTTGGGAAATGATGCGATGAACAAAGCGCTGAGCCAAATTTCCAGATCACCCTTTACAAAAGGCATTGATGATGCTACTCATCCTCGGCGGTTTAATCAACCTACTTTCTTTCTGTATGATGGCCACTCGGATCCGGTGGAACATGTAAGTTATTACAGCCAGAAGATGGCTATTCATTCCAGGGATGATGCTCTGATGTGCAAGATTTTTCCGTCGAGTTTGGGTCCGACGGCGATGAGATGGTTCAATGGTTTAAGGGCCAATTCTATTGGATCCTTCAAAGCACTAACCCAAGCTTTTGGCGCTCGCTTTATTACGTGCAGCAGAACTCCCTTGCCTCTGGGCTCTTTGTTGACCTTGTCCATGCGAGAGGGCGAAACTCTCAAGGGCTATTCGGATAGGTACTGGGAAATGTTTAATGAGATAGGGGGGAAGAATGACGCTGTGGCTATAACCACCTTCAAGGCAGGTCTCCCAGCTGACCACGACTTGAGGAAATCCTTGACGGGCAAACCTGTCACCAGTGTGCGCCAGTTGATGGATAGAATAGAGAAGTACAAAAGAATAGAGGAGGATCAACTTCAGGGGAAGGGAAAGGCCAAAGCGATACCTCAGGAGAGAAGGGATTTCAGGTCGGATCGTTATAATAATAGCCGACCAAGGAGGGATTTCGCTGTGCAGCCGACCTCGGCGGACGCCCAGGTTGTTAATGCAGTGTTTTGGGAGCCTGTCCAGCAGGTGTTGGAAAAGATAAAGGATGAGCCATTCTTCAAATGGCCAAACAGGATGGCGGGAGAGCCTACGAAACGTAACCCGAGTTTGTATTGCCATTACCATCAAGACCATAGGCACACGACAGACAATTGTAGGAATTTATGGGACCACCTGGAGCAATTGGTCCGAGAAGGGAAATTAAAGCAACTCTTGCACCACTCCAGCGGAAGGGGGAGCCAGGCAGGTTCTGAGGTGCGGGGGGATGCCTCGTCAAGGCTCCCCCGAGGAACGATCAATGTCATCTTTGCGGCCCCGGGAAGAACTGGTTCTTGCCCCACTAGAGTGTTGTCGGTGTCCCGATTCCCCGCTGAGGATCGCTCTCAAGCATCGAAGAGGGCCAAGAGGCGAGTCCCTTTGATTTTGGGTTTTTCAGATGAAGATTTGATTGGAACTATACAACCCCATGAGGATGCCTTGGTGGTCACGTTGAGGATTAGTGGGTACGATATCCGAAGAGTGATGGTTGATCAGGGGAGCGCAGCGGATGTGATGTATCCGGATTTATACAAGGGGCTAGGTTTGAAACAGGAGGATTTGACAACTTATACTTCCCCTCTAGTCAGTTTTGAAGGAAGGTTGGTCACTCCTATGGGGCTAATCAGGTTGCCCGTACAGTCAGGCACGAAGGTGGTAGAGGTGGATTTTATTGTCGTAGATGTTTATTCCCCATATACGGCCATCCTAGGCAGACCTTGGCTTCACACACTTAAAGCGGTTTCATCCACCCTACATCAGAAGGTGAAGTACCCATCCGGAGACCAAGTACTGGAGATAGTGGGGAACCAAGCGGCTACTCGGCAATGCCAAGTAGCGGCCACTCAACATCGGCCAGAGGCCGAAACCTCGGCTACAGCCGACAATGATTCATAGCAATTAAAGCCCCCAGCGTCAGGTCTAGACATACTAACTAATGGGGTGGAATGTGAAGATCTGGAAAAGGTGATTGTCGCCGATGATCCGGAAAAATTCTTCCGGGTTGGGGCTAAGCTACCTCTACAAGAGAAGGCGAGTTTGCTGGAGTTCCTCCGAGCCAATGTGGACGTTTTTGCATGGGACCCGTATGAAGCCCTAGGAGTAGACCCAAGTTTCATTTGTCACCGGCTCAATGTGAACCCTGCCATTCCCCCTAGGAGACAAATCCCTCGGTGACCGTCGAAGGAGCATGCCGAAGCGGTCAGAAGTGAAGTCATTAAGCTGAAACAGGCTGGGGCTATCAAGGAAGTCTTTTACCCCCAATGGTTGGCCAATACGGTGGTGGTGAAGAAGAAGACGGGGAAATGGCGAGTGTGCGTGGATTTCACGGATCTTAATAAGGCATGCCCCAAGGACCCATTTCCTATGCCGAAGATTGACCAGCTGGTGGATGCAACTGTGGGCCACCCTAGGATGAGTTTCTTGGATGCCTTTCAGGGGTATCATCAGATTCCGTTAGCCACCGATGATCAAGAAAAGACCGCTTTCGTGACCCCGGTTGGGAACTACCATTACAAGGTGATGCCCTTCGGTCTCAAGAATGCTGGGTCAACCTATCAACGCATGATGACTAAAATGTTTGAGCCACAGCTGGGCAGAAGCATTGAAATTTACATTGACGACATGGTGGTGAAAAGCAAGGTAGTGACTGAACATGTGAAGGACCTCACTAACATCTTCGGGATATTGAGAGAGCATAGGTTGCGCCTAAACGCCTCGAAGTGTTCCTTTGGTGTAGGCTCCGGGAAATTCTTGGGGTATATGGTGACCCATAGGGGAATTGAGGTGAACCCAGATCAGATTAGGGCCATTAACGATTTGCAAGCGCCTCGAAATCCAAAGGAGGTGCAGAGGTTGACGGGGATGACTGCCGCTTTGAACCGGTTTATCTCCAGGTCGGCTGAGAGGTGTCGTCCTTTTTTCCGTCTGTTACATAAATGGAAGGGATTCGAATGGACCGAGGAGTGCGCCGAGGCGTTCCAGCGGTTGAAGGACTATTTAGCTAAACCACCTATCATGTCTAGCCCTGAAGTGGATGAGGTGTTGTATGCCTATCTGGCGGTAGCTCCTCACGCAGTCAGTTTTGTCTTGATGCGAGAAGACAAGGGCGTTCAGAGGCCTGTTTATTATGTGAGTAAATCCCTCCATGAAGCCGAGGTGAGATATCTGTCGTTAGAGAAGGCCATACTGGCAGTCGTCCATGCAACACGTAAACTTCCGCATTATTTTCAAGCTCACACTGTAGTTATCTTGACCCAATTGCCCCTCAAATCCATACTTAGAAGTGCTGATTATACCGGCAGAATAGCCAAGTGGGGAACGATTCTGGGTGCTTTTGACATCAAATACATGCCTCGCACCTCTGTGAAGGGTCAAGTTCTTGCCGACCTGGTAGCTGAATTCGCTGAGTGCCCTGAGGAGATTAGTAGGAATCGAGATCACATGGATGAGAAAGCGGTTGGCACAATATCCGCGTCAGGATGGCCGGTGTGGAAGGTATACGTGGATGGGGCTGCCAACCAACGGGGAGCTGGACTGGGATTGGTTTTGATATCCCCCGAAGAGGTCATCATAGAGAAATCATTAAGGCTAGGGTTCTCAGCTACTAACAATGAATCAGAGTACGAAGCTTTGATAATGGGAATGAGCATGGTCCGTAAAATGGGTGGAAAGGCGGTGAAGATGCTCTCGGACTCAAGGCTGGTTGTCGGCCAAGTAACCGGAGAGTTGGAGGCCAGAGACCCAAGGATGCAAGGATACCTGGACCGAGTAAGGCGAATGCGAGCTGAGTTTGAATCTTTTGACGTACTACATATTCCACGAGGGGAGAATACCCACGCTGATTCTTTGGCGACCCTCGCCACTTCCTCAGTACAAAATCTCCCCCGGGTAATTGTCGTCGAAGACTTGTGTACTCCCACCTCACCAGAAAAGGAGGTTCGCCAAATCCGTCAAGTTGGTCCATCGCCAAACTGGATGGACCTTATATTAAAATTTCTCGAAAATGACACATTGCCCGAGGATAAGGTGGAAGCTGAGAAAATACGAAGAAGAGCACCTCGGTACTGGTTATCCGAGGATAAGAAGCTGTACAGACGGTCTTTCTCTGGACCATACTTGCTCTGTGTGCCTCCTGAGACAGCGGAATCAATCCTGGAAGAGTTACATGAGGGCATTTGTGGGAGCCATACCGGAGGGAGGTCTCTATCATACCGAGCACTAACGCAGGGTTATTGGTGGCCAAATATGCATAGAGAAGCGCAGGAGTATGTTAAGAAATGTGACCAGTGTCAAAGATATGCCCCGAATATTCACCAGCCAGGAGGAGTTCTTAATCCTCTCTCAAGCCCTTGGCCTTTTGCGCAATGGGGACTGGACATTGTCGGCCCTTTCCCAAAAGCTATAGGAAACAAGAGGTACTTGCTCGTCGGCACAGACTACTTCACTAAATGGGTTGAAGCTGAACCCTTGGCGAACATCCGGGACGTGGATGTAAAGAAGTTTGTTTGGAAGAATATTGTTACGCGATTTGGTATTCCACGAGCTCTTGTTTCGGACAATGGGCTTCAGTTCGATAGCAATGCCTTCAGGAAATACTGTTCAGAGCTGGGAATAAAAAACAGGTATTCCACTCCAGCTTATCCGCAAGGCAATGGGCAGGCTGAAGCTGTTAACAAGGTCATTGTCAATGGGCTCAAGAAGAGACTAGACGATGCGAAAGGAAAGTGGGTGGAAGAGCTACCGCATGTGCTTTGGACGTATCGGACAACACCCCGACGTTCGACGGGAGAAACTCCTTTCTCTATGACCTATGGGGCCGAGGCCGTTATTCCCCTAGAAACAGGATTCCCAACGTTGAAGACCAATGCATTTTCTTCTAGCAATAATGATACAATGTTGGGACACAATCTAGATCTGATTGAAGAACGAAGGGAGAGCGCAATGGTTCGGCTAGCTTACTACCAGCACAAACTCAAGCGGAGCTACGATAGCAATGTAAGGATGAGGCCGTTAGCCATAGGAGATCTAGTGCTGAGAAAAGTCCTGGGGGCCACTAAGAATCCAAATTGGGGAAAACTGGGACCCAACTGGGAGGGACCATACCGGATTACTTCTGTAGCAGGAGTAGGGGCTTACTATCTGGAAGACCTAGATGAAAAACTTGTACTCCATCCTTGGAATGTAAATAATCTCAGAAGGTATTATTACTAATAAAGCAGTTTCAATTCAGATATCTCTTTTAGATTTACGTCGAATATGCATTCTATAAATTTCGCATCTTGTCATATCATACTGAATTGTTGAACAGAAACTGAGTTATGCCAGGTCCACGGATCGCAAACTTAGTGGAAATTAACATCCTATCATATTGAATTGTTGAACAGAAACTGAGTTATGCCAGGTCCACGGATCGCAAATTTAGTGGAAATTAACATCCTATCATATTGAATTGTTGAACAGAAACTGAGTTATGCCAGGTCCACGGATCGCAAACTTAGTGGAAATTAACATCCTATCACTCATACTGAATTGTTAAACAGAAGCTAAGTTATGCCAGGTCCTTGGATCGCAAGCTTAGTGGAAATTAACATCCTACCATTCATAATAAATTGTTAAACAGAAATTAGATCATGCCAAGTCCTCGGACCGTAAACTCGGTAAAAATTGGCCTGCTAAGTGGTGTATCGAGGTATTGAACGGTAAACGGAGCAGTGATGAGTTTTCTAAATCATAAACTTGGTGGAAATAATGCCTTACGGACCTTTATAAAGAAGTCAGAAAGAGAAAGTTTCGAATGCAAGGGTGGCGTATAGTGAAAAAGGTGATTGAGATGGACCCCTTTAAAACTACGGCAACAAAGTAAGTGTGGGTGAAGACAATTTAGAGTCATCAGAATGAAAAGAAGCTAAATGAGAAAGTACTCTATTACATTTCTAGTTAAAATTACAAAACGATTTCTATATTTTTCTGCTAATTGGCAATGCCCTCAGTTGATTGGACGGTGGAGTCCAATTCTTGTTGAAAATCGTGTGAGGTTGTCTCTGATTTGGAAGCAGTAGTGGGTTTATTGGGAGAATTGCGAGACGGAACCTCCCCAATAGAGGGGTTAATAGCTGGGGAAGGGGTATCAGCCTGGTACGACTGAAGAGCTGAGGAGCGTATCGCTTCGGGGTAATACACGTTCTCTGGCTTGCGTAGTTCAGATGAGGCTTCAACCCCAGCGCGGTTAAGAGCCTCACTCCAGGTTCTCGCGCAGAAGATGCGGCACACTTCTGGAACTTCGGCTCTTAAAGCTTTTTCAGTTTCTGCTATCCCAAGTTCGTAGCCCTTTTGCTCGGCTTGTTCTTTGAGCTTTTCAGCTTTCTCCCTTAGCTTCTGAGTCTCTTCTAGATGCTTCCTAAGAACAAGAACTTGCTCTTGAGTCTTTTTCAGCTCGACGTTCGCTTCATGCAGAAGCTTGGTTTGTTCCTCGGCCTGCTTCTGGTAACCTTCTGATGCCAGTTCAGCACTCTTGCGAGCTTCTTCTTCGACCTGTAGTTTTTTCCTTGCGACGGTTAAATCCTGTTCAGATTTGGACAAGGTTTGTACAGCCGATGCCCTTCTTTTCCTTTCACCATCAAGTTGGGTGGAGCAAGCATTGAGCATCTCATCGAGCTTCTCATCGAGCTTGAAAGTATTTTGGATGATCTATAAGAAACGGGGTGAGAATTAGCGTTCTAATTAACAGGAAACGCGCATTAGTAAGCCACAGTCGCACAATGAAACAGTGTAAAAAATGGTTTCTCACCATGCCCAAGTGTTGTTTATTGTCAAGGATGAGTTGGTTCTTCCTCACGTTCTTTATCTCAACCATATCCTTTGGGAGCAACAAGGCCTCCTCTATGGCCGAGGCTACGTGACACCCAATGCCACCATTGAAGTCCCTTATGGAGGCATCGTTTCGCAGAGGCTCCCCACCGAGCATAGGGGCTGGCAGCCACGCCTGTGAGTCGGGATGTGGGGAATCAGGTTTCTCTTGACCCCGCGTAGCGGGGTGCCTAGTTTTCTGCTACTTTGCAGCTCGTTGAATATCCTCCTCTTGAGAGCGGCGAGGTCTACTTGCATCTGCCACCTCCCTACTTTGCTGTTCCTTGTGCTTTTCTTGCTCGGCAGCATTGATTGGCATTGGTGGCGGAGATGATTAGGGAGGGTGTCGAGGAACTGTAGGATGAGACCTGGCTGGAAGAGATGAAACCAGGGATGGTATTGTCTGGGCAGGTGCAGCCTTTCCCTGTTGACCTTCCATTAGCTCCATCAAACTTTTCTGGGGTTTTCTGTGTGCCCCCATCTCGTCAGAACTTTCCTCGGGACTTGTGGGCTGATCGAGAACTTCTAAGTCGTCCGTGGATTCAGACACTGTTACAACGGTTTCATTATTTTTTCCCTTTTTCCCTTTTCTATTGATTCCTTTCTTTTTGAGGGAAGATAAGGGTAAAGAGGGCCCAGCCGAGACGCTGGCCACCAAAAGAGGCTTTGGGAGGGGTGTGTGTTTGGGAAGTGGAATACCCTCTGGAACAACGAACCCTTCGTAGGCAACACTGATACGGCGAAGCCGAGGATCGCGTGCCCTAATCACGTACTTCGGCGCCTGAAAGCCGAAAGAAAGGGGGGTGTAGCCAAGGATTAAATGTGCTGCCCGTAATTGACCATCAGCCTCATTCACGTATATTTCGGCTCCCAATAATCTGTCTAGACTCGCTTTGTTGACTAATCTGAGATTGGGCTTCGTGTAGCGTTTGTCTGCAAAACCAATAATTTCAAAGTTAAAATTGTGAGACCCGAAGATAATAAAAGTTAGTAAAATGTGTTCATGAGTTAAATGGCGTAGGTTTGCAATTTTGCACCCACCTGGTGTTCCTTCTACTGTCGGGCAAGGTAGACCATCATGCCATTCCCCAGAAAAAATAAGGAAATCCTCTTTTAAGTGCTTATTTGAAGTGGGGAGGCATTGAATTAGCCTTACCACAGGATATCTCGACTTGAGATAATAATCCTGGTCAGCTAAGCGGTTAAAGCTATACACCCAATTCACATCATGATGGGATAGGTTTAGATCCATTCTCTGATTCAAAGCGTCTATACTACCCAGAATCCTAAACATATTGGGAGCGCATTGGGTGGGGGATAGCCTAAAGAAACTAAGATAACCCCTAGTGATATTGCCCATGGGGATGGTCATCCCGCCTTCGATAAAGGCGATCATGGGGATAACCACTTCCCCAGTTTGCCTGGCGTCAACCCACTCCCCTTGGGCTGCATACCTCATCCCTACCGTTGGTGGGATATTGTACTTAGAGCGAAAGTTTCTAATACCTTCCTCGGAGTCGACGAGACGCCGAAAGGGACTCCGCTGTTTCCCCATTTTTCTAGAGAGGCTTAGTAGAAAAGAAACTTTTTGGTGATTGAATAACAATAGCAAAAGCTTCAAGAGGACTTACAGGTTCAAAGGAAGGACCTCGGACAACGTGCGATTATTTGTGGTCGCCAGGAAAACAGAGAAGACTGGAAGAAGGCAGATTCAGTTTATGAGCTCTGGAACTGCGTAATCATCAGGGATAAAGGTGCAGGTTCAATTTGGGAGCGCCTTTATAGTCATGTGAAGGTTGTGAGCGGTAAAACTCCCGCTCACAAAATAAGAGAAACCCCCTACCGTTTGATTTAGATCTCGCCGTCGAACGTGGGAGACAAGGGAGTTGTCAGAATTTAATGCTACCAAAACCGGGGTGCTGAAGCGTCAGGGGCATGCCCCGAAACGCGCACAGGTGCAGGCTTATGACGTCAAAATCCACCTTTTCTCCTGAAGAGTCGAAAAGTAGGATTTTGAGGGGCTATTGTGGGGATCGTTCGATTAATGGGCCCCTAGGTTCAGAATGGGGTCAGGACTGTTGGGCCAGTGGCCCATCAGAGACCGTATACCCGTCCGAGGATACCCTGGTCCTCGGCATAACTCGTCCGAGGACGATCGTTTCCGAGGACGATCAAGGCGTGGGCTCATTACGATCAGAGCTACGAATTCGATCATCTCAAAGGGTAGAGCAGCTGACTAAAAATGAAAGAGATAAGGCAAACAAATATCTGAAGCTACAGCTACCTCCGCATTAATGACCTCTCAACCAACTCTCTGGCCGCATTAATGTGGAGGTGATACCTGAACAGTGGGAAGGCAGCCTTACAGCTGCCCATAGGAAGTTCCAGGAGGTGCCAGATGGGACAGAAAGAAATCCTCCGAACCCAACCTACACGTGTGCGGCAAGGATGAAGCGCGAAGGGAAGTATATAAACTAAAAGAAGAACCTGAAACGGGGATCGGAAAAAAAAAGAAGGAAAGAGGAGGACGAAGAAACAGGGAGAAACAAGAGAGAAGAAAGTAAGAAGGGAAAAGGGTATTATTCGCAGAAGAAAAATATTTGTGAGAACGACCTGGCACCTAAAATTGGTTTAAGGGAATCTTGGAGGGAAATGCTATAGTTAACCTAGTTCTTTACACCCACGCTCTAAAAATTGTATTGTCTGAGCCTTTTACGTGTGAACCCAATACTGTTAGGTTCGTCACCAAATCGTGTCCTTACAATAAGCAATTTACAAACCCTATAATATCATTACAATATTTTTCAAGAGTTTGGTAAAAATAAAATATAAACATCAACTATTTTGTTAATAACAGGAGCTTTGTAATCAAGAGAGTCAATTTCGTACTAAAAATCATTTTGGTTTGGATAAAAGAATGATATATTTCAATATTGGTTAATATCAGTATACCGTTTCGAAGTTACTACTATTTAAGTGTATGTATGTCCTTATAAAAAATAAAAAAAAAAGTGTATGTATGTATGTATGTATGTATAGGAAATTTAATATATGAAAATTTACCAAATAAATGTACGTATTTTTACAAAATGTAAAAGGTACTACAAATTTTATCACATTGCATTTACAAATTGATGTGATAATGAGTGTTCTTGGTAAATTTTAATAACATAATAAATAATTGTCAAAATTATTTTTTGTGGTTGGTAAAATATTAATATGTAAAGATTATGTAATAAAAATTTGTATTGTTCTTAGTATTACTTATATCTTTCGTTTACTCAACACTGTTTTGAACTCCTCTTTTATTCTCCTCCACCAATCTCTCTACTTTTTACATGTTTATTTTTTATTTTTTAGCATTGTTTGTTTCATACATGCTATTACACACATAGTACACACTCACGAAAAATATGAGAAAACGTGACTTGAAGTTACGATTTCAAACTAAGGATAAATAAAGATGCAAAATACAAAGCAATGTACAAAGACTTAGAAGACAGAGCAACATGCAGAGGAAAAACAAAGAACAAGAAGAAGGTAAGAGACCAAGATAGGAGAGAAAGGGATAAGATCGTGAGATTTTGGGAGACATTTAATATAAGGTGTGGGGCACAAATGATTTATGGGCCAGGCCCATCTACCCAGGGAGAGTCCAAAGGCCCAAGCCAAGGAGGATTATGGCCCAAGTCCAACGAAATAGCCTTTGGGTACCGCCGAGGGTAGTTCAGTCCTCGGCAGACCCACAGTACCCCCAAAGGGAAGGGTAAAAACGGTATAGGACTGGAACATGGAAGAAAGATCTAAAATATCCAGGGAAAGCTGCTGTTATTGTCATTTAATGTTCTGAACCCGACAGGGCCGCATTCTTTGGCTCTTACAACCATCCCCAACGACTTTAGGGGATGGACTGATGGGACAAGTATCAGCCTTGGAAAGATTGACCCTACACGTGGATGAAGGATAATGGACACAGGCGAGTATAAAAGGAAAACTAAGTAACTTTGGGAAGGGGCTGGGAAAAATGGCCAAAAATGAGAGCCTCCCAGCCCACCTCCAGGAGAAGTACTCTAGGGGTGACGATCGTTTAACCTTGTATAAACGCCATGAAAAACCCATCGCCTATCGATCAAGGCCTACCCTTTCAAACCCACGCTCTACAAATGATATTGTTAGGGCCGTTTTACGTGCGAACCCGACACTGTTACGGTCCGCCACGAATCGTGACCCTACAATTGGCGCCGTCTGTGGGGAAGGCTTGCGTGTTGGCGCAGGTGGTAGGTTGAAACAGTTCCTCTGTTATTTCTAACCGTTGGTTATAGAGTTCAGGTAAAAAATCGCACTAGGGGCTACGTTTCTTGACGAGGGGCTTGGCTGAGGAGCTAATTCCCCTAAAAGCTAAAACTCCTCGTAAAGAACAAACTAGGCGCTTGGTAACGTTAACCGTATAGATAAACTCAAGGGGCTTGGCTGAGTAGCTAACTCTCCTAGAGCTAAAGGCCAGCCAAGGCCCCGTGCAAAGAGAAAACTAGGTTTTGGACGGAACCAAGGTATTGCATAGTCCTCGGACTCAAGCCTATGGGAAAACCAACTACCTGGATGTGGAAAACTAGGTTTTGGACAGAACCAAGGCATTGCATAGTCCTCGGACTCAAGCCTATGGGAAAACCAACTACCTGGATGTGGAAAACTAGGTTTTGGACAGAACCAAGGCATTGCATAGTCCTCGGACTCAAGCCTATGGGAAAACCAACTACCTGGATGTGGAAAACTAGGTTTTGGACAGAACCAAGGCATTGCATAGTCCTCGGACTCAAGCCTATGGGAAAACCAACTACCTGGATGTGGAAAACTAGGTTTTGGACAGAACCAAGGCATTGCATAGTCCTCGGACTCAAGCCTATGGGAAAACCAACTACCTGGATGTGGAAAACTAGGTTTTGGACAGAACCAAGGCATTGCATAGTCCTCGGACTCAAGCCTCTGGGAAAACCAACTACCTGGATGTGGAAAACTAGGTTTTGGACAGAACCAAGGCATTGCATAGTCCTCGGACTCAAGCCTATGGGAAAACCAACTACTTGGATGAGGAACCAACTATTAAAAAAAAAAAAAAAAACTATGGCACGTAAACCTCAAAATCCATCCGAGGAGGACTCCTAGTTCACAAATGGGTTAATACCTTGAATGCACGGATTCCACGGTCTGCCCTCGGGTCCCTAGTGTCAAAGGGGTTGATCCGGTACGACGCAATTCATTACCCAAAAGCACAATTAAAGTGCCTCGCTACTTAGCTACCCTTTTAGACGAATTATTTAGAGATTATCGTTCTCGGACATTGGTCTAGCATGCATCGCGTAGTACTCAGCGCTTATCCCGGTTAGTTCCAAGAATTTAATTTATTGAAAGTTACCATTGTTATACTTGATAGTATTTGTGAGTTTAAATTAGTAGGAACCTGTGTTAAAGCATTTTTTCTGTCTGGAATATCCTTAAGGGCAAGCTTGCATTTAATATTCATGCGTAAAGTAGTTGTTACGGAGAAGAAAGATATGTATGGAGAAGTAGACACATATTTTATTAAGACAAAGGAACAGTACAGTGTACAATGAAAAGCTGAAACAAGCTTACACTAAAGCTGACTACATAAGTAAAGGAAAATACAAGCGAGTGGAGATAAGGCCGTGGGGACAGCTCAGAGGAGAGGTTGGCTACTGCGCCAAGTTATTGTCTAAGGAAACTATTCCTCGACACTTCTGCATGCCCATAACTCAGGCAGCCAAAGAACCTGACCTCAGGCTAACACCATCTACAGAAAAGGTGCTAGGAGCTTGAGGTTGGGAAGCCCCCACAAAAATTTGCCTGCTACAAGGCAGATAGTGCTGATGGTGGAAATTCCTTCTTTGGACATACCGAAAAACTGGCATGACCAGAACCTGCTTCGGATTTTGACTAAAAGAGGGAAAAAGACCCTCTCCCCTATGACGAAATGGAATGCTCCCTTGAACTTGCACCTCCTTGGCCCATACCTCCCTACTCTGAGTCTCGGGGGGACATGACGCCTTTGTGGCGGAGGGAGCTCCTTTTTCCCAAGCCCTGCCTCAAGCATGATGAACTAAGGGAGGAATCTGAAGGATTTGTGTGTGGATAGAGCAACTTTCTCTCCTATTTATGTTAAAAGATAAGGTGGTGGCATTTAATTCACGCAGCGTCTCAAGGAACGCTACAGACAAAACGTCTCTGGCACGATTTCCAATGTCGTCTGCAGCCCTGAAGATAAAGGAGTCTCAAGAAGGCGCACCTCGAACACCGGGACGCCCGAAAAATACTGCGTGACCTAAAATTACGAAAATACCCCCTAATTTGTGGGCCCAATAGATTCGCGGCCCAAGCCCGATTCAGCACAGGGGCCCAGGGACAGAACCAAGGCATTTCATGGTTCTCGGACTCAAGCCTATGGGGGAACCAAGTACAAAAAATAAAAGTTACAAGTGTCGGACAGTACCAAGGCCGTGTATGGTCCTCGGACCCAAGCCAATGGAGAAACCAAACACTTAGATAAGAAAAGGTTTGAATTTAGTAAGATAGGCTACTTGATAAAAATGTCAAGTCACTTCGTCCACGGCTTAAACACCATAGAAGGTTAAGGCCAATAAGGGTGTAAGGAAGGTGGTGGAACGCACCAGCATTCAGTCGTATACGAGGGCTATTCATTTGGCAGGTGATATGTCCTCGGATGGTTATTTCTCACACGGCATCAAGCCTTCGGTTCTCTCCTCGGCTAGGTCCGGGTAAGTACTATTTTTTACGGGTCGGCCTTATTGTGCTAAGCACTTCTATCAAAGTTATGGCAATATCTATTTATTATCAAGTATTTTGGTTTTAGTCGTCATTGATTTAGATGCTATATCATTGTGCCGAGCAGTGCTTGCAAATTTATGAAAACGTAAAGACATAATATGCGAAATAAGGTAGACAACAATCTTTATTAATATGAAAAATTGCTACAACATACAAAAAGGGGCTCAAACGAGCCTATACAAAATGTGAACTGCCTAAGCAACCATTACATCTGTAGTACAGAAAAGTAAACTGTCAAGCGTCTTTTAAACTCGTCTTCAAAGTTTCTCCAATCTCCGCCTCATTGCTGCTCATACTAAGAGAGGGACTCACTTTAAAAAAGAAAATGAATGAAGAAGAAGGAAATAGTAAGGAAGAAATCAATGACGAAGATGGAGGGGATGAATAAAGAAGATGGAAGACATGAGTAAAGAAGGAGGAGAAGAGGAGAGAAGAAATGAAAAGAAAGAAAAGGAGCAAAAGAGGGAGAAACAGAAGCACTTAGCCCCTGCCTCAGCCCTGACTCCTAACACGCCGGTGCCATATTAGGTACGCTCGTGAGGAGCCGGATGGTAATGATCTTGGGTGTTCTCGACTCAGTCACGTCGAAAGTTTGACGTGACAAGTCCCTGCTTCGGATTTTGACTGAAAGAAGGATGAGGTTGATTTTGAGTCTTCGCCATCCTTGTCCCGATCGAGCCATGATGAGCTTTATCGGAACGTGGCGTTTTTGGGAGGGGTGGGGCTTTTGCATCCCTTGTTGTTACGGTAAAGTGTTTTACGATTAAGTGTATAAACCAATGGGTAAACCGAATCCTAAGGGAGGCTAAGTATTTCAGAGTCTCAGGGAGATGAAAAGGGATTCTTGATAAAAACAGTAACCTCCTCTCTTCCTTCTTATATAGAGGGGGGAGCGGGAGGCATTTAATAGGTTCAGATCTCCAAAGGGATCTGTCAACACAAACATGCCGGTTCCGTTTCTCCACCCCATCAAAATAAACCGTCGAATTAAAGTAGTCTCGTAAATAGTGATCATTCAAAGCGCGTTTTGGATACCCCAAGCGATAAGAACGCATCAAGCGCGAAATTAAAAATTGTCTCGTAGACCGGTGCACCTCTTGGGCATATGAGGAGCCGCCAGCGTGTTTAATAGGCCGAATGGATTGGGCCGTAGGAAGAAGTTTGGCGTCACCAAAACCCCCCTGTCTAGCCCAGA
Organism: Quercus lobata; assembly: GCF_001633185.2. NCBI lineage: Eukaryota > Viridiplantae > Streptophyta > Magnoliopsida > Fagales > Fagaceae > Quercus > Quercus lobata. The sequence goes on from NC_044907.1 coordinate 50,883,449, forward strand.
GATTGGACAACCGGGTTTTGAGGGGCTAATGTGGGGCACAAATGATTTATGGGCCAGGCCCATCTACCCAGGGAGAGTCCAAAGGCCCAAGCTGAGGAGGATTATGGCCCAAGTCCAACGAAATAGCCTTTGGGTACCGCCGAGGGTAGTTCAGTCCTCGGCAGACCCACAGTACCCCCAAAGGGAAGGGTAAAAACGATATAGGACTGGAACATGGAAGAAAGATCTAAAATATCCAGGGAAAGCTGCTGTTATTGTCATTTAATGTTCTGAACCCGACAGGGCCGCATTCTTTGGCTCTTACAACCATCCCCAACGACTTTGGGGGATGGACTGATGGGACAAGTATCAGCCTTGGAAAGATTGACCCTACACGTGGATGAAGGATAATGGACACAGGCGAGTATAAAAGGAAAACTAAGTAACTTTGGGAAGGGGCTGGGAAAAATGGCCAAAAACGAGAGCCTCCCAGCCCACCTCCAGGAGAAGTACTCTAGGGGTGACGATCGTTTAACCTTGTATGAACGCCATGAAAAACCCATCGCCTATCGATCAAGGCCTAGCCTTTCAAACCCACGCTCTACAAATGATATTGTTAGGGCCGTTTTACGTGCGAACCCGACACTGTTACGGTCCGCCACGAATCGTGACCCTACATAAGGTGAGTGAATTTTTTCAGCAACTAATTTTTTGTTTCAGTCTTGTATTCATTTACGAATTAAAATTGTATTTCGCTCAATACTGTTGGAATGACCTTGGTATGGCTGATATTTAAAATGACACAAAATCAAAGTGTTTTTGTACTGGCCTAGGCACCAGTGCAAAATATATTGACTAGTATGGTACGAAATTAATTTCCTTGTTTCAAAAAATTTCTGACCGTCAACTAGTGATGTATCCCCCCAAAAAAAAAAAAAAAAAAAAAAAAAAAACGTGCATAAGATTGAAAAGTTAGCAAGGTAAAGTGACATCATCACTAAGTACAAGGAGATAAAAGTGTATGTTCCTTATTTTATTTTATTTTTATATAATTAAAATGGAATAATAAAAAATAAGCAATTTGCATACCCTACTAAATAATAATATCATTACAAAATTTATCAAGAGTTAAAAAAAAATTCAAAATAATCATTAACTACTGTATTAAATTTGAATAAGAAGATTTCACATATAGATTATTCATAAATGTAACCGAGTTTTGAAACTAGTATTGTCTCATTGTGTATTATTATTAACATTATTATTTTCGGCTGAGTATGTGCACTTGTCTTTTGACATGTTTCAAAAATCACTTTCTATAAGGAATTTGTAAAACTAATCTTCAATAATCAATAAAATACTACTCCCTAGTCCCTTGATGGTTGATAGAATTCTAATGACTATGTTACCAACTCAAAAGACACACAAAGATAATTATATATAATAATAATCTATCCCCGCCTTTTAGGGAAATCTCCCAGGGCCAACTATTAATTTATAGGCGGCATCTGGCCGTCCTAGATATATGAGTAATTAAAATCAAAACTATTAGCCATAGATGTTCCATTCATCCATAACACAATAGTGTGTATATATATATATACATTTCGGTTTTTCTCTTTTATTTTTCTAAATTGAAACCTTAGACGTTTATGAGACTATAGAGAAAGGCACCGCTGCTAACCATAAAAGAAAAGAAAAAAAATTGCTATCGAATTCAGTCAAATTAAAAAAATGAAGGTGAACACATGCAAAAATACGTGATGTGAAGTGTGAAGTGGCAAGTGGCAGCCAAGTTGTTCAACTCCAACCGTGTTTCGTGAACACTGAACTTTCTAGCAAGTCACCTTGACTTTCAACCGGCCCAAACACTATTTTATTTCTGGGTACCTCATTCAGGAAGTTTGGGCAAAAGTCATCAATTGTGAGGGCAAATTTTGAAGGGCCCCAAATCTCAATTAACTCGACCTTTAATACACAATAAGCACTAGATTTTAGGTAATCTCTGACCAAAAGAGCCGTCTAGATTGTCTCTTGGTGCAATTATATTATATAATTAACTTGGGTAGGTACAAAAGAAACATGTTGCTCTTATTTTTAGGACTTTGTGCCGTCCATGAATGATCTTTGAGAACTTTAAAACTCTTTTTTGGGGGGGTAAAAAAATTAAAGTGAGATGTCTACCAATTCACTAAAAATGTGTTTTAACTTTTAAGGTGCCTTTAAAAACTAAAAACAGTTTTAAGCTCAATGTTGAAATTTGAAACTTTTAAGAAGGAAAAAAATAATTTATAATTAACTGTTTATATTTTATAAATTCAAAACTCTATTGCATTTTTCAGTGTAATTGTAAAACACTCTAATTCTAAAATTTAAAGAGCTTTTTAAGTAAAATCCTATATTACATAATTTCTACTACTGCTAAAGCTCTGCAATTAAATCTGTACTTCCTAAAACAATATCAATATCAGACTCTTTGTTAAAAGTTTATATGTAATTAAAACAACTGTTCCGGGTCCCGTGGACAGCCCTATATAGCTAACATAATCAATGAATTTTGCCCCTTGGACCACCAGCTCAAGCAATATGCCAGCAAATTGTCGATGCTGCCAACTTTGGTCCATGCACCAAACACTAAGTCAACCGACACAAAATTTTTTGCAGAGAAATGTTAAAACTGTTGTAATCAAATTTTATTATACAAAATATTTACCAAACTTATTAATAAATGTAATTATTTATAGTTCAATAATTGATAAATAAATATCGAAATTACCTTGGTGATATATATTATAAAATTTCTAACAATCCTAGCATAATTTTTTTTTATATATAAAAATATGGTATTCTAGTTTTTGTTTAGACTATCCTACTCTCACTCCTAAATTATGAGATATTTTAAAATTCTATGGATCGATGAAATTTTTACCTTTGGATTTACGACACAATTTTTAAGTTTATTGAACTTACCACCAAGATATCTATAAAGAAATTTTTTTTTTTTTTTTTTTTTTTTTTTTTTTTTTTTACATTTAGTGAGGTGGTATGTTATACATTTTGTGAGGTAGTCTGTTACAATGAAAGTAAGGTTACTTTAATAACAATTTGCCAAAAAATTATGAAAAATACTGTTACTGTGCAAGAAAATAAGATAACCAAAAAATAAATAAATAAACAGGCACTAATTAAGAAATAAGATTGAGTACCTTGATGAGGGTTTCAAGTGGCTCCCGGAAAGGGTGTCCCTTAGTCGGAAATCCATCATTAGACCCCTTTTTCTTCTTTTTCAGTTTCAGATTTCGATCCAACGAATGTGTCACCAACCCAAGTGACACACTATACAACTCTGTCACATTGTTCAGAGGCTCAGACAATGCACTCACAATGCTACTCTTAGAATATACAAGCCCATCATAACAAGTTTGCTGGTTTGTCACAATTGCACTCAGCAATGTCTGAACTCGCTCCACAAGCTCATCGTTCAAAGACGCAGCTATTTTCAGCTCAGTTGAGATTGACTCCAAGTAGTCCACATTGAGTTGAGAGAGCTGGCCGCAATCGTATAGTGCACCAATCTCAGCTTGGCGCATATAGGATCGTTTCTTGTCGTGGGTGAGGTATTTGTTGATCACGCGTGACATTTTACGTGCTTGTTTTAGAGATTGTTTGACAGAGAATTTGCCGTAGCTGTAGGGATCCGACGGTGAGGAGTGAATGGTGGAGAGGATCGAACGGCAGAGTTTTGGGTAGAGGGTGGACTTGCATGCAGTGGAAGGTGAAGAGGATTGAGCTGTGGTAAACACAGATAAGAAAAGTAGTATGAGAGAAGAAATGAAGAAAAAGATTGGGGGCTTTGGCATTCTGAAATTTGTGATTTTGGCCTCTGAAAATTTGGGTAAGGCTATTGACCTTTTCCAAACTCAATAAAGATGAAAATTTTGTGTACTGAATGTGATCTTATTCTCAAGTCAAAACTTAGTAGAAGTTTTGTGCAATTGGAAAGGTAGAAGTTTTTGCGCATTGAATAGTGAATACAACCTTACTATGCTTGAAAATGCAATTGAGGCTAAGAGTAAGGTTTTGTGAAAATGCAATTGAGGTTTGGTGGATTTGAGAGTGTGAAGAGAGAGAGAGAGAGAGAGAGAGAGAGTTTGTGTGTGTGCGCGCAGTGTACATGCAGAGCATTTAGTTTGAATTTATGTTGAGGTAGCATAGAAGAAGGGGAATCATAAATGCGTGTGAAAATATTAATGGTGATGGGGTTTGGTCATTGGTGTGGTGTGTCGGTTTTGAGAAGTTAAAGATGGGCCAATAAATGTAGGGTAGTGTGGTAGGAACTTGCAAGGAAAGACAGGCCAGGTGTCACGTAGATATGAGTAGTTTACACTGCCTCTCGTATATAATTATTACAGTTTTGTTACAAACCAACGATTTAAATCACGGCTGGCGCGTTGGTTTGAATGTGTGTGTTATAAAAAAAAACCAATGATTTTCACTTTTACTTTTGTCTTTTGATCTTTTTTTATATAATATGTAGTGTACGCCACGGCAGTTTTGATGAGATTTCTTTCATCATATCATATGGTAATTCGTCATTTGATGATATGATATGAAACTACATGATGTCTTAATTACATGATTAAGTTTAGCAAAAAAAAAAATTACATGATTAAACATAAGCTTAATGACAAATATGTGGATATAAAAGGTTTTATAAAAATTTTAATAATTGTCAACATAATAAATTATGTGAAAAAGTGACATTAGTGGTTAATTCAAATAAAAGTTTGTCAACTCATCTATTGTGAAAAATATTATAAAATTTTGTATATATATCATGTAGCATTGCTCTTTGTTAACTTTTTTTTTTTTTTGATCATTGCTCTTTGTTAATTAGTGCTTCGATAGCACAATTTAAATATATTTGCCAAAAGTCTTGTAAATCAACTAGTTTACATTCATGGTGTTTCCAAGATATCTAAGATTCAAATTTCTTCTTCATCATTTTAACTATCAAATTATAAAAAAAAAAAAACTAATATATTTAAAATTATATTAAATTATAATTTTATATATTTAAAAATAATAATATCAAACTAGGTATACGTATCATATATAATCTATAAAACTGAAAGTTAAAATCTAAATTAAATTCTAATTTTGAGCCAAGTGTCCTTCTATTTGTCCTATAATTTTATGACAAGTTTTCTTAGATTAAAAGTACTCTAATTTTATTTCAAGTGTGATTTCATTTGTACTCTACTTTTGGAGTATATATTTATATGCAAATTCATTCATCTTGTTAGTATATATGATAGTTAGTCTATTAGACAACTAGGCTTTGACCTAGTGTACTGAACTTGAGGTATACTCATATTACTTGTACTCCTCATATATTGTGTTTATATAAAAGCTCCTTATTGTATAGTATTATACATACATAATATATGTAATATTCAAATTATTCTCTTAATCTCTGTCTCCATCTCGCACATCACATTCTCTTTATATTGTTAACACATCCCAACTTCAAAAATATAAAAAGACTTCATTTGTATTTATTATGTTTATATATAATACTATTTGTAGTGTGTATAATTTGTTACTTATTAGATAGAAACGTTTGATATATATATATATATATATCATTGTGGCTGTTTTTATTGCATTCTGTATATATGCAAGGTTTATAAGTTAGTATAATATATTAATGTGAAAGCTCATTGAATCACTCAAATTAGATTAAATCTAAGTGTACTACAATTTTGAACCAAGTGTCAATTTAATTTCATTATAATTTTATTCCAAATGTCTTTAATTTGTGCCTCGTCACGGAATCTCCTAACTTTAGTTACTTAGAAATTTTAGAGACCAAAAACATGTGATAGTAAAATGTTTATTCTAATACTGATATTATAGAGAAATTTTGATTTTAAAATATATAATAAAAAAGAACTTGATGATGTCTAAAACAAAATCTATAAATGCATTTGGTGTAATGAGCTTTGGGAAAGCTTTTCAAGTTTGAATTGAGTTTTGATTGAGGATATAAAATGATAGTTTTAGGATGTTGGATTTTGAGGAACTTTTGATACATTTGTGGATTTCAATTGGTTGGATGGTGTTGGCTTAGTTGGGAAAATAGGGTTGAAGACTGGTTGTTGTGATTAATTTCGTGAGGGCTGGGTTTTGGTGATTTAACTAGTAGGGAGTGAAGTGGAGAAGGCTTTTGGCCTAAAACCTAATCTTTTTAAGTATTTTGGCCTTTTGGGGTGGTTGATAGGAGTTTGGGGTTTGAGGTGGGGATGGCATTGGTAAAGGGAAGAGGAGGGGTGAAAGAAGAGACTGAGAAAAATCAAAATTAAAAAGAGTTAAAAGATAAAATGGAAAAGAAATATAAAAATTGGTTTAATAGAAATCCACTAGATAGAAGTTAGTGGAATGACCACATTAGTGAGGCACAAAATTGGGGGGGGGGGGGGGGGTGGAAATCAAAACTTTAGAGGCGAAAATGTAAGCAAAGAAAGCTTAGAGTGTTATTTTTAATTGAATTTCTTTTTTCTAATTAATCTAAAATATTTATAAACTTGTCTCCAAGGTCATGATGGTTTTAATCATGTTATAATTTCCTAGACATGGCAAAACAGGTCATAATTTTCTGACCCAACCTGACCTGAAAAATACCCGACTTGAACCTGATTTTTTTAACTCAAAGTAAAAATGAGTTGACCCGTGACCCGACTTGTATTTTTTGAGGACTAAGCCAACCCGACCTACGACCCGAACCATTTTTAAAAACTTTTTTTTTTTTATGGTAAAAAAATAAAAAAATTAAGATAATATTGGTTTAATTATTTGTTGTGACTTTTAAGGAAACCATTGAAACATTTACATAACTGCATGCAAATAAATTAAAAGATGAATGGTTGAACATTTTATATTAAGTAAAGATTTTTAGATATCAAATAGGAAAGTACATTCCAAGATAATCTTGTTATAGTAGAGTTAAAAACATAGATTTAAAATTGTAAACATGTGAGAAACATTCATAAGTGTGAAAATAGTGAAGCCAAAGTATCAAATTAGCATAAATTATGAATGCTTAGACTTATTTTTTAACAATTTATGTCCAAAATAAACAGCTTTTCAAAATAAATTATGATATTTCCTAGAGTGTGTGTTACTTAACAATGATATGATATTCATAAAAGAGACCATGTATAAATAAGTAAATAATCAAACTTAAATGTATATTCTCAAATTGAAATAGAGTGCTAACCATAATTGATAATAAATTATAAAATTAATTTTCAAGATTGTAAATTTCTTATATGTTTTTATTTTTTGTCAAATGAGTTATCCAATAAGTCATTTGTAATTTTGTTTTATATTTTAGGATGTTAATATTATGTAGAAATAAAATTTGTGTATTTGTTTTATATATCTTTGTGTTATTTTATTTTAGTTAGCAATGTTGGGATTTGTATAATTTTAAAATTATTGAATAAGTATTAATAAGTTTAATTGAGTTCATTCTTAATATAAGTGGTGAATTCAAAATTATGCATTTTACATCAAGTAATTTATTGCATTTTCCAAATGGCAAATACATGTTGTTCTCTTTATTAAAAAAAAATATATCATGTGAAAAATATGGATCAACCCGACCCGACTTGCAACCCAAACCCGTTTTTAACATGCTTAAAATAACCCATTTTTTACCCGCAACTCGATTGACCCGACCAGCCCGTTTTCCATGTCTATAATAATTTCCCCTTTCTATCATGCAATGGTAGTATCATTTATCATGTAAGTTTAGCCTATCTTATTTTTACATGGACAAAATTTGGGTACAAGCTTGGCTGTAGTCAAATTACTACAACTTCCATTAAAAAAATTAATATTGTTGAATATTTTAAAAATCTAATTGTTGGATTGTATGTTACTTTCATATCAATCGGATATTATTTACTATTTGACCTATAAATTTAATTTTTATGAATAATTTTAGACTAAAAAACTTGAAATTTAAACAGTTAATTAATGACACAGTTATTGATCTTTAATCTTCTAGAAATTTTGTAAGTATGGAGGATATAATAGAAGAAAATGTAATCTAATGTTGGATTTGTGTCACTTTTACAATATATCCTGAATGTTCAATTAGTGTGTAAAATACCTTGAATGTTTAGACCCCTAAATTACAAATTACCAATTCAAGCTTATTATGAAACAATGTATATGCGGAATATGAAAATAAGCTAAAACAGAATTGATAAAATAATCTAAACCAAATAAAATCACAACCATAGTAGAAATTAAATGGTAAAGATTAAGGGAAGAGAGATGCAAACACAAAGACAACACAGCGATGTGTTATCGAAGAGGAAATCGAAGTCCTCAGCATAAAATCTTTCGCGGCCCTCCAAGCGGTCAATAATCCATTAGAGAATGAAGTTGGGATACATAAATAACAGACGACCGGGCTTGCTCCAGCGAGGTTACGCCGAACATTTGTCTTCTCTAGTTTACCAGATTCCGCTATAGCCCATAGCATCAGCCAATATCAATTGGTCCCTTCCTAACTGCTTCTCAAGTATCAAATAGTCTTCTCACAAATATGGGTATGGTGAGATAAGGATTTACTAGTGTATCTCTCAAGGATATAACAATGGAGAGGGTAAGAGTAGGGAATTTGGAGAATCAAAAGATGAAGATTGTGGATGAGTCAATCTTATTTTTCTCTAGGGTTTCTCTCTCAAAATTTTCTTTGGAAGCTCTTTACAATACGTGGGTATAAAGGGTATTTATACTGGTGTGTGTTTGAAATGTGACATGTCAGTTTTTCCTAAACAGAGTGGTCTGGTGACTTAACCTCACAACTTGACTGAGTTGCGAGCTAACTGCTTGGCCAGACTGGAATTTTTGTCCTCTAGTGCTCCAACTGGTGTGACTCTTCAGCTCCTTTGCATGCTTCACACGTGTGCCTCCTTTGGTGACTTACCAGCCGTGAGCTAGTCGCGAGATCCAGTCGCGAGGCCCTACGAGTGTACACTCTCGAGCTTTTCTTTACACTCTCTCACACACTACCCTTATATGATTCCCACATAAATACAAGGTTTCTAAATGCTGAATTACAAGCAAATTGGTACGTAATAAAGCCAACAAAATGGTTGATTAAATTTAACCTTACATATCCTAAAAAAAGGTAAGGATTTTGTGATTTAACATCATATATATAGAGAGGAAAGGTAGAAGCATTATTTTGCTTTCCCAAACACTTATATGGACTAGGTGTTATATATTATGTTTTTTCAAACAAATTAAAATTTTGATATTGGTGGAAACTAAAGATGATTTTATAATATCCATAATTTTTTTAGTGGGGATAGTATCCATACAAACCTTAACTATTGAATTGAATTGTGTAAGGTTGAATTTTATCAACCATCTTGTTGGCTTTATTTTGTGCCAAATTTGCTTGTATTTTAGCAATTAGTAACCCTGTATTTAGGTGGGAATCATGTAAGGGTAGTGAGTGAGAGAGTGTGAAGAAATGCTCAAGATTGTGCAAGGATGCAGAGACTCGCGGCTAGGACTCGTGACTGGCAAGCCGCCAAAGCTGGCACACGTGCGAAGCATGCAGGGGAGCTAAAGAGTCATGCTAGCTGTTGCAGGCTGGCCAAGCTGTTAACTTGCGACTTGAACTCGCGACTCAGTCCAATCGCGAGGCCAAGTCACCAGACCACCCTATTTGGGAAAAACTGACTTTTCGCATTCCTTTCTCACCCCACTATATATAGACCCTTATACCCACGAAATATAGAGAGCTTCTAGAGAGAATTTTGAGAGAGAAACCCTAGAGAAAAACAAGATCGATTCATCCACAATCTTTACATAGAGACTCTTCAAATTTCTCTACTCTCTTCCTCTCCATTGTTACATCCTTGAGAGGTACATTACCATAACCTTTTCTCACCATACCCATATCTGTGAGAAGGCCATTTGGTATTTGGGAAGCAATTAAGAAGAGACCAATTTCATATTGGTTGATGCTATGGTCAGGTAGCGGAATCCGGTTAGCTAAAAAAGAAATAGATTTGGCGTAACCTCGTTGGAGTAGAAGCGTGGAGGGCTTAGGTACATTGGGTAGATTAGACATGGAGGGTCTTCTGCTGTTCATGTATCCCAACTACATTCTTTAGTTGATTATTTACCGCTTGGAGGGCGGCGGAGAGGTTTTACGTCGAGGGCTTCGGTTTCCTCTTCGATAACACATCGTTGTGTTGTCCTTGTGTTTGCATCTCTCTTCCCTTAATCTTTGCTATTTAATTTCTGCTATGGATGTGTTTTTTTATTTGGTTTAGATTGTCTATCAATTCTGTATTAAGCTTATATTCATATTCCACACATTAATTGTTTGATATTAAGCTTGAATTGGTATTTTGTTAATTGGGGGTTTAAATGTTCATAGTGTTTTATACACTAATTGAACATTTAAATTGTTTTAATTCTCAAAGTTTGTTTAACTTTAGTGGTATATGAGTTATCTGCGAGAAAAGTTAAGGTCAAAAAAGAAAACCAAAGCAGAAAAAGAAATAGTGAATTGCTATGTTATGAATATCGTTTCGGTGCTTATTTTGGTTTGTTCATTGGAACGGAATATTTTGGTTCCGGATTGGTACCGGGCTGTTTTGGTATATTGTTTTGGAATTATTTTTTTTTGTACCTTTTATAATTTATAATTTTATATACATATATTTCCTTATATATTATTGGTCAAAATCTATATAATTTATTGAGAGTCTTAAAACTATAAGTTCATATTTCAGCTAATTTATCATTTTCAAGTCTAAATATCTATCCAATAATTATAATAATATTATTAAAACAATTTTACTATTAAAATATTCTTTAAAAAAATTACTATTAAAAACGCAATATAAAGGCTCAAATTAAATATTAAAATAGTTTTGTTATTCACATATTATGTGTGGGCCCATAGAAATAAGGTTTTTGTCAAATCTCTTTGTCATTTCCAACACCCAGTCACGTGCTGGGTTCACAAAACAAAAAGAAAACATAAAACAAGGCAAGGAAAATTTAAAATAGAATTGAAAAGGACGAGTGGACAAAACGAAGAAAGGAGAAGAAGAAGAAGAAGAAGAAGAAGAAACAGTAGCAGTAGCAGCCACCTCTGCCATGGCCTGGGTTCACTCCAGCAACTGTCAATGTGTTGGAAAATTGTTGTAAAGGGATGAGTACATGAGCCATTCAACTTGTAAAGGTCCAAAAGTAAGGTAAATATTATGTTATATCAGTACCGGCCGAAATTAATACTCCAGCCAAATTTCACCGAAACAGGCCGGAATGACCGAAATGAAGCAGATTTTAGGCCGAGGTGGAACAAGAGGGTGATTCATACCGGTCATGTGACCGGTACGAAATTTTCCGGCCATTTTGGCCGGAATGGAATGGAATTCATAACAATGGTGAATTGAAAGAAATATCAATAGACACAAACACTTTCGGCCTAGAAAGCATGCGTTGCCCACGTTCGACATGCATGGACACACCATGCAGCCATTGACATGGCTGCACGCACATCAGTAACGAATCCTTTTTTTTTTTTTTCCGATTCAGCCCTATACAGGCCATTTAGGTCCGATACTAGCTGATTCGGTCTGAAACAGGCCAAATTGAAAAATGAAACGGGTTGAAATAAGTGTTTTTTTTTTTTTTTCAAAAAAAGTTAAAAATTTCGGCAAGTCTATATGCTTTCAAGTCTCACAGTTAGTAGAACAGAGAAGGTAAAAAATTCTCTCTTTGAGAGAGAGAGAGAGTATGAGAATAAGAGAAGAACCTGGAGAAAGAGCTTTGAAACAGTGATAAGAGATTTAAGTGAACATAGAGACAAAAGGAAATAAAGCTACAATTGGAGTATGTGATTTTTTTATTATTAAAAGGCCAAAACTTTATTTATAAAGATAAAATTACAGATACATCATAAATAAGAGCTTGTTCCAAGAAATAAGGATACTCTTCAATCCAGGTAGAGAAATCCGCCAAGCCTAGAGCTTGTTTTGCTAATAAATGAGTAGGCCTATTACCTTGACGTTTTACATAAGAGAAAGCCACATTCCTAAACTCTTGGCACTCAGCTAGTATCCCATAAATCAAGTGGAAAACTGTAGATGAAGCATATGAACATTCCTTGAGAGCTTGTACAATAATTGATGAATCCCTTTCCAAAAAAAAAAGTCTTTGATTCCCACTTTCTTAGCAAAAATAATCCTAGCTTCAAATGCCTTTGCTTTAGCTTCAACAGTTCCTAATGGAGCATGGAGTTTCTTTCTCAAACTAGCAACAAACTTCCCCTCATGGTCTCAAACAATAACACCATCACCAGCAGCCTTTTGTGTCGAGAATATTGCAGCATCCACATTAATATTGTATGATGGATAATTAGGGGGAGACCAATTGTTTCGATGAAGTTCGGTTTGCAGTCCAATACTCCTCCAAGTAACATTTACACCAATTAACCAACATCAAACTTGCCTTCCTTGGTTTCTGATAATGCACATTGTTCCTATTAGTCCATAAAGCCCATGCAATACTCACAACAAGACCTGCGTCCTCCATTCCCCAATTAACGTCCATAATGATATGCCATAAGAAATCAAAGAAGTTCCTAAAAGGAACCAATGATAACGAAGTGAAAAGGGTTAAATGTATGATATTATGTTATGATTAATAAAGTCGTTTTATTATTATCTAAAATAATGGTAACATGAATATTTGGACATTATCATATAGTCCATAAGATGCATAGTATGTGATTTATGTGATTTAATCATAGAAGATATAAATCACAAATTCTTTGTAAACTTAGAATTTTAGTTCATAATCGGTAATGAAATTGAGAATTTCATCTATGAAGACTATAACAAATCAACTGAGATGATTTGTCTTAATCATGGAAGTAGAGACTTCTAGTTGATATGTTGATATGTTTTAAGTGTTAAGACATATTGAACTGGACCACTGTGAGATTTATTATTCTACCAATGACTGTCAAATTAATAATAAATCTCATGACTTTTATTTACATGAACTCTCAATCTTGAGAGACTGATGAATCTGATCATGAAGTGTAGGTTGCTTTGATATATCAGGAGTGAAATCTAAAATTACGATCAAAACTTTAGTACTTTGGGCAGCCACATTTAATGTTAAAGGAACATATATTCTCAAGATGGAATTTATAATCTCTTAATGGAGATATAAAATATTTCATTAAGATAAGTTTAATGGGCTTGGTTATTTAGAGTGTTAGGCCTAACCACGTTAGTAAAAAATTACTAAACTATATATTTATTAAATTAGATTTCATAAAAATATGATGAATAACTTAAAGGATTAAATGGGTACTCAAGGATTAAAATGTAGTAATCTTCAAAGTGGCAGTCAACATTCATGACTTTGTATTACTATGAATATTTTAATGAAGAGGTTGAATGTATAATAAAGTCTTGGGAAATAATTTATTAATAAGGCCTAGAGTTCAATTATATTTATATAGTTGTATTAAATATAATTAATGGTAATTTTGGGCTTGTCAAGAGTTGACAGAAAGGCCCAAAACTCATTGGAGCTAGTGTCTTATTTGTTCCTTTTAGTCCCACTTCAAGCCACATACTAAAGCCCAATTGGAATGACCCAAAAGGTTAGCCCAATTAGATAATCAATTATATATAAGGAGAGAAACATATAGAATTTGGCAATGTATTTTAATGTATGAAAATCGTGTGTATTTGAGTGTAAGCCACTCTCTTATTCTCCCTTGAACACATGCATATAAACTGATTGAGAGATCACACTTCTTGGGCACAAGTGGAATTGGAGTGAAGGTTAATAGTGTTTCCAAGTACTTATAATTTTTGGTTTTGAATTTCACCGCACCAAGGTACACTCTCTTGTTCTTAAATTTTGAAATTTACATAGTACAAGTTATCAATTGCGAATGAAGTAGATCCGTTAATTTTCCGTTGCGTATGTTTTGTATGCGATACAAACTATGTTTTTCCTACAATTAGTATCAGAGCGGTCTTTAATTTCGAATTTGTATAACATATTTTGTGAGTTTTGGAATCAAAGATAGTAATTTCATGATGTTAGAAAATTCTACAATCAATTTTCTGCGTTGTTATTGAAATTATTGTTTGATAAAAACTGATATTGATGTTATGATGTTGTTTAAGTTTGATATTAAGTATGTTAGATTGAACTTTAAGGCTATAGCATCAATGGAATTCAGTTTTTGATCACAATCTCAATCGTTTATGTTTATATCATAGAAGTTTATTCATGAAAACTGTTGAAAACTGCTTTAGAAAAATTCTGGAAAAAATTCAGTTTCACGAGTTTCGATCAATCAAGTATCACCTTCGATCAATTGAGTGAGACAGAAACCTCCTGGAAAATTTCATCACATGTTTCAATTGATTGAAATTTATTTTGGATCGATCGAATGTTCCTTTTTGATAGATCGACTAGCAATTAAGAGTCGATTGAATTGGACAGAACCTATGTGATGATTTTCTTTATATTTTTGATTGATCAAAAATTGCTTCTAATCGATCGAATGTTCTTTTTCAATCAATCAAGTATCAATTGAGCTAGGCAGAAGGTTTGGTACAAATTTCTTCACTTTTTCGACTGATCGAGAAAAAGGTTTGATCGATCGAATGCTATGAATTTTGGATTTTTCTAAGTGTTTTCACACTTTAAAAGTGCAAGGCTATGTGTGATAGATTACACAAGATTTCTAATTAAAAACCTTTCTTTTAAAATATCTAGTGGGAGAGAGATACAAGGGTTGGATCTCACACCTCCATTATCAGTTCATATTAGTGTGGGTAAGCACCTCGTCTTGGCGTATATGCCTCGCGATCCTAAAGGAGGGTGTTTTGTTTCATGGTATTACAATTTTAAACACTATAAGGGAGATAAAATGTGGCTACACATGATTTTAGATAATGGTGTACAATATACTAAGTGTAATGTTATCCTCCCAAAGGAGCTATGTCATTATTTACTTAGAGGCTAAACTTGATGCGGCATATTATTAGTGTTTGATAAGAGTTATCATGATAGCACTAATAATGAGAATAGTTCTCAATCAATCATGATGTTTATAATATACTTGCTACCAAGGAATTATAGACATGGATTGCGTTGTCGTTGCATATTTTATGTTATGGTTTTATTAAGGTTCCATAATATATGTTTATATGCTAAATTGATAATTTCCGGTTTACTTATTATATTTATGTTTGTTATTTTCAAATTTTAATCATGGCATCCTTTAGCCCACTTGTTGCTATTCTTAATCAAAACAAATTGATTGGATCCAACTATGTTGACTGGAAAAGAAATTTGGACATTGTTGTTATTGCTGAAGAGCACAAGTATGTGTTTAGTCAACCTTGTTCTAACTTTTAATCATTAGATGCTCCTCTTGAGGAAGAAAAAGCGATATGATCATTGGTAGAAATCTAATGAGATGGCCAAGTGCTATATCCTAGCATTTATTTCAAATGTTCTACAACATCAAATGTAGGATGTAGAACTAGCTTCGAACATAATGCTAAGTCTAAAGGAGATGTTCGATGAACAAGGCCGTTCTGCAATGCAAGAAACTATGAGGCAAATTTATAATACCAAAATGGCTGAAGGTACTCTAGTAAGGGAGCATTGTCTTAAGATGATCTCTCAACTAAATACATTGGAGGTTTTAGGTGCCGACATTGATGGAGAATCCCAAGCAGATATGATACTCCAATCACTGCCAGAATCATTCATGGAATTCAGACTTAATTATTACATGAATTAGAAAAATTATACATTGTCTAAATTAATGAATGAGTTGGTGGCAACGGAAGGCATTCTTGGTATAGCTAATGTTGATGCTAATATGGTTGGAGCTTCTTCTTCTCAACCTAAGTCAAAAAGCAAGGGTAAAAAGAAGAAGAAGGACTTCACCGAGCAAGATGGTAAACAAATTGTCTTAGGAGTTGCCAACAAGGGAAAGAAAAATGATTACGCTAGAGGAAAGTGTTTCCATTGTGGCAAGAAAGGTCATTGGAAGAGGAATTGTCCAAAATTCAAAGTTGCCAAGAATAAGGGTATGAAAAGTTCATTCCTTCTTGAAATATGTTTAGTACAAAAATCCACGGATTCCTGGTGTGTGGATTCAGGTTGTACTAATCATATCTGCAATTCTTTGCAAGGGTTCCAGGAGACCAGAAAGTTGAATGAAGGGGAATTGTTTCTTACTTTGGTTGATATGAGCAAAATTCTAGTTGTAGCTGTTGGAGTGTTTAATTTGTGTTTTGGTTCTAGAGTTTTAATATTGAAAGACTGTTTGTATGTACTTAATATTCGTAGAAATTTAATTTTTGCAGCTTATTTAGGTAAACATGGATATTGTGTTATCTTGAAAGACAATATTGTAATAAAGAAGGATAAAGTGTTTATATGTTCTGGCAATATTGAAGATGGTCTTTATATTATAACTCCTGATAAGCATGAATTATACAATTTTGAAATAGATAATAATTCACATGTGAAATCATTAAAGAGAAAGTTTCCTTCTATTAGTGATGCATATCTTTGGCATTTACGTTTGGGTCATATTAATTTAAACAGATCCAAAAACTGGTTAAAGATGGGCTTTTAGAACCATTAGATTTTAATGAATTTCTAGTCTGCGAATCCTGCTTGGAAGGCAAAATGACTAAAAGGCCTTTTAATGCAAAAGGTAGTAGAGCCAAAGATTTTTTAGAACTAGAACATTCAGATGTTGTGGTCCTATGTCAGCCAAAGTAAGAGGTGGCTATAAGTATTTCATTACTTTCACTGATGATTACTCTAGATTTGGTTATGTATACCTAATGAAACCGAAGTCTAAAGCATTTGAAAAGTTCAAAGAGTTTAGGGCTGAAGTTGAGAATCAATTAGGTAAATGCATAAAGGCCATTCGATTTGATCGTAATGGCGAATATCTTCTTGGGGATTTCAAGGATTACTTAATTGAAAATGGGATTATATCCCAGTTGACTGCACTTGGAACACCACAACAAAATGGTGTAGCAGAAAGAAGGAACATTACTCTTTTAGATATGGTTAGATCATGTTGAGTTATTCAACTCTTCCAATTTTATTTTTTTTGGGATATGCCTTAAATACTGCAATGTATCTTCTGAATTTAGTACCTTTGAAGTCTGTTCCTAAAACACCTGTAGAGTTATGGATTAGGCGTAAGCCTAGTATGAAACATCTTTATATTTGGGGTGTCCAGCACATGTGTTGAAAGGAAAGACTGACAAGTTACATTCTAAAACAGAAGTGGTTTTCTTTGTAGGGTATCCAAAAAGAACTGTTGGAGGTTTATTCTATAGTCATAAAGATAATAAAGTGTTTGTTAGTACAAATACCAAATTTTTGGAAAATGACTATATGAATGATTATACTCCTAAAAGTAGAGTTGTTTTGGTTGAAATGAATGAACATGTAATTGAACAATCAATGGATGAAACTAGGAATGATGTGGTTGTATCGGATACACCATAAGATATTACTCATGAGATGACTAGTACACAAGAGCCTCGTCATAGTGGGAGGATTATAAGGCCACCTGTAAGATTTATATGTCTAGGAGAAACTTATGAAGCTATCTTAGAAGAGGCTGAATCTAATCCTTACACTTATGAAGAGGCAATGAAAGATATAGATACACATCATTGGGTCAAAGTTATAAAATCTGAATTGGATTCTATGTATTCCAATTAGGTTTGGGATCTTGTAAAGGCGCCTAATGTCATTAAACCTGTTGGTTGCAAATGGGTTTACAAGAGGAAGAGAGGGATAGATGGAAATGTTGAATCCTTTAAAGCAAGGCTAGTGGCGAAAGGGTATACACAAAAAGAAGGTATTGATTATGAAGAAACCTTTTCATCAGTAGCAATGCTTAAATCTATTAGAATTCTCTTATTCATTACTGCTTATTATGATTATGAGATTTGGCAAATGGATGTCAAGACTGCATTTCTTAATGACAATCTTCAAGAAGAAATCTATATGATGCAACTGGAAGGTTTCATAGCAAAGAACAAAGAGCATATGGTATGCAAATTGAAAAGGTCCATTTATGGACTTATGCAAGCATCTAGATCAAAAAACATCAGATTTGATCAAGCAATCAAGTCATTTGGTTTTGAACAAAATTTAGATGAACCATGTTTGTACAAAAGACATCGAGATAAAGTAGTAATGTTCTTAGTGCATTATGTTGATGATATTCTACTCATTGGAAATGATGTAGAGGTATTGTCATCAGTAAAGATTTGGTTGTCAAGTCAATTTGATATAAGGACTTTGGTGAAGCTAACTTTATTCTAGGGATCAAGCGTTGGTGAGATCGAAAGAATAAAATGTTAGGCTTATCACAAGCTGGATATATAAATAAGGTTCTAGAATGGTTTAGCATGCAAAACTCCAAGAAAGGATTACTTCCTTTCAGACATGGAGTTCCTCTGTCTAATGACCAAAGGCCTAAGACTCTTGAAGAGGAAAAGATAATGAGACAAGTTCCTTATGCTTCTGCAGTGGGAAGTCTTATGTATGCCATGCTTTGTACTAGACCAGATATCTGTTATTCAGTTTGCATGGTTAGCCGATATCAATCAAATCCAAGACTTAAACTTTAGCAAGCTGTAAAGCATATTCTCAAGTATCTAAGGAGAACAAGAGATTAGATGCTTGTTTACCATAGTAAGGATTTGATTCTCATTGGTTATATAGATTCAAATTTTCAATCAGATCTTGATTTTAGAAAGTCCACTCTAGGTTGTGTGTTCATCTTAGGAGGTGGAGCCATAAGTTAGAGGAGTGCTAAGCAATCTTGTATTGCTGACTCCACCATGGAAGTTGAATATGTTGCTACTTGTGAAGCGGCAAAGGAAGTTGTTTGGCACAAGAAATTCCTTTCTGATCTTGGTGTTGTGAGTATGGAGCAAGTTCCTATCACATTGTTTTGTGGCAATAGGGGAACAGTTGCACAATCCAAGGATCCAGGAAATCACAAGAAAGGAAAGCATATTGAAAGAAAGTTCCACATCATTCAAGACATTGTTGCTCGAGGAGATGTAGTAGTAGCAAAGATTGATAATGCAAATAATCAAGCAGATCATTTTACAAAAGCCTTGTCCAAAAGGATTTTTGAGTCACATTTGGAGGGAATGGGTGTTAGATTAGTGCACAATAGTCATTAGGGCAAGTGGGAGATTGTTAGGATATGTGCCCTTTAAATCCTATTGTATGATGCTATGTATGACATTATGTATGATATTATGTTATGATTAATAAAGTTGTTTTTATTATTATCTAAAATTATGGTAATATGAATATTTGGACATTATCATATAGTCTATGAGATGCATGTATGTGATTTAGTCACAGAAGATATAAATCATAAGTTCTTTGTAAACTCAGAATTTTAGTTCGTAGTCAGTGATAAAATTGGGCATTTCATCTACAAAGACTATAACATATCAACTAAGATGATTTGTCTTGATTATGGAAGTGGAGACTTCTAGTTGATATGTTGATATGTTTTAAGTGTTAAGACATATTAAACTACACAACTATGAGATTTATTATTCTACCAACGATGGTCAAATGAATAATAAATCTCACGACTTCTATTTACATGAACTCTCAATCTTGAGAGAATAATGAACCTGATCATGAAATGTAGGTTGCTTTCATATATCAATTTTGAGATCTAAAGTCACAATCAAAACCTCAGTATGTTAGGCAGCCACATTTAATGTTGATATAAAATATTCCCTTGAGATAAGTTTAATGAGTTTGGTTATTCAGAGTTTTAGGCCTAACCACTTTAGTAAGTGTTGAGGACATATTTTTATGTAATTGGCATATCCTTTGACAAATCGCACCTTACTTGTATTTGGGTAAATCTAAGTAGGTTCAAGATGATCATTACAAGTGGTTAAATTAAAGACATGAAGACTACTCAAGAACTGCTCAAGAAAAGTGTAATCTGCAGGTCTCAATACCTCCTCGACAGAAGCTCGATCTAACAAGATTCATTAAAGCTTGACACATATCTCGATCTATCAAGCTTACGAGATTCAGACTATTGCCAGCAACGTTTTTACTCTAAAAGGCTATTTGTTTATGGGTTTGTATAATCCTCATAGGACTAGAAAAACCCAAGGTTTGTGGGTTTGTATAATCCTTATTGGAATAGGAAAGCCCAAGGTTTATGTAAACCTATTTGGAATAGGAGAGCCCATTAAGCTCTTATTCAAAGGAGGTGGAAAAAGAAAAACCCTAACCCTAGAGAGCTTCATAAGGTTTTCTTTTTGAAACCCTAGCCTCCTCCTACAGAAGAAAGAGTTATTGTTGTGTTTCTTGTACGCCTTTGGGTTTTGTAACCAAGCAAAGTCTCTTGCACCAACATTGAAGATCTTATTGGTGTCTCTATATGAAGCTGCAGCAAATCAAATACAACAATCAAAGGGTTGTTGTGGAGTTAGTCACGTATTACTACGAATATTTTAATGAAGGGGTTGAATGTATAGTAAAGTCTTGGGAAATAATTTATCAATAAGGCCTAGAGTGCAATTATATTTATATAGTGGTATTAAATATAATTAATAGCAATTTTGGGCTTGTCAAGAGTTCATAGAAAGGCCTAAAACCCATTGGAGCTAGTGTCTTATTTGTCATTTTTGGTCTCACTCCAAGCCACATATTAAAGCCCAATTGGAATGTCCCAAAAGGCTAGCCTAATTAAATAATCAGTTATATATAAGGAGAGAAACATATAGAATTTGGCAATGCATTGTAATGTATGAAAATTGTATGTATGTAAGTGTAAGCCACTCTCTTATTCTCTTTTGAACACATGTGTATAAACTGATTGAGAGACCACACTTCTTGGGCATAAGTGGAATTGGAGTGAAGATTGAAAGTGTTCCCAAGTACTTCTAATCTTTGGTTTTGAATTTCACTACACCAAAGTACGCTCTTTTGTTCTTAACTTCTGAAATTTACATAGTACATGTTATCAATTAAAAAATGAAGTAGATCTATTAATTTTCCACTACGTATGTTTTGTATGCGATACAAGCTATATTTTTCCTATAGAATGTGCCCAAGTATCTCGCGCCTTTGAACACTCACAAATCAGATGGTAAAAAGATTTTGCAAAAACACCACATTCCTCACATCTACTATCCACCAATACCTTCCTTGCAACTAGAATTTCCTTTGTTGGCTAGATGTCATGAACTGCTCTCCATGCAAAATTTTTGATCTTATGAGGGATTTGGATTGACCAAAACCTTTTATAGAACTGACGCAGGTTACTCCCATCAGAACAAGAACCCATCTCCCTATCATTCTTTAATACTATAGCCACTTTATAAGCACTTCTTACTGAAAAAAAGCCATTGAAAGTTTATGCCCATACCTGCTTATCATCTGGAAATCTAACACTTAAAGGAATGAAAGCAATTTCCTTAGCTTCAAAAGGAAGAAAACCACTATTCAAAAGATTCAAATTCTAGCACCTCCTATTTGCATCAATAAAATCACAAACTTTTGAGTCTAAAGGAAGCAAACCTCTAGGCGAAATTACTTTATGTGTGGAAGAGCAAGGAACCCAATTATCCTCCCAAACCCGAATTTTCCTTCCATTCCTCACATGATAACAGATCCCTTTCTGAACAGTTTTTTGAGCAGTCATGATACTTCTCCAAATATATGAAGGTTTCTTCCCCAAAGATGCATGTACAAAATCACAATCCAAAAAATATTTCACCTTGAAAACTTTAAACCAGTGAATTTTGACCAACTTGGAGCCACCAACCATGCTTTGCTAATAGCGTCAAATTAAATGGTTTTAATTGTTTAACCCCCCCCCCCCCCCCTAACATGCTTTAGGAACACACATTTTATCCCAACTCAACCAGGCCATTTTTCTTTCATCCTGTTTTTGTCCCCACCAAAAATTCCTTATCATACTAGTCAATTTATCACATAGGGTATCAAGAATCTTAAAACAACCCATGGAATATGTTGGGATAGCTTGAGCAACATCCTTGATCAGCATCTCCTTCCTCGCTTTAGAAAGCAACTTCTCTTTCCAACTGGCCAATTTCTTTGCCAATTTTTCTTTAATACCATTAAAGGTATTCCTTTTGTTTTTACCAACTAAAGAAGGAAGACGAAGATACTTCTCATGTTGATGAATGATTTGAGCACCAAACCTTCTCTTAATCTCCTCTTTAACATCATCCCTTATATTTTGACTAAAAAAGAGCGAAGTTTCAGCCCTATTCAGTTGTTGACCCGAAGCCTCTTCATACACTTTTAAAATACGTTACAGTGAATCACATTCTTCCAAATTGGCCTTACAAAAAATAAGGCTATCATTTGCAAAAAATAAATGAGAAATACAAGGACCACCACGACAAACAGCAACACCCTATAATTCCACACTATACAAACTGTTTAATTAAAGCAGATAAACCCTCAGCACAAATCAAAGAGAAATATGGGGATAAAGGATCTCCTTGACATAAACCCTTAGATGGAACTATACAACCACGTGAACACCCATTGATACAAATAGAATATGTAACTTAAGAAATACATTGCATCATGAGACTATGCCACCTAGAGTTAAAACCCAACTTTTCCATAATTTTATCCAGGAAAGCGCATTCCACCCTATTGTAAGCCATGCTTATATCTAACTTCAACGCCATCTCTTCAAACCTCCCACTCTTTTTTTGACTAATCTGATGCATAGTCTCAGAAGCCACCAACACATTATCAGTGATTAATCTATCATGAACAAAAGCACTCTGGCTTCCACCAATGATGGATGGAAAAATCTTTTTAAGTCTATTAACCAAGGTTTTGGAAGCTAGCTTGTAGACAACATTTCAAAGGCTTATAGGGCGATAATCAGTAATATGCATTGGGTTTTATTTATTTATTTATTTTAGGTACCAAAACTATTTGGGTATCATTAAATTTTGATGGACAAATACCAAAATTTAAAAAATCCGAAACTGTTTTAGTAACAACTTGCCCAACAGTAGGCCAAAAGTGCTGAAAGAATAAAGAAGGCATCCATCTAGACCTGGTGCTTTTAGAGGATACATCTGTTTTAAAGCTTTATATACCATACTCTCCTGAAAGTCATGGGTGAGCATCTGGTTCATAGTTGTGGACACTTTAGGCTAAATGGTAGATAAGATTTCAGCAAAATCCATTGGACAAGATGACTTGAATAAATCTGAATAATAATTGATCACCACATTCTCTACTTCACTCTGATCTTCCACTCAAATTTTCATTCGAATCCATAAGGCCCACAATGAAATTTTTTTGAAACTGTGAGGATGCCTTAGTGTGAAAAAAGCCGGTGTTCCTATCTTCAAATTGAATCCAACTTAATCTAGACCTCTGACGCTACATAGTTTCTTCCTTATCTCTCCAGCAATTTAATTCAACTCTAGTCTCTCTTATAGAAGCAATTACTTCAAGTGTGGCACTTTGTAATTCCAAACACTCTAAATTCTTTTGAAGTCTAGCCAAATTATTCCCCACGTGACCAAAGACGTTTTTGTTCTAGACTTCTAATTTCACATAGAAATCATCCAAACATTGCATAATAGGGTGATCTGATCCCGTGATTGCTCCTTCCTCCCAAGTCGAATTGACTACTTCCTCACAGTTGGACTCCTTCAACCATATCGCTTCAAAACTAAAATTCTTCCCATAGCGCTTGAATTTCTTTCTCTCCTCTAACCGTAAAGAAATAGGGCAATGATCTAAAGCAGAAGACATTCGATGATAAAGCTTCACCGATGGGAATTTATCTAGCCAATCCATAGTAGCAAAATTCATATCTAATAAAAAAATATTGAGTGAACTTGTAGCTATTGGCCACAACCAAATTTGATGATAAAATTTTTCTATACACTTTTAGCCAAACCAGATCATTAGATCCAACCAAATACTTTTATAGCAGTTAGTACACATATATGCTTGACTTCTGCTTACACTTTTCTCCGGATTCTAATGTCTATTCTTCATTTCTCCTTTAGAGTTGTAAATAATTTTGGCTTGACTTATCATCTAGATGTTCCCCAAGTGTCTTATTGTTGATGTATTCAACCAGAATGATTTGCTCACTCCAGATATCCATATAACCTTACCATTTTTTGTGTGGATCTATATACATCATACATGGTTGATAAAATTTGACTACAAATGATAGAGATAAATGTGTTGCATTTAAGTTTGCAATTATATTATAAAGTTTATTATTCTATATGAAACAAGGATGGACCTAGGTGAGGGCCTGGGCCCCCATGGGTTCAAAAAAATTTTTTAAAATTTTTTTATATATTTTTTTTTACGTTATTATATATTTCAATTTTGTAGTTGGGCCCCTCTTCCAAAACCTTAGGCCCTCTTTCACCTTAATAAGTCTAACAAGGCTTACCCAAATAGCAATTATCCAACCCAAAAACTTAACAAAAGCAATAAAAACATTCACAATGGTGATTGTATTTTAGTAAAAATAACTATTTTACCACCAAAGAACCAAAAAATCATTTGTTATTAGAGAAGCTAAAACGAATTTTTTTGCAATTACAATAAAATGGTATAAATACCAGTTGAGTATACTAGTTGACTGTAGCAAGTTGTTAAAAATAAAATACAATATTTTATTAAAATTATAACTCTTCCTTCAAATAAAAACTCAAATTCTCTCACTTCCTTTATTATTTCAAGAACAAAGTTTAGATACAAAACTGGTTATAGCCTTAGGCTATAACCTTACTTAATAAAATAAACATTATTTCATATTTTGAAAATCTAACTATTGAACTGCATTTTCTTTACATTCTTAATACATGTTAGGTTCTAAGACTTTAGGAACAAAATGTATTAGAACTTCATTATGTATTATGTTGGCAAACCATGATCAAAACATAGAGTCTAGGTTTAGGCTTGCTCAAAGTGTATTTATTTGTAAAAGTTGGAATCGAGTGATTGTAGGATTTATTGGTCTAAATCTGCAAGGCTCGATTAATCAAAAATTAGGCTCGATTGATTGAAAATTAGACTCGATTGATTGAACCTCGTGCAGATTAATTTTTTTGTAGAATTTTCCAACTTAGCCCAAGCCCGGTTTGACGTGTAGGGTTTTATGTTTTACTAAGTATGAAAAGAAAAACCCTAGCTACGTTTAAAGGTCTTTGATGTACTGTGTGTTGAATCTCTTGTGAGATCTAGAGATGTTTACCTTCATACACACTTAGGGTTATCAAGATCAAGATTCATGTCAAGAACTTGGTGATCGTTTCAATTGCTGCATAAAGAACTTAAAGAAGATCTAAAACTTTTGAGTGGAGTCTCAAAGTCACAAGTGGGAGTACTTGTGGTTGCAGTGGATCAAGGAAAGAAGTAGTCCATAGACTCGGAGTTGTCATGTGATTGTGGTAGTAAGTTTTCTACTCAAGGTAGCAATAGGATGTTAGTGGTCTAAGTTCTATTGTACAAACTCGTGGTAGTGGATCTGTTTTTCTTTGAGGATAACTAGGTTAAATCCTCCCTAGGCCTGTTACCGGTTTGGTTTTCCTAGGTTATCATATCGTGTGTTCTTTATATTTCCGCATTATTGTCATGATATGATTTTATTGTGTTAATCTAGATCTGAATAATTTATCTAAATAATCACTTGACTAAATAATTAGGTTAAACAACTTATGTTTTAAGGGGTCTAGAAACGTACAATACACATGTCAAATTTTGTGTCAATTGGATATTAATTACTATAAGATCTATAAGCTTATATTTTATGCATAATTTTAAACTACAAAAACTTGCAATTTAAACAATTTATTGATGAAATAGCTATTGACCTTTAATTTTCTAGAAATTTTGCAAGGTTTGAGGATATAAGAAGAAGATGTAATCTAATGGTGGATTTGTCAAAATTTACATTCAATAAAAAGATATTGAGTAAGGTTGTAGTCTTAGGCTACAATCAATTTTGTAACTAAATTTTGTCCTTATTTTAATGAGTTGTTTATATTATTTTAAATGAAGTGATAAAAAAAAAATAGAACATTTGATATTAAGTGTATTGTAAGATGAGGTGGTAAAATAGATAAAATAGCTCTTTGAGGTACTAAAGCTAAAATTTTTAACACCGTCACTGTAAATGCTCTAACTTCATCAAAAATAAAAATAAAAATCCTAGCCAACCTAATATTAGAAAAAAAACATTATTTTGTTTTTGTGTAAATGATTGCATCCTAATATATTAAGAAACAATGATTTTGAGTATTTATAATTTTTTAATACTGTATGGATGCCTATTTGGATTCTTTTCTTTTTTTTATACTTCGACTCCTGCTAGTTTAAAATCTTGGGTCTGTCCCTTATGAAATCCGGTCATTGGATTTAGATAATTGAAGTGAGTATGATTTTTAGATAATTGTATTAGGCTCAATTAAAGGGAATTTTACTACTCGAGATATTTATTTTCCTTTACATTTTTTTCCTAGTGAACCAAATAGAACATGTGGGTTACTTTTGTTGTTTGATGCAAATGGTTTTGACTAAAGTTAGTTTTTTTTATACTAGTTTAAAGATGAAATTTAAGTTATTTCTATGGAGCTCTCTCATCTAATTTTGTGATCTTTGTATTTTGGTATACTTTGCTTGATTGCTCATGAGACAGGCAATTTTGTTGTTTTCACGGGATATTATTTTGTATGTGTGTGTCTCTTCTCAAAGATTGAAATAAATTGATGCCCATATCCAATTTAGTTGAAGTTGAGGTTTTAACTGTTTCAGATATTTCCTCTCATAATTTGAATTGCTTTTAGGCTCAATCAAATGTAAAATATGGCTAAAAGCAATTCTGTAAATACCGTTCTGTTTTTGCTTAAACTATGGGAAAATCTCGTATCTACATGCAAAATGGAACAATAATCCATCTTGTTTAACCTTGGATCAAATTTCGGCCCTTTATGGTGTTTGAGGCGTTTCGGGCCGTTTTGGTCAATTTGGGCCAAAATACAAGATTTGGCCCATATGAGTTGAGGTTATGGGTGGAGAAAGGTTTTGATGTTATGGGTGTGATAAGAGACAGAAAGTGTGTGTGAGATAGAGAAAACAAAAGAAAGGAAAAAACGAAATTTAATAAAATATTTTGAGAGAACTGGTACTGATGTTCTCCGTTGTCCTTCAAAGGTTTGACTGTTTGAGAGACAGGATTTTGGACTTTAAAAGAGAGAGAGATCACAAATATGTAGAATGGGGTCGGTAGGGTAATAAATTGGGAAAAATATATAAACAGATTTATTGTTTTTTATTCTACCATCCGTTACTTGAAGCGTATTTATCTATTTTTTAATTATATTAATGGGATGTGTATGGCACACGTGGTAGGTAGTTTATCTGCTAATGTTTCTCACAATCTCACTGATTAAGTAGCGGGTTATTCCGATTTCAGGGAAATACTATTTAAAAAAAAAAAAAAAAAAAAGATGAAAAAAATTTATGGGTTGAAGCAAGTTAATATGCTTTATGCTATTCAGTTGTTCAGTTTTACCTTGACACTAGTTAAAGGCTCGTGTATTACACGGTTTTATGAAAAACTTATAAAATATATATATAAATAATTATTATATTTTAATAATTATTAAAACAAAATAAATAATTATTATAACTAAAGTAATAAATTGCATTGGTATAAGAATGATACACCTCAATACAAAATTATCTTCTAGCATACTAGTTGTGCTATAATGTCGTTTGTAGTTACATTTTTTTATTTTTTTGAGAAAGAAATAATTTCATTAAATTAAAGATCAGCCACAACTTTTGTCAGAAAAAACAAGATTGATAGCATCACTATGGATGCCGTTTAACCAACAACGAGGAGAGAGGGACTCTCTAGCAAGCTTAGCTAACTTATCAGCTACCCTATTGCCCATACGTTTTACATGGTGTGAGAGTGCTTTTTTCTTTAGCACACAGGCCCAAGGATCCTGGGCCAAATAGTTGTATTTTGGTGGACTGGGCTTGGTTCACCGCAGCTAAATATGGGCTGATTACGAACCAAGTTGTGCGCAAGTCACATAAATCTCCTCAAGGCCAAAATGCGATTCCTCCTAAGCAATAAAATACCATTATAAGTGTTTTAGTATCATAAAAGGATCCTTTACTCTTACAAAACAAGTAAAAGAGATGTTCATAATATTCATAATGAGAAAGAGATTGAAATATAATATTTAAGGCTTATCTTTTATCGTATAAACATTTTGAAGAATTCCTTCACTTGCTACCCCGAGCGTACTGTCGTGGGATCCCGGGGCGTACTGTCGTGGGATCCTGAGGCGTATTAGGCCTGTAAGAACCCAGAATCTCTGGTTCTGCACTATTAGGATATATATATATATATATATATATTAATACACATACATATATGTAAGTGAGTTTTATGAGAATGATTCAGCCACGAGGATCCTGGCCCCAATTCTCACAGACTTATACTTTTGCACAAGACTTGTGGGATTTGGAACTCAAGTCCGAGTGGCTTTGCTTGGGCAGGGACTCAGCTTTACAAGCAAGAATATATATGTATTGAGTAGCAAGAAGCAGTAAAGAAATATGCAAAGTAATTGTTAGAAATTCTCAAAATAATATGAGATATTTCATTATTTTTCTTGATTGTGGATTACAAATGTGCTCACTAAGACGTGATACAAGGTTCAAATAAGCTCAAAAATTACAGACTTTGATGGCTATTCAAGCCTCTAAGACTTGCAAAGTTTGAATCCTTTTGAATCCAAGTATGTGCTATAGTGGCTGTTTCTGGGATACCGGGAGACATTCCTCTGTTTTTCTTAAATTTTACAGAGTTCTAATGACTCTGTTCTGATGTTCTTCCTACTGAAAATCCTCTGCCCTTCAACATGGGTTTTCTCTTCCTTTTATGGTGTGTTTTCTAGGGCTCCATGGTACTAGTGATTTCTCTCTTTTGCCCCTCAGAGCTCGTGCTGTGACAGTTGCTCAAGGGCTGGTCTCTTCCCCTTTTTCTCATGGTTTTCATCCTTTAATACTGTTTCTCTAAAAGTCACTTGCTGACTTTCCATTCCGGGGCGTCCTAGCCTTCAATCTCTCTTCCTTCAAGATTTCTCACTTTTCAGACTCATCCGTCGGTGTTGTTTCCTTGTTGTCATTATTCCCAAATAGTTGGAATCTTTTACTGCTGGGTTGAAAGTTCTCTTCCAGTTGCTTCTACGTATGATTTTCTCATTCTTGGTTCCTTGTGATACAGCTCCTTTGTTCATGAATGTTTGCTTTATACTTTCTGATTCTTTGCTGCATCAGTGGGTACTTGAGAATGACATCTCTGTTCTTCATTTCTTGTATTTCGTGGTACCTTTCTTGAGTTGTCTCAATCCTACAGCAGCTGCCCTGCATTACCTGAGGATCCCGGGCCTCTGAGGATCTCGGGCCTCTGGCAGCCTCTGGGTATCCCGGCCCAGTTCTTTCACTGAATTTTGCTGGACTTTTTGATGACCTTTTTGCTGGAAATCTGAATATAAATTGGGCCTTAATGTTGATTCTTCTTGCTACTTGAATTGGGCCTTCTTTTCATGGAATGGGCATTCTTGTGAAATTTTGGCCTTCAACACATGGTTAAAAGCAAAGGCACTGAATCTTGCTCCCAAGTATTAGATTCCTCTTTGATATGACCAAAAGGTGCCAAGCATTCCTCCTCTGAGTTGAGGGATTTTATAATTCCTGCTGCATCCCCTTCGAAGATTACTTTCGGGATACCAAGTTCTTTTGCAAAAGAAATCGCCCTTCTACCTGCCATAGCTTCAATGTCTTCTACAGTAGGAGGTAGAGAAATTCTTTCAGATAAAGCTCCAATCACAGTACCTTCATGATCCCTTACAATCACTCCCAAACCTGCTTCTCCTAGTTCTTGAAAGACAACCCCATCAAAATTAGCTTTACACCAAGAATTAGAGGGAGGGAACCAACGGATTGGTTTAGCAGCTTGGATAGGAGCCGTGGGCATTTCTTGGACCCTTTGGAATTCCTGTAAACGTTCCAAGGCCTCGGTATGGATCATTGAATAGGGCAGAGAGGGAGAACCAGTTCTGACTGCATTTCTTTTATACCAGATACTCCAGGCAATGAATGCAAATCTTTTAGCTAGGTGAGGGTCATGAGCCTTAAGGATTCCCAAGAAAAGATCCTGGAAATTCACAAATCGCTCTATGAGAAATGGTTTGCAAACCTCTTCCTTCCACCAAATTTCTTTGACCCCATAGCAATCCCACAGCGTGTGAATGGCATCTTCCGGTTGGTCCCGGCAAAGGTCACAGGTTACATTGGTAATAATTCTCCTCTGTGCTAGGTTCCTTTTCGTTGGTAATGAGTCGGAGCATGCTCTCCATAGGAAATGCTTCACATTTTTTGGAATATTAAGCTTCCAAATGTTGGTCCAGAAGCTATTTAGCACCATCGGATTTGAAGTGCCTGGTTGGTTGCTTTTTGCTGTCTTGGACAGTAACCTATAGGCTGACTTCGTGGAGTACACCCCATTTTTAGTTTCTTTCCATATTCTGCGGTCAACCAGCCTTCTTGAGCTTTGAGGTATGCTAAGGATCTCCTTAGCCTTAAAAGGTAGAAATTCACTCCTAACTCGGTCAGCGTCCCAGCTAGTACCATTTTCATTCATCAAAGCACAAACCTTCATATTCATAGGGAAGTGATTTTGGGGCGAGAGAACTTTGCTGTGATGTAAACCTAGCAGCCATTTGTCCCCTTTGATCAGTACACTACGGCCATCTCCAATCTTCCAATAAGATCCCATGTCAACTACTTGGCGGGCCTTAAGTAGACTTTGCCATGCATAAGATCCATTGGTCTTGACCCCTTCATCCATGATTGAGCAGGTTGGGAAGAACTTGGCTTTAAAAACCTTGTAGAACAGAGAATCCTGATTGTGTATTAGCCTCCATACTTGTTTTCCAAGGAGGGCAAGGTTGAAGTTTTCAGTATCTCGAAATCCCAAACCACCTTGGCATTTAGGGAGACAAAGTTTATTCCACGCCACCCAATGACTTTTACGTTGCTCTCCTTTATAACCCCACCAGAATTTTCGAATGAGAGACTCAATGTCCTTACATAAGCTTCTTGGTAGTTTAAAGCAATTCATGGAGTATGTTGGCATGGCTTGCAAAATAGATTTGATCAATACTTCCCTACCCGCTTGTGAAAGTAGTTGCTCCTTCCAACCTTGAATTTTTTGCCAAATCCTCTCACGAATGTAGCTAAAACTTTGCTTCTTCCCTTTGCCCACAAAGGACAGTAGTCCTAAGTACTTATCAAATTGATGGGAGACTGCAACACCCAATTTGCCTTTAATTGAATTTCTGACTTGCTGGTTTGTATTGAAGCTGAAAAATAGTTGGGTTTTATCCCGATTGATCCTTTGACCCGATGCTCTTTCATACTTCTCAAATAACTTCAGGATAGAATTGCATTCATGGCTGTTTGCTTTACAGAACAGCAAGCTATCATCCGCCAAAAATAAATGAGTCACCTCAGGACCCTCACGACATAAGGAAACTCCAGAGATGGTACCATTGGCTACTGCTTGCTTAATAAGGGCATGTAATCCTTCTGCGCACAAAAGGAAAAGATAAGGTGACAACGGGTCCCCTTGTCGGAGACTGCGTTGTGGGTGGATTAAACCATATGGTGCACCATTAATCAGAATCGAAAAGGAGACAGTGCTGATACAGGATTTAATCAAGTCAATCCATTTCCTAGCAAAACCTAATTTATCCATTAGATTTTCTAGAAAAGTCCATTCTACCTTGTCATATGCCTTACTCATATCTAGTTTTAAAGCCATGGAACTTGTTTTACCCGTCCTCTTGTTTTTCAGATGGTGTAAGGTTTCGAATGCTATCAGTATGTTGTCTGTGATAAGGCGATTGGATAGGAATGCACTTTGGGAGTTAGAAATTAGTTTTGGTAGGCACTTTTTGAGGCGGTTAGCTATGGTTTTGGAGATTAGT
Organism: Quercus lobata; assembly: GCF_001633185.2. NCBI lineage: Eukaryota > Viridiplantae > Streptophyta > Magnoliopsida > Fagales > Fagaceae > Quercus > Quercus lobata. The sequence continues at coordinate 50,915,665 of NC_044907.1, forward strand.
TTATAAATGACATTGCAGAGGCTTATGGGTCAGAAGTCTTTGGCTGTAGCTGGGGATTTTATTTTGGGAATAAGGCTTATAAATGTATGGTTTATATTTGGTGGGATGATTCCTGAGTTAAGTACAGATAGAGTAGCAGAGAGGACATCAAGACCAACAGTGTTCCAATAGTGTTTAAAGAAGATAGGGGGCATACCGTCTGGACCAGGTGCTGAAATGGATTTCATTTGTTTCAATGCAACCTCCACCTCACTTGCCGTGTACTCTCTGGTCAACTTCTGGTTCATTTGCAGTGTGACTTTTCTCTCAATCCTTTGAAGGATTGGATCAAGGTCAGAAGGTGCTGCTGTTGTGAATAGTTCACTAAAATAAGATGCCAGCATCTCTCCAATCTTCTGCTCATCCTCAACCACCTGACCATCTTCCCCAGTCAACTTAGAGATGAAGTTCCTCCGATTTCGTTGGGTTGGATGGCTATGGAAATAGCTAGTGTTAAGGTCACCAGCCTTAAGCCACTCCACCCTCGATCTTTGGTGCCACATTGCGTCCTCCTTGACCATTAACTCATACACTTCCCCTTTGAGAATCCAAAGTTGCTCATGATTTCGTCCTGTCATTGATAAGGCTTTAGCTTGAGCTAGTAGCTTCCTTTTCTTCTCTAGTAAGCTTTGGATATGGCCAAAGGAGGTTCTATTCCAAGTTTTCAATTTTGTGCAGCATGCTTCAACCTTTGTAACTAGCTTGTTGATAGGATTGCCCTAATGTTGTTCCTCCCAAGCATCCTTGATCACCCCCTCACACCTGTCATCTTTCATCCACATCACTTCAAATCGGAGCGGCCTACCTCTCTTGTAAAAGCGTACATTCTCATCATCAGAACATATCCATAATGGGCAACGATCAGATAAGGAACCTGCAATGTGATGAACCCGCATTGTGGGAAATTTTTGAAACCAAGATGCAGTAGCCACTCCCCTATCTAATCTGATCCATGTAACAACCCCATCGAACTGGTTGTTGCACTATGTAAATGGTGATCCAACAAATCCCAAATTCCTGAAACCACAGAAATCTGACGCTCCTCTAAACTCCATCATCTGCCTCTCATGCCGCGGTGCCCCACCCATTTTTTCCCCTGCCTTGACTATTTCATTGAAATCACCTACACACAGCCAAGGTAAATCCATTTGGAGACAGAGGTGCTTGAGTAGCACCCAAGAGTGTTCCCAGTTGGCTGTTACCGAGTCTTCGTAGAAACCAGTAATTCGCCAGGCGTCATCCACTCCTGGGTCTACTACAGCATCAATATGTGATGGAGATGAGCACTATACTTTCAGATTGAGGCCTTCCTTCTAATACAGTGCTAATCCTCCACTAGTGTTATTACGAGGGACAATAAAAAGATTTTTCAAGTCTAACTTACGACAAAGGTTTTTTAGAAACTTATCTTTTGCTCTGGTCTCCATCAAGAACACGAACTGTGGGGAGTGTTTCTGCACCAAATCTTTGAGCTCCAAGACTGCATGCGGCCTCCCTAAGCCACGACAGTTCCAGCTTAGGCTGTTCATACTGTCTGGCGTGGCTGCTCATCAGCCACCGCTGCTGGGATTGAGACAAGGACATCATCAAGTGAGGCATTTTGACGTTTGAGAAGGCATGGGTTTGTGTTGTACAACGCCTCTCTTCGCGCTTCAAATGGGTGAGCTTCTGGAACTTTACCCGAAACTTTTGTTACTCGTGTATATCTAACCCACGTGCCTTGCTCTTTGGGTTTGATTCCACTTTTCTTTTCTTCCTTTGGGCTACCCATGGGTTCAGCTAAAGTAGTGGGCTTAATAAGATGAGTCGTATCATCAGCCAGCTTAATGTTTTTGTTTTGGTAGAGCACGTGATGGGTTGGCTCACTTAACAGGTCATGTGATTCCAAAACCGGTTGCTCGTTTCCTATTTCGTGCGCCACCTAATCCCACACCCCATGCTTTTTAGTGTTTCATCAGTAACGTTATCTCCATACAACGTATCCTTGTCCAGCTCAAATTTCTTTAACTCCTGATTAATCTTATTTATCTTCTCCGTGAAATACTCTCCTTTATTCCTGGCTTTAAACCCGATTGACTGCAGGTCTAGGCTAGCATCCGTTTCTTTATTAATTTCAATAACATCCGTACTTATTTTTTCCTTAAATGCAGGATTTTGTAACTAAAACTCATTAACTCCGCCTCCTTGAATCTCAGTCTGTGCCGCCGTTGCCGGTGCTTTCGAACCAGAACTCTCTTGCTTCTTTCCCTCCGCCTTAAGCTCTTTCTTTTTCGCTTCATAGTATCCTTGGACTACGATGATAGAATTTTTGTGTGTGGGCAATGGAGCAGCACGTATCCATGGTCCATACTCTTGATCTTTTGGCTGTAAGGTTCCATTACTCTGTATCCAACGTTCACAGTCTTTGTCGAAGTGGTTCAGATAGCCACACCAGTAACACACATTAGGGAGGTGTTCGTATTTGAAAGTGACCCACCCCTTTACTCCATTCTTTCGTGTGAAGACTCTACCACGGCATAGAGGAAGATTGATATTAACCCGAACCCTAATTCTCATGATTTTGCCCCGTTCAACTTCCTTTTGGCTCACCTCTTTTTTGACTTCTCCCACAGCTTCACATAACTTCTCAGCTACATCCCGACTCAGAAATTTGATCGGTATATCATGGACTTGCACCCACAATGAGACATGGTCAAAGACTAACTCCTTGGCAGGTATGCTATGATCATATCATTGGATCATCACCAAGTGTTTATCAAAACTCCATGGCTCCCCATTGAAGATTTTCTCAACTTCTTCTTCATTATTGAACATGAATAATAGTATGTGGTTTCCAACATTACGCACCTTGAAACCATTTTTTGACCTCTAAATGGGATTGAAGGTTCTAATAATAGCCTCTGTGTTCAACGACCATCTTGTGAGAAATTTTGCTAGGATAGTACAGCTTGACAAATCTGTTTCCTTGTCAAATTGAAATTCACCACCTTCCCTATCATTCAGAGACAAATTCTCCCAACATTGCATAAGCATTTCCATTCGCACCCAAAAGCAAAATTACAACACCACTCAATGTTTCCCACACCCCCAGAAATAATTCCCTACAAACCTACAAGCAACAGTGTTACTTGAGGGACTCAAAAAACATTACATGAAGGAAAACGACTAATTCTACCAGCTAAGACAGAGGGGAGCTGCTCTCCTTAGTACCGAGAAATCCAAAGTTTCGACCTCGTTACCTCTCTTCGTCCTTTTTCGTTTGTAGTTACATTAATCAAAATTTTGCATATGAATTTCGCATCTAATGGATTTGCAAAATAAGTACTAATTTGTAAGTGACTTGAAGTATTGTTAACAATAATATTAATGATTAAAAAAAATTTAGAAGTAGTTTTTACCTACAGGAAATCTTTGAATCCCTATTTGTACGCTATGATTTTAGAGTATCCTTGTTCTTCTTTGTCATTGTTCTTTATTAAAATCTTTAGACATAGTATTATAAAATTGGCCCCTTTAGGAGATAGAACTATTCGAATAATAATAACCATTGTTCTAATTATAGAACCTATCATAATTTTTGTTTCCCGTACATTGCATGGTTTTATACATGAATTTATATAATACATAATTTATTTGCGAAACAAAAAGTAAATGAATAGTTTGGTCAATTGCAAGAGAGACACTTTGTGGAAAAAAAAAAATTTGCAAAGCTCTACATATAGATTACACACCTTTCTTAGGATGCTTGGAATCTTTTATGATAAACCTGGAAAAAAAAAATCAAGAAGAAAATTAAACCGAGTTAAAAAAAAAAAAAATAGAACCATGTAGATTGTAAAATTGCATGAGTCTATGACCACTTATTACTAGGCTTTAATATATATATATATATATATATATATATATATTTCTAAAAAGAGCTATCATTTCCACTTTGATTGTACTATGGTAGTCAAATAAGTTCCATAATTGCAAGGAAAAAAAAACTATTTTATAATGATGGCCCAAGAGTAAAAATAATCAATGCATAAAAAGATTGATATTGGAAGAATGATGACTACAATTCTCAAAAAAAAAAAAAAAAAAATGACGACCTTTTAAAAATTATGAAAATTTGGGAATTTAATTTCCAAAATTTTGCAATTTTAAACCAAAAAAATAAAATACGAATGAAGAATTTGTTAGGAATAACAAATTATACTAATAATTAGCAAAAAAATATTAATTAATGTTGCGAACGGATACATAATTCTATGCACACTTTACATAAATAAGTGCTAATATTTGAAATAAAAATAAAAAGTAAAAAGGGATCAACATGAATAAATCCTATTCAACAAAATCTATTTCATTTTGTGTAATAAATTATATTGTATAAAATAAATCCTATTAACTTAGCTGTAGTGTATTTAAATGATCTAAAAAAATAATGAAGCATATACTTTTGAGCCTAATCACATCTAGCAAAATAATAAAGCATTCAAAATATTGAAAGCCAATTTAAGCTCATATATGCTTGTGAGTTCCAGTTAACTTAATTGGTAAAATCTCTAATGGTTGTATAAGGGATTTGGGGTTTAATCCCCGCTTACACCAAAAACTGATTGGTGTCTTAGTTTGATGATAAAGAGCTATCATCAGGAGCGGATGCCATAGATTGAAACTCTCTCTCTTTCTCTCTCTCTCTCTCTCTCAAAAAAAAAAGCTCATATATGCTTGCATGAGATACGTACTGTAGGGTCTCGTTTCGGGGCCCAGGCCCAATAGTTATGGGGTTCTGGCCCAAGGAGCCCTAGACAATGAATTTGTAGAGAGTGGGTTACAGAACTAGGCCCTAACGAAGTGCGTGCTAGTTAACTTTGGGCCATACAATAATCGAAAATAAGAAAACCTCTTTCATGTCCATTAGATATACGGTTTGAGGAGACGTATGGGGTGTATCCCTTTCTCTAATCAAAGGCTATGGTTCTTCTCTTCTTCCTCTATTCTCAGTTCCCCCTCCTTCGGTCCCCTTCTTCATGGGGACTCCCCTCTTTTATATAGCCTCCTGGAAGTCATCAGAACCTTACACTTGTTGATTATCTGGACCTTCACTTGAGTGCCCGTTCTATCGGACATCTCCCCCATCTTTCTATGAGTTGCGGTAGCCAAGATAACACTGTTTACAAGTCCTCTCCACATTAATGCGGCCGGAAAAGTAGCTGCCATGCATTTAATGTGGCAGCTGTAACCTCTTCCTTGGCACCCTACACTTTCTTCCCTCTTACGGGCTTGGGGGACTCGTCCCTACTACTAATACTCGCTGGAGTGAACTCGTATAGCTGGCATAGTGCATGTTCGAGCCACACTTGATACGTCCGAGGAGACATTTCTCCAAGAACTGCCTTTTATACAATTTTGGGCCCGTAAGAATTGTGCCGGGAGCCTTTTGATACCCACACCTTCCTCTCGGACGTGGTCGAATTTTATATGGGGCTCAAGGCCCATTGCATGATCTTGGGATTTTACCCCTACACGTACCTACCCACGTTGCTACAGTAGCAATGGAAGCCCAATCTTTGGGATAAAGAATCAATGTAATGCTAATAAAAGTTGCCTAAAAGAGTTAAAGATTCTATAAAGATAAAAGAAAAAAATTATCAAGTGTAAATAATTGTCTCACTAAAATAAGGGGTAAGATTTCTTCCTAAAATTAAATTAAATTGATAATTCAAAACTAAATTTTAAATTGATAACTATTAAAAAAAAAATACTAAGCAATTGATAAGTCCAAATTTAATATAATCTTGATAATATTATAAAATTAAAATTGATAATTCAAGAATACATGTGTGGAATATCTTGATAATTTGATGGAACATAAAAATCAAATACAAAAATTGTTAATTCAAAACATTAATTCTAAGACCCAAAGCATATAAATTAGATCAAAGCTAAGAAAATTAGTTTAAACAAAAGGCAACCAATACACAGAACCTAATCAATTTAATAAAAACAAAATACAAAAACAAAGAAGGAGCCTTTAGAAACTTGACAATGTTTTCTAATGTTTTGAATTCATTAATTAAAATTACATGAAGACAAAGAACCAATAGTAACACCAAAGAAAAAAAAATGAAAATAATAATAATAATAATAATAATAATAATAATAATTATTATTATTATTATTATTATTACCAGTGGTTAGTAATAGTTCTCCCAGTAATTATTAATTGCTTGGAAATAGTATAAATACGTTTATCACTGTATCTTTTGTTTGCTTGTTCACACTTAGATTTGGCACACACTAATTAGAAACATGGACTATGGTGATATAGATTATGATGAAGGTTATAGCATGAGAGATATAGACAATAGTTGGTTAAATGATATGGATTATGAAACTGATTCTAACTTTGACAGTGATATGGATAATTATAATTATAATTATAACAATACAAATAATTAGAGTACATACATAGGGGATAAAATCAATAGACAGACTGATAGACACAATAATAGTTTCTTAGATAGGATTAATAAAAAATTGGAATCTTTAGAAGCTATTGAAAGATCCACCACTGTAGAAAGAAAGAATGATAGAGATAATAGAATAGATAGTTTTTTGGACCTTTATGAAAAAATTAATGCTTTAAATTCAAAACAAGAAAGAAACTTTGAACCCCATCAAAAATCATCTTTAGTGATAGATAATTGGCATGATAGAAAAAATAGTAGCTTAGTAAGCACTGACAGACTCATAAATATTACATGTAGAAAAGCTGACGAGAGAAATAATTTAAAAACTCTAGAGACCACTCTGACGGAAAGGAAAGACTATAGTCACGTAGTAAAAAGTTCTATAGAAAGCCAAGAAAGTAATAATAGGAATGATGACATAATAGGAACAATACAAAAGAAGAAGTTGGATATAATTGATAAAGACATAGAAAAGTAAGAGACTTTGAAAGACAAAAAGCTAACAACCCAAAAGAAACTCTATGTAAAGAGTTTAGCATAGAAAGAGACATAGACAAAGACAAAGAAAGAAACATGATAAGGAAGGAGAAAGAAAAAGAAAATGACGGCTTGATAAAAGTAGTCAACAAAGAAAGAAGAGATAATTCCAAAAAGAGTAATAGTTTTAAAGAAGAAATTGATGAAAGACTAAAATCAATTGAAAAAACTATGGATTATACCCGAGACAACAGTTTAGTAGAATTGACTAAAAAGATAGTTTTAAATTCACTGATAGAGATAAAAGTAATGAAAAAGGACATAACAGTTTTAGAAATTATTGAGTTATTAGATAATGAGAAAATTGATAGACATATTAGATATATTATTTGTCATAAATGTAAAAAAATGGGCATAATAAAAAACAATGTGACAGACATAATAAAAATGTAAAATGAATAAGTAAATTAGAATTTTAGAAAGACATAACAAATGAATTAATGAAAATTTTTAATGTTAAGCAAAAAGAAATAGAACAAATAATGAAAAAGGAAGAATTAAAATCAACCAACCCACTTAAAATTAATAAAAGAAAAAGGAAACAAAAAGACATAATAATGAAATTGATAGATAATCTACCCAATCATCTAAAAGACAAAAAATACTATTTACTAAAATTGAAAGAATCTATAGATATACCTATTGCTTGTATTAAGTATAGGAAATATGGACACCATGCTACAGAATGTGAAAAAGCTAAGAAAGAAAAGACAAAAAAGAAACAAATTGGCATAGATGTAAAACTAGTAACACTACAAGACTTAATGATAGAAGCAAAAATAATAAAGCAAGAAATTAAAGAAGATGATGCAACAGACATAGATGAACAAAATGTTTCAGAAATAATAAATTTTAAAGAATTTTCTAATCCTATGATAGACCCCCCTGATCCTCCTACAAATAAAGAAATTACAGATATTAATGTTTCAAATAATAATAAAACTGATAGCAATAAATAGAATTTCTTGATTTTAATTGACAAGGTTATTTTTCAAAAGTGGCATACAAAAATCACTCTAATAATTAATAGAGTTTTCTTTGACAGAAATCGCATTGACAGACTCAGATGCTGATAACATGAATAGTATACAAGAAAGATTGATACCTTCCAAATATTATGGAAAATCTTCTGAAAGATTAATTCAGGTCAATGGAGAAGAGTTAATTAATCATAAATTAAATACTATTTACATTTGTAATAAAGATATATGTTCTGAAGACCTTTCTTCCAAAGTTGTTTTAATAAATTCCTTTATGATTTTGATTTACCCCTTGTTAGAGACAGACAGAGGAATTAAAACTAATGTACCTTTTAATCTCATCTTACCCTTTATCCCAAAAGAAATTGATTCCCTCAATAATGTCACCATCTTAAAAGATACTATTAAAGAAAGAATCTATAGAACTGAAAAAAGTTTGTCATTTTAAAGACAAAAATATTACTTGTTGACCAATTGATAGTTAATGGCATAAAGAAATGCAAATAAGACATAGAGACAGAGATTTTTTCTTATTCCCCCATTGCTTTTTGGAATAGGCACTGACATATAGTCCAATCACCTTGTGCAAAAGAACTTAGTAGAAAAGGCATAAAAGACGGAAATATGAATGCAATCTATTTTAATCAATATGAATGGACTGACGGTATGATAGAAGTACCAAACAAAATTATAATAAATGATATACTTACATGCTTTATAGTATCCTCAAATACTCATATAATATATGTTTTAATAAAAGAAGCCTTGACAGATTCTCCTTTACTAATTATTAAAGAAAACATTAATTGTGGTAATTTCTTATACATAGATAGATTTAATTCCCTAATTGGAAGAGTTAATTATAAGCCCCTGACAAATTTTCCTATTATTGACATTGATGAAAGACTTTATGAAGAAGCTTTATTTCACTTATTCTCGTAGAATGAAATATATAGTAATACATGCATGGATAGAATCATGGCAGATATTGAAAAATTTTCAATTCCACTCACTTTGACAGACTTCATCATGACTACTCTAATACCACTACTACTCAGCAAGAGCACAAAGGTGTACAGAGAAAAGTTTGTTTTATTATATATGTTTTAAATTTTAAAAATGATTTTCTTATAAAACATTTTAAAAAGACTTTACAAAAGGACATTGATAGAAAAGATTTTAAAATAAAATTTATAGAAGCTTTGCAAGAAAATATTTATTTTCAAAATCATATTTCAAGACATGAAGGAACCTATGAGTAAAAGAACCCATCTGTTGACTACTATGAGTAAAAGAACCTCCTAGGCAGACATGAAAGGAAAGGGCAACGCACCAGTAGTGCAACCCAAACAATTCTAAAAGTCTTTAGTAAGGATTTTAGATAAGCATGAAGGCATCTCGATAGAGACAACATCCCTTCAGGATACATTGCTAGCAGAGGCAATGTATTCATGGGGTGAAAAAAGTGAAATTCTACAAGAAGTGTTTTGCACTGATCTCATTTTTCAAAACGGAGAATTTATAGACCTTCCTCTTCATATTAAACTACTTCTCGATAATTTATAGGCAACCTTTACCCTCAAACAGAAACCTTTATTCCAAAAGACCCTTAAGGCTTTGGAATTACATCTTGCTAGCACCAGTGCATTCATTGAAGCATCTGGTTGTCAACTCCCTGGCAAGGAGGATGGAGAGTCAAGCTCCACAAAGACAGAATCACAGTCTCTAAAAAGCTATCTTATGGGAACAAGCTTTTCAAAACTCCACCCAAAGATTCAGCAAAATATGAGATTTGCCATTAGAACTTTACCTCCTGAAACCCAATAGAATATACTAACCCATAAAGCCATAACAAGTTCTTATGACAGATGGATGCATCTTTTTAAAGTATTAGTCTTTATAGCATTTGTCGGAATAGAAGACATGATAGACGACATATGGCTATCTCATAAAGTTACATGGTATGAAAGTTTTGGAGAAGCATACAGAGTTTATGAAGGAATTGGAGAAGATACAATCCCTATCTGAGATTACTTATCAATACAGAGAGAAAAGATCCGGTAATTCGTGATCCTTTATGGTTATCTGAAATGCTAGAAGTAAGGTTTATCAGCAAATTAATCATAACTTCTAGAATTCAGATTAGTTTATTTCTCAAAGTCATCCAAGAAGTAGCCGCACAGAGGACTTAATTATATGAAGATCACTATCTGGAGCACTCTTCTAGCTTGGGACAATAGCTATTATATGGAAGCTTGGCCAGCACACATTTTGGTTCTTATCCATGATTGGGGTTGTATCCCTAAATACAACTGGTATACAGGAGCTAGTTATTTATCACTTGATGATCTGGATGCTCTAACTCAAGAATGGTCTAATTTCATGAGTAACAAGATTTATGAAATACAGAAAGAATTAGACAGAGGCTTCCATTTATATAGCTACACTAACAGGATAGTTGTATACGGTCCAAGACCTTCAGCAAGGAGGCTTTTTGGGAAAAGAAAGATTGTTAAGGACCCTAGAATAATGACAGCAAAGGATCGTGTCCCTATTTATCTTCCTATTTCATACTGCGTTCTATGTAGTAATTATGGAGTAGTCCATGAGCATGAGCAATATGAGAATAACTCTGATCCGCTAGATTATGATAACTACTTGGATACAGACTGATAGATAGATAGATATGCTAAGCAAGACAGAATGCTCTCTCGGAAAGATAACTGGACAGATAACGGTGACAGATCACTATTCACTAGGGACAGATCACTATTCACCAGCATTTGTGAATAGCTTCTAGACAGATCCAAGATAGTTTAGATAGTTACAGACAGATCCAAGATAGTCCAGACAGATACAGACAGAGGTCCACAAGTTACTACTATTTATTAGCATGCGTGAAAAGAGACCGATAGATTCCTAGACAGACTACTGTTCATCAATAGTAATATTCTACAAGTTTCCATTGACAGAACACTATTCACTTGCATGCAACAGAAAGTATCTTGATAGATTCCGATTCTCAGAATATATGGCTCTATAAGTTCCTACCAATAGTTTAACTTGAGTTAACTTTACCTACTCAGGTTAATTTACCATGGTTCAATGCATCTATAAAAGAGATGGACTATGAAGACAAAGGACAAGCTTCTAAAGTTCCAAGTTTTAGAAAAGCCTCTGTAATAGCCTTCCCTTTCCCTCAGAAGGACTTCCCCTCTTGTAATCTTGTAACCCTTCCCTTCAGACAGAATCTTGTAATCTTTCAGTTTCTAAGACATTTTTTACTTTGTAGTCTTGTAACTCTTTAAACAGTTTTATTTTCAAAGTTGTATCAAAGACAAAAGTTTTTATTCAAGTAAGATTTTAAAAGTTTCTGTTTTCATATTCCATACTCTGTTTTAACTTATTTTGAATATATCTATTTTGTTATTTTCTTCTTTATCATCTATTTTATCATTGTTTATGCTTCCATAGTACTGCTGTGCTCTGATACCAATAACTACCAAGGAGAGAGCACAACAGTAATATGGAAGCATTAACAATGATAAAATAGATGATAAAGAAGAAAATATCAGAATAGATGTATTCGAAATAAGTTAAAACAGAGTATGGAATATGAAAACTGAAACTTGTAAAATCTTACTTGAATAAAAATTTCTGTCTTTTTTTAAAACTTGAAAACAAACTTTTGTCTTTGATACAAACTTTGAATATAAAACTGTCTGAATAGTTACAAGATTACAAAATAAAGCTGTCTTAAAGGCTACAAGATTCTGTCTAAAGGGAAGAGTTACAAGATTACAAGAGGTGAAGTCTTTTTGAGGGAGAGGGAAGGCTATTACAAAGATTTTTCTAAAACTTGGAACTTTAGAAGCTTGTCCTTTGTCTTCGTAGTCCGTCTCTTTTATAGATGCAGTGAACCATGGTAAATTACCCTAAGTAGGTAAAGATAACTCAAGTTAAACTGTCGGTAGGAACTTATAGAGCCATATATTTAGATAATCGGAATCTGTCAGGATACTTTCAGTCGCATGCAAGTGAATAGTGTTCTGTCGATGGAAACTTGTAGAATATTACTATTGATGAGCAGTAGTTTGTCTAGGAATTTATCAGTCTCTTTTCACGCATGCTAATAAATAGTAGTAACTTGTGGACATTTGTCTGTATCTGTCTAGACTATCTTGGATCTGTCTGTAACTATCTAGACTATCTTGGATTTGTATGGAAGCTATTCACGCAAGCTGGTAAATAGTGATCTGTCGTCGTTATTTGTTCGGGAGAGCATTCTGTCTTGCTTAGCATATCTGTCTATCTATTAGTCTGTATCCGCGTAGTTATCATAATCTAGCGGATCAGAGTTATCCTCATACTGCTCATGCTTATGGCTACTCCATAATTACTACATAGAATGCAATATGAAATAGGAAGATAAATAGGGACACGATCCTTTGCTGTCATTAGTCTAGGATCCTTAGCAAACTTTCTTTACCCAAAAAGCCTCCTTGCTGAAGGTCTTGGACAATATACGGTTATCCTGTTAGTGTAGCTATATAAGTGGAAGCCTCTGTCTAATTCTTTCTGTATTTCATAAATCTTTTTACTCATGAAATTGCACCATTCTTGAGCTAGAGCATCCAGATTATCAAGTGATAAATAAGTATCTCCTGTATACCAGTTGTATTCAGGGATACAACCCCAATCATGGATACCAGTGGTTAGTAATAGTTCCACCAGTAATTATTAATTGCTTGGAAATAGAATAAATACATTTATCAGCTCATTATCTATTTGCTTGTTCACACTTAGGATAGGCACACACTAATTAGAAACATGGACTATGATGATATAGATTATGATGAAGGTTATATCATGAGAGATATAGACAATAGTTGGTTAAATGATATGGATTATGAAACTGATTCTGACTCTGCTAGTGATATGGATAATTATAACTATAATTATAATAATACAAATAATTGGAGTACATACATAGGGGATAAAATCAATAGACTGATAGACATAATAATAGTTTCTTAGATAGGATTAATAAAAACTTGGAATCTTTAGAAGATATTGAAAGATCCACCATTGTAGAAAGAAAAAATGATAGACATAATAGAATAGACAGTTTTTTGGACCTTTATGAAAAAAATTAAAGCTTTAAATTCAGAACAAGAAAGAAACTTTGAACCCCATCAAAGATCATCTTTAGTGATAGATAATTGGCATGATAGAAAAAATAGTTGCTTAGTAAGTACTGATAGATTCATGAATATTACATGTAGAAAAGATGACGGGACAAAAAATTTAAAAACTCTAGAGACCACTCTAACAGAAAGGAAAGACTATAGTCACATAGTAAGAAGTTCTATAGAAAGCCAAGAAAATAATAATAGGAAAGATGGCATAATAGAAATAATACAAAAAGAATGGTTATAATACAAAAGAACAAGTTAGATATAGGAAAAGACATAGAAAAAGTAAGAGACTTTGAAAGACAAATAGCTAACAACCCAAAAGAAACTCTACGTAAAGAGTTTAGCATAGAAAGAGACATAGACAAAGACAAAGAAAGAAACTTGATAAGGAAGGAGAAAGAAAAAGAAAATGACGGCTTGATAAAAGTAGTGAACAAAGAAAATGATAGTCTAGAAAAAGTAGTCAACAAAGAAGATAGTTCCAAAAAGAGTAATAGTTTTAAAGAAGAAATTGTTGAAAGACTAAAATCAATTGAAAGAACTATAGACTATACCCAAGACAATAGTTTAGTAGAATTAGCTAAAAAGATGGAAATTTTAAATTCACTGATAGAGATAAAAGAACTGAAAAGGGACATAACAATTTTAGAAATTACTGAGTTATCAGATAAAGAGAAACCTAACGGACATATTAGAAATATTATTTGTCCTAAATGTAAAGAATACGGGAATACTAAAAAACAATGTGACAAACATAATAAAAATGTAAAACAAATAAGTAAATTAGAATTTGAAAAAGACATAATAAATGAATTAATGGAAATATTTAATGTTAAGCAAAAAGATATAGACCAACTAATGAAAAATGAAAAATTAAAATCAACCAACCCACTTAAAATTAATAAAAGAAAAAGGAAACAAAAAGACATAATAATGAAATTGATAGATAATCTACCCAATAACCTAAAAGATAAGAAATAATATTTACTAAAATTGAAAGATTCTATAGATATACCAATTGCTTGAATTAAGTATAGGAAATATGGACACCATGCTATAGAATGTGAAAAAGCTAAGAAAGGAAAAGATAAGAAAGAAAAGACAAAAAAGAAACAAGATGGCATAGATATAAAACCAGTAACTTTACAAGACTTAATGACAGAAGCAAAAATGGTAGAACAAGAAATTAAAGAAGATAATTCCACAAAAATAGATGAACAAAATATTGCAGAAATAATAAATTTAAAAGTATTTTCTAATCCTATGATAGACTCCCCTAATCATCCTACAGATAAAGAAGTTACAAATACTATTAAAATTGATAGCAATAGACAAAATTTCTTGAGTTTAATTGACAAAGTAATTTTTCAAAAATGGCATACAAAAATTACTTTAGTAATTAATAAAGAATTCTCTTTGACAGGAATTGCTTTAATAGACTCGGGTGCTAATATGAATTGTATACAAGAAGGATTAACACCTTTAAAGTATTATGTAAAATCATCTGAAAGATTAACCTAGGATAATGGAGAAAATCTCAAAATTAATTACAAAATACCTAATGATCATATATGTAATGATGGAGTGTGTTTTGAAACTGTTTTTGTTTTAATTAAAGACCTTTCTTCTAAAATTATTTTAGGAAATCCCTTTATGGCCTTACTTTATCCCTTCTTAACAATAGATGAAGGAATTAAAACTAATGTACCTTTTAATCTCATCTTACCCTTTATCCCAAAAGAAACTGATTCCCTCAATAATGTCACTATCTTAAAAGATACTATTAAAGAAAGAATCTATAAAACTGAAAGAAGTTTGTCATCTTTAAAGACAGAGATATTACTTGATGACCAATTGATAGAAAATGACAAAAGGAAATTTAAACAAGATAAAGAGACAGAGATTTGTTCCCCCATTGCTTTTTTGTATGGTCACCGACATATAGTCCAAACACCTTGTGAAAAAGAATTTCGCGGAAAAGGTATAAAGGATGGAACTATGCTTATAATTCCTTTTAGTTAATATGAATGGACTGACAGTCTGACAGATGTAGCGAACAAAATTATAATAAATGGTATACTTACACCTTTTATAGTATCCTCAAATACTCATATAACAGATGTTTTAATAAAAGAAGTTTTGACAGATTCTCTTTTGTTGATCATTAAAGAAAATATTAATTGTGGGTATTTCTTGAACAAAGACAAATTTAATTTCTTCACAGGAAAAGTTAATCATAAGCTTTGACATATTTTCCCTGGACTATTGCAATAGTTGATGAAAGACTTTATGGAGAAGTTTTATTTCACATATTCTCGTAGAATAAGATATATAGTAATACATACATGGATTGAATCATGGCAAATATTAAAATTTTTTTTGAATTCCACTCACTTTGACAGACTTCATCATGACTACTCTAATACCACTACTACTGAGCAAGAGCACAAAGGTGTACAAAAAAGTTTGTTTTATTATATATACTTCAAATTTTAAAAATGATTTTCTTATAAAACATTTTAAAAAGACTTTACTAAAGGACATTGACAAAAAAGTTTTTAAAATAAATTTTACAGAAGCTTTGCAAGAAAATATTTATTTTCAAAATCATATTTTAAGACATAATCCTTTTCCCAAAACCCATTTGCAAACTACTATGAGTAAAAGAACCTCCCAAGCAGACATGAAAGGAATGGGCAAGGCACCAGCGGTGCAACCCAAACAATTCCGAAAGTCTTCAGTAAGGATTTCTAATAAGCATGAAGGCGCCTCGATAAAGACAATATCCCTTCAAGATACATTGCTAGCAGAGGCAATGTATTCATGTGGTGAAAAAAGTGAAATTCTGCAAGAAGTGCTCACACTGAACTCATTTTTCAAAACGGAGAATTTATAGACCTTCCTTTTCATATTAAACTACTTCTTGATAATTTACGGGCATCTTTTATCCTTAGACAGAAACCTCTATTCCAAAAGAACCTTAAGGCTTTGGAATTACATCTTGTTAGCACCAGTGCATTTATTGAAGCATCTGATTGTCAACTCCTTGGCAATGAGGATGGAGATTCAAACTCCACAAGGACAGAATCACAGTCTCCAAAAAGCTATCTCATGGGAACAAGCTTTTCAAGCTTCACCCTAAGATTCAGCAAAAAACGAGACTTACCATTAGAACCTTACCCCCAGAAATCCAATAGAATATGCTAACTCATAAAGCCATAACAAGTTCTTATGACAGATGGATGTATCTTTTTAAAGTATTAGTCTCTATAGCATGTATCTTTTTAAAATCAGCTTTATATCTGTCCTTCTCATCTATCTGTATCTGCCAAAATCCACTTTTCATATCAAATTTAGAAAATATGGTTGCTTCATGAAGTCTATCAAGTAAATCTTTCTTATTGGGAATACGATATCTTATCCATGTAATGCGTTATTTAAAGGTTTATAATTTATAACTAATCTTGGAACTCCTCTTTCCAATTCTGCTTGTTTATTAACATAAAAAGAAGCACAGCTCCAAGGAGACTTGTTTTTTTGAATTAAACCTTTATTTAAAAGATCTTCAATTTCTTTTTTACAATGTTCTAATAATTCATTATTCATTTGTATTGGTCTAGCCTTAGTAGGTATCTGTCTTTCACTAAAGTCTTTTTCATAAGGTAATTGTACTATATGTCGGGGCCTATGCCAGAAAGCGGTAAGGAGATTAGAACAAATTTCTGTCTCAATCTATTTTCTAAATACTTCTATTATTTATGGAATTATCTTCTTTTATTTCTTTAATTTCTTATTTTACCATTTTTGCTTCTGTCATTAAGTCTTGTAGTATTACAGGTTTAATATCTATGCCAATTTGTTTCTTTTTTGTCTTTTCTTTCTTATCTTTTCCTTTCTTAGCTTTTTCACATTCTATAGCATGGTGTCCATATTTCCTACACTTAATACAAGCAATAGGTATATCTATTGAATCTTTCAAATTTAGTAAATATTCTTTTTTGTCTTTATGGTGATTCGGTAGATTTTCTATCAATTTCATTATTATGTGTTTTGGTTTCCTTTTTCTTTTATTAATTTTAAGTGGGTTGGTTGATTTTATTTCTTCCTTTTTCATTATTTGGTCTATTTCTTTTTGCTTAACATTAAATATTTCCATTAATTCATTTATTATGTCTTTCTCAAATTCTAATTTACTTGTTTTTTTTTTTTTTTTTTACATTTTTATTATGTCTGTCACATTGTTTTTTAGTATGCCCGTATTCTTCACATTTAAGACAAATAATATTTCTAATATGTCTGTTAGGTTTCTCATTATCTGATAACTCAATAATTTCTAAAACTGCTATTCCTTTTTCATTTCTTTTATCTCTATCAGTGAATTTAAAATTTCCATCTTTTAGCTTCTACTAAACTATTGTCTCATGTATAGTCTATAGTTCTTTCAATTGATTTTATTCTTTCATCAATTTCTTCTTTAAAACTATTACTCTTTTTGGAACTATCTTCTTTGTTGATTACTTTTACCAAGCCATCATTTTCTTTTTATTTCTCCTTCCTTATCCTGTTTCTTTCTTTGTCTTTTTCTATGTCTCTTTCTATGCTAAACTCTTTACGTAGAGTTTCTTTTGTGTTGATAGCCTTTTGTCTTTCCATTTCTTTGTATTTATCAATTATATCTAGCTTCTTATTTTGTATTATAGTTCTAGGTTTCTTTTGTATTGTTTCTATTATGTCATCTCTCCTATTATTTTTTTCTTGGCTTTCTATAGAGCTTCTTACTAGTTGACTATAGTCTTTCCTTTCTATTAAGTGGTCTCTAGAGTTTTAAAATTATTTCTCTCGTCTTCTTTTCTACATGTAATATTTATGAATCCGTCGATGCTTACTAAGCTACTATTTTTTCTATCATGCCAATTATCTGTCACTAAAGATGATCTTTGATGGGGTTCAAAGTTTCTTTCTTGTTCTGAATTTAAAGCTTTAATTTTTTCATAAAGGTCCAAAAAACTGTCTATTCTATTATCTCTATTATTTTTTCTTTCTACAATGGTGGATCTTTCAATAGTTTCTAAAGATTCCAATTTTTTATTAATCCTATCTAACTAACTCATAATGTGTCTATTAGTCTGTCGGTTGATTTTATCTTCTGTTAATGTTCTCCAGATATTTATGTTACTATTATAGTTATTATAGTTATAATCATCAGTATCACTGTCAGAATCAGAATTTGTTTGATAATCCATATTACCATAAACCAATTATTGTTTATATATCTTATGATGTATCCTTCATCATAATCTATATCATCATAGTCCATGTTTCTTATTTGTGTGTGCCTAACCTAAGTGTGAATAAGCAAACAAAAGATAAAGTGATAAATGAATTTAAATCATAAAATAGAAGTATTTAGACAATAGATTGAGACAGAAATTTGTTCTAATCTCCCTACTGCTTTCTAGCATAGGCACCTACATATAGTACAATTACCTTATGAAAAAGACTTTAATGAAAGATAGATACCTACTAAGGCTAGACCAATACAAATGAATAATGAATTATTAGAACAGTGTAAAAAAGAAATTTAAGATCTTTTAAATAAAGGTTTAATCAGGAAAAGCAAGTATCCTTGGAGCTGTGTTGCTTTTTATGTTAATAAATAGGCAGAACTGGAACGAGGAGTTATAAATTATAAACCTTTAAATAAAGCATTACAATGGATAAGATATCCTATTCCCAATAAGAAAGATTTACTTGACAAACTTTATGAAGCAACCATATTTTCTAAATTTGATACGAAAAGTGGATTTTGGCAAATATAGATAGATGAGAAGGATAGATATAACACTTCTTTTACAATTCCTTTTGGTCATTATGAGTGGAATGTCATGCCTTTTGGTTTAAAAAATGCACCTAGTGAATTTCAAAATATAATGAATGATATATTTACACCTTTTACAGACTTTTCAATTGTTTATATAGATGATGTACTAATTTTTTCCAAAACAATTGATGACCATTGGAAACATTTAGATATATTTGTTAAACTAATTAAACATAATGGATTAGTTGTACAACCACTAAGATAAATTTGTTCAAAGAAAATTTGATTTTTAGGTCATAATATTTACAGAGGAACCTTAAGCCCCATCGATAGGGCTATTCAATTTGCAGATAAATTCCCAAATGAAATAAAAGATAAAAACCAATTACAAAGATTTTTTGGCAGCCTAAATTATGTTTCAGACTACTTTCAAGGATTAAGAAAAATATGCAGACCCTTGTATAAAAGGCTAGAGAAGAATCCTCCCCTATGGACAGAAAAACATACTATGATAATCAGACAGATAAAAAAATATGTTAAGCAACTTCCTTGTATTGTTATTCCTTCCCCCAATACTTTTAAAATTTTTGAGATAGATGCTTCTGACATAGGTTATGGTGGAATTTTAAAAGAGGTAGCAAAAAATGATACAAAAGAACAGATTGTTAGATTCCACTCTGACTCCTAGTTAGCTACCCAGCAGAATTATAGCACTATTAAGAAAGAAATTTTATCTATTAAATTATGTGTTTCAAAATTTCAAAATGATCTTTTTAATCAAAAGTTTTTAATTAGAGTTGATTGTAAAAGTGCTAAAGAAGTTTTACAGAAAGATGTTCAAAATCTTGTTTCCAAATAGAGTTTTACTAAATGGCAGGCTATTTTAAGTGTTTTTTATTTTGATATTGAATATATTAAAGGAGAGATTAATTCGATTCCTGATTTCCTAACCCATGAATTTCTACAAGGAAGATGAGCTTCCCTGCAGAAAAGAACAAATCCCCAAAACCTAGAACCAGACAGTCTTATGTTGCTCCACCAATCCCTCCTCCCCCTAGCAGATTTCTCCCTTGTCCCTCTTTCAACTCACCTACCTACTCTTCAAACAGACCCAAGAAAGACCCCCATTGACTTGCAGTCCAAACCCCTTCCAACCACTCTCCCCAAGCTCCACTCCAACAACCAAATAGTCATATGCCTTGCCCTCAACTCTTCCCTTAAAAACACTATTCAACATAGTTGCATCCTCTTTTCCCCCTTTAGCCTCTCCCTCTAACCAATCAAAGAATAGACCTTCTACCTCTCAAGAAGCCTAAGCCCAAGCCCCAAAAGAAGACCATAGTATTAAACTCCCAAAATATTCCTGGAATTTTATTTTATGGATTGAACGAGAATACCAGCATATAACAGACACCCTCTCCTTAGTCAATTAGCTCATACCTCGAGGATGGGAACACCCTAAGACAAAAACTTTGAAGACCCAGACATTTTATGAGTTTATTCTAGTTGAGACATACTCTATTTTAGTAACACATATGCCTTGTTCCCAAGACCCAAACAGAATTGGCTAATCTAAAGTTGTCATAAAACAGATCCTTACCCCCTCCCAATGGAGAGCACAACCCTGGATTACCAGGAACTTTTCTCAAACTTTTGAGCCTCAGTTTTATAATTATTATGACTATATGGAAGCTTGGGATAGGTTCCTTTTACTTCAAAACAATATTTACAGACATACTTGGTTTTTCTAGTTTGATATGTATAGAAAGAAAGATATGATGATACTAAGATGGTTCATTGACTGGTGGAATTCCTATGGTCTTGAAACTATGATTCTCCCTCCTGATCTCTTAAAAGCTTATGAGACTTTCAAGAAAGAACCAAACATACCGCACCTTAAAGATTTCCCACATCTTTTGTAGTTCTTTTACAGGTTTCCAATCCCCCATGGATCATTAGATGGGGATACAAGATAGAAAAGCATCCCCAGTATCCTTTTCCCATGCTCACCAGAAAGTTTAAATTAAAATGGTGGAATAAGTTTAATTTTGATCATATTTGCCAAGAATTATAGAAAAAGACCTCTTCCTCCCTAAAATAACTTTAGAGGACAACTTGTTTGCTAAAAAGAAAGGAGTTTTGAAATTGATTCCATTATTATGTATATATGCCTTATTTAATTTATTACTTATTTTAAGTTTATCACCATTGGCTTGGGTGAATTTGTCTATTATTGATTCATAATATTTGGAAGGTATTAATCCTTCTTGAATACAATTCATGTCAGCACTTGAATCAACAAGTGCAATAATAGTTAATGAAAATTCTTTATGAACAACTAGAGTTATTCCAGTATACCATTTCTGGAATACCATTCTATCAATTATATTTAAAAAATCATCTTTATAAGAATTTTTATCAATATAATCATGTCTGTCGGGGATAGTGGAGTCTGTCAAAGCTTCATTACAATATTTAATTCTATCTTTGACACTAATTACTTGCGCTGCTATTTGCTCAACCATATTTTTTAAAATGAAAATTTCTGATTTCAACTCTTTTAGTTCTTTTCTTAGATCATTGATATCTATTTGTAAATCTGTCGCTGTTACAGGTTTACTGGGTTTAAATTTGTCAGTAATTTCTGCAAAATTATAGGTTGACTTATAATCTTACAAATCTATTTTGAGTCTGTCAGTTTGAGTTAAATATTCTTTTAATTTAGTTAAATAATCTTTTTTGGATTGCAAATCCTTAAGTTTGTCCATCAAATCCATTATTATATCTTCTTGTTTTGTTAAACCACTTATTTTTAGTTTTCTTTTACAATAACAATTATCAAGATTATTGCAATTATGTAATTTAACTTTTCCATTATCTAAAGAAATATTTGTCGATGATGAGGTGTTATCATAATTATCTATCTAGTGAATTTCATTATCTGTTTCATCACTATCTGTCTGTTCTAATATACTCATTAATTTATCTTTTAACTTTCTTGATATGTCAAGTTTATTTATCTTTCTTTGAAAGTTATAGTACCTACTAGTGTGTCCCTTTTTCCCACATTTGAAGCAAACAATGTCTCTTTCTTTATATCTATCACATTTCTTTCTTTTGGACTCGTCTTTCTTTTCCTTAGTCCTACCTTTATGATATCTTCTATTATTATTCTTGTATCTATCCGCATCTTTCTTTTCTTTTGTTCTTTTCCTAGAGGGAGCAATCAATGGTTCAAAGCCATGTTGCTCACAAAATGTTCCTAGCTCCTTTTTAGCATATCTTTTTTCTTTCTCTATCTAATTTTTCAATCTTAAATCATTACATAGCCATAGGCCAGTTTTATTGATTGAGGATATTATGTCCCCATATGTTAAACTAGGATAGTCTATAGTTCCATCATTATTAGCTATATCAAGTCTAACTTTTTGAGCAAAGAAATAAGTTAGTCCAACAATAAATTTTTCTTTCCAGTAGGATTGTTAATAGTCATTTTGGCTTAAAACTTTTGAAATAAAAATATCTTTATACCATCTAAAGTCTAAAAGTTGTGGACATCTTAAATTAATTAAAACATATGAAGCTCTTTCTTTGTATTGATTAGGATCTCCAACAAAAATATTTAGTTATACTAAAATTTAAAGTATTAACTGTATCTTGTGAAGGCTGTCTGTCTGTCATGATAACACTTCCATTTTTTTCTCTTTTAACAGTTGTTAATATTTCATTTCTATCATCATTATTTAAATAGTGGTCCCACCAACCTTTCAATTGGCCAGTAAAACCAATGACAATTAAATGGGCTATCTGGTGGTCTTGTTTTCCATGATTCTTATAAACATTAGTGAGCAAAGTCATTTCATGTAAAAGATTTATTATTTCATATTCTGACATTCCATCAACATTCCATTCATAAATTAAATTTGGTGAATAAGATGAATTAACAAAAGTATGTCTTTCTTCAAACTGTAAATCAGGAGGAGTAGGTTTAGGATACCAATTCTTTTTGGGGTATGCTTACTCAATTCTTCCTTTTTTACGATCTTGTGATGAAGATGATAAAGTTAATTTATTAATTTATAATTTATCAGTAAATTGTGATTCTAAATTATCTATATCTAATGAATCCGTCAAATCTGTCAATTGATTATCTTCTGATTCTTCATCCTCTGAAGATTCAGTTCTTCCTATTGTATTTAACGTCCTATTTTTTTTTTTAGTGGGTCCATGTCTTTTTGTGAGTCCAATTTCATTAAATCTAACTTCTTATTTATTTCATCAAGCAATTATCCATTTTCTTTGTCATGGGTCTCTTTAAAGGTGATCTAAGGTGAGGAGGTATTTCATGAGGGATAAATAAAGGGGTATTAGACGCATTTTCGTTTTTTATGGAAGTAGAAGGGGGTGTTATTCTATCTTCTATGTCTTGTAACTTTTGACCAATTGATTTTAGATATATTATAGTATAATTATTCTATTGAATTACACTATCTAGTTTCTTATTATCATCACTTGGACTAGGTCCTTTAATAGGAGTAGCCAAAACTTGGACTCCACTATTTTGATTCAATATAATTGATTCAAAAGGTGGATAAGTTTGGTACACCTTTTCATGATTTTCTGTCTTCGTCCATGAAAATGTTCTTTCTATTACAATTATCTTTTTGTTATGATAGTCCAAAAAGTCAAAGAAACTAAAGTGTGTTTGCAAGTTTGTCACCATTTCATAATATTTAGTTCTTAAATTATTCCTTTCTTGTTCATTATATTGTTCAAAAAACTGGTTTTTCCTATCAGTACTTTCAGGATTTAAATTTCTGTTTGCTTGTTCACACTTAGGTTAGGCACACACTAATTAGAAACATGGACTATGATGATATAGATTTGATGAAGGCTATAGCATGAGAGATATAGACAATAGTTGGTTAAATGATAATATGGATTATGAAATAGATTTTGACTCTGACAGTGATATGGATAATTATAATTATAACTATAATAATAAAAATTGTAAGAACCAAGTACGAGGCCTATGGGCCTTGGATTATTATGGGCTCACAATCTATTTGTAGTGGGCTTGAAGATTTCCTACTATGGGTCGTTCTCGGCAGAGACTCAAAGCAACGCCCAGTTTGATGTTCACTCTTTCACTCTTTTCTCTCCCAAAAATCCCCTTTCTTCTCCCATCTTTCTTCTATTTATAGCCAAGGTTAGTGGGAAGATCATGATTACAGCCACCGTTTGTGCCATTGAAGGTCCAATATCATTTGATTTAAGTGGATGTTTAGGTGAGAGGGCGGTGCTGCATTTATGATCTTGGAACTTGATTCCATCTGGACCGATAATGCTCGGCAGCACCGTCTCCCGTACATACCACATTTTCCCGGGAATGACTCATGTTCATGACCGGGAACGTTTGACCGAGCCCACCTTGGAACTTAATACCCTACACCTGTTTGTTATTTATGAATCCCCGGGAATGGCGTAGGACGACTGGACCTTTCGGCTGGGCCTGTGGCCAAAGCCAGTACGGGACAAGGCCCAGGGCCTGTATGGGCCTGGGATCACCGCACTGTACAATTGGGCAGGGCCCGGGGTCTGTATGGGCCTAGGGTCTCGGTGCCGTACAAAAATAATTGGAGAACATACGTAGGGGATAAAATCAATAAACAGACTAATAGACACAATAATAGTTTTTTAGATAGGATTAATAAAAAATTGGAATCTTTAGAGGCTATTGAAAGATCCACCACTGTAGAAAGAAAAAATGATAGAGATTATAAAATAGAGAGTTTTTGGGACCTTTATGAAAAAAATTAAAGCTTTAAATTCAGAACAAGAAAGAAACTTTGAACCCCATCAAAGATCATCTTTAGTGATAGATAATTGGCATGAAAGAAAAAATAGTAGCTTAGTAAGCACTGACAGATTCATAAATATTACATGTAGAAAAGATGAAGGGAGAAATAATTTAAAAACTCTAGAGACCACTCTGACAGAAAGGAAAGACTATAGTCATGTAGTAAGAAGTTCTACAGAAAGCCAAGAAAATAAAAATAGGAAAGATGACATAATAGAAACAATACAAAATAATCCAAGTACTATAATACAAAAGAAGAAGCTAAATGCAATTGATGGAGACAAAGAAAGAAGTATAGAAAGACAACAAGGCAATAGTACTTTAAGCAATTCAAAAGAAACTCTACGTAGAGAGTTAGAGATAGAAAAAGACATAATGAAGAAAAACAAAGAGAGATATAATATGATAGTCTAGAAAATGTAGTCAACAAAGAAGAGAAATATGATAGTTCCAAAAAGAGCAATAGCTTTAAAGAAGAAATTGATGAAAGACTAAAATCAATTGAAAGACCAATGGACTATACCCGAGACAACAGTTTAGTAGAATTGTCTAAAAAGATAGAAATTTTAAATTTAGCGATTACTGAGTTATCAGACAATGAGAAAACTAATAGACATATTAGAAATATTATTTGTCATAAATGTAAAGAATAAGGACATACTATAAACAATGTGATAGACATAATAAAATTGTTAAACAAATCAGTAAATTAGAATTTGAGAAAGATGAAATAAATGAATTAATGGAAATGTTTGATGTTGAACAGAAAGAGATAGACCAAGTAAAGAAAAAGGAAGAACTAAAATCAACTAACCCACTTAAAGTCAATAAAAGAAAAAGGAAACAAAAAGACATAATAATGAAATTGATAGATAATCTACCCAATCATTTAAAAGACAAAAAAGACTATTCGCTAAAATTGAAAGATTCTATAGAAATACCTATTGCTTGTATTAAGTGTAGAAAATATGGACACCATGTTACAGAATGTGGAAAAGGAGAAAAAGCTAAGAAAGAAAAAAAAAAAAAAAAAAAAGAAACAAGATGGCGTAGATATAAAACCAGTAACTTTACAAGACTTAATGACAGAAGCAAAAATGGTAAAATAAGAAATTAAAGAAGATAATTCCACAGAAATAGATGAACAAAATATTGCAGAAATAATAAATTTAAAAGTATTTTCTAATCCTATGACAGACTCCCTTGATCATCCTACGGATAAAGAAGTTACAGATACTAATAAAATTGATAGCAATAGACAGAATTTCTTGAGTTTAATTGACAAAGTAATTTTCCAAAAATGGCATACAAAAATTACTTTAGTAATTAATAAAGAATTCTCGTTGACAGAAATTGCTTTAATAGACTCAGGTGCTGATATGAATTGTATACAAGAAGGATTAATACCTTTAAAGTATTATGCAAAATCATCTAAAAGATCAACCCAGGCTAATGGAGATAATCTCAAAATTAATTACAAAATACCTAATGATCATATATGTAATGATGGAGTATGTTTTGAAATTGTTTTCGTTTTAATTAAAGACCTTTCTTCTAAAATTATTTTATGAAATCCCTTTATGGCCATACTTTATCCCTTCTTAACAACAGATGAAGGAATTAAAACTAATGTACCTTTTAATCTCATCTTACCCTTTATCCTAAAAGAAATTGATTCCCTCAATAATGTCACTATCTTAAAAGATACTATTAAAGAAAGAAACTATAAAACTAAAAGAAGTTTGTCATATTTAAAGACAGAAATATTACTTGATGACCAATTGATAGAAAATGACAAAAAGAAAATTAAACAAGATAAAGAGACAGTGATTTGTTCCCCCATTGTTTTTTTGTATGGTCACCGACATATAGTCCAAACACCTTGTGAAAATGAATTTCATGGAAAAGGTATAAAAAATGTAACTATGCTTATAATTCCTTTTAGTCAATATGAATGGACTGATAGTCTGAAAAATGTAGCAAACAAAATTATAATAAATGGCATACTTACACCTTTTATAGTATCCTCAAATACTCATGATGTTTTAATAAAAGAAGCTTTGATAGATTCTCCTTTATTGATCATTAAAGAAAACATTAATTGTGGTAATTTCTTGAACAAAGATAGATTTAATTTCTTCACAGGAAAAGTTAATCATAAGCTTTTTACAGATTTTCCCCAAACTATTACAGTAGTTGATGAAAGACTTTATGCAGAAGTTTTTTTTTCACATATTCTCGTAGAATAAGATATATAGTAATACATACATGGATAGAATCGTGGCATAAATTAAAATTTTTTTGTATACCACTCACTTTGATAGACTTCATCATGACTACTCTAATACCACTATTACTGAGCAAGAGCACAAAGGTGTACAGAAAAAAGTTTTTTTTATTATATATACTTTAAATTTCAAAAATGATTTTCTTATAAAACATTTTAAAAAGACTTTACAAAAGGACATTGATAGAAATGTTTTTAAAATAAATTTTATAGAAGGTTTGCAAGAAAATATTTATTTTCAAAATCATATTTCAAGACATAATCCTTTTCCCAAAACCCATTTGCAGACTACTATGAGTAAAAGAACCTCCTAGGCAGACATGAAAGGAAAAGACAAGGCATCAGCGGTGCAACCCAAACAATTCTGAAAGCCTTCAGTAAGGATTTTCAATAAGCATGAAGGCGTCTCGATAGAGACATTATCCCTTCAGGATACATTGCTAGCAGAGGCAATGTATTCATGTGGTGAAAAAAGTGAAATTTTGCAAGAAGTGCTTTGCATTGACCTCTTTTTTTGGAACAAAGAATTTACAGACCTTCCTCTTCATATTAAACTACTTCTTGATAATTTACAAGCAGCTTTTACCCTTAGATAGAAACTTCTATTCCAAAAGACCCTTAAGGCTTTGGAATTACATCTTGTTAGCACCAGTGCATTTATTGAAGCATCTGGTTGTCTGGACATTCAAGCTCCACAAAGATAGAATCACAATCTCCAAAAAGTTGTCTTATGGAATCACGCTTTTCACAGCTCCACCCCTAAGATTTAGTAAAAAACGAGACTTACCATTGGAACCTTACCCCCTGAAATCCAACAGAATATACTAACCTATAAAGCCATAACAAATTCTTATGATAGATGGATGTATCTTTCTAAAGTATTAGTCTCTATAGCATTTATCAGAATAGAAGACAGGACAGAGGATACATGGCTATCTCATAAAGCTACATGGTATGAAAGCTTTGGAGATATAGACAGAGTTTATGAAGGAACAGGAGACAGATACAATCCCTATCCGGGATTACTTATCAATACGGAGACAGTAGATCTAGTAAATTGTGATCCTTTATGGTTATCTAAAATGCTAGAAGCAGGGTTTATCAGCAAATTAATCATAACTTTTGGAATACAAATTAGTTTATTTCCCAAAGTCATCCAAGAAGTAGCTGCACAAATTGGAGGACTTAATTATATGAAGATCACTATCTTGAGCACTCTCCTAGCTTGGGACAATAGCTATTACATAGAAGCTCGGCCAGCACACATTTTGGTCCTTATCCACAATTGGGGTTGTATCCCTGAATACAACTAGTATACAGGAGATACTTATTTATCACTTGATGATCCAGATGCTCTGGCTCAAGAATGGTCTAATTTCATGAGTAACAAGATTTATGAAGTACAAAAAGAATTAGACAGAGGTTTCCACTTATATGATTACACCAACAGGATAGCCGTGTATGGTCCAAGACCTTTAGCAAGAAGGCTTTTTGGAAAAAGAAATATTTTTAATGATCCTAGATTAATGACAACAAAGGATCGTGTTCCTCTTTATCTTCCTATTTCATACGGCGTTCTATGTAGTAATTATGGAGTAGTCCATAAGCATGAGCAGTATGAGGATAACTCTGATCCGCTAGATTATGATTACTATGTGGATACATATTGATAGACAGACAGATATGCTAAGCAAGACAAAATGCTCTCCTGGTTTGATAACTTGACTGACAATGGCGACAGATCACTATTCACCAACATGCGTAAAAAGCCTCCAGAAAAATATAGACAAATGTTTATAGGTCACTACTATTTACTAGTAAGCGTGAAAAGAGACCTAATAGATTCCCAGACAGAATACTGTTTATCAATAGTAATATTCTACAAGTTTCCATCGACAGAACACTATTCACTTGCATGCGATAGAAAGTATCCTAACAGATTCTGATTCTCGTAAGTTCCTACCGACAGTTTAACTTGAGTTAATTTTACCTACTCAGGTTAATTTACCATGGTTCACTGCATCTATAAAAGAGACGAACTACAAAGACAGAAGACAAGCTTCTAAAGTTCCAAGTTTTATAAAAGCCTTTGTAATAGCCTTCCCTCTCTCTCAGAAAGACTTCTCCTCTTGTAATCTTGTAACCCTTCCCTTCAGATAGAATCTTGTAATCTTTCAGTTTCTAAGACAATTTTTACTTTGTAATCTTGTAACTCTTCAAACAATTTTATTTTCAAAGCTTGTATCAAAGATAGAAGTTTGTTTTCAAGTTTTATCAAAGACAAAAGTTTTTATTCAAGTAAGATTTTATAAGTTTCTGTTTTCATATTCCATACTTTGTTTTAACTTATTTTGAATATATCTATTTTTCTATTTACTTCTTTATCATCTATTTTATCATTGTTTATGCTTCCATATTACTGTTGTTCTCTCTCCTGGGATCTGTCTAGAAGCTATTCATGCGTGCTAGTGAATAGTGATCTGTCCCTAGTGAAAAGTGATTTGTCCCCGTTATCTATCCAGTTTTCTGTTTGGAGAGCATTCTGTCTTGCTTAGCATATTTGTCTATCTATCAATTTGTATCCACGTAGTTATCATAATCTAGCGGATTAGAGTTATCCTTATATTGCTCGTGCTCATGGACTACTCCATAATTACTACATAGAATGCAGTATGAAATAGAAAGATAAATAGGGACACAAGCCTTTGCCGTCATTATTCTAGGATCCTTCGCAATCTTTCTTTTCCCAAAAAGCCTCATTATTGAAGGTCTTGGGCCGTATACGGCTATCTTGTTAGTGTAGCTATATAAGTGGAAGCCTTTGTCTAATTCTTTCTGTATTTCATAAATCTTGTTACTCATGAAATTAGACCATTCTTGAGCCAAAGCATCCAAATCATCAAGTGATAAATAAGTATCTACTGTATACCAGTTGTATTCAGGGATACAACCCCAATCATGGATAATGACCAAAATGTGTGCTAGCTGAGCTTCCATATAATAGCTATTGTCCCAAGCTGGAAGAGTTCTTCAGATAGTGATCTTCATATAATTAAGTCCTCCAATATGTGCAGCTACTTCTTGGATGACTTTGGGAAGTAAACTAATCTGAATTCTAGAAGTTATGATTAATTTGCTGATAAACCCTACTTCTAGCATTTTAGATAACCATAAAGGATCATGAATTATTGGATCTTCTGTCTCCGTATTGACAAGTAATCCCAGATAGGGATTGTATCTATCTCTTGTTCTTTCATAAACTCTATTTGCTTCTCCAAAACTTTCATACCATGTAGCTTTATGAGATAGCCATATGTCGTCTGTCATGTCTTCTATTCTGATAAATGTTGTAGAGACTAATACATTGAAAAGATGCATCAATCTGTCATAAGAACTTGTTATGTCTTTATGGGTTAGTATATTCTTTTGGATTTTAGGAGGTAAAGTTCTAATGGCAAGTCTTGTATCTTGCTAAATCTTTGGGTGGAGCTTTGAAGCTTTTTCCCATAAGACAGCTTTTTGGAGACTGCGATTCTATCTTTGTGGAGCTTGAATCTCCAACCTCCTTGCTAGGGAGTTGACAACCAGATGCTAAGGGTTTTGGAATAAAGGTTTCTATCTAAGGGTAAGGCTACTTGTAAATTATCAAGAAGTAGTTTAAAATGAAGAGGAAGGTTTGTAAATTCTCCATTCTGAAAAATGAGGTCAGTGCGAAGCACTTCTTGCAAAATTTCACTTTTTTCACCACATGAATACATTGCCTCTGCTAGCAATGTATCCTGAAGGGATATTGTCTCTATCGAGACGCCTTTATGCCTATCCAAAATCCTTATTGAAGGCTTTCAGAATTGTTTGGGTTGCACCGCTAGTGCTTTGCCCTTTCCTTTCATGTCTGCCTAGGACGTTCTTTTACTCATAGTAGTCTGCAATTGGATTTTGGGAAAAGGATTGTGTTGAAATATTATTTTGAAAATAAATATTTCCTTGCAAAGCTTCTGTAAAATTTATTTTAAAAACTTTTCTGTCAATGTCCTTTTGTAAAGTCTTTTTAAAATATTTTATTAGAAAATCATTTTTAAAATTTAAAGTATATATAATAAAACAAACTTTTTTCTGTTCACTTTTGTGCTCTTGCTCAATAGTAGTGGTATTAGATTAGTCATGATGAAGTCTGTCAAAGTGAGTGGAATTCAAAAAATTTTTAATATCTGCCATGATTCTATCCATGTATGTATTACTATATATCTTATTATGCGAGAATATGTGAAATAAAACTTCTCCATAAAGTCTTTCATCAACTACTGTAATAGTTTGGGGAAAATCTGTCAAAAGCTTATGATTAACTTTTCCTATGAAGAAATTAAATCTGTCTTTGTTCAAGAAATTACCACAATTAATGTTTCCTTTAATGATCAATAAAGAAGAATCTATCAAAGTTTCTTTTATTAAAACATCTATTATATGCGTATTTGAGGATACTATAAAAGGTATAAGTATACCATTTATTATTATTTTGTTTGCAACATCTATCAGACTATTAGTCCATTCATATTGACTGAAAAGAATTATAAGCATAGTTCTATCTTTTATACCTTTACCACGAAATTCTTTTTCACAAGGTGTTTGGACTATATGTCGGTGACCATACAAAGAGGCAATAGGGGAACAAATCTTTGTCTCTTTATCTTGTTTAAATTTCTTTTTGTCATTTTCTATCAATTGGTCATCAAGTAAAATTTCTGTCTTTAAAGATGACAAACTTCTTTCAGTTTTATAGATTCTTTCTTTAATAGTATCTTTTAAGATAGTGACATTATTGAGGGAATCGATTTCTTTTGGGATAAAGGGTAAGATGAGATTAAAAGGTACATTAGTTTTAATTCCTTCATCTGTTGTTAAGAAGGGATAAAGTAAGGCCATAAAGGGATTTCCTAAAATAAATTTAGAAGAAAGGTCTTTAATTAAAATGAAAACAGTTTCAAAACATACTCCATCATTACATATATGATCATTAGGTATTTTGTAATTAATTTTGAGATTTTCTCCATTAGTCTGGGTTAATCTTTTAGATGATTTTTCATAATACTTTAAAGGTATTAATCCTTCTTATATACAATTCATATCAGCACCTGAGTCTAATAAAGCAATTTTTGTCAAAAAGAATTCTTTATTAATTACTAAAGTAATTTTTGTATGCCATTTTTGAAAAATTACACTGTTAATTAAACTCAAGAAATTTTGTCTATTGCTATCAATTTTATTAGTATCTGTAACTTCTTTATCTGTAGGATGATCAGGGGAGTCTGTCATAGGATTAGAAAATACCTTTTAATTTATTATTTCTACAATATTTTGTTCATCTATTCTGTGGAATTATCTTCTTTAATTTCTTGTTTTACCATTTTTTCTTTTGTCATTAAGTCTTGTAAAGTTACTGGTTTTATATCTCTGCCACCTTGTTTCTTTTTTGTCTTTTCTTTCTTATCTTTTCCTTTCTTAGCTTTTTCACATTCTACAACATGGTGTCCATATTTCCTTCGCTTAATACAAGTAATGGGTATATCTATAGAATCTTTCAATTTTAGTAAATATTCTTTTTCATCTTTTAGGTGATTGGGTAGATTATCTATCAATTTCATTATTATATCATTTTGTTCCATTTTCTTTTATTAATTTTAAGTGGGTTGGTTGATTTTAATTCTTCCTTTTTCATTATTCGGTCTATTTCTTTTTACTTAACATTAAATATTTCCATTAATTAATTTATTATGTCTTTCTCAAATTCTAATTTACTTATTTGTTTTACATTTTTATTATATTTGTCACATTGTTTTTTAGTATGCTCATATTCTTTACATTTATGACAAATAATATTTCTAATATATCTGTCAGGTTTCTTATTATTTGATAACTCAGTAATTTCTAAAACTGTTATGTCCTTTTTTATTTCTTTTATCTCTATAGGAAAATTTAAAATTTCTATCTTTTTAGCCAATTCTACTAAACTATTGTCTCGGGTATAGTCTATAGTTCTTTCAATTGATTTTAGTCTTTCATCAATTTCACCTTTAGAACTATTACTCTTTTTGGAACTATCTTCTTTGTTGACTACTTTTTCTAGACTATCATGTTCTTTGTTGACTACTTTTATCAAGCCATCATTTTCTTTTTCTTTCTCCTTCCTTATCATGTTTCTTTCTTTGTCTTTGTCTATGTCTCTTTCTATGCTAAACTCTTTACGTAGAGTTTCTTTTGGTTTGTTGGCTAGTTGTCTTTCAAAGTCTCTTACTTTTTCTATGTCTTTTCCTATATCTAACTTGTTCTTTTGTATTATAGTACTAGGATTCTTTTGTATTATTTCTATTATGTCATCTTTCCTATTATTATTTTATTGGCTTTCTATAGAACTTATTACTACATGACTATAGTCTTTCCTTTCTGTCAAAGTGGTCTCTAGAGTTTTTAAATAATTTTCTCATCGTCTTTTCTACATGTCATATTTATGAATCTATTGGTGCTTACTAAGCTACAATTTTTTCTATCATGCCAATTATTTGTCACTAATGATGATCCTTGATGGGGTTCAAAGTTTCTTTCTTGTTCTGAATTTAAAGCTTTAATTTTTTCATAAAGGTCCAAAAAACTGTCTATTCTATTATCTCTATCACTTTTTCTTTCTACAGTGGTAGATCTTTCAATAGCTTCTAAAGATTCCAAGTTTTTATTAATCCTATCTAAGAAACTATTATGGTGTCTATTAGTCTGTCTGTTGATTTTATTGACTTTAAGTGGGTTAGTTGGTTTTAGTTCTTCCATTTTCTTTACTTGGTCTATTTCTTTTTTCTTTAAATTAAATATTTCCATTAATTCATTTATTATGTCTTTCTCAAATTCTAATTTACTTATTCGTTTTACATTTTTATTATGTTTGTCACATTGGTTTTTAGTATGCCCTTATTCTTTACATTTATAACAAATAATATTTCTAATATGTCTGTCAGGTTTTTCATTATCTGATAACTCAGTAATCTCTAAAACTGTTATGTCCTTTTTCATTTCTTTTATCTCCATCAGTGAATTTAAAATTTGTATCTTTTTAGCTAATTCTACTAAACTATTGTCTCGGGTATAATCCACAGTTTTTTCAATTGATTTTAGTCTTTCATCAATTTCTTCTTTAAAAATATTACTCTTTTTGGAACTATCATCTTTTTTTTTTTTTATTGACTCCTTTTTCTAGACTATCATTATTACATGTCTCTATGTCTTTTTCTATCTCTAACTCTTTACATAGAGTTTCTTTTGAATTGGTTAGAGTACTATTACCTTGTTGTCTCTCAATTCTTCTTTCTTTGTCTCCATCAATTGCATTTAGCTTCTTCTTTTGTTTTATAGTACTAGGATTCTTTTGTATTGTTTCTATTATGTCATCTTTCCTATTATTATTTTCTTGGCTTTCTATAGAACTTCTTGCTACGTGACGATAGCCTTTCTTTTCTGTCAGAGTGGTCTCTAGAGTTTCTAAATTATTTCTCCTGTCATCTTTTCTACATGTAATATTTATGAATCTTTTAGTGCTTACTAAGCTACTTTTTTTTTTTTCTATCATGACAATTATCTGTCACTAAAGATGATCTTTGATGGGGTTCAAAGTTTCTTTCCTGTATAGAATTTAAAGCTTTAATTTTTTCATAAAGGTCTAAAAAACTGTCTATTCTATTATCTCTATCATTTTTTCTTTATACAGTGGTGGATCTTTCAATAGCTTCTAAAGATTCCATTTCTTTTATTAATCCTATCTGAGAAACTATTATTGTGTCTATCAATCTGTTTGTTGATTTTATCCCCTATGTATGTACTCCAAATATTTGTATTGTTATAATTATAATTATAATTATCCATATCACTGTCAGAGTCAGAATCAATTTCATAATTCATATTATCATTTAACCAACTATTGTCTATATCTCTCATGCTATAACCTTCATCATAATCTATATCATCATAGTCCATGTTTCTAATTAGTGTGTGCCTATCCTAAGTGTGAACAAGCAAATAGATAACGAGCTGATAAACGTATTTATTCTATTTCCAAGCAATTAATAATTACTGGTGGAACTAATAATAATAATAATAATAATATGGAAGCATGAACAATGATAAAATTGATGATAAAGAAGAAAATAGCAAAATAGATATATTCAAAATAAGTTAAAATGGAATATGGAATATGAAAACAGAAACTAGTAAAATCTTACTTGAATAAAAACTTCTGTCTTTGATAAAACTTGAAAACAAAGTTCTGTCTTTGATACAAGCTTTGAAAATAAAACTGTTTGAAGAGTTACAAGATTAGAAAGTAAAATCTGTCTTTGAAATTGAAAGGTTACAAGATTCTGTCTAAAGGGAAGGGTTACAGGATTACAAGAGATGAATGATTACAAAAATCTTTCTAAGGGAGAGAGGGCTATCTTCTTTCTAAGACTTAGAACAATTTTGGACCTTTAGTTGAACCTTAAACTTGAGAACTATAGCCTTGAGAATTGGAACCTATCTTCTATCTTCGGAGTCTATCTTTATAGATGGAATGAACCATGGTAAGTCTTCAAAAGTAACCTGAGTTAGTAAAGTTAACTCAGGTTAATCTATCGGTGGAAGAATATTAATATTGATGAGCAGTAGTCTATCTGGGAATCTATCAGGTTTCTTTTCACGCATGCTAGTAAGCAGTAGTAACTTATGAACATCTGTCTGTATTTTTCTAGATTGTCTTGGATCTATCTAGAAGCTATCCACGCATGCAGGTGAGTAGTAATCTATCATAGTGAATAGTGATCTGTTGCAGGTGAATAGTAATCTGTCGTAGTTGTTTGTCTGTCTATCAATCTGTATCCGCATAGTTATCATAATCTAGCAGATCAGAGTTATCTTCATACTACTCATGCTCATGGAGTACTCCATAATTGCCACATAGAACATAATATGAAATAGGAAGATAGGTGGGGGCACGATTCTTTGTCATTATTCTGGGATCCTTAGCAATCTTTCTTTTTCCAATAAGCCTCCTTGCTGAAGGTCTTGGTCCATATACGGCTATCTTGCTAGTGTAGCCATATAAGTGGAAGTCACTGTCTAATTCTTTCTATACTTCATAAATCTTGTTGTTCGTAAAATTAAACCATTCTTGAGCCAGAGCATATGGATCTTCAAGTGATAAATAAGTTTCTTCTGTATACTAGTTGTAGTTAGGGCTACTACCAAAATCAGTGATGAGAACCAGAATGTGTGTTGGTCGAGCTTCCATATAGTAGCTAGTGTCCTAAGCTGGGAGAGCACTCTAGATAGTAGGCTTCATATAATTAAGTCCTCCAATTTGTGCAGTTGCTTCTTGGATGACTTTGGGAAATAAACTAATCTAAGTTCCAGAAGTTAGGATTAACTTGCTGATAAACCTTGCTTCTAGCATCTTAGATAACCATAAAGGACCACAAATCACTGGATCCTCTGTCTCTATGTTGATAAGTAATCTTGGATAGGGATGCTATCCATCATAAACTCTTTCTGTTTCTCCAAAGCTTTCATACCATGTGCCTTTATGGGATAGCCATTTGTCGTCTGTCATGTTGTAGAGACTAATACTTTAAAAAGATACATACATCTGTCATAAGAACTTTTTATGGCTTTATGAGTTAGTATATTCTGTTGGATTTCAGGGGGTAAGGTTCTAATGGCAAGTCTTGTTTTTTGCTGAATCTTAGGGTGGAGCTTTGAAAAGCTCGTTCCCATAAGATAACTTTTTAGAGACTATGATTCTACCTTTGTGGAGCTTGAATCTCCATCCTTCTTGACAGGGAGTTGACAACCAAGTGCTTCAATAAATGCACTGGTGCTAACAAGATGTAATTCCAAAGCCTTAAGGGTCTTTTGGAATAAGGGTTTCTTTCTGAGGGTGAAGGTTTCTTGGAGATTATCAAGAAGTAATTTAATATGAAAAGGAAGGTATGTAAATTCTCCGTCCTGAAAAATGAGATCAATGCGGTGAACTTCTTGCAAAATTTCACTTTTTCCACCACACACCACATGAATAATGTAAAGTTGTGATTTACAAATATGTATTTTGTTGGCTTTTATTCCGTGCCAAATGTGATTGTAATTTTATTCAATCTTTTGTACCCTGTATTTATTGTGGGATTTGATTGTAAGGGTTGTGTGATAGAGAGAGAAAGTGTGAAGACTCAAGCAATTGAAGCCAGAAGATTTCTCATGGGTAGCTCGTGACTAAGCATCCCGTGAAGTGAA
Organism: Quercus lobata; assembly: GCF_001633185.2. Taxonomy (NCBI): domain Eukaryota; kingdom Viridiplantae; phylum Streptophyta; class Magnoliopsida; order Fagales; family Fagaceae; genus Quercus; species Quercus lobata. The sequence continues at coordinate 50,953,147 of NC_044907.1, forward strand.
ACATGTGCCTTGCACATGACGGGAATGCAAAGAGTCAGTACAAATGGAGACAGTTGTGTTTCGCGAGTATCTCGCGGGTAAGGCCTTCTTGTGAGACACTCGCGAAACATTCTATTCTGCCAGACTGTACAATCTGATACACACTTTTTGCGCCTACACTATATATATCCACATTGTCCACAAATGTTAAGGAGTGCATCTGAGAGAAAACCCTAGCCAAACACCTTGAGAGTTAGAGATTATCATACCCATATATCTTTACACATAAGCTTGTGGATTTCCTCAACTCCTACCTCTCCATTTCCATACCATTGAAAGGTTGATAGGCCAAACACTTACCACACCCTTTTAGAGTGTCAAGTGAGATTTTGGTGCTGTTGGGAAGCATTGGAAGAAGCCAAGGATGGCAGATGCAACATGGAGCTTGTTGTGGGATCCGGAGAGCTAGACAAGACACAGTTCCGAGAAGTCTTGTTGGAGTAGGAGCTTGGAGAGCTTAGGTACAGCGGGTAGATTAGGCTTGGAGGGTCTCTTACTAACCCATGTATCCCAACTGATTTTCTAGTGGATCGGTTACCACTTGGAGGGTGGCAGAGAGCTTTTTCGTTGAGTCCTTCGGTTTCCTCTTCGATAACACATCGTCGTGTTATCTGTGTTTGCATTCTTCTTCGCTACTCTTTTACATTTCATTTTGCTGTTGTGTTTTTATGAATATGTGTTAGAGTAGCTTGTTTGTGTGACAAACTAGATTGTCTGAAAAGAAAGATTCACTCATCTATGAATGAAGTAAAGAAAGATGAATCCTGCTTTGATGGTCAAGAATGCCTATCTCATGCTTGCCTTTTTGTTTATACCGCATTGAAAGTATTTAATTCATGTTTGTGGTATCTTGACAGTGGTTGTTCAAGACATATGACTGGAGATAAGTCTTTGTTCAAAACTCTTAAAGAGAAGGAAGATGGCTTTGTGACATTTGGAGATGGTAGTCACTCACAAGTTCTTGGAAAGGGAATCGTGGATATTCCAGGACTGCCTTTGTTAACAAATGTGCTGTACATTAAGGGATTGAAAGTAAACTTGCTGAGTATGACTCAGATTTGTGATGAAGACTTCTTAGTCCAATTTTCAAAGAAAGGATGTCTAATCCTAAATGAAGAAGGTGTTCAGGTTTTGAAGGGACTGAGAACCACCGATAATTGTTATGGGGTCATTCCTAAACCAAGCATAGCATGTCGAAGTGCTCGAGTGAACCTTTTGGAGTTGTGGCATCAAAGACTTGGACATGCTAATTATAAACAAGTGGCAAAAGTCTCAAAGCTTGAAATTGTGATTGGTTTACCAAAGTTTGGAAAAATTGAGAAGAATGTTTGTGGTCCATGTCAATTGGGAAAACAAACAAAGTCAAGCCATCTAAAAGTAAATGTGGTTGCTACTTCTCGCCCTTTGCAGTTGGTACATGTGGATCTAATGGGTCCAAAAAGAACAGAAAGCATGGGTGGAAAGCGCTATATTATGGTGGTTGTTGACGATTTCTCAAGATATTCTTAGGTGAAATTTCTTAGAGAGAAGTCGGAGGCATGTGACAAGATGGAAAGGTTATGCAAGAGGTTGTAGAATGAGAAGGGAGTTCCCATAGTTAAAATCAGAAGTGATCATAGGAAGGAATTTGAAAATGCAAAGTTTGAAGCATTCTGCAATGAACACGGCATCAAGAAGGAATTTTCAGCTCCAAAAACTCCACAACAGAATGGGGTGGTTGAAAGAAAGAACAGGGTGATTCAAGAAATGGCAAGAGTAATGTTACTGAACAAAAGCATTCCACAGAAGTTTTAGGCTGAAGCAGTAAATACTTCGTGTCACATTAGGAATAGGATTTACTTCCGGGTAGAAACAAAGAAGACATTGTATGAAATTTGGAGAGAAAGGAAGCCGAAGGTGAAATACTTTCGAGTATTTTGAAGCAAGTGTTATATTCTCAATGATAGGGAGAATCCTGGAAAATTTGATGCTAAGAGTGATGAAGGGATTTTCCTAGGATACCCAACAAATAGCCGAGCATATAGAGTGTACAATAAGCGCACTAAGACGGTGATGGAATCAATAAATGTGGTCATCGATGACACTATCTCTGAAAAGGATATTTATGATGATGGTGAAGGACTGAATTTTAAGAAGAATGAGGGTGATCATAACATATCTCAAGTTGAAGATGCTGAGAAAGAATCACCAAAAAAGGAGTTTACACCTCTTATATGGAGAAGGGAGACTAGATCAACTCAAGGATCTTCTAGTCCACTCACCCCTCTTGAAGTTTAGCCTTCGATCTCTCGTGATGAGGAACCTTCCACTTGCAAGAGACCATCGTCAAGGGTAACTCTCAATCACCCCTCAAGCTATATCATTGGCGATTTGGATGAAGGAATTTGGTTGAGAAAAGAACCAGCCTATAGTGCGAATCATGTGACATACAACTACTATCTTGCTCAATTTGGACTAAAGAATGTGGAGGAAGCTTTGAAGGATGAGAATTGGGTAGATTCCATACACCAAGAGTTGCATCAATTTGTTAGAAATTATGTATGGGAGTTGGTAACAAGGCCCAAGGATACACATGTAATCGGCACCAAGTGGATCTTCAAGAACAAGACTGATGAAGATAATGAAATTGTTCAAAACAAGTCTAGATTGGTGGCTCAAGGATATACTCAAGTTGAAGGCATAGACTTTGATGAATCTTTTGCTCCAGTTGGAAGACTAGAGTCAATCAGAATTCTTCTCTCCATAGCATGCATTATGAACTTCAAGTTATATCAAATGGACATGAAGAGTGCTTTCTTGAACGGATTTTTAAATGAAGAAGTGTTTGTTGAGCAACCAAAGGGGTTTCAAGATCCTCACTTTTCGGATCATGTGTTAAGATTGAAAAAGGCATTATATGGGTTGAAACAAGCACCAAGAGCTTGGTATGATCGCCTCAGCACATACCTCTTGGATCATGGTTTAAAGAGAGGTCAAGCTGATTGAACTTTGTTTGTCAAAAGAGATAAGAAATCTCTCCTTATTGCTCAAGTATATGTGGATGATATTGTCTTCGGATCCACAATCGATCACCTAGCTCTTGAATTCTCAGAAGAAATGAAAAGGGAGTTTAAGATGAGCATTGTGGGAGATTTAAACTACTTCCTAGGGCTTCAAGTGAAACAACAGGAACATGGGATATTTATCTCTCAAGAGAAATATGCCAAAAATCTTGTAAAGAGATTTGACCTAGACTCTAAGAAACACACTTCCACTCCCATGAGTTCCTCAGCAAAACTAAGTCATGATGCAGCAGGTGTGGAAGTGGATCCAACACTTTATCGAAGCATGATCGGTAGTTTTCTCTACCTCACTGCTAGTAGACTAGACATCGCTTTTAGTGTAGGAGTATGTGCTCGATTTCAGGCAGCACCCAAAGAGTCACACTTGACAGCAGTCAAACAAATTATTCACTACATAAATGGCACATCTAATTATGGAATTTGGTATTCAAGAGACTCAAATGAGTGCCTAGCTGGATTTTCTGATGCTGACTGGGCCGGGTGCATTGATGACAGGAAAAGCACTTCTGGTGGTTGCTTCTACCTTGAAAATAACCTATTGTCTTGGATGAGCAAAAAGCAAAACTCAGTTTCTCTATCAACGGCTGAAGTTGAGTACATTGCAGCGGCGAGTTGTTGTGCATAATTATTATGGATGAAGAAGCTTCTACATGATTATGGAATCACTCAAGACACTATGTGTGTGTTCTGTGACAATACGAGTGCCATAAATGTCCAAAAACCCAGTTCAACACTCAAAATCAAATCATATCGAGATCTGATATCACTTCATTCAAGATTTGGTGGAGGAAAAGACTGTGTATTTGGAGTTCATCATCACTGACAACCAGAAGGCAGGCATCTTTACTAAACCTCTTGATGGTCCAAGGTTTGAGTCTTTGCGTAAGACCATTGGTGTTGGTATCATTCCTTGAACTCTATCTTTTCTGTGAACCTATTCTGCTCATTGCTGCTCATCATTGGTGTAGGTCTCACATGCTTAGTTTCTAGCATTTTTTTGTCTTGGTTTATACCTGTTTTTGTTGATCTTACTCTTTTTGTTCTGTTTTTGAGTGTGTTCAAAAATTCAAAAACCCATAAAAATTGAAAAAAAAACTTCAAAAAGTTTGATAGCTTGTGTTGTGTATATCACATGTGAGTTTGGCCTAGTACCTTTGTACTAATGGCGTAATGCATTTACGAGTCTAGCTTGTTATGTATGCACATTTATCTATGTGGGAGAAATTTTGAAATCTATGTGTGATTGTTGTAAATAGATCTTCAAGCTTGTCATGAATGATTGGTCAATAGTCTTGATGGTCTTGATACTTGCATAGACTTGTGCCTATATCTCTTCCCACTTTATTTTTTTGTTTTTGCTATAGAGCTCTCCAAATGAAAAGAGTTAATGAGTTACAAAAGCCTATCGCATATACTAGTATTTAACTAGGAAAAAGGGAAAGCGACTTTTGTATTAAAATGTATGGTGCTCAAAAAGCCAAAGGTTAACTCTTCATGTTGAAATATCAAAATTTCAAGCCCCGATTTCAAAAAGAGATGTATAATCCAAAAAGGACCAATTGTTATGATTTATGCAGAAGCCAAATGAAAAGCTTCTAAGTCTTGTAATCATTCTCTCGTGGGAGGTCATATATGTTCATTTCTATAATTGAGATTGACCACTTGATTTCGTATCAGTTGTGTATGACTTTATTGAATTGATCATTGAAGATTCACTTTGGTCTATGGACTATTCCACATTTGATACTCACATACAACACACAAGAGTTTGTTCAGATAATGCTTATCTCATTTGTGTGATTGTACATGTTCAAATGTGATGTGTATGCTCAAATACTTGCTGATCAAACCCAAAAAGATTTTTGAGTGTTTTATATGTTTTTGAAAATGATTTTATACTTTTGTGCTTTTAGTTTTTGTTCAAAATGCATTTTGTGTTTTTCTTCAAAAATTAGTTCAGAGGTCTTTTCATGAGAAGCTTGCGACTGAGAGCTTCCCGTGAAATGTGCTTAAGGGAAATTAAAAAGTCACATTTTCATACAGAAAGTCTCGCTACTACCTCGTGAGTATTTCGCGACTAAACTCTTCTAGCAAAATTTTTTTAAGCAAAAACTGGAAATTTCTAAATTTCATACAAAAGCTATCGCACTGTATCGCGACTGGTTCGCAACTAAGAGCTTTTCGCAAAAGCTTCAGTATGTCTAGCGACTTTCTCGCGATTGTCCCGCTACTATCTAACCCACAAAAAATGCGTGTTTTCAGTTTTTATGTAGTAGATGTGATAGTTTTTCAAACACTTAAACTTTCCCTCACACTGCCTCTCTTCGAACCCTTCTTAATCCAAAATCATTTTTCACTCAAACCCCATCATTTTCAAGCAAAAATCTATGCAAAATCACTTCAAGGTATGTTTTTCTAAACATTGCTTTCATTTTTCCTTCAATTTCGTAGATTTTAGCTTAGGGCTTTCAAAATTGGGGATTTTTTTTCGAAATAGGGTTGGGTTTCTCAATTTTGTGAAAAGTTTTCCAAAATTTTGATTGGGCTGAGTCCCACTTGATGTATTTGCATCTGTGTTGGCCCCTTGTGGCATTCTTAGCATGTATTGAGACATATTTCATCATGTTCATGCATTATTCATAGTTGAAATGCATTGTTGCATGCTAGGTGTTTGTCAAAATGTCCTAGTGACATTTTTGTGTTGAATTGGAATCAAATGAGTTCCAATATCTGTTTTTGTCTTTTGATAGAACATGCTAGACATGTTTTGGTCATTGGATGTGTGTTTTTACACATTGTGCTCATTTTGTGTCTCAATGCCATGCCATGCACACACTAGGCACACACTAGGGCCCTCTAGGCACACCTTATGCATCTCATGCTACACACACACGCATCAACACATGCTCAGCATAGACACACACATGCACAATGATTCACTTCATGCATTTTGTTTTTGTTTACATGGTAAACACTTATAGCATGTTGTTTTGTGTCTATTTGATCTGTTTGAGGTTGTTTTACCTTTGTTTTGAACTAACTTGAATCTAATCGAGTTTTGTGTTCTATGTTTGTGTTTTTGCACTTCCTTCCTTTCTATTTCTGTCCTCTCCTCCTCTCCTATGCAGATGTATCTGTTTAAAAGCTTAGCTGTGAAAGGAAGCTGCAACAAAGGGAAAGAGTAGATAATTGATGTTGATGAACCTTCACCAAAGTCAAAGAGAACTCGTTTTTCAACAGGAGTGTATGATCCTGATTTGTTCAAATCTTATGCTACATTCCAGACCTACATGAGCCAGTTTCGAGATGCTCCATTGTTGGTTGAAAGGGCCGTTGATCAACACTCTCTCCTAGATACGAATATTCCAATATGGTTTGCCACCAAAGATTGGAATTTTCGTCTCTCAAATCTTGAGGATGCATACAAAAACTTAGTGAAAGAATTCTATGCAAATGTCGTTGTTGAAGGAGAGGAAATCAAGTGTTGGGTGAGAGGAAAGCGGTTCTCAGTCACACCCGTCTACTTGGCTGACATTCTACACATTAACAGGCCAATATTACCCATATATGATGAACTGAATCCGGATGAGGAGATTCTTCGGGAAGCTTTAGAAGCGAATTTGGAATTCTCGTCCAATGGGAAATCAATAAGTGTGGCATCTCTTTCTCCTAAATTAAGGTTGCTCACGATGATCATGTTTAGCAACCTCTATCCTCTGTCCAGCACCGGTTTCATGAATCTTGGCCGAGCATTATTCTTGCATGATCTGATCACTGATGTAGAGATTGATATATGCTCTCATATTTTCCACATTGTGGCAAAAACGGTTGACTAGACTGCTTCAAGGAATTGTATTCCTTTCTGTCACCATATCTCAAGGATTTTAAAGCTCAAAGGTGTACATCCTTCGGAAGATGAGCGCCCTTATCCAAGGCCAAGTCCAATTAATATCTACACTCTCCATGCAAGCATGAGTCATACTAAGAAGAATACCAAGCAAGAAAGTCATGCTACTCAAGGAAGCTCAAGTTCTACATCCCATGTTTATGATGAACAGCTAGACAACATCATGGCTACTCTCCAAGAGATTACTACCAAGATATCCGGACTAGCTACCATCATGCACTCCCAACACATTCGTTTCAACACTAAGTTCACATCTCTTTAGACTTAACTAGACCAAATTCAGAGGAAGCTAGAGGAACATGATGACTAGCTATTCCATGATAAAAAGGGGGAGATGGTGTTGTTGTTAGGGGGAGTGTAGTGATAGGGGGAGTGCGGTGAAAGGGGGAGGATAAGATAGTAACTACTGTTTGGTTTATGTGTGTTTCTTTTTTTAGCTTCTATAACTGCTGGTTTATGTTTATGCTTTTACTGCGTTTGCTTAAAACTTCAGCACACTCTGTTTTTTAATTTCAGTTTATATTCAATTTGTGATTATCTCAATGCTTTGTAGCATTCTTTTTGTGTGCTTTTAAGATATTGCCAATATGTCTTGAGTACTTTACACTTGTGCCCTAGTAGGATCTTGTTCCTAGATGCATATACTTCACGTATTTTGCATTGGTTGTGTGTTGGACATACAAGTGATCATAAGTGATTGCTCTTTGTTTGCATGTCCGGATGAACACTTACTTGCTAAATGTTCATTGTAGTCATTCTTTAATGACTAAACTTGTTTGATCAAGTTTTTGTTTACATGATATCTAATGTTTACATACTTGATTGCATTATGCTTGCTCTTTTTCATACCTTTCTTTCAACTTGTCATAAGCTTAATGAAAATTTTGTTTGTGTGAGAGTGTTTCAGGTTACAGGTATAAACGTGCAAGTGCTTCACAGTTTTTAGATTAGGTGTGAGTTAGTTTTGCCATTATTCCCAAACTCACGTTTAAGTCTAGAGTTTGTTTTGGGGGTTTTGTCACGGGATAGTCAAAGGGGGAGATTGTAAAGTTGTGATTTACAAATATGTATTTTGTTGGCTTTTATTCCTTGTCAATTTTGATTATAATTTTATTCAATCTTTTGTACCCTGTATTTATTGTGGGATTTGATTGTAAGGGTTGTGTGATAAGGAGAGAGTGTGAAGACTCAAGCAATTGAAGTTAGAAGATTTCTCGCGGGTATCTTGCGACTAAGCATCCCGTGAAGTGAATCATGTGCCTTGCACATGACTGAAATGTGAAGAGTCAATACAGATGGAGACAGCTGTGTTTTGCAAGTATCTCATGGGTAAGGCCTTCCCACGAGACACTCGCGAAATATTCTGTTTTGCCAAACTATACTATCTAATACACACTTTTTGTGCCTACACTATATATACCCACATTATCCACAAATGTTAAGGAGTACTTCTGAGAGAAAACCCTAGCCAAACACCTTAAGAGTTATAGATTATCATACCTATATATCTCAACACATAAGCTTGTGGATTTCCTCAACTTCTACCTCTCCATTTCCATACCATTGAGAGGTTGATAGCCCAAACACTTACCACACCCTTTTAGAGTGTCAAGTGAGGTTTTGGTACTATTGGGAAGTATTGGAAGAATCCAAGGATGGCAAATGCAACATAGAGCTTGTTGCGGGATTCGGAGAGCTAGACAAGACATGGTTCCGAGAAGCCTTGTTGGAGTAGGAGCTTGGAGGGCTTAGGTACAGTAGGTAGATTAGGCTTGGAGGGTCTCTTACTAACCTATGTATCCTAACTGATTGTCTAGTGGATCGATTACCGCTTAAAGGGCGGTGAAGAGGTTTTTTGCCAAGTCCTTCGGTTTCCTCTTCGATAACACATCGACATGTTATCTATGTTTGCATTCTTCTTCCCTACTCTTTTACATTTCATTTTACTACTTTGTTTATATGAATATGTGTTAGAGTAGCTTGTTTGTTTATCCACTCAAATTTACACTATTCCGCACTTAGAATTAAGTTAGTGTAAAATCTATCGAATCATAACTTTGTTTTGGGGGTCTAAACAACTCTTGTATTTTTTAATACATTTTCGAGCTTTCAAATAAATTTCCTCTGCTAGCAACGTATCTTGAAGGGATATTGTCTCTATCAAGACACCTTCATGCTTATTCGAAATCTTCACTGAAGCCTTTCGGATTTCTTTGGGTTGCACCACTGGTGCCTTGCCCTTTCCTTTCATGTCTGCCTTAGAGGGTCTTTTATTCATAGTAGTCTACGATTGGGTTTAGGGAAAAGGATAATGTCTCGAAATATTATTTTGAAAATAAATATTTTCTTCCAAAGCTTCTTTCAAATTCATTTTTAAAACTCTTTTGCCAATGTCTTTTTGTGAAATTTCTTTAAAATTTTTTATAAGAAAATCATTTTTAAAATTTAAAGCATATATAATAGAACAAACTTCTTTCTCTACACCTTTGTGCTCTCGCTGAGTAGTGGCATAAGAGTAGTCATGATGAAGTCTGTCAATGCCAAAGTAGCTGGAATTCAAAAACTTTACAAAGTCTACCATAATTCTATCCGTTTTGTATGTATTACTATATATCTCATTATCCGAAAATATGTGAAATAAAGCTTCTCCATAAAGTCTTTCATCAACCCTATTTGTTAACTCTATTTGTTAAGGACTTATAATTAACTCTATTTGTTAAGTAATTAAATTTGTCTTTGTTCAAGAAATTACCACAATTAATGTTTTCTTTAATGATTAGTAAAGGGTTATCTGTCAAGACTTCTTTTATTAAAAGATCTGTTATATGAGTATTTGAGATTACTATAAAGGGTATAAGTATGTCATTTATTATAATTTTGCTTGGTACATCTGTCAAACTGTCAGTCCATTTATATTGACTAAAAGAGATTATAAGCATAGTTCTTTCTTTTGTATCTTTTCTATTAGAGTCTTTCTCACAAGATCTTTGGACTATATGTTGGTGCCTATGCAAAAAAGCAGTGGGAGAATAAGAACAAATCTTTGTCTCTATATCCTGTTTAAACTTCTCTATGTCATTATCCGTCAATTGGCCATCAAGTGATTTTTCTGTCAAATGTCCTTTTGTTCTACAGATTCTTTCTTTATTAATATCTTTTAGGATAGTGACTGTATTAAGGGAATGAATTTCTTTCAGGATTAGGGGTGAGGTGCATCTAAAAACTAGTATATTTATTTTAATTCCTTCATCTATCATCAAAAGAGGGCAAAGTAAAGCCATAAAGGGGTTTCTTAAAATAACTTTAGAAGAGAGGTCTTTAAAAATAGTTTCAAAACATGTGTGAACATTGGCTAATTTATAAACATTAATAATTTATAATTAAGTATTTGAGTTAATCTTTCATAATATTTTAAAGATATTAATCCTTCTTGTATGCAATTCATGTTAGCTCCAGAATCTATCAAAGCAATTTCTATTAAAGAAAACTCTTTATTAATTACTAGAGTGATTTCTGTATGTCATTTTTGAAAAATTACTCTGTCAATTAAACTCAAAAAATTCTGTCTATTATGAGCATCATTTTCTAATTGGGGGGGGGGGTCTATCATGGGTTTAAAAAATTCTTTCAAATTTATTATTTCTGTAATATTTTGTTCATCTATGTCTGTGAAATTATCTTCTTTAATTTCTTGTTTTACCCTTTTTGTTTTTGTCATTAAGTCTTGTAGAGTTACTAGTTTTATATCTACTCCATCTTGTTTCATTTTTGTCTTTTCTTTCTTATCTTTTTCTTTCTTAGCTTTTTCTCTTTTTCCACATTTCGTAACATGATGTCCATATTTCCTACACGTAAAACAGACAATAGGTATGTCTATAGAATCTTTCAATTTTAGTAAATAGTCTTTTTTGTGTTTTAAATGATTAGGTAGATTATTTTTCAATTTTATTATTATGTCTTTTTGTTTCCTTTTTCTTTTATTGATTTTAAGTGGGTTGGCTAATTTTAGTTCTTCCTTTTTTGTTACTTGGTCTATCTCTTTTTGTTTAACATCAAACATTTCCATTAATTCATTTATTACATCTTTCTCAAACTCTAATTTACTGATTTGTTTAACAATTTTATTATGTCTATCACATTGTTTCTTAGTATGTCCATATTGTTTACATTTATGACAAATAGTATTTCCAATGTGTTTATCATTTTTCTCATTATCTAATGTCTCAGTAGTATTTAAAATGATTATGTCTCTCTTTCTGTCTACATCTAAAGGTGAATTTAAAATTTATATCTTTTTAGTTAATTATTATTTGCATTTATAATAATAATAATAATAATAATAATAATAATAATAATAATAATAATAATAATAATAATAAAAGAAAGAAATAATGCGCACCTACATTGTCATGGGATTTAGGCATTCAAATATTGGAGTAAGCTTCACTCCAAAAAGGATATATAAGATTATATATATTGGTAGAGTTCCATTTGATATAGAATTTATTTAAATCCTATTGAAATTAAGATATCTAGTGAATGTGTTTGTTTCTATCCCATAAAAAGTGGAATTAAAAAAAGGTCATATGAATAGAATGAAAAAAAAAAAAAAAAAAAATTGATATCAACATAACATAAAATATAGGGAAAAAAAAGAACGTGAATGGGTTACTAAGAAATATAAGATAGATTTTTTATTTTTTTATTTTTAAAGGATGTATAAATTGGTAGAGCCCTGTTTGATATAAAATTTAAATCCTATGAAGTAACAGTGGCGTAGCTATTAAAGGACTGAAGGGGGCTCCCCCCCCCCCCCCCCAAATTTTTGAAATTTTTTTTTTAAAAAAAAGGGATTTTTTTTAAAAAATATCTTAAATAATTTTAAAATTTTCAAATAACCTTATTATTTTGGCTCCTTATACCTAATGCCCATTGCTTTTAACTCTTTAACTCTTTCCAGGTACTATTTATTTTGTTTTGCTTTTGTTGCTTTCCTTTTCATTGCTTTCTTTTATATATTCTTTAGAATATAGTATATATTATTATAATAATCAATATATTATATACAGTATTTACTACTATATTAAGTTGTATTTAGTTGTTGTTTATTATATATTTTTTTTTATGCATTGACATTTGAATGACTGTTTGTCTTTTATTTAGCAATCTTTGAACTTTTAGTATATTTTTAGTATATTTTTTTAAATCTCAGTCATTTTATTTAATGAGTGATAATTTAATTTGATAAATCTAGGTTCATGGGAAAGTTTAGGACTATTAACTCATTCTTCCAAAAAAAAATGAAGACAGTAATTCAGAAAATAGTACATTTTTGGGTTCTAATGTAGAAGAGTCAGCTTTTAATGAGCGTCCTTCCAAATCTCTAAGGATTGATCTTGAAAAAATCCTTCCAGACCGTTAGTGGTGGAAGTGGAACCTGAAGAAATTCATTTAAAATTTTCACCACTTAATTCCAATGAAGTTGATGTTAGAATTTTAAAACGAGATCTAGGAGAACACATTGAAATATGTAACTATCCAGCCAATATACGTAATGAAGTTAGACGTGCTTATTTAAAAGCTAAACCATATCAAATCCATCTTTCAAACTATCCATTTCCTAGAGAAAAGCATCCTCGTCGCTTTCAAGCTTCTTGGTTCACTTAATTTTCTTCTTGGCTGGAGTATTCTCCTACTAAAGATGTTGCATACTGTCTACCATGTCATCTCTTTACCATGGAAAGAAGTAGACACCTTGGTTGTGATGCTTTTACTTTCATAGGATTTAGAAATTGGAAAAAAGTCAATTATGGAAAGAATTGTGCCTTTTTGAATCCTGTTGGGGAGGATCCTTGCTCACCCCACAATAATGCTGTGAAATATTGTGATGATCTATTGAATGAATCAATGCATATGGATAAAGTGATGAATGTGCAGAGTTCTGAACAAATTCTAAATAATCGATTGCGGGTGAAAACTTCTATTGATACTGTCCGGTGGCTCACCTTTCAAGGGTGTCCTTTTAGAGGTTATGATGAAACCCTTGAATAAAAAAAGCGGGGAAATTTCCTTAAGATGATTAGAATTTTGGCATCTTATAGTGATAAGGTTGAACAAGTTGTTTTGGAAAATGCTCCTAAAGCTGCTAAGTACACTTCGCCTACAATTCAGAAGGAGATTCTGCATGTTATTGCAAGTAAAGTGTAGAGTAAGATTTGTGAAGACATTAGGGATTCCAAATTTTGTATTATTGTTGATGAGTCATGTGATTAGTCAAAGAGAGAGCAAACGGATTTTGTTTTGAGATTTGCTGACAATGAGCGCTTTATACAAGCTTTTTTGATCTTTCTCATGTTAAAGACATTGCTGCATTGACTTTGAAGAACAAAACATATGCTATTCTTTCTCGTCACTGTCTTGACATTCAAAATATTCATGGACAAGGATATGACGGTGCTAGCAACATGTGTGGTGAATGGAAAGGATTGCAAGCCTTAGTTCTTAATGATTGTCCTTATGCATACTATGTGCATTGCTTTGCTCGTCGGTTACAATTAGCATTAGTTGCTGCATCAAGAGAGGTAATCCTTATCCATGAATTCTTCTTGAATTTAAATTTCATTATCACTACAGTTGGTTCTTCATGTAAAGGTAATGATGAACTAAGAGCTACTCAAGAATGCTAGCTATTGATGAACTTGAAACGAAAACAGGAGCAAACCAAATTGGAACTCTAAAACGGCTAGTGATTCTCATTGGGGGTCTCATTTTAATTCTATTTGTAGCCTAATGAGGATGTTTGGTCCAACTTGTTTGGTGCTTGAAAATATAAAGGAAGACAGGTCCACCTACTTGCAACATGGAGATGCAAATGTAACTCATAAAATGATTAATTCATTTGAGTTTATATTTAGTTTACATTTAATGAAGGAAATCATGGGTATTATTGATGTTCTTTGTCAAGCTTTGCATTAGAAATCTCTAGACATCTCAAATGCCCAAAATTTAGTTTTAGTAACAAAGACACTCATCCAAAATTTAAGAGTAGATGGTTGGGATAATTTTCTTGAGAATTTCATAGGATTCTCCAAAATATTTGGAATTGATATTCTAGATCTAAGTGCTCGATTTGCTAAAGGTAGAGGTCGTAAGAAAAGGGATCATGTTACAGTGGAGCATCATTACCATTTTGATATATTTAATGCTACAATAGATGTTCAATTGCAAGAGCTTAACAATAGGTTTGGTGAACAACCAATAGAACTCTTGAAACTTTGCTCGGCTTTGGATCCAAAGGATGCTTACAAATCCTTTAATGTGGATAACATATGTCATCTTGTTGAGAAATATTATCCTCTTGATTTTTTTGAGGGTGTTAGGACTGGTTTGAAAATTCAATTGAGGCCATTTGAGCATGATGTGCAAAATCATTCGAAGTTTCAGAATTTGTCATCTATAGCAGAGTTATGTCGAAGATTAGTGGAGACAGAAAAGTCACAGGTATATCCTCTTATTGATTCCAGTGTCCACAGCAACTAGTGAGCGAGCCTTTTCAGCTATGAAAATTGTTAAAACAAGACTACGCAACAAAATGGAGGACGAGTTTCTCTCAGATAACTTAGCTATCTACAGTGAAAGGGAAATTGCTGAGAACTTCACTACTGACTCAATGCTTGATGACTTTAGATCTCTTAAAGAGCGTAGGTTACAATTTTGAAAAAAGATGTTTAACTTTTATGTTATTGTATGTTTTGCGACTTTGCCTATTTCATAGTTGATTAAAGATATTAAATCGTTTTGTCAATCTTGTCTCATGATTGTTTAATTTTAATCAAATACATTTTTGTTTATAGCATATATTGAGTTATGAAGTATTGCACATTACTATTTTACATTTCATAAACACACAAAAAAAAAAAAAAAAAAAAAAAATTATATATGGCCCCCCTCAAAGATAAATTCTAGCTTCGCCACTATGAAGCAATAAGGGAATATAGGATATAATTTTTTTTTTTTTAAATGATGAATATGTTGGTAGAGTCCATTTGATATAAAATTTAAATCCTATTGAAATTACAAATGATATATATTTGTTAAGTCTAATTTGGTATAATTATAGAGTTTAAATCCTATTAAAATTATAATTTCTAATCAACGTTAATATAAAAAAAAAATTAAAAAAAAAAAAAAACAAAGAAGAGAAAGAAAATGTGGTTGATAGCTATAAGGAAATATGATAGAATTTTTTTTTTTTTTAAATGTCATCAACGTAGAAATTATCAAATTAATGGAGGTATATACCTTTTTTGGGATAGATTTATATTAATGGAGTTATTATACAGTTTGTTAGAATTATCTAAAAATTCCCTGATTAGGTTATAATTTAGGCCTCCTTTAAGAATAGTAGTTGTATGGTACCAAACAACTAAATTTAATTTTTTTAAAAAAAATTAATAAAATTTATGCAATTTGGTGCAGCCACTTGGTGCAACTATAGCTTTTATGTCCAACTTTTATTATATAGTATAGTATATGATATGATTTAAAAGAAACTAGTCAATATCCTGCATAATGTGCAGTGCATTTTGATAAATTTTGTTAGAAATTATTTATAATCCATTGATTTTATGAATACTATTATTGTTATTAAAAAAAAAAAATCAAGGGGGAAAATTCCTCTAATTCATGCAACCAATAAATGTCACCAGGTCACAGTTTACATTGTCACCTTCAAATCTGTTGGTTTTTAAGTGTCTTTCTTATATGATTTATTTTTTATATATCAATTAGTTATAAAAACTGTAGAATTTCATGATACAATAGAAAAAATAATGCAATAGTGATGCAATAATATCACAATTTAACCTTCAAATTTTAATTGAACTAAAAGTAGCTAAAAACACCAAATATACTACAAATCCTTACCAAATATATGCATCATACGGAAAACCAAAAATCTAAATTGACACATAATATGAAAAAATAAGCCTGAACACATTACAATGCTACATAAGTAAAAAAGTATATAAAAAATCTAAAAAAAATATTTAAAACGAACATAATATTTTGAAAATTAACATAACTCTCTAAAAGAAAACAAAAGATATTGTGAGGAAAATTATAATGGTCTAATTTTGAAGCCCAAAAGAACTGAGGATTTATATTAGGTAAATGTGGAGATAAATAATCATATTACCCAATTCATTGAATTCGACTCTTACAATTCTGCATTAAAGTTAGTCTTATGTAAAAGATTGAAAATTTTCTTAAATTCTACATTTCCTATGACTTTCTAGATCTATTTGTATCTATCCAAAGCATGTAAAGCTATAAATGTATACAAATTCTTTGAATTTTATTAATAAATTGAAATAAATGCATCTGTGGTGAAAGCCTAAATAAAAATAATGTTATACAATGCTCTACTTGGCAGAACCTCATACTTTTTCACATGAGGTCTCTGCTTTTATATATATATATATATATATTGATTGTTTTAGTTTTTAAATAACTAATATGATCATCAGTTTATTAAGCATTTTTTTTTAAAATCAATATTTATTTCATTAACTTGTATTATTATTTAATAAAATAATATTAAATAATGCATTTCTATTAGTTAATATAATAATAACCACTGTTGGAGGACAAAGTTCGGCCTATATTGAACTTGGGCCGAGGATCATCAATCCCTGGACCAGCACACGTGCAGGAGGCTTGAGTTGAACTACACATAAGCCATCACATTTTTATAATGGTATCCGAGCAAGCTACATCTATCCTCCGAGGAAGGGAAATAATGCTTTAGAGGATTCTGCCAGTTGAGCACAAGATTCAGTGTTAGGCTCAAGTTACTAGGAAATTATTCTAGCAGCAGAGCAATAGTTCTCACTTCCTAACACGAGATTAGACATGTTAGAACAGTAGCATAGACCCAGGGGCAACCTAAATGCCACGAGTGGAGGGACCCACATACAAGTAGAATATTATCTTATCATTATGGGTCCACTAATATAATGGTATAAAAAGGAAGGAAGGGGGTTAGTAATGAGGGTTGGAACATTTTCAAGGGAGAGAAACACAAGAGAAAGATAAACCATCTTCTAATATTGGGGAAATGTGATTTAGCTCAAGACATCTAAAGGGCATCTCGGTTGCCTAAGATCCTTCTTGGGTAGTCAGATTCCAAAATATTAACCACCACACAGCAGATTTTATCGACCATCTGCCAACTGAACTTCTCTTTAGACCTTCCATTGTGGGTTATACCCTTAAATAGAATACTTATTAATTGGGGATCTCGGCCCAGTTATCCCAATATTGTTGTGGGTTGCACAACCACAATAACAATATCACACACACATATGTATATCAATTGTTGGAGTGAGAGAATTTGAATTTTGAAAGTCTCATTTAGAAATATCAAGAGGTCTCAACTAGTTGAGCTACCAAGTTCGTAACAAAAATATAATGGTAATTTAAAAAAATGTGATACTTTAAAAAAAATTTACATTACTTAAAAAGAAAAAAGAAAAAAAAAAGTGTACATAGATTTTAAGGATGAAAATATGCTATACTAAACATGCCATGAGTTGAGTGAGCCAAAAAAAGAAAAAAAAAAAGAAAAAAAGAAAAAAAAGAAAGAGTGGTTTTCATGTTCAGGCAATGAAGGCATAATTAATCAATGACCATTCAAATGTCTCTTTGTCAACATTTTTTTCTTTTAGCTTTCATCTTTTTAATTTTTCAACAAATGAGCAAATACGGTTTCAGTAACAAATTGATTACATTTTTTAAGTATCTTTTCGACGACGTTTTTAGTAAGTACAAATTGATTGCCTTGTATTGAGTACCCTACCTTCCAAGTTACAAGAACTGTGAAGTATAACAAAACGCTGTGGAAAATCTATATCTTGAAAGCATCAAAAACTGTCAGACATCGAAGATTATACCATATGCGTTCTTCTTGTTCCTAATCCTTACTTTCAGCTAATACAAGTAATGATAGACAGAGAGAGAGCTAACTTCTACACCATTTCTAAAAAGATGGAAAAGTGCTACGATAAAAACAAAACAAATAACAAAAGTAAATATAAAATGTTCATATTGGAGACTTAACATCTAAGCCTTGGCTGTTCATGCCACTTGAAACACTTCAGCCAACTATCCGAGGCTTTGACCTGGGCCACCCAGCACAGAAAGATGACTTTGGTGTAAATTTTCGGATACCTTGGAAGCCATGAGTACACCAGTAGTGGGAGACTGGGAGTTAGATTACTTGTTCTGAATAGGATTGGGAACACTAGGAGGTATTCTTCGAACGCTGGCAACCAGTGGCCGGGTTGTATTCGTCTTTTTAGAGTCTGAATGTGAATGTTTGAGGTCTTGAGAAGCTGTGAGCAATGTTGAAGACTTAGCAGATGGATGAACTCTGGCTTGGGCCGTGTTAACCCCAAGTGAAATCATCAATGTAATAGCAAAGATAACTGCAAACAATGATTTCCAGCAAGACATCATGGTTTTGCTGACCCAGAGGATGTTTTCATGCCAATGCCGAGCCTAATGATGAATTAAGGCAACTTATAACAGCTAATGATGTGTGAAAGAAAAAGACAGAAAAAGAGCTTCCCTAGATTATTTTTTTTTTTGGTACTCACATTAAAAATGTAGATTAGATTAAGGCATATCATGTGATGAATCTTTGACTATTCCAAGCTTTCAAATTCCAAAGCAAAATTCCCAAAGATTGGATTACATTAATTTTCTTATTAAGAGAAGTCATGTGATAATTCACGTGATTTATTTACAAATGGTTGGATGGCCAACTTTGGATTCTACCAGCTAACTAATTTACAATCATTAAAATGACATACCAAAATATGTGAATCGGTGAATGACGTAGGTAGAACTAAAATATTGGACACACAACAGAGAGATAATATTAATCTTACTAGTGCAACTTGCATGTTTCAAAGATAAGTTTGAAACTAAATACTCTCATATTTAAAATCATCATACCTAATGAAATTTACCTAAGCCTCAATTGAGGATTAGACATCTTTTCACTTTCTCAAATTAAACACAGCCATTTACTAAACGAAAAAGCATTGCAATAACATGGAATAATGGTTCAATGCAGAGGTTGAGCCAGTTTACTTGTGAACCTAAGCCAAGCATTTGTGCCTCACAAGCAGAAAATATTCACAATTATCCCATTTCTGCAATGATATGCAACTAGAAGATACCTCTTTTAAGCTTCTCTCCAATGACTGGCACTGAGAGATAACTGAAACTACATAACAAATATATTGATATAGGGTAAAACTTACCAATCCTTAGGTGCTAAACTCTAGGATTCTCAATTAAATTCAACCATGTCATTATTAATCATTGCAGCACATAGTTTTTGTTAAGGGTAATTAAATTCAACCATATGGTTTATTAGTCAATTTAATGGCATGGTTGAGTTTAATAGGAGTACCGAAGGAACTGTAACTAGGCTTTGCCTCATTGACATAAAGGCTTACAGTATAATGTTTTCGACGCATAAGCATTACTGTCTTTTGCCTCTCAGGAGGTAGATTCTCTAAGAACCATGTACATTGACCAGGGGAAATTATTTTTTACATGCGGGAAAAAATATATTGTACAGCATTGCTCAAGAAAAATTTTGCTCATGGAGAGCAATTACAGTTGTGCGCTTGCAAAATGCTGTGTACAGGTTGCCCAATTAATAATGATTCTGCACCCATCTCTATGCTTTTCTTCCTACTAATCTGACATGAACAGCAAAATTTGAATATTTCTTCAGTCTTGTGATGACTGTGTTAGTGCATTAGTACCTGATATTAAAAAAGAAAAAAAAAAAAAAATCAAGCAATGTTGTTTACACTAAAAGATCATAAACTTATTAAACAGTGCTATATATATTTTAAATCTCACAAATGGGGATCTATGATAAGCAATGGTTTGCCCATTAAAGATGCTATGAGACCAAGAGTATCCAATAAGACACCAGAAAACCTCTCTTTTTATTTTTTCCCCCTACAGTGCCTCATTATCAAAATTTGTGCATGAACTTACACATTATTTAATGGAAATAATTCCTAGTTTGAGGTAAGAACTCTTCAATCCCAAATTTCAACCTAGAGCTAGATAATCCCTGCCTTAATCCAGCCGATACAACATCAACATCCACCAAAAATGTTGCACAAACGGGCCGGTGGTCAGAAAACTGAGACTCCCGACGTATGTAAGAAAGTTGTCTTATTCCATTTCCATGCCATAGTATTCTGTCACACCTGCCAATCCAAGTTGCTCAGATTTTTATGTGAAATGTTTAATCGAGTCCAATTTTATAATTATCTATACATACCAAGCTGGAGTTCTCCGATTCTTTCTTGAATTTTTTGTCTCTCCAGCATATATGTCCGAGTTGTAGGAGTATTTGTAAGTGGGTGCAAAGTATATCTTTCCCTCTTTCCATCCCTTGAATACTCCTGCTTTCCTTTCAATTTGTAGCTGTAAAGGCATATAAACCTAAATGAGTACACCACAATGACAACATTTTGCAACAAGCAAAGCATGCCACAACAGAGGCAGTCAAAAACGTTCTGTCAATTGTTTATACATAAAAATGCCAAATTAAAATGCCAAGCTTGGATTCTTGGGGAAAAAATGCGAAGCTTGATTGGGGTGCCTGAGCAACAAAAGTAAATCAATTTGTTATATTTCTTTATCAAAAAATGAAATCCTAATCTGATTTTCATGGAATTTATAGTAAAATCCATCTCAGTTTGTATGTATCTCTTCTCCAATATTCAAAGAAATGACTCATGTTAATTTGAATTTGGTAGTGATAATGAAAGATAAGATTGTGTCATCAAATCCTATATAAATGGTCATTTTCTCAAAATTTCATTTCACATAGCATTTGAAGGCACAAATTCACCACTATGGCTGTCACTAATAGAAAAATGAGATAATCGGTGACAGTGATGAAATTCAGTTTCCCATACCTAAAATTCTATGACCCCAGAATTTTATAAGTTGTACTGACTTAGTCAGTACAACTTATACCCAATAGTAATATGAGCTACAAGAGGGGATCTAATTTCTACAAGATGCACTGAAACTTAACTTTTTATATGTTGTCCAAGCTCCAAATGAAACTTTATTGTTGTATGGTAAAGTCAACTACCTGATCTTTGTTAAGTAGGGCATCCCAGGCATCCTCCGCCAGGAGCTTTTTCGCTTCAGAGTAGCTCAATGCTATTCGGTAATTCAAGTCCCCTAACCATATGACCCGACTGAATCCAATTTTCCAGAAGGTAATCAAACACAGAAATACGGAAAGTATTAACAGACTATAATAGAAGAATTCTAAAGACTATGACACTAGTTCTGTAATCACTAGTTTAAAAAATGCTCACTTGTGATCAAGAATTTTCTCAGGCACCCTAGACGATTTGCAGATCTTTGGAAACTGAGTGTTTTTGAGTATCTCCATGACATCCGTATTTCTCCTATGCTCATCCCCCTCCTTCTCACCCGATGCCAAGTGACTGCAGATAAAGCAAAAGCTTGTACGATGGAATGTCATGCTTACAGAAATACATCCCTGCCATCAGAGAATCAACATTAAGATGATTTTTATCTTTGCACCTATGTATGCATATGAGTAAAACGTGTCTGCAACAATAAAGATTCAACGAACCTTGTTTCCAAGGCAACCCATAATTCCACGACTGATGCAGGAGATTCTCAAGTGGCCTACATACTGCACAAGTTCCGTCCTCACCCAAACAGTTAGAAAAATTCCAACCATTTGCTTACTGGCTATAAGACTGTACTTCATCTGATTGGTACTTGAGGGAATGGAAAGTTCTGGGTCCATGGTAAGGGATGTTTCATCATCCTCTTCTAAAGGAGAGTAGTCTTCGGATATATGTGACGGTTGGCATGGGAAACAGAAATCCTTACTCTGCTTCCTTTCTAATTCATAAGTGCAGTTGCAACTCTTCAACTTCCTTCCACTCTCTGTCCTGAAAATCTCACTGAACTTTTTAAGGGAAGGCTTTGAGAAGAACAAGGAACCACCAAGGGAGACTGTGGGTTTTGATCCCCTTGCAGCCACATCAGATGGTTTGTTCAGTGACTGATTGATCAATGCTAGCCATTTTGCCGCAGGCTCATTATCTTCTACAACTAGAATATTTCCGGCATTTAAAGGGACAATTTCCTGGAAACTGAAAATTTGGAAAACAATTACACTACAGGAAAGAACAGTATGATGGAATTACTTAATTAAATTATGAGAAACAATAAAATCCCCCAATATAAACTCATAGTGGATAATTTCTGATAAGAACTGAGTAAAACTTAGAGGTAGTACTAAAATGTCAGCCGTTTTTTTCTTTTACTTATGCTCCTATTGGTGTTGATACTATAGGTATGGATCAACTGCAAATCTTGTTTGTGTCAACAACAACAACAAAACCTTAGTTCCAAAATTTTGGGTGGGGCACATCAGTCATTGGTATACCCCAATGAGTGCATACCCCAAGACTGTAATATTAGTCACTGGAACCCATATTGTGGTCATTTTGTACTAAAATCATCATATCAGTCATCTCAGAAATTTTCATAAAAAGAATTTCAGAGTTCTTTTTTTCTTTTTCATTTTTCTGTTTTGGGAGAGAATTCTGATGGACTTTGTTCATAGGAAAAAGAAATTAGTTAAAGACAAAATGTGACAATATTGTGATCTAGTATTTTGACTAAAACTCATAGAAAGTAAGTGGACAAAACTTAAGCAGGGAGAAAGAGCGCATACCCCAAGACATAGATATCTGATTGATCTGTGTGAAGAATTTGATCCAGGTTAAGGTCACTATGGGGAGATTTCCCACCTACATTCCACGTTGCTACAAACACACTAGAACACAAACAAGAACAAGGAATGCTAGGGATTAAAATAATCAAATTTAGTAATATATATTATTATCTCTATGTAATAGGAAGAAAAAAGACTGATGAAGGGAAGAAAAAGGTCATTTTATGAGTACCTGAAGGTCTGAACATCTTGATGAAAAGTCATCGGACTTCCTGTGCTGGTAAAAATAAGGTTCTCAAGGGTTGGACTAGACTGTGCTTCTGCAAGTAGAAAAAAGCAGGAGAAATTTTACAGATGAAAAACAAAGGACAATTAAAACTAAAAGGACTGGTGGTTAGGATACTTAAAACAATTTAAGCCAAAGAAACTCTTTCTTTAATATTGATGGTATAGCAGAGAAATTATGTCTCTCCTCAAGCTCCACTTAATTTTGAACTGATAACACAGAATTTATAAAAATCAGACACAGAGAGAGAGAGAGTGTGTGTGTGTGTCTTTCCTTCTTGTTTCCTTTGCTACCAACCTTGCTTAAAGTTTAATCATGAATATATTCTCAATTTGAGAGCAAATTGGCATGATGCTCCCCCATTTTCTCTTATTATGTTTACATACTTAATTAAACCAATTCAATTCCTAATGTAATACAGTGTTTGATAAGTTGTTTTGAAAATATCTTGTTGAAAAAAAAAACAGAAAAAACGACTATTCCATTGAAAGGAAAAGGTAAACATTCGCTTTCAAGATAAAGCATATGTTATCCATAAAACGACAAGACTAATTATAATAACAGATTGTAATTCTTGCATATCAGAAAGTGATCCCTTTTACTTTCTTTAATTCTCTTGAAGAAGAAATGCCATATAGCACTCACCAGGGGAATCAAATGACCTATTAATCGTTTCCCTTCCATTTCTATCCCTTCTAGTAAAAATATTCCTCATGAAAGACTGAAATCACAAGCAAGAAGAATGGATAAGAAAGATAACAACTTGACTAACAAGTAGTCCATAAATCTTAGCAGAAAGTGCATGCTCATTCACTTTCCTCAAAGCCCCATTATGGAGAAGAAACTAAGAATCTATAAAGATGTCTGAAAATAACAGCCATAGAGATTAATAAAAACAAGAACAGAAACCTTTTTCTTCTCATCTTGCTTTTTCATAGTCATGCTTGAAACCGCACCAATGTGACAGACCCCAAAATCATAAACCTACAGAAACAAAAATATACACCAAAACCACTCAATTTAGACTCATATTCCTCAAAAAATAAAAAATAAAAAATTCATTCACCCATTGATAAGTTAATTAAATAATAAAACAGAATAAGAATCAGAAAACATCTAGGATCCCCAAGTGTTTCTTTTGACACAGAATACTCCTAACTTCATTTAAAGACAACAAAAAACATTGAATCAAGACAAAATTAACAGAAAAAACGAATACTATGAAGCCAAGAAACCAGTGTGTTGAAAAAGCATATAAGATTAAAGAATGCACATGAACATAGTACAAGCAAAAACAAAGAGAAATTACCAGAAAAGAATAAGAAGTTACACATTATGGCATTCGTGAAGCAGAGAATCTAAAGCATAAAAGAAGAGGAGAGGGGGTGGCAACCCACGAAAGAGGTTGACAGCACAAATGGGTTTTCCCTAAAAAAGTCAACTACCCAAGCAAGCAATTCCTATTATTTATAGTAATAATATAATTAATATAAAAAATTGCAAATAGGATTTTAATGTATGATAGTTTCTCGGAAGCAGCAAACATATAGAAAACAGAGTCAAGGCGTAGGAGTGGGGAGACAAACCATTATAGGATAAGGAAAGAAAAAAGAACCTGAATATTCGATGTTCTACTTGTATAGTCTTTGTTCTAGAACTGAATTATTCTCTGTCTGATTGTCCAATGGAATAGCCAAAAAAAACTGAAAAAATGAAGAAAATATTGGAGTTTCTTTGAATAACGTGCAAAGGGGACTTGGTATTTTTCTTTAGAACAGGAAAAGAAAACTGGAATAGAAGAAACAGTCAAAAGTGGGAATAGAATCTAACATGTCCCTTCAAAGTCCAAACTCTTTTTAGTTATATATGCATACCCCAATTGTACTTTTGTTTACTTAGAAAACAAAACAAAAAAATTTTTGAAAAAGAGAGAAATTTCTTTCTTTTTTCTTTTTCTTCTCCTTTTCAATATTGTGTGTTGCACATAGTTTGTATTGAATGAGAAGTGTGTCAGAGAGAGAGAGAATGATGGGTATAGAGAAAGTGATCCCACGTGCGTGTCTCTGCAAACAAATCATTCGAAAGTCCTTTTCAAATAATTTTGGAGGCTTTTACTTTACTGGTTCCCCTGGAACTGTTTTGGGACTATATGACACTATGCTTATGTTCAGGATTTGTTTATGACAACAAACTAGCCTCTGTGGCACGCATACCCATATACCCAGGACCCAGTTTTTGGTCTCCATGTGAAGTATGCGTTACGGTCCATCCATCTGTGGATATGCATATGTAACGCGTTCGCTTTTATTCTTTTTTATTTATTAACAACCAACTCTGATTCTAATTTTGGCTTCTGCATCTTATTCTTAGTTCCCCAACCATTTATGTATATGCTGCTTGTCCTCTCTGCTTTCACTTTTCCTCAAAAATAAATAAATAAAACTATTTATGTGGGGACATATTAACTAGTACTTCCGCTATAATTATGGTAAAAATACAAACATCGCATCTTTCAATACAAGAACAAATGTGAAGTTGGTATGGATTCAATATATTAAAAAAAAAAAAAAAGTTAATTAGTAAAGTTTTTGATAGTTGAATAAGAGATATAAAGTTCAATCTTTGTCTATACAAAAAATTAATTGGTGTCTTTTGATCTTATGATAAAGAGCTATCATTAGGATCAGATGCTATAGATTAAAATTCTCTAAAAAGAAAATATATTTTAAAAAAATAAAATAAAATAAATGTTAGTCTTAGTATATTTGCTAAATTTCTATGTCAGAATAAACCGTTATAAGGGTTGTATTTTAATTTAATTCAATTTGTATTAAGTCAAGTTTAAGAAGTAAAACTTCAAAACTCAAGCTTCACAATACACACATGAGGGAAAATATCCTTGTTGAAGCAAACATTAGACAAAATGTTAATGAGACCCTCGCTTGATTGAAGCTTAAAAATATAAGTTTTTAAGACATTTGTGTGATACTCGCTGGATTGAGATTGTGTAAATAGTAAATTGACTATACTTTATCACATGTTTAATATAATTCTCTCTATAGAAACCAAACATTCTTGTATAAAAGGAGAGTGAGGCTATCGTACAAGAAGATTTAATTAGACATGGCAAAACGGGCGGGTCGGGTCGAGTTCGGATCGGGTCAATCGGGTTGCGGGTCGGGTCTGGTTGGGTTGGGTCAGGTTGACCCGTATTTTTCACATGAAATTTTTTTTTTTTTTTTTTTTTTTTTTTATAAAGAAAACAATATGTATTTGTCATTTGGATAGTTATGCAACATATTACTTGATGTAAAATGCATTATTTTGCATTCACTACTTATATCAAGAATAAACTCAATTAAACTTATTAATATTTATTCAATAATTTTTAAATTATACAAATCCTAACATTGCTAATTTGCTATTTAAAACAAAACAACACAAAGATAAGTAAAACAAATATACAAGTTTTATTTTTACACAATATCAACATTCCAAAAAAAAAAAAATTACAAATGACTTATTGGATAACTCATTTGATAAAGAATAAAAACATATAAGAAAGTTACAATTTTAAAAATTAATTTTATAATCTATTATCAATTGTGGTTGACACTCTATTTCAATTTGAGATATACATTAAAGTTTGATTGCTTACTTATTTATACCTAGTCTCTTTTATGAAGATCATATCATTGTTAAGCAGCACACACTCAAGGAAATATCATAATTTATTTTGAAAAGCCGTTTATTTTGAACATAAATTGTTAAAAAATAGATTTAAGCATTCATAATTTATGCTAATTTGATACTTTGGTTTTACTATTTTTACACTCGTGAATGTGTCTCACACATATCTACAATTTTAAATTTGTTTTTAACTTTACTGTAACCAGATTATTTTGGCATGTACTTTACTATTTGATATCTAAAAATCTTTACTCATTACAGAATGCTCAACCATTTATTTTTCAATTAATTTGCATGCAGTTATGTAAATGTATCAATTGTTTCCTTAAAACTCACAATAAATAATTAAATCAATATTGTCTTAATTTCACTATTTTTTTTTACCAAAAATAAAAAAGTTTAAAAAAATAGTTCGGGTTCGGGTTGGGTCGCGGGTCGGGTCGAGTCGGGTTGACCCGCACAAAATACGGGTCGGGTCACTGGTTAACCCGTTTTTGTTTCGAGTCAAAAAATCGGGTTCGGGTCGGGTCGGGTCGGGTCAGAAAATTCTGACCTGTTTTGCCATGTCTAGATTTAATAGTCAAACCTCCTTTAGGAGTTTAAATTCTTAAAGAAGATCTACGGGTCTGGTACCCAAGAGTGGTTTGTCCTTTGAAGAGTTCTCAATTGATTTTCCACCTCATCACCAATTTTGTGTGTTGAGTTTATTGCTTTTAAAATGGTTGTGAATTATTACTGTGGTTTTGTGTTGCTTGATTAATAATTAAGTTTGGACTTAATCAATTTACTCGGTGTTCTGGATCCTTTGAATTTTCTTTTTGATAAAAGGAAGTGGCGTTTTAGCCTTTGGACAGATTATTTCACTCCCCATTTATGAGACATCCCTAAAATCCCAAACAAATAAGCCCTCTAGTCAGATATCCCGTGGGAGCTTGTCTAATTCTTTGATTTATGTCTTAGACTAGAACCAAGTTCAAAATAGAGCTACAAAAGTACAATATTGTCTCCATCCCAAATTATTAGGCCTCTATTCTATTTTAAAATGTCTCAAAACAAAGTCTACTTGAAAAGTCAATAAATAAATTTCCTAATATATCCTTCATTTTAGGAAGGTAATTTATTTCAAAAGTCAATCAACCTTTTTAGCTAAAGTTTAAATTATTTTCCAAAGAAGGTAGTTTTGGAAACCTATCATTACAAATTTAAAGATGCATTAAAAGTTCTCTAAAAAGGTTTTTTTTTTTTAAATTTTTTTTATTCTTTTTTGAGGAAATAGTAATATTTATTAGAACACACGAATATAAAAGTAGTATATAGAGTTTTTAAACAGGCTTATAATATATTACATAACTAAAGTAACACTACAAAAAGACCTTATTCTTTAAAAAAACTGAGTTTTCTAAATAGGCGTAACATAAAACTATTGTTAGTGGAATGCTAACATGATAGAATTTAGATCTTTAAATTATAAAAGAGTGGTTAGGATTTAAGGAAATGTATTGATAGAGTACTCTAGAAAATCTAGAGAATTTAAATCCTTGTATGGAGGGAATATAATTTTCCCTTACGAAAAAGTTAATTGATCTTCTAAGGACATTGGTTTATTAAATATTTTTAGAATTTTTTTATGAGAAAAGAAAAAATGAAATAATTGTTTTGACAGATTTTTATATTTCCAGTAAAAATTATGTCAAAACTTTCTTAAAATCGTTTATTAATAATTTATCTAAGTGCATTTGTTAATGGGACTCTCTCCTTTATATCAATTAAAATTTTGACCAAGTTCATAAACCCAGGCCCTAAATATTTCATATGTTCTTTCTATACCTTCATTGAACTCCGTTCACTAATTTTGATAGATCAATATTTATTGAAAATTTGAACTCCCTACCATAAAGGAATCTTGAAGATGAAAAAAACAAAACTTCATTCACATTTGTCAAGTCAAATTCATTAGATTCCAAATTACCGATAACATAGAAAATTTCTTTCCACAAAAAAGATAACATAGAAAATCAAGACGGTTAATTTTTCAACCTCCTTTTTAACCCCCAGGGGGTATCAGTTGCACGATTGAAAAGAACAAAACTCATGTTAGATATGTCTCAAATTCATTAAATTTTCAGTTAAAAGAACCCCATAATAATCATATTAACGATAAGATTGAAAGTAAAAATTATTATTTTTTCTGCTTCCTCTTACCCAAGGGGTAGCAGGTTAGCAGCAGAACAATCAATTCGAATCACAACTCATGAATTGGGGGTCGTTAGTTCGAATCTTTCAAATTTGCTTTCTTTGGATCAGAATTTCATTTATAAAAAAAAAAAATAAAAAATAAATAAATATGAAAGTAAAAACCTATCCCTGTATGTATAATACATTAAGTTTAAAGATTGATTGATTTTAATGAGCTCCAATTTATTTAATAAATCTCTTTTATTATCAAATTATTCACATTCTTTTGGACCTCTCAAGAGTCCGAGAAAATTAGTTATAATTTTGAATTAAAAGGTCATGTTAACGGATACTTTTAAGGTAATTGTTAATAAACTATTTTTGGAGAATATTAACACTATTTACGTAGAAAATATAAAAAGCGGTCAAAAAAATAAATAGTTTTTTTTTTTTTTTTTTTTTTTATAAAAAATTTCTAAAAATATTTCTTAAACTAATGCCCTTAAAGTATCTGTTAAGTTTTCTCTTGAATTAAATACATTTGAGCTATTACATTAGATTTATACAACAAGTAAGAAGAGTTTTTTTAATCATACTTCTTCCTAGTACGGAAAACCAAATAATATCACTAAATTATAAGACTCTTGATAAGCTATAACAAAAGACCTGTTTTTCTAATATTTTTTTAATGAATAATCTACAGACTTTTAATACTAACGTCTAATCTATGATTACATATACATGAAACTTAATAATAGTAGTTATAACTTTTGACTGGAGTGTGTGGTATGCTTTTGTGTTAAAATCTCATTCCTTCTCCCTTGTGTTGTGTGTGTGTGTTTGTTTCCCAAAAAAAAAAAAAAAAAAAAAAATGCTTTCCTTCGGTCTTGCCCAAATCATGGAAAGGCGCCCAACTACATAATTAGTCAAAATTCAAACCCTTAGACCCAAATCCTGCTCATTAGCTGGGTCAGCCATGCAAGCTAGTCCCAGTGAATATAAGTACTTTGCCATTCCCAGCGGAAAGGAGTAGTAGAATTCAATCAATTGAAAGTGTACCAATGAGTCTCATGGTCCCAAGAATTGTGAGGAATAAGGACAGTGTGTATTTATGTTTCTTAAGGTATTACTTTCGATTACACAAAGAAGTTGGGATACACCAATGTCGACAATTGCGTGTTGGAAAAGTGCACAATTCCCAGAATAAGCGAAGACTGGTTCCTTTTTCAATTGGCAAAAATGGGGTCTTAGAAGACAGCATGTTTTGGATTTCCCTTTTTTGTGCTTCAAACTTTGGAGCAGTCCCCACATTTCAACTAGCTAGGCTCTCTCAATGAGTCTGTGTTTAATTTAATTTTGATGATGCTAATAAAGACACAAACTCAGACAAAGCTTTCACTCCCTTATCTTTAGCTGATAGGCTTAAGATTTAAATAAATACTATATATTTGAGCAAATCCCACCATGCAAATTATTTAGATATACTGTAGCATTGTTAACTACTCCAATCTTGATCTTTTTCCAAAGCTTTTGAGTTAATCAAGGTGATGGTCTCATTGTATTTGCTACGAGGTCTCTCTTTTTATTTATTTGTGAACATTCTTGGCATGGCCAGGCTAACCATGCATATCCACGCTGGTTTGTGATACTTTATAGATTAAAGATTCAAAATTAATAGTGAGAGGAAGACATTTTTGATGTAACTCTAGAATGATGTGAAACTTTGAGCCGTGCGTGCAAATGTAGTTGACTATGACCATGAATGAAACTTCGGTGCAGAAGTGGACCCCGGGAAAAAGGAAGAAGGTATAGCTCTTGAATTCACGTATGGTCCCCGGCCCCTACCAAGTTTTTAGATTTTTAATTGTCCGACCAAATCAGCATGAACTGACCTAAACAATGAATTATGAAAAATACTGATCTAGACCCGCAAATTAACAATTCGTTGAATTGCAGATCCATATGGTATTAAAGCAGTCACAAATATATCAACATAATCTAAAACCAATAACAACAGTAAAATCAACACAAATTTTGTGATGGGGTGGAAAATTTTGAAGAACTTTGCAAAAGAAAATAAATTCATTATTAAAAAAAAATAATTACAAGAATAGTCTAGAATTGCTAAATCTTTGTAAAATAAACTTCATCTATATGCAACCCCAGCAAATGAACTAGATTCACCTTCCCTCCATAGAGAAACCCTGAAAAGATCTCACAAGAAAAACATTCTGAGGAGAGGAGTCTAGAACTATATATGTAGCTTCAAGGAGGTTACTATATATTCTTGGATCTACAGCCTCTCACTCTCTTCTGTAGCAAGGTTTTGTTTATAGCCAGGATTACACGGACTTTCTATATGATATTCTACTTCATAACTCAACTTAATAAAGACCAAAATTGATTAAAATACATTACAACACTTGTTTTGACACAAATATTTAGCCAATAATATTAAATTGTTTTATATATTAATTGCTTTTGAAAATTTGATGCGAGTTCAATTTTCATTCTTGAAACTGATATTTATAAAGTTATAATATTTTCTCTTACTAATGTAAACCATGCCAATTTCTTCTTTCTCTGCGTGTGACATTGAAAGAATCTACATATCTGGCAATGTTGTAATATTTTACAATTATGTGAATTGGATTAGATAACTATGCATGTGTTGCACTAGTGTTTGTTGAGCCACGAATCAAGTGTTTACTAGATTAATATAAGCTATATAAGACTACAATGAGCACTTATTAGACCTTGAATAGTCTTTTTGGGGCTAATACAAATGTGGCTAACTCTTTTTCCAGATCATGACAAATGGCTCGGAGGCATTAGTTGTAACGTAATTAGCATTTTTAGGAGTATAATGTAGATGTAACAAGTGTTTTTCTCATATCATGGAATGTAGAGATTAACATAATACAATGAAATTGATTTTAATAAAAATAAATTTTAAGGGTAAAGTACAATTTTTGAAATTTGAGGAGGGATTGTCGAAGTTAAATTTTAAAATAAATAAATAAAACTCTTTTGAATATTTATAAGGGTATGATTGGTAGGAGGATTTTTGTTTTTGTTTTTAAAACAATATAAATATAATTTTCAAAAAATTGAACTCGAAACTAGTTTTTAGATAATAATTTTTATATTTTGTGTGTTTGGCTTCCATTTTTAAGAATAATTTTCAAAATACTAAAAACAAAAATAATTGTTTGAGAGACTAGTTCTATTTTTGAGATTTTTTAAAAAAATATTTACAAAAAGGTAACGTGTAGAATTTCTATTTTTTTTTTTTTTTTGGGTAGATAATAATAAGGGAATAGAGTTCATCAATTTTTTTTTTTTTTTTTTTTTTTAAGAATAAGTTTCAAATTTGAAGTGTGAGAATTTTTTTTGTAATAAAATTAAACCCCTTAATTTAAGAGATAAAAGAGTTTGGACAAATACGTGGGGTTCATTATTTTCAATTTATTTACAATTATGTTATTAAAAACATTTTCTATATCCTGAAAACTCCCCATAACTATTTTCAAAATCCTATTTTAAATTAGGAAAATAGGATAAAGTTTTTTGAAAACTGTATTTAGAAAATATTAGCAAAACAATAAATTCAAGTGTGAGACCTACCATTTTATGGATTGTAAAACAAAAAACTATATTTAAATACTTTTACCAAATAGCTCCTAACTAAGAGAGTCATAAGACTCATATCATATATTCCATATTTGTAGTTCATTGTGTGTGTGTACGCATGTGCATGTGCATGTGCGTATGCGTGCGCGTGCTTGAGCAAACTATCTTCATAATCCTGTTGGCTCAATCCTCAACCCCATAATTGTAGAAAAATAAGTGCAGAAAATCATCTTTCACTTTATCATTCTCATGCTAATGAAAAAAGTGAAGAAAAATATTGACTTTTTAATTAGAACCACTGTATGAAACGTCCAAACCTTCACGAGCATACTTTTTCAACTTTATATTTTAGGTCAATAAATATTTTGATTTTTTTTCCCTCTCATATCATTGTCTATACCACCAAAAAAAAAAAAAAAAACTATAAAAATTCCAACAGAAACATTTTGATCCCCTCATATATACACTATAGCACATGTAAAATTACATAATAAAAAATAACATATATAATATACTACATGATCCTTATAATATACTTATATACTACATTATCCTTATATAGCACGCATAATATTTTAGAGTCTACCCAGATGCTTGTTCATCAAAAAAGGAGTCTACCCAGATGCTTTTTATGGTAGCACTGAGAACTCATGCTTAAATAAACATATATAACGTTCAGAGACAATTGACTAATTGGGTTTCATATAAAAAAGTTATAAAAAATACGTAACAGCAAATGAGATAAACCAGGGATTGGTCTCGTGCTTCCCAAAACCTAATGAGAACAACAATAATCATGCATTTCTTTATTTTAGGCTCAGTTACAAATTACACTATCAAAGTTTGATCAGTTTTCATGTTTCATGCTCAAAGTTTCGATGTTTTCAACTTCATCCCACAACTTTCATACCATATTCGATGCTCCATCTCCACTGAAAGTTCAAAAACGTGTAAAAACACCTTTGAACATTTAGACCCCCAAATAACAACTTAATCAATTCAAGCAATATGTCAAACAACTAGTGTGCGGAAACTTAACATATGCTATCATACGAAATTGATTAAATACTATCTAAGCCATAACAAAATAAAATCCACAGCAGATAATTTAAAGGCAAAGATAGAGGAAGGAAGATGCAAACACAAAGACAACACGCGATGTGTTATCGAAGAGGAAACCGAAGTCCTCGGCGAAAAACCTCTCCGCCGCCCTCCAAGCGGTAATCAATCCACTAGAAAATATAGTTGGGATACAAGGACAGCAATAGACCCTCCAAGCCTAATCTACCCAGTGCACCTAAGCCCTCCAAGCTTCTTGCTCCAACGAGGTTGCGCCGAACCTTTTTTCTTTTCTAGCTTCCCGGATTCCGCTACTAGACCGTAGCATCAACCAATGAAGATTGGTTCCTTCCTAACTGCTTCCCAGAAATCCAAACAGCAGACTCACAAAGATGATGATGGTGAGAACCTGGTTTGGTATAATGCCTCTCAAGGATTTGACAATGGAGAGGAAGAGAGTTGAGGAATTTGAAGAGATTCTAAGGTAGAGATTGTGGGTGAAACAATCTGGTTTTTCTTTAGGGTTTCTCTCTCAAAATTCTCTCTGGAAGCTCTCTTTCAATCGTGGGTAATAGGGGTATTTATACTTGGAGTGGAGAGGAATGTGAAACGTCAGAATTCTACAAAACAGGGGTGGCTCGCGGCTTGACCTCGTGGCTTGACTAAGTCGCGAGATCCAGTCGCGAGATAACCGTATGGCCAGTTGTCCTGTTTTGTCCTGTAGTGCTCCAGCTAGCAGACTGTTCACCTTCCAGCATGCTTGGCACGTGAGGTTGCTTCTGGCGGCTTGAAGCCGCGAGTCACCCGCGAGACCCAGCCGCGAGACTCTGTTTTCTTGCACACTCTTGAGCAAACTTCACTCTATCTCACTTACTACCCTTACATCAAACCCACCTAAATACAGGGTTACTAAATGCTGAATTACAAGCAAATTTGGCACGGAATAAAGCCAATTAGATGGTTGAATAAATTCAACCTTACAATCTCCCCCTTTGGCTATTCCGTGACAAAACCCTAAAACAGACTCTAGACTTAACATGTGAGTTGGGAACAGTTGAACAAAACTCACTCACACCAAACTCTAGAAGCTGTGAAGCACTTGAATCATATGAACATAATACTCCTGAAACACAACAATACACCATGATCATTGTAAGCAGAAAATTATAAAATGCATATGAAACAGGCAATATGTGATCAAGCAAAGATGGAGTTAAGAAACAAACCATGGCTTGATCAACCAAGTGAACACCACAAGGTAGTGATCACAGTGCTCATTCACACTTGGAATGAACACAAGGACATACAAGATAACAAGCACAAGGCAAGACACTTGCATGTTCAACACTCAACCAATGCATAACACACAAGGTATATGCATCTAGGAACAATCCTACAAGGGCACAAGAGTGACAGTACATAAACCAAAATGCATAACATTTAGATTAAAGTACTGATTTCAACATAGTATAAAGGCTGCACTAGGCAAGGTACAAACCATAAAGCCTACAAACTATGCAAAAGACATAAACCCTAAAAGCTTACATAAGCACATGGGTACAAAACCAAACATCCTGAATAACATCATCAAAATATATTAAACTTTAAACCAAGAGTATAAGTTAAGAGTTAGAAACAATACACCAAAAACATAGTGTAACAAACCCATAAAACCCATAAAAGTACTTAAAAAAAACATAAATATATAACCAAAGTTTTAGAGTTTGACATGACTCCCCCTCAACACATTACTCCCCCTTAAGGGCTGCTCTTCTGCTTCTCAGTCCATCCTTAACAGAAACATCTCCCCCTTTTTGTCAGGAATGGCCAAATGGTCAGTGTTCAGGCTGAGTGGAGAAGCTGTCAAGTTTTGCAGTCAAAACATCAATCTGATCCTGCATAGCTTTCATCCTCTCAGAGTGCTCAGTCTGGACTTCTCTGATCCAATCAAGTCTTTCCAGAATGATTTGGAAAGCATCTGGAGGAGTATCTGAAGAAGTTGATGCTCTGGGTCTTTTGCCACTCCTCCTGGGTGTTGAGGTTGATGGATGCCCTGCTGCCTCTGCTTTAGTCTCCATTGGGACACCTTCTCCTTCATCACCTTCATCTTCTTCTCCTAGAAGTCTAACACTTATCCTTTTGCAGGTAAGCCTGTTAATTGCAGAAGGTGTGGACATGGGACTGATGTCTTGTGGGATAGGAACACCCTTCCTTCTAAAAATCCTCATTAGCAAACTGGGAAAGATCAGTTTTGGTCTAGAGGTTGTTCTTGTCTCATCCACAATGATGTCATATATGTGTGAACTTATGTCTATGAAGTTCTTTTCTTTGAGATCCATCAGAAAGATTGCTCTAGCACAATTGATGGTAGTCAACTTCTTAATGGGATAGAGGTTAAACATCATGATGATTGTTAGACACCTCATGTCCACTGGAAAGGCAGTGGTATTCAAACATTTTCCTTCTCTCTGCCCACCTAACCTTTGTTGAATTGTTTCAATGGATACACTCCTATCCTTGTAGTTGATAAACTCCTCATCATCTAATCCTTCAAGTCCTAGTGCCTCATCTATGACATGAGCATCTAAAATGAATTCTTTCCCTCTAACCCAGCAACTTAACTCATTCTCCTTTATCACAGCATTTGAGTAAAATTCCCTAATCAGGGGTTCACAAACTACAGGGAGATCACTCAGAAGTTTTTCCCATCCTCTACCTTCAAAACAACTGGGGATAAAGGTTTGTCTTAAATCCTCCAAATCAACAAATCTCTCTTGAATAATTCCTGCACTCAAGAAGTTATCCCTGTATCTCTCAAAGTGATGAACTGACCTAAAAAGCTTAGAATTCATTTTCAACCTTTTGTCAGCCTTCTTCGCAGTAGTTTTCTTCTTAGGAGGTGAGGGAGCCATCTGTGATCAATCAGAAGAGGCCACAACAATACAGAGCAATATACGTGTAAAACAAGTTAGTCACATGTAATTATCAAAGAGATATCATCCATACAACTGAACTTGAAGCATTTAAACACAGGCTACTTAGATCAATCACATGGAAATGCAAGCCTAAGATAGGAAATACACATAACGGCATCAGATATAGAAACTAACTTAAAGGCAGTTATATGTCAATGAGACAAAAACTGGAAAATGATATGACACATAATCAGTATTGTGAAGCACACATATGCTCCCAAAAGATTAACACAAAAGAACAGGCATATTTAGCACATTAAACTCACAACCCCAAAAAAAATGAAACAACTCAACAGCTCAAAGATCAGTGAAAATCAAAGAATCACATAGCTAAGCACAGAATGAAAAGTAATAGAGAAACAACTAAGAACAAATCATATTCTAGCAGCAGCATTCGCAATCTAAGCGTGAACAAGGAGCAAATTCCGAAACACAAACCCATTTCTAAAACACAAATATATGCGCAAGATCAAGGGGAAAAGCACAAAAACAAGTATAAAAGAGTGGCAGAGCAGAAACCCCATACCTAAGACTTGAAGATTTTGAGCTACAAGTATGCAACAATGGAGATTGGAAATGGGAGCACGGAGTGTTTGGGAGGGAGAAGATGAACAGTCACAAATATTCGAGGGAAAAACTGAAACAAGTTTTAAAACTGCTCCTATTTCTGCCAAACACGCGAATTTCGCGACTGGATTAAGTCGCCACACAGTCGCCAGATCAAGCCGCCAAAGCACACAAGAACAAAATTTTGAAAATTTTTTCTAAGTGTTTTTCGCGACTGGAAGGTCTACCCGCGAGTAAGTCACGAGCTGAGCCGCGAAAATCTCTGAGTGAACCTCGCGACTGGACCTTCCACTCGCGAACAAGTCGCCAAAAATGACCAGCGAAGGTGCGACTGAGGCTCGCGACTTGACATACCCGCGACAGAGCCGCCAAAACAGGGCAAAAACTGGATTTTTGAAATTTTCAGATTTTTCAAACAAAATACTTTCCAAACACACCTAAAACACTCAAAAATCTTTTTGTGCTTGAATTAACAAAGATTGAGCATGTGAAAACACATTTCAACCAGTACAATCACACAAATGAATATGACATTTATTGAACATAAACTTGTGTGTTGTGTGTGGATATCAACAATGAGATAGTCCTTCGTCTAATGTGAAGCTTCAATGATCAATTCAACCAAGGCATACACAATTAGCACTAGATCATGTGACCCATCTCAATTATAGAAATATGTATATATGACCTCCCACATAAACTAAATAACATGATTTGGAGCTTTACATTTGACTCCACTTTCAATCAAAACAATTGATCTTTTTGATCTTTTTGAGACAATCACCTCTCATTGTGAGAGTGATATATGATATTTCACTTTAAGGAATAAGCCTTTGGCTTTTTGAATAAACATTCATTTCAATATAAGGTCGCTTACCCTTTTTCCTAGTCAAATACTAGAATGTGCGACAGGCTTTTGCAGCTCAATATCTCTTTTCATTTGGAGATTTACATTTGGTGAGCTCTTTTTAGCAAAACAAAAATAAAGAGTGGGAAGATATATAGACACAAGTCTATGCAAGTCTCAAGATCAACAAAACCATTCACTAATCATTCATGACAAGTTTGAAGATCTATTTACAACAATCACAAAGATATCAAGGTTTTTCCCACAGTGATATAAGTGCATAAAGACAAGCAATGCTCGAAAATGCACAAAGCCATTAGCACAAAGGTACAAGGCAAAACAAGTTTTGAGACAAAAGCTCAACAAAGTCAATCAAGCTTTTTGATTTTCTATTTTTATGTGTTTTTTGGATTTTTGACACAAGAAACAAAAAGATTGATAAGACAAAATTAAAGAAATGTACAAGAAGACAAACAAACAACCAACAACAAAAATAGCAAGTAAAACAAACAAACATAGTCACAAAGCATAGGAAGTATTGATGCATGGACATGTTGTAATGCTTATGCATGAGTACCCTTATTCACTCTCACGTCACTTGCGTTTGGGGTGATTTCCTTATAGGATTGGGTACGGGAGTTAGGGCTTTCAAACTTTCGTGAGAAGCTTTCCAAGCAGTTGGTGAATGCACCAATCATCTTCATCACGTTCATCATTCCGGGATCACCATTCTGATCTCTAGATTGATCTCCAGCCCAAATTCTCCTATCATTTCTAGGTCCTCCTGACCTTTGAGGAGTTGCACTATTCTTTGCTCTCAACTTTTGGCAATTCGGTCGAGTATGCCCTTGAAGTCCGCAATAGTGGTACACATAGGTTCCTCTAGGACCTCTTTGTGGTCGAGGACGTGACTTGGCACGAGATTCAGATCTGTCTGCAAACTGATTGCGAGGATTTAACATCCGTTGGTTCACCAAATTCTTCTTCTCCTCCACCTCGAGCTTCTCACTAGTAAGGTTAGCTACAACTGGAGTTTCAGCCTTTACAAACTTCACTCCTTTACTAACATTTCCAGACGAACTACCTCCTCCGGTATATCCCAATCCGGATTTGTCTGAGAAGCTCTTTTGAGATGATATAACATCATCTAGCTTCTTGGTGGTAACCCTCTCTACTTTAGCATTAGCTTGCACAACCTCACTCTCAAGAAACCTTACTTTTGTGTAAGTTTCGGACAACTCTCCATTCAGAGTTTCTATCTCACACTTGGCCTCCCTATATCGGATTAGGAGACTTTTGTAGTCCTCCTCAGCCTTCTTCATTTTTCTCACAGCAGCCTTGGCCACCCTTGTGTATTCCCCGGACTTCTCCAAAAGTAAGTTATAATTCTCCTAAAGATTCGCGTTGCTTCCATCTACTTCAGCATCCGATTCTTCAACAATTCCTAGTGATTCATCATCACTATGTTCTCCAAGGTCTTGCACAAGCAGATTCAGTTCATCTGACGACTCAACATGAGCAATAGTCATAAAAGCCGAATAGTTCCCCTCTCCATCACAGCTCTCTTCAGACTCTGAGTCAGACGAATCCGAGTCACTCAAGGTCGTGGCATACACTTTACCTTTCGATTTCAAATAATTCGGACATTCCTTCTTGAAGTGTCCATGCCCATTACATTCGAAACAAGTGACACCTTGTGTAGGTTGGGATTCTTTTCCATCTTTCCTTTTGAATTCCCTTTTCTCCCTTCCAGAACTTTGGAATTTTCTTTTATCATCAAATTTGCCATTATTTTTGAATTTCAAAAACTTTTTGAAATTTTTGACAAGGTATGCAACATCTTTGTCAATCACATCTTCTCCCGATGAGTCTTGATCTTCCACCTTCTCATTAATGGTCTTTAGAGCAAGAGATTTACTCTTCCGTTGATTGGGCAGCAACATCTCATAAGTCTGCAGAGAACCCACCAGCTCTTGCACTTTGATGTCATCGAGGTCCTTGCTCTCTTCAATTGCTGTCACTTTAGCTCGAAAACTTTCCGGCAATGATCGAAGGATCTTTCTTACAATCTTCGAG
Source organism: Quercus lobata (assembly GCF_001633185.2). Taxonomy (NCBI): domain Eukaryota; kingdom Viridiplantae; phylum Streptophyta; class Magnoliopsida; order Fagales; family Fagaceae; genus Quercus; species Quercus lobata. Next base: position 50,993,298 of record NC_044907.1, read on the forward strand.
TCCTCCGTTTTCTCCCCCAAGTTGAACTTGCTGACAACCACTTCATTTAACTTGCCATAAAAAGAGTCAAAAGACTCATCCTCACTCATTTTGAGCTCCTCAAACCGAGTGGTCAGCATTTGTAACTTGGTGTCTTTCACTTTCTTCGTGCCTTCATAGGTAGTTTCCAAAATCTCCCATGCTTCTTTGGCCACGGTAATATGAGAAATCCTGTGAAATTCATCTGGAGACACACCACAGAAAATAGCATTGAGTGCTTTACTGTTAGCATTAGATGCAGCAAGTGTTGCCTTATCCCATGTGGATTTTGCTGCCTCTGGTTTGGTCCAACCAATCTCAACAGCATCCCAAACGGATTCATCAATAGAACACAGAAAAGCTCTCATTCGAACCTTCCAAAAAGCATAATTACTACCATCAAAATATGGAGGTGCATTTAGGGATTGAGACCTATCCATCTCAAAAGGGAGTCAAGGATCACACAATGGTAATGAAACCAATATCAGTGTACCCGCTCTGATACCAATTGAAAGTTCAAAAACGTGTAAAAACACCTTTAAACGTTTAGACCCCCAAATAACAACTTAATCAATTCAAGCAATATGTCAAACAACTAGTGTGCGGAAACTTAACATATGCTATCATACGAAATTGATTAAATACTATCTAAGCCATAACAAAATAAAATCCACAGCAGATAATTTAAAGGCAAAGATAGAGGAAGGAAGATGCAAATACAAAGACAACACGCGATGTGTTATCGAAGAGGAAACCGAAATCCTCGGCGAAAAACCTCTCCGCCGCCCTCCAAGCGGTAATCAATCCACTAGAAAATATAGTTGGGATACAAGGACAGCAATAGACCCTCCAAGCCTAATCTACCCAGTGCACCTAAGCCCTCCAAGCTTCTTGCTCCAACGAGGTTGCGCCGAACCTTTTTCTTTTCTAGCTTTCCGGATTCCGCTACTAGACCATAGCATCAACCAATGAAGATTGGTTCCTTCCTAACTGCTTCCTAGAAATCCAAACAGCAGACTCACAATGATGATAATGGTGAGAACCTGGTTTGGTATAATGCCTCTCAAGGATTTAACAATGGAGAGGAAGAGAGTTGAGGAATTTGAAGAGATTCTAAGGTAGAGATTGTGGGTGAAACAATCTGGTTTTTCTTTAGGGTTTCTCTCTCAAAATTCTCTCTGGAAGCTCTCTTTCAATCGTGGGTAATAGGGGTATTTACACTGGAGTGGAGAGAAATGTGAAACGTCAGAATTCTACAAAACAGGGGTGGCTCGCGGCTTGACCTCGCGGCTTGACTAAGTCGCGAGATCCAGTCGCGAGATAACCGTATGGCCAGTTGTCCCGTTTTGTCCTGTAGTGCTCCAGCTAGCAGACTGTTCACCTTCCAGCATGCTTGGCACGTGAGGTTGCTTCTGGCGGCTTGAAGCCGCGAGTCACCCGCGAGACCCAGCCGCGAGACTCTGTTTTCTTGCACACTCTTGAGCAAACTTCACTCTATCTCACTCACTACCCTTACATCAAACCCACCTAAATACAGGGTTACTAAATGCTGAATTACAAGCAAATTTGGCACGGAATAAAGCCAATTAGATGGTTGAATAAATTCAACCTTACATCCACTTTTATCCACAATACTGCCACACACCCCAAAACATTCTTTTTTGGGTGTTTGCTTGGAAACTATTTTCTGTAGCTTCAGGAATTAACTTGTGTAAACCCTTTTGGATATATACCACTGTTTGGTTTTTTAAAATTTTCTTCCATCTCCTTTTGTGCGTGTATTAAAATACTTAGTATTAAAAAAAAAAAAAGAAAAAAAAAAGAGGAATCAACCTGTGTGTGGCCTCAGCTTTGAATTCCAAAAACAACAGACTGCCCGATATGACATAAAAGGCTCAAGGAATTAACACTATTCCAAGTAAATACAATAATTAACCAACTAGAAGGTTTAGGCCTAACCCCTATAATGTATATATAGTGTTACCCATGGGTGCTTTAAACTTAGCTGCTTTATTCATTAAATCATATTAACAAACCTATATATACTTAAGCTCTTATTTATTTATACTTAAATGTGTATACATATTTAAGATTTTTTAAAAATAAAATTGCCCTTACCATCCAGAGTTCTTGATGTTTTACATGTTTTTTGAGGAAAAAAAATGATTTTTTTTTTTTTTTAAAAGAGAAAAGATATTAAAAAAAGTGGGATGTTTCTATGTGGAATAACTAGGTAGGTATAGAGAAATTATAAAGACTTCATGGTGGACAAGTGACGTGGTCTACCATTCCATTAAAAGATTTCCACCTGTTTAAAATTGTTGAGTTATATATTTTTTAAAAACAAAAACTAATTACTTACTCAACAATTTTAAACAAGTGGGAGTCTTTTAGTAGAATGATGGACAAGTGACATAGTCCATCAGAGGACTGTATAATTTCCCGCATGCTAGGATGGGTGTTGTGGTTCTTGATTCACATATACGGTTTTAAACCCGTGGGTGAGGGCCCCTTTCTTAACGGGCTGTACAATCAAATTTTCCAGTTATAACTGTATAATCAAACTTACCATTCATTGAATCCTCACTTTAGGCACAAGAGGCTGGAGCTCACCTATTTATAGCTATTTAATCAAACTTTCAATTCATTGATAGTGTCGCTACTCATCCATGGTGGATGTGGTTCACCCTTTAACCCAAGGGGATGAGGCTTACCTAGTCAAACCATGACAGCAATTCTAGGAATGTAACTTGGGAGTCCACACAAATTCAATCACTTTAGTATTCTACTTGGTAACAAGCATGCATGACTAGGGAAGGAAGCAAGATTCTAAGTTGGGAAGGGGGAGGGAGGCAAAACATAAACCCAAAAAAAAAAAGTTCTTAAAATTCTATTTTGCCAAAAATAAGATATATATTTTTTATTCTATATCTTATAGTTGTATTGTGCTGAAAATTAGTATAAAAAAAAAAAAAATTGTTTTTTGGTATTAACTCAAAGAAAACAAATTTGTCAACTGCGACTCCAATTTGTATTTTGGTGTTTTTTTAATTTTTTTTTTAAGTAAAGCTAAAAAAATAGAATATTTTTTTGATTGTTTTGAATTACAGCTGTAAAACAAAACTTTTTTTTAAGTCCTCTATCAAACAAAACTAATACACTTAATTTGCAAAATCAATCATACATCTACATGTCAACTAAATACATTTCACATATTTTGGAGTTAATTAATTCTATATTTATTAAAGGCAGTCAAATAGTTTCGGGGGAAAAAAAAAAAGGCAAATAATCATAGCAACCCAATATCATTGATTATCAAAAATAACATTAAGGCAGTAACGTGAAGAAAAAAGTACCACTGCTGCAGCTTTGCTGGCTTGACAAAGTAGAGAAAATGGAAGCAAATGTTTAAACTTTAGTGAACAACAGAGATGGGAAAGACAGCAAGACGGAGTGAAATGCAGAAATTAATGGGTAAAAATTAGGATTTTAGATTTGTTATTGTTCTGTGTGTATTTTTTTTCTGTTTAGACCGAATTTATGGTTTATGGTTACTATTGTTATTCTTGGGACTATTGAGTAGACTGGATTTGTGATTTATTGTGTTGGTATTTTTTGTTTGTCCAAAGGTTTTTTTTCTTATTCTTGAGGCAAAAGGGGATGTAACAGAATATTTTTTACCGGGTATCATGGGTTAATTTGTGAACTTTTTTTGTGGAGGGGGCCAAGAATAAATATTTTGGGGCAGATCTTAAAATTTATGTATATATACATACTAGGAAGTATTTTCAAAAAACCAGGGGGGCCATGGCTCCTCCCCCCCAAGCCTTCAAGTGGGTCTGTCTCTGTCCTTGATTAAATGTTGGCAATAGCTGAGTCGGGCCAATCCACCCCATTTTTACTTGGCTCATGGGTTTAGTGCCAACAGGTTGAGCTAGGCTAGGCTGGAAGGGGAAATCTCATCATAAGGCCTTGCCATGGGCAATACTGATTTTATCTTTTATGGGCCAGCCTACTAAGTTGGGCCAAATGAGTTACCCATAAGCTTTTTAATTGACTTTTCTATTTTAAAAGAAAGAATCATTTTTTTTTTTTAATGGAGTGGATTAAAAAAATTCAAAAATTATTCAATTTTTTTTAATGGTCGGAGTCTAATATTTTTATTATTTTTATTATTAATTTTTAATAATTATATTTTTTTTTCTATCTCTTAATTAAAAAAAATGTCCAAATATTATTATTATTATTGTTATTCTTTTTTATTTGTATATAAAAAAAAAAAAAAAAATTTAAGTTACCAGACTACTAGCACAGGTCTCAACAGTATAAGGTTAAGGTTGGACCGCCCATTTTCCCAATGGGCTAGCTGGCTATTAGGCCAGCTTGTGGGTGATGGCAATTTGGTGACTCGAATGTATGACCATGCTCGGTAATCTAATTTCATCTTGCATAGCTTTCAAAATAAAATGTCTTTAATTTAATCGATGTGGGATAATACTGAGACATTCTTCTTGTAGGTTGTGTAAATCCCTTGATAAATGAATCAAGGTTAACAGTCCTCCTAAAAGACCATGGGCAAGAGCAAGAACGGATTGGCACCATGTTGCAGTCTTTTTGTGAGAGTGAATGGTCGTGGGCTTGGGCTGGCTGCCTGTGCAGAGCTTTCAACTAGTTTCTTCCTCCATCACTATTTTTTTTTTTTTTTTTTTCAGAAGCAACGAAGGAACTGTCACAAAGAGAGGCTGCGATTTTCAACTGTGATTATGTGACCAGATGAGATGAGCATAATGTAAAACTAACCTAAACAAACATTGAATTGTTTTATATAATGAGTTTTGCTATATTTTTTTATACTTACATTTAAGTTGAGTTTGACATTGGTTTAAAATGCCAGTTTTTTTACTATTTAGCTTATTTCTGCTACTATTAATGGGTTTCATCGCACTTTTTGGTATTATTCATGAGTCTCACTATACTATTGTGAGAGACCTCGACAAAAGCGTCCTTCAAAAGAGAGATTTGGGTACTTTTTAGGACATTTCTCTTTTTGAGTAAGTAGTATGGAGTCGCCACTTATTTTTTTAATACAAAAAATAAGAAAAAATAAATATATACAAATACATGATTGAATTGTTCTCTTCATTGATTGAATAAATATTACATATTTGGAAAATTGAAAAGTTACAAAGCTTTGGGTCCTAGTTACAATCTACCAAAACACATGGCTTTTTGTCCTAGTTACATTCTACCCAAAAATAAACAAAGACAAGGCTAGATCTACTTAGTTAAAGACCTAAATCTGAAGGCTAGGTTATGAAATGGAAAGGTGTTAGGCACCCATTCCACTCAAATAGAATTTGGTCTTCTAAATTCTTGTGACTAATGTACTATGTTATGCATGTTATGAATGATATGTTGAACATGTGAAATAAAAATTAAATCACACAAATTTATTTATGAATGAAATCTCTTCTTTTGTTTAAGAAAATTCAGACCTACTTTAGTGATTAAGAAAATTGATTTTGGTTTGTCAAAATAATAGATTTGCTTTGTAGGATGTAGAAAAAAGTGGTTTTTAATGATAAAAATTCAGATTTGTTTTTATTACATAAAATAAAGTCTTTTAATTTGAAAAACATCAGATCTGTTTTTGAAGAACTAAAAAAATGGTTTTTGATAACAGAAAAATCAAATCTGTTTTTATGATGAAATAAAAAGGGTTTTTTGACAATAGAAAAACCAGATCTATTTTTTATATGTTTTAAAAGAATGGAAAAGTTTTTTTTTAATTTTTTTTTTAATTTTTAAAAGAAGATAGTTTCACTCATAATATGAATTTATGCAATCATGAATTAAAACAAATACAAACGCAGTATACATGATCTCTTTCTTTATTTCAAAAATTTGCATGTATTAAAAAAAAAAAATCAGATTTGTATCTTAAGAAAGATATAAATCAGTTTTAAAAATAGGCACGAACGATTAGGGTTTGAATCCGAAAGCATCTTTTTGCAAAAAGGTCAAAAAAGGGTGTGTCTTATCGTCACCCGAAGGCCGTTGGGCCAAAGCCCATCACATGAAAATTCGACCCTTTTAGAGTGCCAAACAACACTCCAAAAGTGCCGAATTGCCCTTATGGCTCCAAACACTCTTTCATGTTCGGGTGCCGTTTGGACTCCTCTTCGAGGGTTTTTTGGCCGGTCCTTGTACCTAGATGTGTTTTCATCCTTCATCTATGACTTTTTATCTCTTTTCTAGATAATTCATGCTATTAAAGAATAATTATCTTGAAAATAAGTACCCTAAAATAAATCTAGAGAAAGTTCAAATTATCCACAATTTTATTGTTATCCAATCATCCCTTTTATTCCCATGCATGCATCCCTATTTTAAACACTAGTTATCAACCAATCACAAAATTATTTTATCAATTTTAATTATTTAACCAATCAAAATTAATTTAAATTAATCATGTGTGGTCAACTTTAGCTAGATACAATGCATGTTGACAATGCAAACTTGATCATGGGACATCTTTCGATCCAATGGTCCAATTTGGAAACCGAAAACACCGTTGCGACTGTTAGAATCTCAAGATCATTTTTATGATATGAAATGAATGAATTGATGCATGTAATGCAAAGACAAATTAATGCATGTAATGCAAGAACAAATTGATGCATGTAATGTAATTTTGATTTTTGGGGTACATGGATTGGTCATTCAAGTCATTCTCCTTAATTAAATCATGGGTACAAAATTGGGTGTCTACAACTATTTCAGCTACCTTTTAGCCTTATTTACAATATTTTCATGTAAAAGTTTTTAGTTTCAGCTAAATAAGATGTTCCCAAATGAACTCTTAATAAAGTTCGATTTAAGGGTTTTGATTCTTTGACGTGAGACATACAAACCAAGGTTTTGAACACCACAACTCTTTTTCTTTCTATTTAATTTTTATTATTTTAATTTGAGTAGCTTCTAGAAGCCTAGACCTAGCAAATAGGTCAAGTTGGATCGAGTTAATTAAGTTTGGATCAAAAAAGAGTTTGACTAAAAATGGATAATCTTAAACGAGTTTGTAACAAATCGGGTCAATTGGGTTGGATTGGTTTTAAGTCAATTTGTTCATATGAAAATTTGGTAAGTTCTGCAATAAATCACTTGATGTGAAATAAATTAATTTAGATTAATTGATAGCAACAAAAGGCTCATAGAATCTTGGTTAAGTATCTGAAAGAAACACACATTTGCACTATTAATATGACTATTTTGAACCTCAAGGGATTGGTAAGGCCATGGGCGGAGCTACGTTGGTGACTGGGGGGGCCATGGCCCCACCAAAAGTTTTTAAAAAAATTTTAGAGTAGGTAAAATTGCATACTTGAATCATTTTTCTAAGAACTGGCCCCCACATGAAAAACGAATTCCGGCAAAATAGAAGATCTACGTGACCAAATTTTCCTGTTCAAAAGAACATCTCTCTTCTTCTTCATTCTCAACAGGAATGCATCAACAAAACTGCCCTTCCATAAATTATTTGCCCCCCCCCATTTGTCCACGTTTAATATTTTCCCTCATTTATTATTAGTTTTTACTGCTGAAACTCCTTCATATGTCAGACCATTGGCTTGATTAGAAGTTCTACTTTTTCAATTCCCAAGCTTCAATATATTTTTCTGATCTAGTGTGAACTGATATCGCTCTTTATTGTTATTATATTGCTCTATGTTGTAAGCTGAGATTGTTGTCCGCATTTGTTGCTACTTGCTAGTAAATGTCATTCTCTATTACTGAATATACCTGTAGCTATTTTTCTTGCTTTGTTTTTTTTTCCTGCTCTATTTTGGTGTGGCCATTCTTTTGGCTTTGTATTCTTTCTTTTCTTTGCATAAAATTTATAATTTTGTCTCAAAAAAGAGTGCTGAGCTTATTTGAAACTAGCAAAAATGACTTTAAGATCTTGAGAAGTACTAGAGTATTCTTCTCCTTCTATTTTATTTTATTTTTATTAAACCAATTGATAAGATTTATTCAAAATACCAAAGTCATCTTGTATTTTTATATATAATTTCTTATTGGCTTATAAGGATTTTGTTATTTTTAATTATAAAATTTTTATATTTTCTTGTAGACATAATTATTATATTTATATCTAATTTCTTGAATGGTTGAACTTATGGTTGTTAAAAGGACTAAGAGAAACTTAGAAGGGAAAATGAACTTAAGATACTTAATTGGTCATTTAGTTTTTTTAAGTGCTAATAAGAATTACATTGATTAAACCAATGCACAAAAACATATATGTACCATTTTGAGTTTTTCTTGAATTGTGACTCACTACAAGATAGTTTAACCTCGGCCCCCCTAAACCTAAATTTCTAGCTCCGCCCCTGGGTAAGGCCTCATGATTTCCATAAAATCTTGGGATCGAAATCTCTTGCAAGTATCTTGGGGCCATCCCTATGGGATTCATCCATGTAAAACCTAGTATGTGTGTGGAATGGGGGGACTATATACACCTATACACCCAAGAGAATAATTAGATATTCTAGAGGATTGAACACCCTTGTTTGTCAAAAAAAAAAAAAAATGACTATCTTGTTTTATTTATTTTTTAACCTTGGTCTGGACAATCAAGAGAAGATCACAATGGGAAAATTACATCAATATTTGGAGCACATCTGGATAAGTTTAGCTTTGTTAGGAGTATATTAGTAGTAATTCTCCATAAGCGCATTTTTAAACTGTCATGGATATTTGCCTTCCATATATTACTTGCATTTTGACCATTCAAAGCAGGAGGACTTTCAGTTTGCAAAGCCCAATAAGCAAATTTTATTGGGTTTATGCCATTAATAGTTTTCGTCTAAATCCATTTGTCTTCTTGGACCCATAGTGTGAGAGATTGTGCTCTTGGCCCGTTAACCAACATGAATGGGTGGAGTTATGTTATTGCCTCTTAAAATGGAGGTTCGACTAATTATATTTTCCCATTTAGATTAAGGATTTTACAATAGAGTTGCCACGTATATAATTATTAGAAAAAAAAAAAGAAAGAAAGAAAAGAAGACCATAATTGAAAATTTCATCAAGTTATTAATTTAAAACTGAATTTACATTGATCATAGGAAAATACATGGCTTTGTTCCCAGATACAATCTAAAATAAAGTACATGACTTTGTTTCTTAGTTACAATCTAGAAATTGAAAATTACATGGATAAGCATTGATCTATTAACCCTTGATCTAAGCTTAGAGGCTATGTTACAAGATGGGAAGGTGTTAGGTATCCACCTTGCTTGGTGAAACCGGTCTTCAAGACTATGGTGGCTAACACTTATATCATATCATCCAATATGTTAGCAATCAATTTGCATGTTGAATTTAATGTGTGCATGTGATAAACCCTAATTTTATATATTAATCAATGCATTTTGATTGAAAAAAATAAATTCTAGTGTATGCAGGTGGATGGTGATATTCTAGATTTAAGGATTTGAGAGAATTATGAAACTAACATGTTTTTCATATTTTGGATGTGGATTTAAGATCAAAACTAGTGTCATGCATGAATATGTGATGAAAAACCAAGAACATGTGAAGAACTTATATGAACATTAAAGAACATTCAAACATATTCAAGGAATTTAAATAATCACCAGTATGCTTTAATCTTAATCTCATCATAGCAATATAAAAAACAAGTTAGGGAAAGAGATTATACCTACATGCAAGATCCACAAGGTGGAGGAGAATGCTTTTGGTAGAGGCCCTAAAAGTGGAGAAGAAATGAAGAACTAGGAGAGGGAGAGTGAGTCTCACTCAATACCTTGAGTCTTAGGAAGACTAAGATATGAAAAGATTATTTTATTTCACTAGACCTCAATAGAGGAGAAGAGAGGGCGTTTCTATGTGTTTTGGAATGGAGGAAATGGAGGGTTTATATAGTAGTGATGGAGAATATATGAATGGAAGGGCTTTAATAAGGGTTGACAAATGATCAAAGAGAATCATGAACCTAGACCCTATTTTAGTATTTAGAGATAGCCGGTGCATTAAATTTGGAGGTAGGTGGGAGTGGTGGGCAAGCAAAATATCTAAAGCTTCGGTTTTTCTCGTACTTGTAATAGTTTTCATTGCTAACTTCAAAAAATCATATCCTTTTCAATCCTGATTGGAATTGCCTCATTCTTGTGCTCAAATTGAAACCCCAAATGTCTAGTTTCTGTCCAAATTAACCTTACTCTCAAATACAAAATATTTTGAGAGATATCAACGAAATGGTGAGTAAAGGTAATTTGTTGGAAAATAGTTTTTGCATAAACATTAATAGGCCACAAATTAGTTTCCAATTAACATTAATAGGCTCCAATTACTTTCATTTATTAATCAGTCCCAAATTTACCCCAGTTAAAAAGATAGTTATACAAATTACTCATTGAATAATTAATGTTTGATTATCTAACTAATCAAGTGTGCACAACCTTACAGTAAGATGTAGTCCTAGCCTATCAAATTATGACATGCTATTAATTTCAAATTGGTTATAACTATAACCAATTTAATTAATTTTTCATAATCACATATAGTTGGACTCAATTTGTAATAGTCTATATCAGCCATTAAAACTCGATTAGATGATTACTTTCAATCTAAAGTTCGATTAAGGCTTATGACTATTTAATTTGATCGTTATAACATTAAGATCATTTTAATGAAATGAAATTAAAGATCTAGTGACCACAGTTAAGACGCTTATTTTTAAGGTGAAATTACTCTTTTACCTTTCATGTTAGGTTAAATGTGGGCTGCAAAATAGGATGTCAACCCATAGACAAATTGGAATTGCCTTTATATAGCTTTGTTGGATTCTTGGTCAAACATTGATTGCAACTTTTGGTCATCCCAGTGAAATCCTTCTTGGTTAATTAGTTAAGCCATCAGTAAATAAGAGTTGAAGCAATCTTTTAATAAAGGCTTTGGCTAGTGCTGATGGCAATTTGGGACCCAAGGCTCTTCCCAAGTGAGGATAGAACTGCCATTCCCAATAGTCCAGTAATCTCCTTTCAACAGTAATGGTTTTGTCTTCTCTAAGCTTTTCCAAGACCATGATGCATTGATAGTTGAAGGCCTATACAACTAGTTCCTCCTAACTATGTACCATTGTTGTGCAGATAGCACCCCAAGACTCAAAGTAATAGCAGTAAATAAGCGGAAATTAAATAACAAGCACATATAAAGAATACAAGATTTTACGTGTTTCGGTAAACTGCCTACCTCCTCGGAGACGACGGAGAAATTTTACTATAAAAAAATAGGAAGATACGATAGTGCACAAGAACACTCTCAAGAAACCCTAAATCCCAATACACCCCAACTCTCTCTCACCCACAAGATAAGAAAACACTATTCTTCTTCTTATGAGGCTACTGCTAGGGTTTTAGGAATTACTCTTTCATCAATTTTCTATTACCACATATCATAAAGCGCACACACACACACACACACACACACACACACACACACATATATATATATATATATGTTACATTTTCAAGTCGGCTCTTGGGATTCCAAATGCAACTTGTATTTGATTTAGATGACCAAATTGGGCTTTGGCAATTCAAGCCACATGGGCCTAGCAACAACAAATCTCCATCGCCTAGCAAACTTCTCCATCACCTCCACCTTAGCCCTTAAGGGCTTACAAGCTGCAAACATCAACCAAGTCCAAGTAGTCCTTGAACTTGTCTATTGGAACTAGTTTTGTCAACATACTAGAGGATTCCCAAGTCTTATTCTTTTGTAGTGACCCCATCTCTTCTACATCCCTGTAAGACAATGGATCTCCACTGCTAGTTATAAGAGCAAAGCTAACCATGTCTTCAAAGCTATATCTCTGTGGTACTTTGTGAACCCACTTTTCTCTACCTTTAGCAATTGAATAAGACTCTTCTTGTTGCTGTTATGGATCAATCTCAACATCACCCTTATCATTGGGTAAACTATTCTTACCATACTTCACCTCAACAGTTAATTTCTCCTGTGCACTATCATCACAAGTCTTTGCTTCATTCTATTTCAACATAAAGGCTTCATCAAATATGACATCTCTGCTGGTCACCGTTTTCTTTGTGATTGGATCCCAAAGCCTGTAGCCTTTAACACCTTTTTCAAAACCAAGAAATACACATTTTCTTGACTTCGAATCCAATTTAGAATGCTCTCCACTCTGCACATGCACATAACCTGGACAACCAAAGATTTTTAGACTCGAATAATCAACTAGTCTACTTGACCAAACCTCTTCTGGAATCTTGAAAACAATGGCTGATGACCGAGATCTATTAATAATGAAGCTTGCTGTGTTAATTGTCTTTGCCCAGACCACCTTAGGCAACCCTGCATTAAATCTTATGCATCTGGCTTTTTCTGCTAAGGTTTTGTTCTTTCTTTCTGCAACCCCATTCTATTGTGGAGTTCCTTTAACTACGAAGTAACGAGTAATGCCTTCCAATTCACAAAATTTTATGAATTCTTTATCTCTATACTTTAGTCCATTATCTGTTCTAAGGTATTTTATTTTCCTACCAGTCTGATTCTCAACCTGTGTTTTCCACTTTTTAAATATGCTGAACACATCAAACTTATGCTTCATAAAATAAATCCATACCTTTCTAGAGTAGTCATAAATGAAACTAACGAAGTATTGAGCACTGCTATGAGAAGAAATTGATACTGGACCCCAAACATTTGAATGAATGTAGTTAAGAACACCCTTACTTGTATGAGAGCCTGTCTTGAAACTGACTCTATGTTGCTTCCCATACACATAATACTTGCAGAAGTCTAGCTTGCATGTCTTCACCCCTTTCAATAAATTTCTCTTGTGCAATTCTAACATACCATGTTCACCAATATGGCCAAGTCGCATATGCCATTTTTGTGTCGTCAATGCTGGACTCCATTGGAGTGGGGATTGCAACTCTTCCTACAACTGTATTCCTAATCAATTTGTAAAGTGTTCTTACTTTCTATCCCTTCATCACCATCAAAGCACCTTTGGTAATCTTCATGATTCCACCCTTTGATGAGTATGAATAGCCCAAATCATCCAATACTCCTAAAGAAATTAAATTCTTTCTAAGATCTGGAACATGTTTGACATTATTAAGAACTCTCACAACTCTATGAAACATCATGATCTTTATGGTACCAATTCCAATAACTGGGCATGTAGCATCATTACCCACTTGGACCATACCACTGTTGTAAGGCTTATACATGTCAAACCAATCTTTCTTTGGAGTCATATGATATGAGCATGCTGAATCTAAAACCCAAGATTCCAAAAGAACATTGTTACTTGATGAGATTAACAATAAATCTGCGCCAACTTCACTGTTATTTGATATTTCTTCAGCAACTCTAGTTGATTCTAGGGGCTTCTTTCAATTCTTCTTCTCCTCTAAATGCTCTTTCAACTCTTTACATTGATTTTTGTAGTGCCCTTTCTTGTGACAATAAAAGCACTCTACATCTTTCTTTGCACGTGATTTAGATTGTGATCTATTCTTGTTGGAGTTTTGTCCTCTTGATCTACTTCTACCCCTATTGCTTGACTCAGACTTTACAATAAGTCCATTAGCTTGAGAACCATCTCCATCTTGCTTCATCTTTATGTGTGACAAGAGAGCACTAGTCACCTCTTCGAGTACTATAGTCTCTTTCCCGTACATCAACATAGTCACTAGATGATCAAAAGAAGTAGGAAGCGACACTAATAAGAGTAATGCTTTGTTTTCAACCTCATAGTTCACCCCAAAACTTGACAGTTGGGTGTTCAACATGTTAAACGTGTTAAGATGCTCCAACAGATTTGAACCCTCCTTCATATGCAAACTATACAGTTACTTCTTCATGTACAACTTGTTCGTCAGATTCTTTCTCATATAAAGACCTTCTAGTTTTTCCCAAACCTCCTTTGCGGTCGTTGCTTCTTGGATGTTGTGAATGACCTCATCACCAAGGTTGAGACGAATAGTGCTAGCTGCTTTCTCATCCATCTCTACCCATTCTACATCTTTCATCGTTTCTAGTTTCTTCTCCATCCCAAGCAAGGCCTTGTGAACTCCTTGTTGAATTAGGAGATCCTTCATCCGCCTTTGCCAAAGTGAAAAATTTTCCTTACCACAAAACTTCTCTACATCATACTTTGTGCTTGACATCTTTACTATATACAAAGGATTGAATCCTTACCTAACTTTGATACCACTTGTTGTGTAGATAGCACCCCAGGACTCAAATCAATAATAGTAAATAAGTGGAAATTAAATAACAAGCACACACAAAGAACACAAGAATTTACGCGGTTCAGTAAACTGCCTACCTCCACAGAGATGACGGAGAAATTTCACTATAAAAAAATAGGGAGATACAATAGTGCACAAGAATACTCTTAAGGAACCCAAATCCCAATACACCCTAACTCTCTCTCACCCACAAGACAAGAAAACACTATTCTTCTTCTTATGTGGCTACTGCTAGGGTTTTAGGAATTACTCTCTCATCAATTTTCTATTACCACATATCATAAAGCGCACACACGCGCGCGCGCACACACACACACATATATATACATATTATTTTATCAAGTCGGCTCCTGGGATTCCAAATGAAACTTGTATTCGATTTAGATGACCGAATTGGGCTTTGGCAATTCAAGCCACATGGGCCTAGCAACAACAACTAGGCTGTGAGAAGCTACCCGCATTGACTCTTTTCTAGTCGGAACATACCAGGCAAGCTTTGACAGCATTGCCATATTTTACTCCCAAAAACTTCTAAACCCCAACCCTCCTTTATTCTTAGGCCAGAAAAGAGATGTCCAAGCAACAGGAGCATAATAGTGAGCCGCTTCCTTTTTTTGACACCACCAAAAACGTTTGACCATTGAATACATTTTATCACAATTTCAATTATCTTTGAAATTGTGGGTGAACTCATTTTGAGGCAAAGAAACCTGACCTCTCCACACTAACACTTTGCCTAGACCATTTGTAGTATATATTTATACAGTTCATCATAGTGGTCACCTCATGCATTTTTTCTTTGCAAAATAACATTACATCATCAACATAACATAATTTGGAGATTGAAGAAGCATTTCTGGCCACTTTAACCCTGAGAGCTTGCCTTGATTTACTTCTTTGCTCACCATCCTTAAGAGTATCTCACTGCCTATAATAAATAAATAAGGCGAAAGTGGATCTCCTTACCTTAGTCCTCTAAATGGGGAGAAGGAGGAGAATTTGCTTCCATTTAGCAATAAAGTGAACTAAACAGGAGAGATACATTGTAGTATTAGCTTCACAAATCTATATATATCTAAAAGTTGAAGCGTAGAATTTATTGTTGCTACGCTCATATTAAGTCACCTCATTCTCTACGTCATTGCCACATCATTATTTTTTTCGTATTTATTTTTTACCTTTAATTTCTTTTGACAATATTAAATATATAAATACATTGGCTTTATAAATCATCTTAATGGTTTTAAGTTTACATATTCATCTACTTTAATTTTAATGTTATAACTAAGTATTGTCTATACATATTCCTATGAGACAGTTTTAACTTTATATATAAATTTGCCCCTTTATCTTCTTTTATTTTGACTCTTCTTATTCTCATCATCTTACTATAAATTTGTTAGTTTCTCCCATTTTATGCATATTTTATTTTTCCACACAAAAATGTTATCTCCCTCTCTCTCTCAAAAAAAAAATTTTTGGTTGGATTTTTTATGAAGTTTGTACTCCTAGTGTCTTGTTATTGACTAACCTATATGTGTTCCTTGATGCAAGTATTTGTTTTTCATTTTATTTACAACACTAAATAATTTTAATGTTGTTGACCAGATTTAGGGAAAATCATATTATAATATGTCCATATTTTGTATTGTTGTCAAGTTTTAATTTACTTGGAAAACAACAGGATCATTTGGATAATATGATGAAGAACAATTAGTGTAGTTGAAAGATGGTCTTTGTGCAGTTTCATTTCACTGTTTGTAAATATTTTGTTTACAAATTAGCACCAAATTCTTATGTCTTTATTATATGATGTATTTAGGTGCTTGAGTAATTGTTTTTAAGCATTTACGAATATTTTGTACTGCTTATCTTCCTAATGTCATTAGTGTATATTTTGATATTTTTAAGAAAACAAATTCAATTTTGAGTTTAACATTAGGTATTTATTTGTTCATTTTTCACATGTTGGATTAGATGCTAAATTAGATTATGACAATATGAAGAACAATACTTCTTCTTTCTTCAAAAAAAATTTCTCTACTCTTTTCCCTTTTTGTACTCTTGTTTTCTTTTATTATTTTTTAAAATTTTTTAATTATGAGAAATGAGTTACATTCATTATGTATAAAGCAACAACCAACACTTTTTCTTGAGAATAGTGACATGTTTCTATTGCGTTACTTCAAAACCTTATTAAAATTTTTGAATTTGATTATGTATTGGATATTTGGCTTGATTAGATCACATTTGAAATGTTTTACATATTCAAAAGGATGAGTCTGACTTTGAAGTGAGTTTTATTTTTCCCTTTCTTTTTTATTTTAATTGTAGTTTTGTTGAATTTTATTAATTTTTTTGATATGTTTCTCAGCGTTTTTTTTATTGTACGGAAGAAAAAATTGGGTTTGTAAATAATTTTTATTAAAAGATTAGTATATTTTTTTCTACCTTTTGAATTCTTGAGAAAAATTATATTGTTTTCACTTTTCATTTTGGTATGAAAAAAATTATATATATTACATTTGTGATTGTCCCTATAACAAATGTAAATATGATTATAAAATACATTATTATTTATTGGGATAAACTACATAAATGGTTCCTATCCTTTACACCATATTTCAATTTGGTCCCTAACTTTTCAATTGTATAAATTTGGTTCCTAAACTTTCATTGCCGTGTCAACAAATAGATGTATTGCCACGTCAATTTTTTAAATTAAAAAAAAAAAAAAAAAAACCTGTACCCTATGTTAATTTTTTTTTTTTTTAAGAAGCCCAAATCAAATATTTTTTAGTTTGATAATAAAGTTCACTTATCTCATTAAATAGGGGCAAACCCAATCTAAAACACATTTCCCTAAAATCCAAATTTCCTAACATGAGGATGGCGGCGTCTTCCTCTTCCTTCTGGCTGCGCCTTCTTTCTTGTTCTGGCAGCGCCACTCTCTTCAAGCAGCACCCGGTTTCTCTCTCTCTCTCTCTCTCTCTCTCTCTCTCTCTCATAGTTAGTAAAAATGCCTATGGAGTATGGACTGAACTGAATGGAAACTGTTGAATATGAGGGGGGTTGCTAAATCAATACGCTAGTACATCATTTGAAACTAGTACATTAGTTGATCTTTAAGCTATCCAACACAAAACCATATATATAGTGATAGTTCCAAAGCATACGTTAGTATATCAGAATTTGCATCAATCAAAGTTGTCCTTTGAATCCAAAAGAGAATGTTCCCAAGCATCAAATTCAAAGTTGCCCTTGAGCCAATTATTCCAAGAAGTTTAGGAATTGGACTTGTGCACACCTTTTGGCACTAATCTCCTTTTACATTGTTACAAAATAATAATAATAATAATAATAATAATAATAATAATAATAATAATAATAATAATAATAATAGTAATAAATAAACAAAGCTGTCCTCAAATGTGGGGCGATACCAAAAACACCTAACATCACTGTTTAGCAAGCCTCCATATGATCGTACATGAGAACCTATGATGGAGTACAATTTAGTTTCAAATTAACATCCATAAAAAACCCAAAAGAACAGACATAAGCATAAAAGAATGTCCATAACCAATTTGAGCTCCATACAAAACTATTATATGAAATCATCATCTAAAACGTGTGATAAAGAGAGAGTCTAATCTTCTGCCACTAAAGAGAAAAATCAGCCGCCAGTCCTCACTGCCAAACCTCGTCGTTGTCTAAAACTTCTATTTTAGCCAAGAGAGTTAGGGCTCAGGGGTTAGGATGAGCGTACGTGAGAGTCAAGGATTTTAATTTTTTCCCCAAGCCCAGTCTTTGTGAGAACAGCAATTTATTTATTTATTTATAAATATTTTTCTATGATGTGGCTGTAGAGTTGGCAATTGATGTGGCAGGTAAATTAATTTTTTATTATTTCGTTTGACACATCAGATTTTTCCATCCAAGAGATAATAGCAAGGACTAAATTGCCATGACATTAAAAGATTAGGGACTAAATTGACACAATTGAAAGTTTAGGAACCAAATTGAAATATAACATAAAAGATAAGGACCAAATACGTAGTTTACCTTATTTATTAAATTAGTCCAAATTGCAAAAAATAAATTTAATGAGACCACCCTAACAATATTATCATGCACAACACGCAGGATTTCCGACTAGTTTCTCATCTATATATCTATATATATATATATATATATATATAAAACCGAAGTTTTTGAAGCTCCCACAAATTTCCACGTCAGTACAGTATTAAAAAAAAACATAAATGAAAAAAAAATAAATAAATAAGCAAAGAAAAACCTTTCCTAAAACCCGATAAAAACCTAAGTATGAAAAAACATAAGCACAAAAAAAGCTCTGCCGTTCCTCTCTTCTCTTTTTCTCTACCTTCTCCTTCCCCAAAACCCAACACTGAAAATCAATCCTACCTAGAAGCCATCCCCACACTGTCAGGTCTGAGATAGAAAGAAGGCGTCACCAACCATATGGCTCCAGTATGCCTCTTTATCTCTCTCTCTCTTTGTGGGTAGCTCTGTTAATGGTTTTAAAAAGTGAGATTGTTTGGCTTTTTGTATATACAGAGGGATCAGGAAGATGAAGGATTCGCTGCCTTCACAAGTTCTGAATGAGAAGCTGCCACGGTTTTTGCAGAAGTGCGCGCAGACCTTCGATTCTGATCGCCGTTACAAAAACGACTTACGGTACCTCCGCATTTGGTTACGGTTGGTATTTTACTAATCCATCGCTTTTTTTTTTTCGTTTCCTTCTTGATGATTTCGATTCTAGGTCGTTGGGTTTCTTAGAAGTTGTTTGGTTCCTGTGGAAATGAAGGGGAAAGATGTGAAAATCAAATTTGGATGCGCTTTAGATTTTTTTGGTTATCCAAATGTTGAGAATTTATTCATTTATTTTAGTGTGTAGATGGGTTTTTGTGGATGGTCTGAGAGCGTTTTTTTTTTTTTTTTTTTTTTTTTTTTTTTTTTTACATTTTCTTATTGTTGATTCGGTTTTTGTTCAATTTCATAGCCTTTATATGATGAGGATGTAATGTCTGTGAACTTGGCTGAGGATATAATGTCTGTGAACTTTATAAGTGATTTTTGTTATGATAAGTAGAATGTAGTGAAATCTCCACAACTAGATCAACATTTTCTGATCTTTCACGAAATGAAGGATACTTCTCATTGATAATTTGGTAGCTCTATCACAAGAAATTGTCAATAAATGAGGTCCAAGTTATGTAAGGGGAACTAATGTCATATATGCATTGCAGTGCTATAGGGAATGCAAGATTAACCTTCTCTCAGTAGTGAAAGATATAAAAGAAACAGAAACTACAAAAAAATTATGGAAATTTCAAAATACAACCGATCTAGTAAAGCAGAACATTGTGAAAATTAGTGATCTATAGATCAGACATAGCAGTCAACTTTCTCTAGGTAACTTTACTTAAAAGACTATTAAAACCCAAATTTATGTAGAAATATAGCTTATGAACAAATAACAAATGAATGGGATGTAAAGTAAACAAAACAATTCTAAGGAAATCTAGGATAGTGACTAATGAAGTAGTTGGACCACTTAAAAAAACAAATTAGTATTCCAAAATAGTAACATGATCCTCATCCTGAGGCAAAAGAGAAGACCACTTCTGGTCCTTTATTTTAGAAATAAAATGAGGGTCCAACAAGTAAAAAAACACAAAGTATAAGAAACTCAGACATTCTGAATTTGCAGGTTTGGTGCTATACAAATCCAAGAAAAGGCATGATTTTTTTTTTTTGGTATAGGTAATAGAAGTTTTATAGAAAAGGCATCTAAATATATTCTCAAAAAAATGGGCCATGAACATAAGAATTGTTATCCAAAGATCTCTGTTTAAACTTGCCTTCATGTACCTCCCTACTTGCCTCATGAGCCAAACCAGGGGTCTTTCAACATCTTCCCCATGAACAACATTAAGCAACAATGGTTCAGCAGCAGTGCTAATTTTTGGTTCTGCCACAGTCCCTGCATAGGATTTTCTTCAATTAGAAATATTCATGGACTAGAAGCATATCCCAATGAATTGTCACTCAAATCAAATGACACTTCCTCTTCTCGTGGGAGTGGATAAAGGAAAGAGGTCATGAGTTCAAAACCTACCAATAAAATTACAAAGTTACTGTTTTTACGTATTAAACCAATAAATATAAATCAAAGACAGTTGGGTCATATCAAAATTATTGACATTAAATATGATTTACAATTGATCTCTACTATAATGACTTAAAAATAACTCAGGATAGTTTTATAATCTTTAATAAGAAAGTTGAAAACCTTAGCCTCTGTCATAGCATGAGCAAACCTACCTTTCAGATTGGTGAAGAAACATTAGACACACACCTTTCAGTTGCTCACACATTCCAGAATTCCATATCCTAAAGGAGCCAATTCTTCAGATTTCATATTCAAATTTCATGTGATTGTGAAAGAAGCATCTTTAGAGGGACTTCATGACCACTCTATACTTGCTTTAAACCAATGTAATATTTTTTTCCTTTTCTTTCAATTTGTGGTTTTTTTCTTTATTTCAAATACCACTTAGTATTTACAAAGTCTCAAAGTGTCAATTATTAATTTATTATTTATGAGTTTGCTACGAGAAGGTTTTGGTGTTCTATTTTGGGGAGTCGGCATTAATAGTATTGTGGTAGTCCTACACTCTTCAGCGTTTGTTATTTTTAGTTATTGTTCATACCATGTGTTTAGTGAAATTTCCTTTAGAAACATATGTGAATTTAGCATGCTGTTGTGACTAATGGCTATTAGAAATTTTTGATAAAATCACGTTTCTATGCACCAATTCTTTTGGCTTTTCTTCATTGATAAAGTGGGCTACATCTTCCATTATATCTACGTCTTGCTATTTTCCTAGGAACATATATTTGCTAAATGAGCTTCTATTTGTTTCAAAGGAAAATTATTTATTTTCAACAAAAACAATTGTTTAACAACTTGCTCTGTTGGGTTAAATTGTTGTAATTGGCTGCATATACTTTCATTCATAAGAGATGCTTAATTCAAGGGCTTTTCACCCCTGAGGGGCTAAGCAGTTTACTTAGCACCCTGTTACTATGATTGACAAAAGAACCATAGTGACTAACCATCTTTAATCTTACTGTTTGCAGCATCACAAATGCACAATGTTAATATTTCATGAAGGTCATTAAAATGGAAATTAGCTGGTGTCATCTCATCATATACATATAATAAATGCAAAAAAGTTGCATTTGTTTGGTTTTCTTTGGTTTTCAATGCAACTAAGCAATTGTAGTAGGTAGTTGTGGATAAAGAGGTTGAACATGACCTAGGTGCTCTAGGAGGGTGCCTATTTTTTTCCTTTTGTATTCATAAAAGGATTTAAATTCTAAACATCTAAAGTTTTTGATGGTGTGATTTGTTTCCAATCTAAATTCCAAACCAAAAGGATTCTAATTTTGTTGGCAAAGTTCTGCCTCCTTTGCCTTCCTTTTTGCAAAAATTTTTTGTTGAGAATAATAACTCCTATAAAGCTGAAGCTCCAGTTGTTTCCAATTGATGATGGTACTCACAAAATGGTGAGAGATTAAAAAAAAAAAACTTCTACTTTTTGATAAGTGAGATTTAAAGTTAAAAAAAAAAATGAAAAAAAAAAAAAACTTAAAGAGTAGCATAATCCTCACATGAGGCTCTTTTTTTTGTGTGAATATTGTTACTTTTTAATTGATTTGGTTGTTTGTAGTTCTTTTGGGCTCTTTTATATATATTACTGTGAATGATGCTTTGATGAACATTTTCTTTCATTCTTTTTATTTTCTTTTAGGTTTGGGAAGCGTTGTAGACTTTGCATTTTCTTTTCTTTTTTTCAGCTAAATTGAAGTAATTTCCTATTTGTAGTCAGAAATTTCTAACTGAGGTGTTGGTCTTTCTTTCCTCAAGCAAATGAGTTAGGCTGCTTATATTTTGTACAAATGTAACTTTTGCTTGAAACCACCAATTGACAATTTTCATTCTTAAAAATTTTAACTTGCAGGGGATGGGATAAAGGAGGAGGATGCTTGTGTCAAGACCATCAGGTGGAATACTCTCATGGAATTGAGCAATCGGGATAACTCTTGCAGCTACTATTGGCTTGCAAGAAGGAATGGGAGGACCTGCATTTTTTTTTTTTTTTTTTTTTTTTTTTTTTTTTTTATAGTAGTGGTTTATCCTAAGAGTTTAGTTTGATTTGCATTTTTTTTTGCACCCCATTAAGTTGAAATGTTCCCTCAAACATTACTATCTTAGCTTTAAGATAAAGATAGACCTAACATTATTAGTTACTATTACTATATAATTTTTTTTCAATGCCCTGTTGTAGTAATTGTGAAAATTGTTAACAGATGAATAAAATCATTTAGAGTGTGCAACAATTTGATATAGAAAATCTAATATTGTTTAGTAAGCATTTGGTTCCAAGAACACTAAAGCCAAGACTGTGAAGTAGTTGCATGTTTTTTGGGACTGTTTGCTTTTCAAGCTTTATGTCAATTGGGCAACAAAAACTCCAATCCTCTAATACAACCTTAACTAAAAGATAAATGCTATAAATTTGTAAAGTTATTATAAAATGTGATAAAAGTTATGCTTTTATTTAACAAAATTAATGCATTTCTGAACCTCTAAGATCAACTTTTCACAGTTAGATTTTACACAAACTCCTTTGTGATCCTAACACATTATGCCATTAAGAAAAAAAAGTTTAAGATGTTATAAAACTATAGATTTACTATTTAAAATGATGTTATACCCTTTTTTTTTTTATAGTTTCAATAAAATGTTAATCTATTACGTCCGTTACACGATGATTGTTTTTTATCATTAGACCTAAACTTTAAAAGAATAAAAGAAAGATTATATTTAATAGAACAAAAAGACGGATTAAATTTATTTTCTAATAGTTTTCCCGTGCATCGCACGGGTTAGCGACTAGTTAAAACAAAAGGCCTTGTAGCTTGGAGAATACTCCACTCCATTTTATCATAGGCTTTCTAGAAATCTAGCTTTAATCTCACATACCCTCTTTCAATTTTTAACTTCCTGAATCTGTGAACAATCTCTTGTACAGCCACCGCGTTCTCTGATATCTAACTATTAGGCACAAAGGCTGCCTTAACCGAGTCAATAAGCATACTCAGCAGCGGCCTCAATCTATTCACTACGATGTTCGATATCACCTTGTAACACACATTACATAAACTTACTGGCCATAATTGGTAAAAATTTATTGCACCTGGGGCCTTAGGAATGAGAACTATGAAGGTTTGGTTTAATTCCTGAGCCAACTATCCTGGAAGAAATTTTGCACTGCCTCAATAATTTGGTTTCCAACTATGGGCAAGTAGTGTTTATAAAATAACCCCAGCAGGTCATCAGGTCCCAGAGCCTTGAGAGGATTTGATGAAACACAAATTCGTCAGTAAGAGTGGGCAGATGAAATCCCCTGTGGTATATGAAGGTTTGCTTGATGAGGGCCACCGGTGTGGTGCCTGCCACAAAGTCTCCGATGCCAAAGTTAGAATAATAATCAAACAAAATAAAGAAGCAGAATGTACTCTCAAAGTATTTTTGCATATATCCCCCTTCCGTTGATTGTATGAAAGCTTTATAGCTGAGGCCTTTATGGGCTAGCCGTTGGGGTTGTTAATGCTCTCTGAAGTAACGCCCCTGGTCCAGTAATGAGACTTTTATGAGGCTCCCAACGGTCTGCTTGGTCGATTTCGTAACTGCTCGGGTCATTGATTGATTGCATTGAATGACTCCCTGCCTTCGTCAGTGATGATGACTTTCTTCGTTGTTTCTGGTGACTTCGTCATGGATGATTCCTTCGTCATTAATGTTATCTTCGTCAGTGGGATGTAAAATCGTCATTCCTGTCAGTTGCCCCCCAGGTTCTGGGGTCGTCGGTGACATGTCATGACGATCACAGAAGATGAAATTTTTTTTTCTTGTGACTCTTGGGGTTCTGTTCCGCTTTTAATGCTTAGTGGCGGCGCTACACGCAATCATGGCCACGTGGCGCGTGATGATCTGTGGAATTAATGGTATGACCCTTGGGTTTCCCGCTGGTTTTTCAATCGTTTTTGGCCTAAATGTGAAACTTCTCCTCTTTAATTTTTCTTCTACTTCTCAGAGAGCAAAGAAAGACAAATTCCCCAGTGATACTCTGAGCATTTTCTTGGGACCTCCTTTCTTCTCGAAATTACCTTGCGCTGTGCTTTTGCTGTTCCGCCATTGGAGGTGCGTTTCTCTTTCCTTTTTCTTTCTTCTTTTTTCCTTTACTGTAGCATGATTTCTGATTTTCCATTCCATTTTATTTCTCTTCTGTTGTTGGTCTTTGTTTTTCTTTTGGGGTTTTAGTTTTGTACCGTATTTTTCTGCCCTCCGATTTCTGCATTTTCCATGGTTGATAGCTTGGAGGTTAGGATAGCTTGTCCGTCGATCTCCTTCCTTTTTGCGCGTCTAGGGGGGTCTTTGGGTACTTACCCGTTTTTAGAAAATTTTGTGTACGAGGGCAATAGTCTGAGCGTGGTTTTGGGTGAATTGTTGCCCTTGCTCCGTCAATCACTCAATTGGTTCGAGGGTTTAGGAGGGAGAGGATTAATGTCTGAGGTTAGGTCTAGTGACCTTGAGACTGGGCTATCATCTAGTGGTGACCCGGCTGAAGGAGATACAGCCGTCTCTGGCCCTCGGGAGGTTAGGGCTTTTTATGCCCTCAAAGAGATTTGTGGTCTGGACGACGAGATTGTAAATAGATTCAAGGATAGGTTTCAGTTTCTGTCTAGGGTTCGTGTTCGTCTGCCTAGGGAAGAAGATAGGGCCTGCCACTTTTTTCCAGGTGAAATATGTTTTTACGAGTCAACTTTCACCTGCGGGCTTAGGCTCCCCGTCCACCCGTTCTTGATGGAACTTTTAGATCACTTTGGTATAGCTCCCGGGAAGCTCATGCCTAATTCGTGGAGGATCGTGATCAACTGTATGCAAATATGGTTGGCCTCCAACAGGGATATGATCAGGATAGGCGAGCTCACTTACTTGTATCGTTTGAAAGAGTCTAAGGAGTGGGGGTATTATGAATTAATCCCTTGGGAGAGAAAGACTAGGATCGTCAAGGGCTTGCCCTCGTCATTCAGGTATTGGAAGTCGGGCTTTTTCTTTGTGTCTGGGGATGACTTCGAGACTCAATCCAGCAGTGATTGGGGTGATATCCCGAGGTTGCTCCGTCGGTGGGGAACCCCGACCTTAGGTGTGTCAGTATTTCTCCCCGTCGTTTCAATTTTGCCACCTTTGAGGCTCTGGTATTGCTAACTTCTTTGTTTCTTTGTTTGGTATAGTTAAGAGATGGCCTGACCTGAAGAGCCGGTATAAGGAACGCATTGAGACTGCGATCGGGTACGCTGAGACGATTGAGAGCTGGGACGAACTGGTTGACCCCCGGTCTCTTGCATTTTACAATCTTGATCCAGACCCGTCTCCTTTCGTTCTTCGTCAACTTGGTATTGAAGGCAAAAAGAGTAAGTTTTAACTTCGTCAGTGCTGATTCTTCTTATGTGCACTTAAGCATTCTTGACAGGCATTTTCTTCTTGCAGAGATGACGACGAAATTTAACAAGGATATGTTCGCAAAGATTAGATCAAAGAAGGACGAGCCACTGTCCAATCTGGGGAAGAAGGCTGTGCGAGTCACCAGGAAGGGTCCTGCTTCCATGCCCCTTAGTATCGTTCCTTCCATAGTTTCTGAAACGACGAGGACTGCTTCCCCGACCGCTTCAATAGAGGAGATTCCTACTTCCGGCTCCAAAAGGCCGTGTGTGGCTAGCAAAGGGAAGGAGAAGACTGATACTCGTTCATCCACAATATGGGATGACGAGACGTTAGCCGTAGAAAGGGCTCACGAGGTCGTCACTCCAGCGGACTTGAAGGCTCTTTCTGACATGTCCTTAAACGATGTGGCCTCTCGTCATGTTCACAAACTCGTCCAGGTATGGAGTTCTTCCTTCTACATTTCATCAATTTTTTTTTTTTTTGTTACAGACGACTTCATAATTTCCTCCAGGTGTTGGGAGAGAGCCTCCATATTACCGCTGAATACCTCACTCAAGAGGCCAAGGTGGCGTCTCTGACAACCCGGATGGAGGCCTTGGAGAAAGAGAACTCTGACCTGAGGATGAACTTGATCACCTCCATGGACGAAGCAACGACATTGAAGGAGAAGGTCAAAGTGCTGGAGGACGACCTCAGAGTTGAGCGCGGGTTGACTCACGAGAAGGACGAGCAGCTTCTTGCAGCCAAGGAGAAACTTGTGACCATCGCTGCTCGATCTGTGGAGGCTTTCCAGACCACTGACGAGTACAATACTGTGCTCTTCAATTGGTATTTCAAAGGTTTTGAGCTTCTCCGGAGGTATATGATCAAGCATCCTTCTGGAGTCAACCTGGAGAGTCTGGATCTGGAAGAGGTTGACAAGGAAATGGCTCTGGATGAGGCGGTTCCATCTTCTGCCCCTGGTGATGATGCGTCTAAGCTTGTTGCTGACGTACCGGTCAATGAAGACACAGCTGATGCCTGATCTGAACACTTAGAAATTTTCCCTTTTGTTTTATGGTGGGTGCCCGTTTTGTTTTGGGCCTTTTCTTTTTGTAAATCTAATTTCAAAACAGCTAATTTTATTTTGAAAATAATGATAGTGGCCTAGTGGTTATGGGCTTGAATGAAGTGTACTTACTTTTCCTCTAGATGTTTTGGCTGATTTAGATCCGTCTACAGTTTTGTGCTTTGTTAATCAGTTGTTGCATCCTGTTTTGATTTGATGTACCGCACCCTTTTCTCCGTCAAATAGACTCCTGCCACTTGCAACTGCCAGGGGGTTCTGCCTGGGTGGCTTGTGTCCGTCCAGGCGGACTCTTGTCACTTAGTTTTTTATTTTTTTTTATTTTTTTTTTTATTTTTTATCGTCAGTAACTTACATCCGTCACGGCGGAATCTTGTTACTTAAGTCTTTTAACCATCCTATGATGGTCGTCAGTAACTTACATCCGTCAAGGAGGAATCTTGTTACTTAAGTCTTTTAACCATCCTATGATGGTCGTCAGTAACTTACATCCGTCAAGGCGGAATCTTGTTACTTAAGTCTTTTAACCATCCTATGTTGGTCGTCAGTAACTTACATCCGTCAAGGCGGAATCTTGTTACTTAGTGACTTAATTCTCCTAGTAAGGTTGTCAGTAACTTACATCCGTCAAGGCGGAATCTTGTTACTTAGTAATTTATAGGCCTCATGATTGACCAGTACTGCCTGCGCAAAAACATCAGAGGAATAATACTTTTATTAACTTCAAGAACGAATGCATTCGTTTATTACATTTACTCATGGTATTTCTTTAAATGCTCAATGTTCCAAGGACGAGGGAGCTTTTGTTCGACCATAGTTTCCAGATGGTAACTTCCTTGTCTAGAATAGTGAATAACGCGGTAAGGCCTTTCCCACGTAGGGCCCAGCTTCCCTTGAGTAGGGTCTTTAGTTGCTATAGTGATTTTGCCAAGGACGAGGTCCCCTATGTCCAGTCGCCTGAGTTTAACCCTCTTGTTGTAGTACTCGGCCATCTTTTTTTGATACTTTGTCATTCTATAGGATGCGTTGTCTCTTACTTCATCCAGGCAATCCAGGTTGAACCGCAGTTCCTCGTCATTGAGTCCATCTTTAAAAGTTCCTCGTCTGATGCTTGTTACTCCAACTTCTACTGGGATTACTGCCTCTGTGCCATAGGTAAGCCTGAAGGGTGTCTCTCCTGTCGGGGTTCTGGCTGTAGTCCTGTATGCCCACAGGACACTAGGTAGTTCTTCTGGCCAGACACCTTTTGCTTCGTCCAGCTTGGTTTTGATTATCTTGAGCAGCGTCCTGTTCGTTACCTCCGTCTGTCCGTTTGCCTAGGGATGTCCCGGGGATGAGAACTGATTCTTGATTCCGAGGTCCGAGCAGAAGTCTCTGAAGCCTTGGCTGTCGAACTGCCTCCCATTATTAGATATGATCGTCAAGGGAATCCCGAACCTGCAGATTATGTTTTTCCACACAAAGCTCCAGATTCGAGCCTCAGTGATGGTTGCTAGGGCCTCTGCTTCAACCCATTTTGTGAAATAGTCAATAGCAACTAGAAGGAATTTTACCTGACCTTTACCTTGGAGCAGAGGACCGACGATATCGATTCCCCATTGTGCGAATGGCCATGGGGAGGCTATGGTCGTCATTTTCTCCGCTGGAAGTCGTTGCACATTCCCGTACCGCTGGCATCTGTCGCACCTTCTGACGATATCAGCAGCATCCCCCTACATGGTTGGCCAAAAATACCCTGCTCTTATCACCTTGTTGACCAGGGATTTGGAGCCGGCATGGTCACCACAGATTCCTCCGTGTACTTCTTCCAGGATATATTTGGCCTCTTCCTCATCGACACACTTTAGGTAAGGCATAGAGAAGCCTCTCTTGTACAAGACGTCATTCAGGATCGTGAACCTAGCTGCTCTCTTCTTGATCTTTCTGGCTTCGTCAGTATTCTGAGGTAGGTGCTCGTCTTGGAGGAAGGATATTATGGGCGTCATCCAGGTGTCTGTGCTCTGGATGGTGAACACCGCAACCTCTTCAATACTCGGGCGTTTCTGGATCTCTATTGCCATGTCTATGCTCGTCCTCCCTTCTTCTGATGACGCTAGTTTTGATACTTCGTCGGCCCCAATATTCTGGCTTCTTGGTATCTAGACGAACTCCACTGTGTCGAACTCCTGAGTTAGTTGCCTTGTCAGTTTAAGGTATTTCTGCATCCTTTCTTCCTTTACCTCGTACTCTCCACTGATCTGTCCGATTACCAGATTTGAATCATTCTGGATCAGCAAGTTTTTGGCACCAAGAGCTTTCCCAAGCC
This sequence comes from Quercus lobata, assembly GCF_001633185.2. NCBI lineage: Eukaryota > Viridiplantae > Streptophyta > Magnoliopsida > Fagales > Fagaceae > Quercus > Quercus lobata. Next base: position 51,022,607 of record NC_044907.1, read on the forward strand.
TCAAGCCCGTCAATATTCCTTCATACTCGGCTTCGTTATTGGTGGCTGGGAACTTTAGTTGAACCCCATATTTCATCACTTCTCCGTCGGGGGTGGTTATGACGACCCCTACTCCCCCCCTCTTTTGGGCTGACGAGCCATCTGTCTGTATTGTCCATTTATCAACTTCGTCTGTAATTCCATCTTCGTCTGGAAGAGTGAATTCAGCGATGAAGTCAGCCAGAGCTTGATAGCTGTTCTTGGATGGTACTCGATGTCAAATTGGCTGAGTTCGATTGCCCATTGGACCATTCTCCCTGCTGCTTCTGGTTTGTTCATTGACTTCTTAATTGGTTGATCCATCATCACAAGGATAGGATTTGACTGGAAATATGGCCTGAGCTTGCGCAAGGCTACTATTAGTGCAAACGCAATCTTTTCGATCCTTGGGTACTTGAACTCAGCTCCTTGAAAGGCTTGGCTGACGTAGTACACCGGGAGTTGCTTCTTGCCTTCTTCTCTAATCAAAGCTGCGCTTACTGCCGAGGCTGACACCGCCAGATACAAGTATAGGTTCTCTCCTCCTTTGGACGGGCTCAGGAGAGGTGGATTGCTTAGGTATTGCTTCAGCTCTTGGAACGCTGCTTCGCACTCGTCGGTCCAAGCAAAAGCCTGCTTCAGGGTTTTGAAGAAGGGCAGGCATTTGGCTGTGGCCCTAGAGACGAACCTGTTTAGAGCTGCTATCCTTCCTGTGAGTTTTTGTACATCCTTGACGGTCTTGGGTGAGGCCATGTCAATGATAGCTCGTACTTTTTCGGGATTTGCTTCTATTCCTCTCTGGGACACCATGAATCCTAAGAACTTTCCCGAGGCTACCCCAAAAACACACTTGCTTGGATTCAACTTCATCTGGTGTTTTTTGAGGGTTGCAAAAGTCTCCTCCAAGTCGTCCAGATGCGTGAGCTCTTCCTTACTCTTGACGAGCATATCGTCCACGTATACCTCCATGTTCCTACCAATTTGTTGGTTGAACATTTTGTTTACCATTCTCTGGTACGTAGCTCCAGCATTTTTCAACCCAAAAGGCATCACCTTGTAACAGTAGAGTCCTTAGCTTGTGATGAAGGCGGTCTTCTCCTGATGTTCTTCAGCCATCTTTATCTGGTTGTACCCTGAGAAGGCGTCCATGAACGTCAGTAACTTGTGCCCGGCAGTGGAGTCCATGAGCTGGTCTATCCTTGGTAGAGGGAAGCTGTCCTTTGGGCATGCTTTGTTCAGGTCGGTGAAGTCTACACACATTCTCCACTTTTCGTTCGCTTTCTTTACCAGGACGACGTTGGCGAGCCATTCTGGATAATATACTTCCCGGATGAATCCAGCCGTCAAGAGTTTGGTTACTTCCTCTGCTACTGCCTGATCTCGTTCTGGAGCGAAGGTTCTTCGTCGTTGCTGAACGGGCTTCCTGCTGGGGTCCACATTCAGCCTATGCTGGATGACTTCTGGAGATATGCCCGGCATGTCCTCGTGACTCCATGCAAAGACATCTAGATTCCCTTTAAGGAACTTTATGAGTCTCGTTCTCATCTCAGGGCTTAGCGTCGTCCCTATCCTGGTCGTCTTGCCCGCATTTCCTTCTACCAATTCCACTGCTTCCAGGGTCTCCATCTCGTCTTCCTCTTTTTCTTCGATCGTCCACATGTGGTTCTCCTTTCTTGCCAGTACGGCTTGATAGCACTCCCTTGCCAAGACTTGATCACCCTTCACTTCACCCATGCCGTTGTCTGTCGGGAATTTCACCTTCAAACAGTAGGTTGACGTTGCCGCCTTCCACTTGTTGAGGGTGGGCCTCCCAATGATGACATTGTAGGACAAGGGGCAATCTACCACCAGGAAGTCTACTTGTTTGGTCAACTGCAATGGGTAGGTCCCTGCCATCACCGTCAGAGTCACTATACCCCTGGGGTAGACCCTGTCTCCACTGAAGCTGACGAGCGGAGAGTCAAAAGGGCGGAGCCTTTTTGGATCTAATCTCAACTGTTGGAAGGCTGGGAGGTAGATGATATCCGCTGAGCTCTCGTTATCAACAAGGATCCTTCTGGTATTGAACCCTTCTATATTCAGCACTATGACCAGGGGATCGTTGTGGGGCTGCTTTACTCCCCTGGCATCTCCTTCACTGAAGGACATGTCTTGGTATGTTCGTCGGTGCTTGGACGGAGGCATGGTGTGGACGCTGTTCACCTGTCTATGGCATGCTTTTTTGAGTGATCTAAATGATCCTCCTGAGAATGGTCCTTCTGTGATCGTGTTTATCTCCCCGATCACCTTGCGTGGAGGCTGGGACGGATGGTCGTCATCCCGAGTGAAGGATTCATGTTGGGTCCTGTTGTCATCTCTGAACTTGCTATATTCTCATTTCTTTACATACTTCTGTAACTTTCCTTTCCGTATTAATTCCTCTATTTGCTCCTTCAGGTCTCTGCAATCTTCTGTGTTATGGCCGTGGTCTCTATGGAACCGACAATACTTGTTCTTGTCACGTACGTTGGGGGACGAGTGTAATGGCCTGGGCCATTTGAGATAATGCTCGTCCTTGATCTGCGTGAAAATCTTGTCAACAGGCATAACCAAAGGAGTAAATTTTACCGTTCGAGGATTTTTGTCGTCCTTCCTTCTATTCCCGTCATTGTTCCGACGTTCTCGTCTGTCTCTCTTTTGCCCTCTACGGTCGTCTTCCCTTTTGGACTTGTCTCTTGGCCTCTCAGTATCTTTTATGGCAGCTAGAGCATCTTCCGCGTTCATGTACTTTTGTGCCTTCAGGAGCATCTCAGCCATCGTCTTCGGGGGGTTTTTTGCAAGAGAGGCCACGAGGTCTCTGGATCTCAACCCTGCTTTGAAGGTCGTCAGCTGCACCTTGTCATCAGCTTCGTTTACTTCCAGAGTTTCCCGGGTGAATCGCTTGACATATGACCTCAGAGTCTCCTTCTCTCCCTGTCTTATGGTGAGTAAGTAATCTACTGGCCTCCTTGGGCGTTGTCCCCTTATGAAGTGGCGCAAGAAGGCACTACTCAGCTGATCGAAATTGTCTATGGACGAGTTTGGTAACTTAGTAAACCATTCTCTTGCAGCTCCTTTGAGAGTCGTAGGGAAGGAACGACACAATATCTCGTCAGGTGGTTGCTGAAGACCCAGAGTCGTCTTAAAGGTATTGAGATGATCCTGAGGGTCCTTGAGTCCGTCGAATGGCTCTAATTGAGGCAGGCGAAACTTTGACGGCACGGGGCAATCAAGTACCGCTGCAGTGAAAGGCGAATCTGTAGCCCTTATCATTTTGTCTACGCTCCGGTCTGTCTTCTCTTTGATAGCGCTCCTCAGTTCGTCCATCTCTTTCCTCATTTCCCGAAGAAGATCTGAGTTCTGTTCGTCCGGAGTAGTTGGTCTCCGGGGGGTTTCCCTCCGTTGACTATCCCCCTCTTCCTCCGTGTTACCCTTGGACCGGTTTTCTTCCTGTTGAGCTTGTTGAACCTGCTAGAGCCGCAGCTTCACTTCCTGGTTCTGTCTGGTGAGTTCCTCAATGGTGGCTGCAAGGGCTTGAACTTGCTGGGCCAAGGTTGCTGAATCTGGGTTGGATTCCATTTGGATATGGAGAATTGATGGAAACTACGTTTTCGAGTATGAATCTGAAAACTCGTTTCCCACAGACGGCGCCAAACTAATGAAACACAAATTCGTCAGTAAGAGTGGGCAGATGAAATCCCCTGTGGTATATGAAGGTTTGCTCGATGAGGGCCACCGGTGTGGTGCCTGCCACAAAGTCTCCGATGCCAAAGTTAGAATAATAATCAAACAAAATAAAGAAGCAGAATGTACTCTCAAAGTATTTTTGCATATATCCCCCTTCCGTTGATTGTATGAAAGCTTTATACCTGAGGCCTTTATGGGCTAGCCATTGGGGTTGTTAATGCTCTCTGAAGTAACGCCCCTGGTCCAGTAATGAGACTTTTATGAGGCTCCCAACGGTCTGCTTGGTCGATTTCGTAATTGCTCGGGTCATTGATTGACTGCATTGAATGACTCCCTGCCTTCGTCAGTGATGATGGCTTTCTTCGTTGTTTCTAGTGACTTCGTCATGGATGATTCCTTTGTCATTAATGTTATCTTCGTCAGTGGGATGTAAAATCGTCATTCCTGTCAAGATTCATATTAAATATCACTTTCTTGATTTCTTCACTAGTAGGGATAGAGCATAATATCATATTTTCCTATTCAATTATCCTGGCTTCAATCAGATTTTCTAAATTTGAAGAGAATGGTGGATTCGTTGACTTGCACAACTCCTTAAACTTTTCCGAAAAATAAGCTCCAATATCAGATCTGTTGCCTTGCCACTATTACCTTTGGTGTCATATAAAAAATTGATGATAAAATAAATAACAGAAAATGAGATAAACTTCAAGGGATTGGTCTTGTGGTTCCTAAGGCCTCATTAGAACAAAAACAATTATACATTTCTTTATTTTAGATTTAATCACAAATTACACTCTTTTAAGTTTAATCAATTTTCAAGTTCATCCTCACAGTTTCGATCTTGTCAATTTCATACCATATTCAATGTGGTCCGCATGTCCACTTACATCAACTATGCTGCCATACAGCCCAAAATTTTTTATTTTTTTTTGGTGTTAGTTGGAAGCTACTTTCTCTTTTTGGACATGTAGATAAAAGGCTAAGGTCGCCTCTACCATTAAATACTAAATACGAGAATTCTGTAGCTTCAGGAATCAAGAAATTAACACAGTATTCCAAATAAATAAAATAATTAACAACTTATGAGGTTAATGTATATATAGTTTTAGAGAAACGCTATATTTATAACATTATCACAATAAATCATAGGTGGAAAGTTGCCATTAATTCTCATTTGAGTCCACAACTTAAATTACTTTTTTACCCATCCATAATAACCAATAACAACCTGCCACTTAGAATTTATTGTGAGAGTGTTATTAAAATGTTGGGAACATAACATTTCTCTATAATGTTAACCATGAGAAACTTAGATTGCTTTACATTTTGGCTGGTTACTCTTTGGAAAAATTTTGTAGTTTGTCATGAATATTACGAATATATACAACTAAGAGAATAAATTGGGTTAGCAGCTGGCATAAAAGGTGTGTTTTACGCCAGCCAATCCTGATCTGCCACATCACCAAATATATATATATATATATATAACAAAAAAGATTAAGCCTTAAGCCTCTCTCCCTCTCTTTCTCTTCTCTCCTCACCCCATCTCTCCATCTTTGAATCAAACCCACGACCTCCATGGCCGGAGCTTCAAAGCTCAACACAAGCCACCAACACCACTTCCATGGTCGAAACTCCATGGTTCAACCAATAGTCACCGCCATGAGTCACCGTTGGGGTGGCCCTATTTTCCCTCGGCTTCTCTGTCTATCTCCGTTTCTCTTTATCATTTTATTTTTCTACTGTTGTTCTTTGATTTGTGGCTGAAAGTTTCTCTTTTTATTGCCTGTCTGTTTGTGGATTTGGGGATTTGGTTTCTTTTTGGGGTTTAATGATTTGGAGAAAGAAGGGATTTTGATTTGGGTTTGGGGGTGTAAGAAAGAAAGGATTTTTGTTTTGAGTTTTGGGTGTCCAAAGGTTGTATTTTTGGCTTGGGTGTGGCTATGTTTTTGTGTTGGGATTTTGGGTTTTCTATGGCTGGATTTATGTGTGCTGTGTTTTATGTAATGCTTGTGAGATGTGAACACGAGTAAATTCATCACATGAACATAGTACACATAGCAGTGGCTCATGGCGGCAGCTATTGGTTGAACCATGGAGTTTCGGCCATGGTAGTGGTGTTGGTGGCCTGTGTTGAGCTTTGAAACTCCTGCCATGGAGGTCATGGGTTTGATTCAGAGATGGAGATATCGAGTGAGAAGAGAAGAGAAAGAGAGGGAGAGAGGCTTAAGGCTTAATCTTTTTTGCTGAAAATTTAAAAATGGTTTGTGACATGGTAGGTTAGGATTGGCTGGCGTAAAACACATCTTTTATGCTAGCTCCTGACCCAATTTATTCTCTACAACTAATTATAATTAATGTGATTATAAATTTTATAATAACTCTATTAAAATAAATACAAAATAACTTTAGTTTATATATATATATATATATATATATATATAAATCAAGGCCAGCTCAATATATTATGAGGTCTAAGGCAAAAATGTTAGTGAGCTTTTTTTAATACTAAATATCTATTAGATACTAATTATTTGACTTTCTATTTTATACACATATTTCTATTTTGAAACGGTTCTTGTTTTTTGAGACCTAAAATTGCTAATTAAATTTTGGTATTTAGGTTTTATTTACATGTCTTTCAAAAGTTGTTAGAAAATTTTGTCAATTATTATTCGACTTATTCATAATAGTTTTTTTGGTAAAAAGTTTGTGGTTTTAATTGAGTTGAATTTATACTAGCTTAATATTTTGGGAACTTTTTTGGAGGTGGGGGAAAAAATGCAAAGCCCACTATATTTTTTCTTTAAAAAATTATAATTGTCACTTTACCGTTTGAAGAAAATTTTATACAATTTTGGGTCATTTTGCTTATACATTAGGGGGCCTTAAGACCTCTTCAAATTTTTAGGCGATAGGTGGCGCTTTAGGCCTAGGCCTTGAGCCGGTCCTGACATAAACTTATCTTAATTGCAAGCAACCCATATTCCTCTTTTGGCTTGAACAAATCATGAGGTACGTGCAGTAAGTTAGGCCAAAAGATATATGCTAGCCATTTGAGAAATGACAGCAACTATAAAAGCATGCAAAATGGCTGTCACAACTTAAGGGACTTTATTAGATGTTAGAAATAAGAGAAATAGAAAGTAATGAGTTGGAGGACAAATGGCTATCCCTATATATGTACTCAAGAACTCATAAATGCATTTTATACACCTACTAAATGCAACAAAGTGCTCAAGTAGGAATGACAATAGGGCGGGGCGGGTTCGAAAGATGGAGTTTTTGTCCTACCTCGCATGGTTATGTCTTACCCCATCCTTGCCCCTTAGGGCCCCACAAAACCTTGTCACACCCCGTAAAACTCTACTTCTTGTTAATTTGCCCACAACTATTATAATTGTTATTAATAAAACCTGTTTTGTTAATAAAAAATATACTTTAAATTTCAAATAAATTTATCCCATCAAATCAAACTATTTTTTAGCAAAAATTGAATAATATCATTAAAGTGTTTAACAAGGCAGTATCACAGTAAAAACAAAAATCTCATAATACCAAATCAATGATTCAACAATATAAAATTTGTTTATAATAAAGACAAAAGAAAATGTTAAAATTGGTACCTTATTTCCAACCTTGCTAGAGAAAAAGAAGAAGTAGAAAACCTTGCTGGGTAGAATAAAATAAGCTGATGATATGTTTGTTTAAATAGTAGGGTTTTAGGGTATGAAAAATTTACAATTGAACCTTCATCAATGCTGGGTGGGGCGGGGTGGGGTGAGTTAGGTCTAAAAAGTCTAAACCTATCCCTGCCCCACAACCTTTGTGGAGCGGGAAAAATCCGCGTGACGCGAAGCAGGGAGGGGCGAGGCAAAATTACCATCCTTATGCTCAAGGATGTATGAGAAGTCAAGAGGCTTAAGTGTATGGTTTTCATTCTGGAGCTAGTAATAATCCCCCCAACGTTTTTGGCCTCCTTCTCAAGAGGCATCCTTATTATTTTGCTTCAGTTTAACCAAGTTAATTTAGCAAATAGCCTGACTGCCTTTTTGATTGAGTTTGCGTGAGGGGCTGAGAGCCATGTCTCTGTTTCTTGTTGACCTTTCTGGGCTTAGTTGAGAGTAATGCTAATGCCAATGGCCACCTCACCAATTATATGACCGCCTTGGATTGGCATTAGGGCTTCTAGGGGTGTTTGCGGTGCGGTGCGGTGCGGTTTTGGGCCATTTTTAGAACTGCACTTTGCGGTGCAGTTTAACTAAAATCATAACTGCACCGCACCTTTTTTTTGCGGTCACATGTGCGGTGTGGTGTGGTATGGTTTAGAGTTTAGCCAAAACCATAACCGCACCGCACCTCATTTTTACGGTCATATATGCGATACTATGTATAAGATGTGATTTGAAATTGGTATAATTTTCAAATTTTGGGCTTTTCTTACTCAACCCAAAACTAATTTTTCCCTTTTTGGGCCAAGTTTTAAATTATTGAGCCAGTTTTTCTTTATTTTGGATTGGCTTTTCTAGTCAATACTTGCTATGGTTATTAAACTTTTTTTTTTTTTTGAAAACTAGGGTTATTAAACTATTAATAATATATTTAATATCAAAAATAAATAAATATATTAATATATAGAATGGGTGCGGTGTGGTGCGGTTTTCTTATTATAAAACTGCAAACTGCACTGTACCAAGTGGTGCGGTGCGGTGCGGTGCACTATTACTTATGGTGCGGTGCGGTTATGCCATTTTGCAGACGGTTTTGATGTGGTTTTTGCGGTTTATGCGGTTTGGTGAACACCCCTAAAGGCTTCTATTTGAATGGGACTTGGGGACTGATTTTGTGAGCCCAATTTTATCCAACTCCAGGTCCTTGTTTACACGGGTGGTGGGCTGCAAAAGAAAAAGGTTTAGCCCAGGCTTTATGCGCTTCAGCTTTGCTGGTTTGCTGTCCAAAAAAGTGTCTCTAGCAATTAGTTAACCAAAATCTTGCTATGAATCTATGATACCCGACAAATAGCTTCTATCAAAATCTAATATAATATTCTCTCAAAAAAGAAAAAAGTCTTATATAATACCACCCTAGTATTGATTTCAAGCCTCCTCAAAGTCACCATTGGTCCTATCTTTATCTCTTTAAAAAAATAAATAAAGTCTTGCCACCAATACGATCATCTCCTCTGTTCTACACTCCAAGAATTTGTTTGGTTGGGGTGAAATGAGGAGAGAAAATACAAGGTATGAAAAAATAGGAGAGAAAATGAGGGGGCAGGGGGTGGTGGAGAAAATGTGGGGGAGGGTGTTTTTTTTTTTGTGCCCACCATTTAAGAGAGAGTAATGTTATAGATACAAACTATTTTATAACATCTTTACAAACTGCTGATGTGGTTTTAGCATTTTTCAAATAGTTATTGTAAGTAAAAATGTGATGTTAGTGATGAACCCATATTAGAACTAATAAAAATTTGCCACATTAGAAGTTTGTAAAAATGTTGTAAAATAGTTTGTATTTGCAACATTACTCTAAGGTTCATTTGGTAGTTCATTAGGAAATAGAATAGAATAGAATGGAATGATCATAAGGAAATGGAAAGGAATGGAATGAAATGAAATGTATTTAAGTAAGGGAAAGGAATGGGAAAAAATAGAATAGAATGAAATTAAGTAACCTTAATTGGATGTTTTAAAATAAAGGAATGAAAATTAATGAAATGTAAGTAATCTTGTTTGGGAGTAACATAAGGGAATGAAATAGAATCATTTTATGACAATATTACTATTAGACCTATATTTTAAAATAAATGGTTGAATATATAGGGGTATTTTAAGAATTTTAATAAGAAATTCATTAAATCTAATTTCATTCCCTCTCATTCCTCCCAATTTCGAGAGGAATGAAAATTTGAGATTTCAAGTGAATAGAGAGAAATGAGTGTTTCCTCTTACCCATTCCATTTCCTACCACTTAAACTCCTAGACAACGGAATGAATTTTTTATTCCCTCCATTAAAATTTGAAAGTTCAAAAACGTGTATAAACACCTTTGAACGTTTAGACCCCCAAATTACAACTTAACCAATACAAGCAATGTGTCAAACAATTAGTGTGCGGAAACTTAACATAAGCTATAATATGGAATTGGTAAAAACTATCTAAGCCGAAACAAAACACAATCCACAGCAGATAATAAAAAGGCAAAGATAGAGAGGAAGGAAGATGCAAACACAAAGACAACACGCAATGTGTTATCGAAGAGGAAACCGAAGCCCTCGGCGTAAAACCTCTCCGCCGCCCTCCAAGCGGTAAACAATCCACTAAAAAATACAGTTGGGATACATGGACAGCAATAGACCCTCCAAGCCTAATCTACCCAGTGCACCTAACCCTTCCAAGCTTCTTGCTCCAACGAGGTTGCGCCGAACCTTTTTCTTTTCTAGTTTCCCGGATTCCGCTACTAGACCGTAGCATCAACCAATGAAGATTGGTTCCTTCCTAACTGCTTCCCAGAAATCCAAACAGCTCTCTCACAGTAATGATAATGGTGAGAATCAAGTTTGGTATAATGCCTCTCAAGGATTTGACAATGGAGAGGAAGAAAGTTGAGGAATTTGAAGAGACTCTAATGTATAGATTGTGGATGAATCAATCTTGTTTTTCTTTAGGGTTTCTCTCTCAAAATTCTCTCTAGAAGCTCTCTTACAATCGTGGGTAAAAGGAGTATTTATACTGGAGTGGGAGAGGAATGTGAAACGTCAAGTTTTACAAAACAGGGGTGGCTCGCGGCTTGACTAAGTCGCGAGATCCAGTCGCGAGATAACCGTATGACCAATTGTCCTGTAGTGCTCCAGCTTGCATGACTGTTCACCTTCCAACATGCTTGGCATGTGTGCTGCGTCTGGCGGCTTGCAGCCGCGAGTCACCCGCAAGGCCAAGCCGCGAGTCTCTGTTTTCTTGCACACTCTTGAGCAATCTTCACTCTATCTCACTCACTACCCTTACATCAAACCCACCTAAATACGGGGTTACTAAATGCTGAATTACAAGAAAATTTGGTACGGAATAAAGCCAATTAGATGGTTGAATAAATTCAACCTTAGAATCTCCCCCTTTGGCTATTCCGTGACAAAACCCTAAAACAGACTCTAGACTTAACAAGTGAGTTGGGAACAGTTGAACAAAACTCACTCACACCTAACTCTAGAAGCTGTGAAGCACTTGAATCATATGAACATAAGACTCCTGAAACACAACAATACACCATGATCATTGTTAAGCAGAAAATCGTGAAATGCATATGAAACAGGCAATATGAGATCAAGTAAAGATGGAGTTAAAAAACAAACCATGGCTTGATCAACCAAGTGAACACCACAAGGTAATGATCACAGTGCTCATTCACACTTGGAATGAACACAAGGACATACAAGTTAACAAGCCCAAGGCAAGACACTTGTATGTTCAACACTCAACCAATGCATAATACACAAGGTATATGCATCTAGGAACAATCCTACAAGGGCACAAGAGTGACAGTACATAAATCAAAGTGCAAGACATTTAGATTAAAGTACTGATTTCAACATAGCATAAACGCTGCATTAAGCAAGGTACATACCATAAAGCCTACAACCTATGCATAAAACATTAACCCTAAAAGCTTACAAAAGCACATGGGAACAAACCACCATATAACAGTTTACAAAACACAATATATCAACTTAAACTGAAAACTTAAACTGAAGAAGAATGTAAAGACACTCCCCCTTAGGTAATATCCTCCCCCCCTGATCAGGCCTATCACTCCCCCTTTTTGTCATGGAATAGGTTATTCATCATCTTCCAGCTTTCTCTGAATTTGATCCAATTGAGTTTGAAGAGAGGTAAACTTCATATCCCATCGAGTGCTGTGATGGTGTAGAGTAGCTGTGAGTCCAGACATCTTTGTATTCAACTCGTGGACAGAGGATACAATGCGATCAAGTTTCTCATCAAGGGAGAGAGTGCTGAAATGAGAGCCACTGTGAGATGCAGAAGTTTCTGGTTTGGCTCTCTTCTGACTATGTCCAATGCTTGAATTGAATGTACGCGTGTTGATTGGACTTGGTTTTGAGAGAGGAGATTCATCTGCCGTTGGATAAATTCCCTTGAGCTTCAAGATCTGTGAAATGAGACAGCAGAAAGGAATGCATGTCCGAGACTCAGTTCGAAGAACAGTTTTGCACAGAACATGAAAGATATGAGCACACATGTCTATTTCCACATCAGAGATTAGATCATGAAGAAACAAAGCACGTCCGAGGTTCATATACCCAGTGCTTGATAAATGGTACAAATTGTGAAACATCACAATTGTAAGCACTCTCAGTTTTGGAGAAAGAGAGGAAACACTGATGGATTTTCCATTGGGTGAGAACTCCAAGTCTTGACCAAGACTTTCTTTGAGAAGCTCCTCATCAGGACAGAGATCATCATAAACCGGTGAATGTTGGAAAATTGGTCTATTGATGTGAAGGATTTCTGCTAGATATGCAGGAGAGACAGAAAAGCTCTTTTTTCGAACCCAGCACTTAAGTTCATCTTCTTCCACAATTGCGTTGGCATAAAATTCTTTTACCAAATCTTCATACGCGTCATCCAGATCAGAGAGAAGGTAATTCCAGTCCTTGTGAGCAAACCATTTCGGAATGTCAGTGTCATGAAGTGAGGACTGATCCACAGTTCTTTCTAGTAATGGTGTGGCATTTTGAAAATAATTCTCATGAGACTGATAGGCTGCATAGGATCTGAACTTGTTGGGATCGAATCTCTTTGATGAAGAGCGACTCCCTTTTGTTTGAGGTGGGTAATCATCAACATCAATTACGGGTTCCTTCCCTTTGGAACTACCTCCTTTCATAGCGGCTTTCTTGAATGGTGACATGTCTAGTCTGTATTATGAACAAAGGAAATGACAGAACACAATCCAACAGACTTTATTAGCAGTGGGTTAGTGGTAATTTAGGGATAATGAAGAAACCCTAATAGCTGGATGAAAATGACCAGAAAATAGCAATGAGGGACACAAATGGCCCAAATTGAACTACACAGTAGAGAGGGTCAAAATAAAACCACACAATCAGCTGAAAAAGAACCCACATTCAACACAGGATCATTTTGAAACAACACATCAACAGCAGATCAGACAAGATGAGAAACCAAAAAATAGCAAACCCTAGCTAAGCACATGATGAAGAACAAAACCAACAATTTAAAATAGCTCAAAACAGAAACAAAAGCTTCCATAAGCTAAGCATGGACAAAGAGTAATAGCTGAGCTAAAAACCCATCTCAAAATCACAATCAAATGCGAATAATCCAGAGGGAAAACCACAACAACAAGTAGAATAGAGTTCAAGACAGAAAAACCATACCTGTTACTCGAGGATTTAGAGCTGAAAAGAGGCAAAAATGGAGATCGAAAATGGAGGCACGGTGTGAATGTGTAAGAGCAGATGAGAGAGACAATGAACAGTCACAAAAAGATCGAGGGAAAACAAAAAAGTTTAAAAACTGCCCTATATTTCCAAAACATGCGTTTTTCGCGACTGAAATGAGTCGCCAAAAAGTCGCCAGATCAAGCCGCCAAAACACTCAATGACAAAAGTTTGAAAATTTTTCTAAGTGTTTTTCGTGACTGGAAGGTCTACCCGCGAGTCACCCGCGAGCTGAGCCGCGAAAATCTCTGAGTAACCCTCGTGACTGGACCTTCCACTTGCGAACAAGTCGCCAAAAAAGACCCGCGAAGACGCGACTTGACATACCCGCGAATGAGCCGCCAAAACAGGGCAAAACTGGATTTTTGAAATTTTCAAATTTTTTCAAACAAAATACTTTCCAAAAACACCTAAAACACTCAAAAATATTTTTGTGCTTGAATTAACAAAGATTGAGCATGTGAAAACACATTTCATCAAGTACAATCACATAAATGAATATGGCATTTATTGAACATAAACTTGTGTGTTGTGTGTGGATATCAACAATGAGATTGTCCTTAGTCTAATGTGAAGCTTCAATGATCAATTCAACCAAGGCATACACAATTAGCACTAGATCATGTGACCCATCTCAATTATAGAAATATTTATATATGACCTCCCACACAAATTGATAACATAACTTGGAGCTTTACATTTGACTTCACTTTCAAACATAACATTTGATCATTTTGATCTTTTGAGACAATCATCTCTCATTGTGAGAGTGATATATGACATTTCACTTTAAAGAACAAGCCTTTGGCTTTTTGAATAAACATTCACTTTAATATAAGGTCGCTTACCCTTTTTCCTAGTCGAATACTAGAATATGCGACAGGCTTTTGCAGCTCAATATCTCTTTTCATTTAGAGATTTACATTTGGTGAGCTCTTTTTAGCAAAACAAAAATAAAGAGTGGGAAGATATATAGACACAAGTCTATGCATATCTTAAGATCAACAAAACCATTCACTAATCATTCATGACAAGTTTGAAGATCTATTTACAACAATCACATAGATTTCAAGATTTCTCCCACAGAGATATGAGTGCAAAGAAACAAGCAATGCTCAAAAATGCACAAAGCCATTAGCACAAAGGTACAAGCCAAAACACGTTTTGAGACAAAAACTCAATAATGTCAATCAAACTTTTTGATTTTCTAATTTTTATGTGATTTTTGGATTTTTGACATAAAAGAAGAAAAAGATTGAACAAACATAGAAAGAAGCAACAGTATTCACAAATGGACAAACAAACAATAAACATGCTACACAAAGAGCTAACAAAGAAGTGTGTGCCCCAACACAAACAAACTTATCATATTATAAATATGTGAAGCACACAAACACACAAGAGAGTCAAGGAATTGTACCAACACCAATGGTCTTACGGAGTGATTCAAACCGTGGACCATCAAGAGGCTTGGTGAAGATGTCCGCCTTTTGATTGTCGGTGTGTATGAACTCAAGACACACAACTCTTTCCTCTACCAGATCCCGAATGAAATGGTAACGTATCTCTATGTATTTAGATTTTGAATGCTGGACAGGATTCTTGGAAAGATTGATGGCATTGGTGTTGTCACAGAAGACACACATCGTTTCTTGAGGAATTCCATAGTCATGAAGTAATTTCTTCATCCAAAGAAGCTGAGTGCAGCAACTTCCAGCAGCGATGTCTTCTGATTCAGCAGTAGATAGAGACACGAAATTCTGTTTCTTGCTCATCCACGAGACAAGATTGTTACCAAGGTAGAAACAGCCGCCTGAAGTACTTTTCCGATCGTCTACACTGCCAGCCCAGTCAGCATCTGAATACCCAGCAAGACAAGCATTTGAGTCTTTTGAATACCACAGACCATAGTTTGAAGTACCATTCACATATCGAATGATTCGCTTAGCAGCAGTCAGGTGAGATTCCTTCGGATTAGCTTGGTATCTGGCACAAACGCCAACACTGAATGCAATGTCCGGTCTATTGGCTGTAAGATAGAGCAAACTCCCTATGATGCTCCTATATAATGTAGGACTTACTTCTACTCCAGAAGAATCAACATTCAGTTTAGTGGATGAGCTCATGGGAGTGGAGGCATGTTTTTTGGAGTCGAGTCCAAACTTCTTGACAATGTTTCTGGCATACTTCTCTTGAGATACAAATATACCCTCCTTCTGTTGTTTGACTTGAAGACCCAAGAAAAATGTGAGTTCCCCCACCATACTCATCTCAAATTCCTTCTTTATCTCCTCAGAAAATTCAGTAGCACGATCTTCGATGGTTGCCCCAAACACTATGTCATCAACATATACTTGTGCCACAAGGAGATAATCTTCATCATTTTTGACAAACAGAGTTCGGTCGGCATACCCTCTTTTGAAACCTCTATCTAGAAGGTAATGTGTAAGACGATCGTACCAGGCTCTAGGCGCTTGTTTTAAGCCATAAAGGGCTTTCTTCAATCTTAATACATGATCTGGAAAGTGAGGATCCTCAAATCCTTTTGGTTGCTCAACAAACACTTCTTCATTTAGATATCCATTCAGAAATGCACACTTTACATCCATTTGATAGAGTTTGAAATTCAAAGTGCATGCAATGGACATGAGGATTCGAATGGATTCGAGTCTTGCCACAGGAGCGAAAGATTCATCAAAATCTACTCCTTCTACTTGAGTGTATCCTTGAGCTACTAACCGAGATTTGTTTCGAATTATCTCTCCATCTTCATCAATTTTGTTTTTAAAAATCCATTTTGTACCTATAACATGAACGTTTTCAGGCCTTGGAGCAAGTTCCCACACATCATTCCTCACAAACTGATTCAGCTCTTCATGCATTGACTCAACCCAATTCTCATCTTGAAGAGCCTCTTCAACCCTTTTTGGTTCAAACTGTGCAAGATAGCAGTGATATGTTACATGATTGGCTAACAGAATGTTTCCTTTTCTGAGGCGAAGACCTTCATCTAGAGATCCTATGATGTTGCTTTCCGGATGGTTCTTAATAACTCTTGAAGATGGCCTTTTTGATGTGGAGACTTCATCACTTCGAGAGATAGGAGGATGAACTTCTGGAGGAGTAAGAGGACTTGATGTTCCAGACATCGATCTCGTTTCCATTCTTGGGTTGATGGGAGTCGATTCTACTTCTGGTATAGTTTCTTCACCTTCTATATCCAAAACTTCTACCTCAACATCGGGCTCTTTGGTGCTCGGCCCTTCTACATCATCAATCATCTCCACCTTAGATAAGGCATCATCAATCTTGACATTTATGGACTCCATCACAGTCTTTGTTCTCTTGTTAAACACTCTATATGCTCGACTTGTAGTAGAGTACCCAAGAAAAATACCCTCATCACTTCTCGCATCAAACTTCCCAAGATTCTCCCGATCATTTAGGATATAGCATTTACTTCCAAACACCTGGAAATACTTCACTCTAGGCTTCTTCCCATTCCAAATCTCATAGGCGGTCTTCTTTGTACCAACTCGGAAAAAAATTCTATTGCCAATGTAACACGAGGTGTTGACAGCTTCTCCCCAAAATTTTTGAGGTATTTGCTTGTTAAGCAACATGACTCTTGCCATCTCCTGAATCACACAATTTTTTCTCTCTACCACTCCATTTTGTTATGGAGTTTTGGGGGCTGAAAATTCTCTTTTGATTCCATTCTTCTCACAGAAGGACTCGAATCTTGCATTCTCAAATTCCCTCCCATGATCACTTCTAATTTTGGCAATAGGGACCCCTTTTTCGTTTTGTAGTTTCTTGCACAGAATCTCCAACCTCTCACATGCTTCTGATTTTTCTCTAAGGAATTCAACCCAAGTGTATCTTGAGTAGTCATCCACAATGACCATAATGTATCTCTTCCCCCCTAGGCTTTTAGTTCTGGTAGGCCCCATTAGATCAACATGAAGTAACTCCAAACACCGAGAAGTGGCAATCACATTCACCTTGTGATGACTTGCCTTTGTTTGCTTCCCTAATTGACATGCACCACAAATGGTCTTCTTCACCTTTCCAAACTTAGGAAGTCCCTCAACTGCTTCAAGTTTGGACACTTTTGCTACTTGTTTGAAGTTGGCATGCCCAAATCTATGATGCCACAGCTCCAACATATCCACACGAGCACTTCTACACGATATGGGTGCCGTGCGAACTATTCCATAACAGTTATCTGTAGTCCGATTTCCCTCCAAAACCTGAATCCCATCTTCATTGATGATCAAGCATCCCTTCTTAGAGAATTGTACCAGGAAATCATCATCACAAATTTGAGTGATGCTCAGCAGATTTGCCTTCAGCCCTTTTATGTACAGCACATCTTTCAACAGCGGTAAACCAGGTATCTCAATGGTTCCTTTGCCTAGGACTTGAGCATGACTTCCATCACCAAAGGTCACATAGTCACCAACCTTTTCTTTGAGTGTCTTAAACAGTGACTTATCCCCTGTCATATGGCGAGAACACCCACTGTCAAGATACCACAAACATGCATTAAACACCTTCAATGAGGTATGCACAAATAGGTTCACATGTGACAAACATTCTTGACCTTCAAACACACACTCATCATCAGTTTTCATGCTTCTTTCAGATTGACTTTTCATTTTCAGACTCTCAATCATCTCACACAACATTCTATTATTTCTTTTATATTTCTTAATCAATGATTTAGATTCAGATATGCTACTGTGTAAGACATGATTCTAATTTTCAAGATATTCCAGCATGTGAACAAATACTCTAGCATGTTTCTTAGTTTTTAACAACTCTACGAGATCTTTAGTAAAACACCCTTCAGACATATGCATAGAGTCATTTTCACAAATACTTAAGCTAGAATTCAGCATGGTATTTTCCATAACAACTACCACAACACAGGGGTCTAGGATCACACTTAGGTAATAAAACCACAACAAGTGTACCCGCTCTGATACCAATTGAAAGTTCAAAAACGTGTATAAACACCTTTGAACGTTTAGACCCCCAAATTACAACTTAACCAATACAAGCAATATGTCAAACAACTAGTGTGCGGAAACTTAACATAAGCTATAATATGGAATTGGTAAAAACTATCTAAGCCGAAACAAAACACAATCCACAGCAGATAATAAAAAGGCAAAGATAGAGAGGAAGGAAGATGCAAACACAAAGACAACACGTGATGTGTTATCGAAGAGGAAACCGAAGCCCTCGGCGTAAAACCTCTCTGCCGCCCTCCAAGCGGTAAACAATCCACTAGAAAATACAGTTGGGATACATGGACAATAATAGACCCTCCAAGCCTAATCTACCCAGTGCACCTAAGCCCTCCAAGCTTCTTGCTCCAACGAGGTTGCGCCGAACCTTTTTCTTTTCTAACTTCTCGGATTCCGCTACTAGACCGTAGCATCAACCAATGAAGATTGGTTCCTTCCTAACTGCTTCCTAGAAATCCAAACAGCTCTCTTATAGTAATGATAATGGTGAGAATCAGGTTTGGTATAATGCCTCTCAAGGATTTGACAATGGAGAGGAAGAGAGTTGAGGAATTTGAAGAGACTCTAATGTATAGATTGTGGGTGAATCAATCTTGTTTTTCTTTAGGGTTTCTCTCTCAAAATTCTCTCTAGAAGCTCTCTTACAATCGTGGGTAAAAGGGGTATTTATACTGGAGTGGGAGAGGAATGTGAAACGTCAGGTTTTACAAAACAGGGGTGGCTCGCGGCTTGACTAAGTCGCAAGATCCAGTCGCGAGATAACCATATAAAGATTGTTGGGTTAAGATAGCTTGACCTCGGTTAATTAATTCTGTAAGGTTGAATTTAATTAACATTTTGTTGGCTTTATTCCATGCCAATTTGCTTGTATTTCAGCACTTAGAAACCCTGTATTTAGGTGGGAATCATGTAATGGTAGCGTGTGAGAGAGTGTGAAGAAATGCTCAAGAATGTACACTGAAGCAGGGACTCGCAATTGGATCTCTCAGGTGGCTCGCGATTGGTAAGCCGCCAGATGATGCACACAAGTGAAGCATGCAAAGAAGCTGAACCGTTATGCTAGCTGTAGCAGTATAGGACAAAAAGTCCAGATTGGCCATTCAGTTAGCTCGCGACTTGGACTTGCGACTCAGTCAAGTTGGGAGGCCAAGTCGCCAATCCACTCTATTTGGGAAAAACTGACTCTTCGCATTCCTTTCTCACTCTAGTATAAATACTCCTTATACCCACGAAATATAGAGAGCTTCCTGAGAGAATTTTGAGAGAGAAACCCTAGAGAAAAACAAGATTGACTCATCCATAATCTTTACATAGTGACTCTTCAAATTCCTCAACTTTCACCTCTCCATTGTTACATCCTTGCGAGGTACATTAGCCAAAACTTTTTCTCACCTTACCTATATCTGTGAGAAGGCTATTTAGTGCTTGGGAAGCAGTGTGGAAGGGACCGATTGATATTGGTTGATGCTATGGGTTATAGCGAAATCTGGTAAGCTAAAGAAAACAAACGTTTGGCGTAACCTTGTTGGAGCAAGAAGCTTGGAGGGCTTACGTACACTGGGTAGATTAGGCTTTGAGGGTCTTTTGCTATTCATGTATCCCAACATCATTCTTTAGTGGATTATTGACCGCTTGGAGGGTGGTAGAGAGGTTTTACACTGAGGGCTTCAGTTTCCTCTTCGATAACATTGTTGTGTTGTCCTTGTGTTTGCATCTCTCTTCCCTTAATCTTTGCCATTTAATTTCTGCTGTGGATATGATTTTATTTGGTTTAGATTGTTTTATTAATTCTGTGTTTAGCTTATCGCACAGACATTGTTTGATAAT
Source organism: Quercus lobata (assembly GCF_001633185.2). NCBI lineage: Eukaryota > Viridiplantae > Streptophyta > Magnoliopsida > Fagales > Fagaceae > Quercus > Quercus lobata. The sequence goes on from NC_044907.1 coordinate 51,042,671, forward strand.
AAGCTTGAATTGGTAACTTGTAATTTGGGGCTCTAAACGTTCAAGGGTGTTTTACACACATTTTGAACATTCAATTGGTATCAAAGCGGGTGCACTTGCTATGGTTTATCACCTAAGTGCGATCCTAGACCACTTAGCTATGGATGAAGCTATGGAAAAGGCTATGCTGAATTGTGGTTTAAATGTTTGTGATAATGACTCTATGAGTTTGTTTGAAGGGTGTCCTGACAATGCACTCCTAGAGTTATTGAAAACAAAGAAACATGCTAGGATGTTTGTTCACATGCTGAAGTATTTTGAAAATGAGAATCACATCTTACACAATAGTCTATGTGAGTCTAATTCTTTGATTAAGAAGTATAAAAGAAGAAATAGAATTTTGTGTGATAAGATTAATAATTTGAAAAAGAAAATTCAATCTAACAAGAGCATGGAAAATGAAGATAAGTTTCTATTTGAAGGTCAAGAGTGCTTGTCTCATGCTTGCTTGTTTGTGCACACTTCTTTGAAGGTTTTTAATTCATGCCCATGGTATCTTGATAGTGGCTGTTCTCGTCATATGACAGTAGATAAAACATTGTTTAAGTCACTTAAAGAGAAGGTTGGTGACTATGTGACATTTGGGGATGGAAGTCATGCTTAAGTTCTCGGCAAGGGGACTGTTGAGATTCCTGGATTACCCCTATTGAAGGATGTCTTATACATCAAAGGGCTAAAGGCAAATATCTTAAGCATCACTCAAATATGTGATGATGACTTTCTTGTTCAATTTTCAAAGAAGGGGTGTGTAATTATTGATGAAGAAGGGATTCAAGTCTTGGAAGGAAATAGGACTATTGACAATTGTTATGGAGTAGTCTGTACGGCACCAATTTCCTGTAGAAGTGCTCGAGTTGACATGTTGGAACTTTGGCATCAAAGGTTCGGTCATGCAAACTTCAAACAAGTTGCTAAAGTTTCGAAATTTGAGGCGGTTGAAGGACTTCCAAAATTTGGAAAGGTCGAGAAAACCATTTGTGGTGCATGTCAAATGGGGAAGCAAACAAAGGCAAGTCATCAAAAAGGTGAATGTCTCGATGCTTAAAGCTCCTTCATGTCGATCTAATGGGGCCCATAAGAACTGAAAGTCTAGGAGGAAAAAGATACATGATGGTTATTGTTGATGACTTCTCAAGATACACATGGGTGGAATTCCTTAAGGAAAAATCAAAAGCATGTGAGAAAATGGAGGTTTTATGCAAGAGGCTTCAAAATGAAAAGGGGGCGTCTATTGTCAAGATAAGGAGCGATCATGGCAAGGAATTTGAGAATGCATGATTTGATTCTTTTTGCAAAAAGAATGGGATTAAAAAGGAATTTTCGGCTCCTAAGACTCCTCAACAAAATGGGGTGGTTGAGAGAAAAAATCGGGTAACTCAAGAGATGGCAAGGGTCATGCTACTCAACAAGCAAATTCCATAAAAGTTTTGGGGAGAAGCTATGAACACTTTATGTCACATTGGCAATAGAGTATACTTTCTAGCAGGAACTAAGAAGACTGCATATGAAATTTGGAATGGAAAGAATCCAAAAGTGAAGTACTTCCAGGTATTCGGAAGCAAGCGCTACATTCTCAATAATCAGGAGAATCTTGGGAAGTTTGATGCGAAAAGTGATGAAGGTATTTTCCTTGGGTATTCTACTAGTAGCTGGGCATTTAGAGTCTACAACAAGAGAACAAAGACAGTAATGGAGTCCATCAACGTGAAAATTGATGATGCTATAACAAAAGTAGAGATGGTTAATGATGGAGAAGGGCCAAGTACTAAAGAACCCACTGTTGAGGTCGAAGCCCTTGATATTGAGGTTGAAGGATATACACCGGAAAAGGAATCAACTCTCGTAAACTCAAGAGTGGAGACTAGATCAATGTCTAGAACATCAAGTCCTCTCACTCCTCCAGAAGTTCATCCTCTTATCTCTCGGAATGATGAAGTGTCCACTTCAAAGAAGCCATCATCACGAGTGGTTAAAAACCATCTGGAAAGTAACATTATTAGGTCTTTAGATGAAGCTCTTCGCCTTAGAATGGGAAACAAACTCCTGGCTAATCATGTGAAATATCATTGCTATCTAGCTCAATTTGAGCCGAAAAAGGTAGAAGAAGCTCTTCAAGATGAAAATTGGATTGAGTCAATGCATGAAGAGCTGAATTAATTTGTGAGGAATAATGTATGGGAACTCGCTTCTAGGCCTGAAGGTGTTCATGTCATCGGCACCAAATAGATCTTCAAAAGCAAGACTGATGAAGATAGAGAGATTATCCGGAATAAATATCAGCTAGTGGCTCAAGGATACACTTAAGTAGAAGGAGTAGATTTTGATGAATCCTTCGCTCCCGTGGCAAGGCTTGAGTCTATTTGCATTCTTATGTCAATTGCAAGCACCATCAACTTCAAACTCTACCAAATGGATGTGAAATGTGCATTTCTAAATGGCTCTCTGAATGAAGAAGTGTTTGTTGAACAACCCAAAGGCTTTGAAGATCCTCACTTTTCGGACCATGTGCTGAGATTAAAGAAAGCACTTTATGGTTTGAAACAAGCTCCAAGAGCTTGGTATGATCGGCTTACTCAATACCTCCTAGATAGAGGATTCAAAAGACGGTATGCTGACCGGACTCTATCTGTCAAGAATGATGAGGATTATTTTCTCATAGCTCAAGTATATGTTGATGACATAGTATTTGGAGCAACTATCGATGCTCGAGCCATAAAATTTTATGAGGAAATGAAGAAAGAGTTTGAGATGAGTATGGTGGGGGAGCTTACATTCTTCTTAGGTCTTCAAATCAAACAAAGGAAGGAAGGCACATTCATTTCACAAGAAAAATATGCTCGAAATATAGGCAAAAAGTTTGGATTAGACTCCAAGAAGCATGCCTCTACTCCTATGAGTTCATGTACGAAGCTCAATGTTGATTCTTTTGGGGTAGAAGTGAGTCCAACCTTGTGTAGGAGTATCATTGGGAGTTTACTCTATCTCACGGCAAGTACACCGGATAGTGCTTTTAGCGTGGGTGTTTGTGCTCGATATCAGGCTGCTCTGAAAGAATCTCACTTGACTGTGGTGAAGCGAATCATAAGATATGTCAATGGAACTCCAGATTATGGCTTGTGGAACTCAAAGGACTTTAATGCTTGTCTTACTGGTTATTTGGATGCTGATTGGGCTGGAAGTGTGGATATCGAAAGAGTACTTCAGGTGGCTACTTCTATCTTGGAAACAATCTTGTCTCTTAGATGAGCAAGAAACAAAATTCTGTGTCTCTCTCTACAACAGAAGTTGAGTATATAGCTGTTGGAAGTTGCTGTACACAACTACTTTGGATGAAGAAGCTACTTCATGACTATGGGATTCTGCAAGATACAATGTGTGTCTTCTATGATAACACTAGTGCTATAAATCTCTCTAAGAATCCAGTTCAGCATTCCAAGTAAAAACACATAGAGATACGTTACCACTTCATCTGGGATTTGGTGGAAGATAAAGTTGTATGTCTTGAATTCATTCATACGGACAACCAAAAGGCGGACATCTTCACCAAGCCTCTCGATGGTCCACGGTCTGAATCACTCCGTAAGACCATCGGTGTTGGTACAATTCCTTGAATCTCATGTGTGATGTGTGCTTTATTTCTTTGTCTTGAGTTGATTACTCTAGTTTAGAGCACACACTACTTTGTTGGCTGTTTGTATAGCATGTTCTACTTGTTTGCTTTTGCTTTAAATGTTTTTACATTGTTGTCCTTTGAACAATATTTTCTTGCTTTTGTGTCAAAAATCAAAAAACACATAAAAAGTAGAAAATCCAAAAAGGTTTGATCAACATTTTTGTGTTGTCTCAAGCATATTTTGCATTGTACCTTTGTACTTATGACTTTGTACATTTTCGAGCGTAGCTTGTTCTTTATGCACTTATATCATTGTGGGAGAAATCTTGACATCTATATGATTGTTGTAAATAGATCTTCAAACTTGCCATGAATGATTAGTCAATGGTTTTGTTGATCTTGAGACATGCATAGACTTGTACCTTTATATCTTCCCACTCTTTTATTTTATTGTTTTTGCTTAAGAGCTCAACAAATGTAAACTCCAAATGAAAAGAGATAATGAGCTGCAAAAGCCTATCACACATACTAGTATTTGACCTAGAAAAAGGGAAAGCGACGTAAAATGAAATGTATGATGCCCAAAAAGCCAAAGGCATGCTCATCAATTGAAATATCAAAAATTTCAGGCATCGATCTCACAATAAGATGTAATGATTCAAAAAGATCAAATGATATGATGTATATGGAACCAAATGAAAAACTTCAAAATTTTGTTATCAAGCTATGTCGGAGGTCATATATTCATATTTCTAGGGGTGTTCACCAAACCACACAAACCGTAAAAACTGCACCAAAACCACCCGCAAAATAGCATAATCACACCGCATCGCATCGCACCGCACCACACCTCATGGTGTAGTGCGGTTTGTGGTTTTATAATAAGAAAACCACACAAACCGCACCGCACTGCACCCTCTCTATATATTAATATATTTAATTATTTATAATAATAAATATATTATTAGTAATTTAATAGCCCTAGTTTTCAAAAAAAAAAAGTTTGATAATCCTAGCAAGTGTTGATTAAGAAAGCCAACCCAAAATAAAGAAAAACTAGCTCAATATTTTAAAACTTAGACCAAAATAAAGGGAAAAATTAGTTTTGGGTTGGGTAGAAAAAGCCCAAAATTTGAAATATATACTAATTTCAAATAATTCAAACCGCATCTTATACACTACACCGCATATGTGACTGCAAAAATGAGGTGTGGTGCAGTTATGGTTTTGGCTAAACTTTAAACCGCACCGCACCGCACATGTGACTGCAAAAATAAGGTGCGGTGCAGTTATGGTTTTAGCTAAACCACACCATAAAGTGTGGTGCTAAAAATAACCCAAAACCACACCGCATCGCACCACGAACACCACTACATATTTCTATAACTGAGATGGGTCACTTTATCTAGTGCTAATTGTGTATGGCTTGGTTGAATTGATCATTGAAACTTCTCGTTAGACTAAGGTCTATCTTATTGTTGATATCCACACACATCACACATGTCTATGTTCAATGAATGCCATATTCATTTGTGTGATTGTATTTGATTAAATGTGTTTTCACAGGCTCAATCTTTATTGATCAAACACAAAAAGATTTTTTAGTGTTTTATTTTTTTTGGAAAATATTTTGGTTTTTGCAAAAATTGTCAAAATCTTCAAAAATAGTGTTGCCTTGTTCTGGCGACTCAGTCGCAGGTTGGACTAGCCGCATACCGCAATCGCAAGCCCACACAGAGATTTTTAGCGACTCATTAACGGGTTAATGTCCCAGTCGCAAAAAATACTTAGAATATTTTTCAAAATTTGAGTTTTTAATGTTTCTCGCGGCTCAGTCCGGTGACTTGTTCGCGGGTGGAAGGTCTAGTCGCTAGGGGTACACAGAAATTTTCGCGGCTTACCTCGCGACTTTCTCATGAGTAGAACTTCCAGTCACGAAAAACACTTAGAAAAATTTTCAAAAATTTTGGTTTCAAAGAGTCTCACGACTTACCCTGGTAACTTGCTCGCAACTTAAATTAGTCACAAAAATCGAGTGTTTTGCGCAATTTGGTCAGTTTTTTTAAAACGTTTGGGTTTTCCCTCAAACTTTTGTGACTATTCATTGTCTTCCCCGATTGAACCTCTCTCAAACCCACTGTGTTACTCACAAAAATCCCCATTGTTGCTCATCATTTCTACTTCAATCTTCAAGAAAAAGGTATGGGTTTTCTTATTTTTTCTAAGTATTTCATGTTCTTTGCCTTGGACTTCTTGATTTGTGAGTTGTTATTGAGATTTGAGATTTATTGATGGTTGAATATGGGTATTTGATGTGTTGCTGAGATTGTTGTGTGGGTTATGTTGATATGCATTATTTCACTCTGTCTTTGGCTACACAATGTGTTATTTGTAGTACACACTCATTCTATGACATAATTGTGATCCTAATCTAATGATTTTAGGGTTTTTCCACAATATTCCTTTTTTTTTTGGGACTAACTCTATGCTAATAGAGTTTGTTGTCTTGTGTGGTCTTTGTTGCTCCCTGATGTAACATGATGCAGCTTAAAAATGTCTCCATTCAAGAGTGCAGCTATGAAAGGAGGTAGCAACAAGGGAAAAGAGTCAGTGATTGAGTTGATGCCCCCTCTCCTAGGCCAAAAAGGACCTGATCACCGTCAAGAGTATATGATCCCCACAAATTTAGATCCTATGCTGCATTTCAGACCCATGAAAATTATTTTAGAGAAGCCACACCACTAGTTGAAAGGGCCGTTGACCAATCATCTCTTCGTGAAACCAACATTCGTATATGGTTTGCCACCAAGGATTGGAACTTTCTTCTCTCTGACCTTGATGTTGCATATGTGAACATGGTGAAAGAATTTTATGCTAATGCCATTGTTGAAGGAGATGAGCTCAAATGCTAGGTTAGAGGAAAGAGTTTCTTCGTGTCTCCCATTTACTTTGGGAAACCCTTGGAAGAAACTTGGAATTCTCCCAAATTGGGAATTCAATAAGTGTTTTTTCCCTATCTCTCGAACTGAGGGTGCTTACCATAATCATGTTTCACAATCTATATCCTTTATCCAGCACTGAATATATGAATCTAGGGAGAGCCTTGTTCCTTCATGATCTGATTTCGGATGAAGAGATCAACATTTGTGCTCATATCTTCCATCTTTTGCGCAAAACGATTCTACGAACTAATTCAAGGGCATGCATTCCTTTTTGCTACCTCATTTCATGGATTTTGAAGCTCAAAGGCGTTCATCCATCTGACAATGAATCTCCTTACCTAAAGCCAAGTCCAATCAACATCCGTACACTCAATGCTAGCATTGGTCATAGTCGGAAGGGAATCAAGATAGAAACTTCAGCATCTCCTACTGGTTCACACTCTACCCCATCCTCCTATGATGAGAAATTGGATAACGTTATGGCATCCATCCACGACATAAGCACCAAGATGTCCAGACTTGCTACTCTCTTAGACCATTACCACATCCATTATGATACAAACTTCACTTCTCTCCAAACCCAATTGGACCAAATCCAAAGGAAGCTAGAAGAAAATGAGGACTAGCTATTCCATGACAAAAATGGGGAGATGATGATGATAGGGGGATACTGATGTTGAGCAGGAGTTGCCTATGTTTAATGCTTTGTTTATTTGTTATCATATGACTATGTTTAATGCTTTGTTTATTTGCTATCATATGACTTTGTTTAATGCTTTGTTTATTTGTTATCATATGACTTAGTTTATATTTAGTTTCTATGTACTTTGGGTTTTGTACCTTTGCTTTGTAGCGTAGTACTTGTTGATTAATGTTTTGAATTTTCTTTAAGTACATCACTCTTGTGCCCTTTGTTGGATTTTTATCCTTGATGCATTTACCTAGTATTTATGTATCGGTTGAGTGTTGGACATGCAAATGATTCTTTGCATTGAGCTTATTAGCTTGCATGTTCGGATGTTCATTCCTTGTGTGAATGAACATTGTGGTCACTATTTATAGTGATTGATTGTTTTTGGTCAAGTCATGGTTTATTCCTTAATTCCGTTTTTGCTTGACCGCATTGTGTTTGCTCTATATGCATTATAAGTTTTCTGCATACAATGATCATATTGTGTTGTTGTGTTTTCAAGAGATACTTATTCTTATGGTTTAAGAGCTTCACAGATTCTAGAGTTAGGTGTGAGAGAGTTTTGTTCAATTGTTCCCAACTCACATGTTAAGTCTAGAGTTTGTTTTAGGGTTTTGTCATGAAATAAGCAAAGGGGGAGATTGTAAGGTTGAATTTAACCAACCATTTTGTTGGCTTTATTCTTTGCTTGTACTTCAGCACTTAGAAACCCTGTATTTAGGTGGGAATCATGTAAGGATAGTGTGTGAGAGAGTGTAAAGAAATGCTCAAAAATGTGCACTAAAGCAAGGACTCGTGATTGGATCTCGTGGGTGGCTCGCGACTAGCAAGCCGCTAGATGATGCATACGAGTGAAGCATGTGGAGAAGCTAAATCGTTATGCCAGCTGTAGCACTATAGGACAAAAAGTCTAGACTGGCCATTCAGTTAGCTCACGACTTGTACTCGCGACTCAGTCAAGTCGCGAGGCCAAGTCGCTAGTCTATTCTGTTTGGGAAAAACTGACTCTTCGCATTCCTTTCTCACTCCAGTATACTTGTACCCACGAAATATAGAGAGCTTCTTGAAAGAATTTTGAGAAAGAAACCATAGAGAAAAACAAGATTGACTCATCCACAATCTTTATATAGTGACTCTTCAAATTCCTCAACTCTCACCCTTTCCATTGTTACATCCTTGAGAGGTACATTAGCCAAAACCTTTTCTCACCATATCCATATCTGTAAGAATGCTATTGGGTGCTTGGGAAATAGTTAGAAAAGGACCAATTGATATTGGTTGATGCTATGGGCTATAGCAAAATCCAGTAATCTAAAGAAGACAAAGGTTTGGCGTAACCTCGTTGGAGCAAAAAGCTTGGAGGGGTTAGGTACACTGCGTAGATTAGGCTTGGAGGGTCTTTTGCTATTCATGTATCCCAACTTCATTCTTTAGTGGATTATTGACCGCTTGGAGGGCGGCGGAGAGGTTTTATGCTGAAGGCTTTGATTTCCTCTTTGATAACATATCGTTGTGTTATCCTTGTGTTTGCATCTCTTGTAAGGTTGAATTTTATCAACCATCTTGTTGAGTTTATTCTATGCCAAATTTGCTTGTATTTTAGCAATTAGTAACCCTGTATTTAGGTGGCAATCATGTAAGGGTAGTGTGTGAGAGAGTGTGAAGAAATGCTCAAGATTGTGCAAAGAAGCAGGGACTTGTGACTAGATCTCGCGGGTGGCTCATGGCTTACAAGCCGCTAGAAGGTTGAACACGTGCCAAGCATGCCAGAAGTTGAAGAGTTGCGCCAGCTGTTGCATTACAAGATAAAAGTCCCAGGCTAGCTAGGCCGTTAGCTCGCAGCTTGAACTCGCGACTTAACCCAGTCACGAGGTCAAGTCGCCAGAACACCCTGTTTGGAAAAAACTGACTTTTCGCATTCCTTCTCACCCTACTATATATACCCCTATACCCACGATATTGAGAGAGCTTCCAAAGAGAATTTTGAGAGAGAAACCCTAGAGAAAAACAAGATTGATTCATCCATAATCTTCATATAGAGACTCTTCAAATTCCTCTAATCTTTTCCTCTCCATTGTCAAATCCTTGAGAGGTACATTATCGAAACCTTTTCTCACCATACCCATATCTGTGAGAAGGCCATTTGGTGTTTGGGAAGCAGTTAAGAAAGGACCAATTTCATATTGGTTAATGCTATGGTCAAGTAGCGGAATTCGTTAAGCTAAAGAAGAAATAGGTTCGGCGTAACCTTGTTGGAGTAGGAGCTTGGAGGGCTTAGGTACATTGGGTAGATTAGGCTTGAAGGATCTTCTACTGTTCATATATCCCAACTACATTCTTTAGTGAATTGTTTACCACTTGGAGCGCGGCAGAGAGGTTTTACGTCGAGGACTTCAGTTTCCTCTTCGATAACACATCGAGTGTTGTCCTTGTGTTTGCATCTCTCTCCCCTTAATCTTTTCCATTTAATTTCTACTGTGGATGTGATTTTATTTGGTTTAGATTGTTTATTAATTATGTATTAAGTTTATGTTCATTTTTCACACATTAATTGTTTGATATTAAGCTTGAATTGATAATTTGTAAATTGAGGGTCTAAACGTTCAAGGTGTTTTGTACACTTACTGAACTTTCAATTGGTATCAGAGCAGGTACACTTGTTGTGGTTTAAAGACCTAAGTGTGATCCTTGACCCCTTGTGTTTATTTGCCATGGATAGTGCTCTGTATGCCTCTTTGTATGATTTGGTTGGTGATGACTGTAACATGCCATGTGTTTGTGAAAATGCCTTTATGAGTGATAATTCTCTTGATTGTGATGTCATGTTACATGAATCTTTGGATGTTGTTGATATTCCAAACGTTAAACTCTTGAAGAAAAAGGCTAAGAAGTTTAATAAGGATTTGAACAAGTTATTTTGTGAAAATGATGATTTGATTGCTAAGCTTAATGAATCCAACAAATTGGTTGAAAAATATAAGAAACTTGCTGAAAAATCTATTGAAAAGTTGAAAGAGTTTGAATGTTTGAATATAGACTTGGATGCTAGACTTGTTTTGTCTAACAAACTTGTTGATGAGTTAAAATGTGAAAATGAATCTCTTAAGATGCATGCCGAATGTTTGATTGTTGAAACTACTGTTAAAAATGATGAAAATATTTGTTGCAATTATGTTGTGGTACCCGATTTTGTGCCTATTGTGTGTTCTACCTCAAAGGACAAATCGGTGTACATTCCTCCACATAAAAGAAATCAAAAGGTGGAGAGAAAGGATGTTAAGTCAAAGCCTCCATTTAGGTCTCAACCTAAGGTTTTGGATAGATCTAAATTTGTTCCAACTTGCCACCATTGTGGTATGATTGGTCATATAAGACCTCAATGTCATAAGTTGAAGAGGGAATAAAACCATGTTGCTAGATCCCTTCCCAAAAAGTCTAGTGGACCTAAACACATTGTTTGTCACCATTGTGGTGTTTTTGGTCATCTAAGACCTCATTGCTCTAAGTTTCATGCTTTTAAAAGAATTAAAAGAAAAGAGAAACTTGAGTTTCTTGGAAGTTGTGCTAAAAAGGGTAAACCAATTTTGAGTGAAAATAGCATTTTGTTAAAAAAAATGTTTAATACTCTTAACTCCTTGACTATATGCATCTCCGGTTCTCATTCTTCCAACCCTAGTCTCACTTCTCTTGAGACACTCATTCCAAACAATCGTTCCGTTTGGATGAAGAAGGGTTCCTGTGGTTGAACTTTTGCTCTTTTGGTCCTTGATTTAATTCTTTCGATCTTTGTAGAACCCTTCATGCATTAGATGCTTCATTGTCATGCGTTTGTGCATCATGCATCTCTTTATATGCATTGTTTTGATTGTTTTTGCATTTGATCTTTTTTTTTTTTTTTGTTTTGTTTTGTGTGAGTAAAAATATAAAACCACATAAAAAGTAAAAAATTCAAAAAGTTTGATCGTATATACTTGAGCACATATCACATGTGAGTTTGGCCTTGTACCTTTGTACAAATGGCTTTGTGCGTTTACAAGCTTAGCTTGTTCTTTTTGCACTTATATCTTTGTGGGAAAAATCTTGACATCTTTGTGTGATTGTTGTAAATCAATTTTCAAGCTTGTCATGAATGATTAGTCAATAGTCATGTTGGTTTTGATACATGCGTAGACTTGTGCCTATATCTCTTGCCATTCTTTTACTTTTATTGTTTAAAGAGCTCAATAAATGTAGATCTCAAAATGAAAAGAGATAATGACCTACAAAAGCCGTTGCACATACTAGTATTTGACTAGGAAAAAGGGAAAGCGACTTGTATTGAAAATGTATGATGCCTAAAAGCCGAAAGCTTGTTCATCAAATTGAAATATAAAAAATTTCAGGTATCAATCTCAAAATGAGATGTATTGATTCAAAATGATCAAATGTTATGAATTGTAAAGAAGCCAAATGAAAAGCTTCATCATATGTAATCATGTTTTTATGGGAAGTCATATATGTTCATTTCTATAATTAAGATAGACCACTTGACTTAGTACTAGTTGTGTATGACTTGATTGAATTGATCATTGAAGTTTCACTCTTGACTAAGGACTATTTCACATTTGATACACACACACAACACACATGCCTAATGTTCAATGAATGCCTTATTCATTTATTTGATTGTACTTGTTTAAATGTGATGTGTTTGTACTCAACTATATATCGATCAATCCAAAAGATTTTTGATCATTTTATATGTTTATGGAATTGATTTTTATCACTCTTTATGTTCATGTTTAGTACTTACTTTGTTTTTCATTGCTTAAACATGTTCTGTGTTGAAAAACAGGTGTCAGAGTTTTTTGCGACTCAGTTGGCGACTCGCCAGTCGCGAAAAGCCAATCGCGAGTTCATCCGGAAACTTTGGCGACTAACTCACGACTCGCGAAAATTTTCGCGATTGAACCTGGCGACTCACCCAGTCGCGAAACACCCAGAATCAGCTTTTTAAAGAGCTTTTTCATGGGAAACTTGTTTTAAACCACTCCTATCCTCTTTTAAACCCCTCTTTCAATATTTTTACATTAAAAAAAAAAAAAAAAAAAAAAAAAAAAAAACCCAATCAATTTGAATGGTTTTTTCCTTCCAGTAACATCTCTAAGGTAATTATAAACTCTTTTCATTAATTTTGATCCTTAGATTATGTTTTGGAGAATTTTGTGCTCTTGGTTGGAATTTTCATCATAGGGGTTGGGAAAAATTAATTTTTGTCATATGTTTTCATGGGATTGGTTTTTTTTGTTGATTTGCATTGGTTGTTGGCCCCTTGTGGCAAAAAGAAGATGTATTAATGGTGGATTTCATGGTGTTCATGCATTGTTTCACATTGTTGTTTATAGTGTGCATGCTAGGTGTTTGATAAAATGCCTCTTAGGCATTTTCTTGCTTGTTTGGACTCCAATAAATACCAAACTTTGGGGTTTCTTATGTTTCTTCGTTAGGAACATGTTTGGTTCATTGGTTGTGTATTTAACATACCTTGCCCCACATGTGCATTTTTCATGCATTGGTCTTGCATTACACATAGCCACCTCTTGCACACACCTTTGCTATCCTTGTCTTGCATTGGTTTATACCTTATTTCTTCATCCTCGCATGTCATGTTTACCTTATGCTTTGTAGCGCTTTGTTTTGTCTTAGGATTGAGCTTCATTTTCTCATTCATCTCGCACCCCTCATGCATCATTATCATTGTTCATACCTTCATCTCTTGCCCCTCTTTTCTCCTTGACCCTTTGTCTATTCCTGACAAAAAGGGGGAGAGTATACTCTAGAGAGTATACCGGAGTGTTTTTGTCATTTCTATATGACTCTTGTGCACATCTTTAGGGGGAGAAATTCTATTTCTCATGCACGTTTGTAGGGGGAGAGATATTCCATAGGGGAGATGCATATACTAAGGGGGAGAAGACATTAAGTTAATAAGAAAACTAAAGTTTTGTTTGTTTCTCTTTATGTTTGTTTTCTTGTATTGCATCATGTTTGTGTTTTGGACATGCATATATCCCTATGCTATTGTACTTCATTGAATGCATGTTCGGATGATCATTTGCTTTGCTATGTGATCATTATAGTCATTTCTTTATGACTGTTTTGGTGTATGATCAAGTTGCTCACATGTTTCACATCATGTTTACTTGAACGCAATTTATTTGTTACATTATACTTGTCCTTTTATTACTTGCTTTACCTTGAGGGTCTAATGTATTTTGTGCAAGTGTTTAAAGTTACAAGTTTATATGTTCTAAGTGTATCACAACTTCTCATCATTTTGAAGGGGAGAAACTTTAAGCACTTTTAGTTCATATTGTTTAAGTTTATATTCAATATTTTGTGGTTTGTGCCCATGTTGCTTTTGTAAGCTTTTAGGGTTTGTTTACATGATTTTGTAGGCTTTTATGCTTTGTACCATGCTTATGCAGCCTTTATGTTCTGTTGCCAATACTTCTAACTAAATGTTATGCATTTTCTTTTAGTATTCTCACTTTTGTGCCCTAGTAGGATTTTGTGCCTAGATGCATATACTTTAAGTATTGTGCATTGGTTGAGTGTTAGACATGCAAGTGATTTGCATTGAGCTTAGTAACTTGTACGTCCGGATGTTCATTCCAAGTGTGACTGAGTATTGTGGTCACTATTTTATAGTGATTGCCTGCTTGGTCAAGCCATGGTTTATTTCTCATTCCATTTTGCTTGATCGCATTGTGCTTGATCACATTATGCTTGCCTCATATGCCTTACAAGTTTACTGCATACAATGATCAAATTGTGTTGTTGTGTTTCAGGAGTTACTTGTTCATATGATTCAAGAGCTTATTAGATTCTAGAGTTAGGTGTGAGTGAGTTTTGTTCAACTGTTCCCAACTCACATATTAAGTCTAAAGTTTGTTTTAGGGTTTTATTATGGAATAGCCAAAGGGGGAGATTATAAGGTTGAATTTTATCAAACATCTTGTTGGCTTTATTCTGTGCTAAATTTGCTTGAATTTTTAGCAATTAGTAACCCTGTATTTAGGTAGGAATCATGTAAGGGTAGTGTGTGAGAGAGTGTGAAGCAATGCTCAAGATTGTGCAAAGAAGTAGGGACTCGCGACTGGATCTTGCGGGTGGCTTGCGACTTGCAAGCCGCCAGAAGGTTACACATGTGCCAAGCATGCCAGATGTTGAAGAGTCATACCAGCTATTACACTACAGGACAAAAGTCCCAGGCTGGCCAGGTCGTTAGCTCGTGGCTTGAACTCGTGACTCAACCCAATTGCAAGGTCAAGTCGCTAGAACACCCTGTTTGGAAAAAACTGACTTTTCACATTCCTTCTCACCCTATTATATATATACCCGTATATCCACAATATTGAGAGAGCTTCCAGAGAGAATTTTGAGAGAGAAACCCTAGAGAAAAATAAGATTGATTCATCCACAATCTTCACATAGAGACTCTTCAAATTCCTCTACTCTCTTCCTCTCCATTGTCAAATCCTTGAAAGGTACATTGCCAAAACCTTTTCTCACCATACTCATATTTGTGAGAAGGCCATTTGGTGTTTGAGAAGTAATTAAGAAGGGACCAATTTCATATTGGTTGATGCTATGGTCAAGTAGTGGAATCCGGTAAGCTAAAGAAGAAATAGGTTCGGCGTAACCTCGTTGGAGTAGGAGCTTGGAGGGCTTAGGTACATTGGGTAGATTAGGTTTGGAGGGTCTTCTGCTGTTCATGTATCCCAACTACATTCGTTAGTGGATTGTTTACCGCTTGGAGGGTGGCGGAGAGGTTTTACACCAAGTGAAAGTTCAAAAACGTGTACAAAAACACCTTTGAACGTTTAGACCCCCAAATTACAACTTAATCAATTCAAGCAATATGTCAAACAACTAGTGTGCAGAAACTTAACATATGCTATCACGTGAAATTGATTAAATACTATCTAAGCCATAACAGATTAAAATCCACAGCAGATAAATAAAAGGCAAAGATAGAGAGGAAGGAAGATGCAAACACAAAGACAACACGCGATGTGTTATCGAAGAGGAAACCGAAGCCCTCGGCGTAAAACCTCTCCGCCGCCCTCCAAGCGGTAATCAATCCACTAGAAAATACAGTTGTGATACAAGGACAGCAATAGACCCTCCAAGCCTAATCTACCCAGTGCACCTAAGCCCTCCAAGCTTCTTACTCCAACGAGGTTGCGCCGAACCTTTTTCTTTTCTAGCTTCCCGGATTCCGCTACTAGACCGTAGCATCAACCAATGAAGATCGGTTCCTTCCTAATTGCTTCCCAGAAATCCAAACAGCAGTCTCACAATGATGATGATGGTGAGAACCTGGTTTGGTATAATGCCTCTCAAGGATTTGACAATGGAGAGGAAGAGAGTTGAGGAATTTGAAGAGTCTCTAAGGTATAGATTGTGTGTGAATCAATCTTGTTTTTCTTTAGGGTTTCTCTCTCAAAATTCTCTCTGGAAGCTCTCATTCAATCGTGGGAAATAGGGGTATTTATACTGGAGTGGAGAGGAATGTGAAACGTCAGGTTTTTACAAAACAGGGGTGTTTCGCGGCTTGACCTCGCGGCTTGACTAAGTCGCGAGATCCAGTCACGAGATAACCGTATGGCCAGTTGTCCTGTTTTGTCCTGTAGTGCTCCAGCTAGCATGACTGTTCATCTTCCAGCATGCTTGGCACGTGTGCTGCTTCTGGTGGCTTGCAGCCGCGAGTCACCCGCGAGTCCCAGCCGCGAGTCTCTGTTTTCTTGCACACTCTTGAGCAAACTTCACTCTATCTCACTCACTACCCTTACATCAAACCCACCTAAATACAGGGTTACTAAATGCTGAATTACAAGCAAATTTGGCACAGAATAAAGCCAATTAGATGGTTGAATAAATTCAACCTTACAATCTCCCCCTTTGGCTATTCCGTGACAAAACCCTAAAACAGACTCTAGACTTAACATGTGAGTTGGGAACAGTTGAACAAAACTCACTCACACCTAACTCTAGAAGCTGTGAAGCACTTGAATCATATGAACATAATAATCCTGAAACACAACAATACACCATGATCATTGTAAGTAGAAAATTATATAATGCATATGAAACAAGCAATATGTGATCAAGCAAAGATGGAGTTATGAAACAAACCATGGCTTGATCAACCAAGTGAACACCACAAAGTAGTGATCACAGTGCTCATTCACACTTGGAATGAACAAAAGGACATACAAGTTAACAAGCACAAGGCAAGACACTTGTATGCTCAACACTCAACCAATGCATATCACACAAGGCATATGCATCTAGGAACAATCCTACAAGGGCACAAGAGTGACAGTACATAAACCAAAATGCATACCATTTAAATTAAAGTACTGATTTCAACATAGCATAAAGGCTGCATTAAGCAAGGTACATACCATAAAGCCTACAAACTATGCATAAAAACATAAACCCTAAAAGCTTACACAAGCACATGGGTACAAAACACAAAACATCCTGAATAACATCATCAAAATATATTAAACTTTAAACCAAGAGTATAAGATAAGAGTTAGAAACAATACACCAAAAACATAGTGTATCAAACCATAAAAACATTAAATAGTACCCAACAAGCATAAACCTAAAACCATAAGTTTTGAGGATAAGACTAAAAACAAAAGTATGACAAAAGTATCACTATGCACACTTCCCTTTGAACTTTTCTCCCCTTTACTGAATGCTCTCCCCCTTTTTGTCACGAATAGCTAAAGGCTCTCGTCCAACTTTCGTTGAATATCATCTAGCTGATTCTCCATAGTCTCGAGACGCATTTGAACATGATTGTTTGTGGAGTAGAGAAGTGCCACAAGCTCATCAACGCGTTTCTGAATATGCTCAAGTACACTGTCGACTCTATCAGTATGAGGAGCAGTCGGTGCTTGCGGAATATTAGCCGGTGAAGCTTCAGGAACAGCACGTGATGTAGATGTGGTATGTGCAGGTGTCTCTGAGTCAGGGACAGATGGAGTAATCGGAGAGATGTGAGCACTCCTTGGTGATTTAGAGGAGTGACTTCT
Organism: Quercus lobata; assembly: GCF_001633185.2. Lineage (NCBI taxonomy): Eukaryota > Viridiplantae > Streptophyta > Magnoliopsida > Fagales > Fagaceae > Quercus > Quercus lobata. The sequence goes on from NC_044907.1 coordinate 51,060,050, forward strand.
GCTAGCTTGAAGAGTGATCAAGGAAATGGGACGTTGACGAGTCAACATTTTTCCATCTGCAGGAGGAATAATGCCTTCACAAAGAATGAGCTTCATGATGAGACTGCAAAATGGAATAACTCCTCGAGCTGCAGATCGACATGCGGTCTTCCTCAAGATGTAGTAGATGTGAGCACATATGTCAATGGGAGCTCCTGTAATAAGGTCACAAAGAAATAGAGCTCTCCCAAGATTGATGAATGTAGTGTTGGACAATGGGTAGAGATTTGTGAACATGATCAACTTCAGTGTGGTCAGCTCGGGTGCAAACTTTGCGGTGCTGATGGAGGTTTCTGCATTGGATACTTCATGATCGTATCCTAGGATTTGTAAAATTTCTCCAACTTCTGGATTTCGTTCATCGTAAGGAGTTATATTCACATTCTGAGGTCTGGTGATGCTGAGAAGATCTGCGATGGAGTTTGGGGTAACACTAAACTCTGTTCCTCTCACCCAGAAAATGAGTTCAGGTCCAAGATCAGTTGCATTGGAGAGGCATTCTTTGACCAGCTCATCCATTGGATCATCAAAGTTCCCGAACAAGTTTGCCCAATCTCGTTTCTCAAAGATTCGAGGGATGAAAGTGGTCCCTAAGGTATTAAACTCTACCACCCGTTCCACTATAGTGGTCGACTTGTCAAACACGTTTGAGTAGACGTGTGAGTTAAGAGGAAGTCTGAACCTATCCTCATTGGGGTCTTGAGAAGCCTGAGATGATAGACGAGTCCTTTTGGCAACAGGTGTTGCTGGTTCGTCAGCAACAATGTCTTTACCCATGGAAGATCGACGAGACATCTGCAAGAGAACAGGCCCACAGCAAAGAACCAAACAACAATACCACACACGATAAATGTCAACAAGATTCAGTATAAACAAAATGTCAACATTTAAACACAAATTGGAGATATTGCAGTCCCAACCAAACTACCAACAATACATAGGAGCACAAAATGATAGGTGCAGCAATATAGTGATAGTGCACAAAGACATAGATGGACAAAAACAACTAACAACTGTCACTGAGACAGGTTATCAAGATCATGATATGCAAACAGATACAGCATTCGAACATTTAGAGCAGATAACATAAAACACTCCACCAGAGATATGAGCAAGGAAAAATATTTCAACATGAAGAACCCAATCATCCATACTAGAGTACAAGGTTGAGATACAAACACCCAAAAAAAAATTCAGTAACCAATATCATTATCAGAAACAATGCTTAAGCAAGTGAAATGAGTAAGTCAAATAGACACCAAACCCATTTAACAAAAGATTTTCAGACTCAATAATAGGCAAATATCAGAACAATGAAAATCACATTTTGACCGTTCAACATGAAAACAGATGAGAATAATATCAAACAAGACCCGCCAAACCCATTTCATAAGAGAGAAGTATTTCGTACACAATATCAACCCAAACAGAAGCAAGAATATCCAGGAAAAGAGAAAATGAGATTGAGAAAGCAAAAACCCTTACCTTTTCTTGATGATTTGGATAAGAAATGAAGTACTAATGAGGTTTGAAAATGGATTCACAGAGTGTTTGGAAAGGAGGAAGTTTAGAGAGAAGATGAACAGTTACAAATGTTCGAGGGAAAACTGAAACAAGTTTTAAAACTGCTCCTGTTTCTGCCAAACACGCGAATTTCGCGACTGGATTAAGTCTCCACACAGTCGCCAGCTCAAGCCGCCAAAGCACTCAAGAAACAAAAATTTGAAAAATTTTCTAAGTGTTTTTCGCGACTGGAAGGTCTACCCGCGAGTGAGTCGCGAGCTGAGCCGCGAAAATCTCTGAGTGAACCTCGCGACTGGACCTTCCACTCGCGAACAAGTCGCCAAAAATGACCAGCGAAGATGCGACTGAGGCTCGCGACTTGACATACCCGCGACTGAGCCGCCAAAACAGGGCAAAACTGGATTTTTGAAATTTTCAGATTTTTCAAACAAAATACTTTCCAAAAACACCTAAAACACTCAAAAATCTTTTTGTGCTTGAATTAACAAAGATTGAGCATGTGAAAACACATTTCATCAAGTACAATCACACAAATGAATATGGCATTTATTGAACATAAACTTGTGTGTTGTGTGTGGATATCAACAATGAGATAGTCCTTAGTCTAATGTGAAGCTTCAATGATCAATTCAACCAAGACATACACAATTAGCACTAGATCATGTGACCCATCTCAATTATAGAAATATGTATATATGACCTCCCACAAAACTTGATAACATAATTTGGAGCTTTACATTTGACTCCACTTTCAATCATAACAATTGATCTTTTTGATCTTTTGAGTCAATCACCTCTCATTGTGAGAGTGATATATGATATTTCACTTTAATGAATAAGCCTTTGGCTTTTTGAATAAACATTCACTTCAATATAAGGTCGCTTACCCTTTTTCCTAGTCAAATACTAGAAAGTGCGACAGGCTTTTGCAGCTCAATATCTCTTTTCATTTGGAGATTTACATTTGGTGAGCTCTTTTTGGCAAAACAAAAATAAAGAGTGGGAAGATATATAGACACAAGTCTATGCAAGTCTCAAGATCAACAAAACCATTCACTAATCATTCATGACAAGTTTGAAGATCTATTTACAACAATCACAAAGATTTCAAGATTTCTCCCACATAGATATAAGTGCAAAGAAACAAGCAATGCTCGAAAATGCACAAAGCCATTAGCACAAAGGTACAAGGCAAAACAAGTTTTGAGACAAAAGCTCAACAAAGTCAATCAAGCTTTTTGATTTTCTAATTTTTTATGTGATTTTTGGATTTTTGACACAAGAAACAAAAAGATTGATAAGACAAAATTAAAGATATGTACAAGTAGACAAACAAACAACCAACAGCAAAAGTAGCAAGCAAAACAAACAAACATAGTCACAAAGCATAGAAAGTATTAATGCATGGACATGTTGTAATGCTTATGCATGAGTACCCTTTTCCACCCACACGTCACTTGCGTTTGGGGTGATTTCCTTATAGGATTGGGTACGGGAGTTAGGGCTTTCAAACCTTCGTGAGAAGCTTTCCAAGCAGTTGGTGAATGCACCAATCATCTTCATCACGTTCATCATTTCGAGATCACCATTCTGATCTCTAGATTGATCTCCAGCCCAAGTTCTTCTATCATTTCTAGGTCCTCCTGACCTTTGAGGAGTTGCACTATTCTTTGTTCTCAGCTTTTAGCAATTTGGTCGAGTATGCCCTTGAAGTCCGCAATAGTGGCACACATAAGTTCCTCTAGGACCTCTTTGTGGTCGAGGACGTGACTTGGCACGAGATTCAGACCTGCCTACAAACTGATTGCGAGGATTTAACATCCGTTGGTTCACCAAATTCTTCTTCTCCTCCACCTCGAGCTTCTCACCAGTAAGGTTAGTTACAACTGGATCTTTGGCCTTTACAAACTTCACTTCTTTAGTGACATTTCCAGACGAACTACCTCCTCCGGTATATCCCAATCCGGATTTGTCTGAAAAGCTCTTTTGAGATGAGATAACATCATCTAGCTTCTTGGTGGTAACCCTCTCTACTTTAGCATTTGCTTGTACAACCTCACTCTCAAGAAATCTTACTTTTGTATAAGCTTCGGACAACTCTCCATTCAGAGTTTCTATCTCACATTTGGCCTCCCTATATCGGATTAGGAGACTTTTGTAGTCCTCCTCAGCCTTCTTCATTTTTCTCACAGCAGCCTTGGCCACCCTTGTGTATTCCCCGGACTTCTCCAAGAGTGAGTTATAATTCTCCTGAAGATTCGCTGTGCTTCCATCTTCTTCAGCATCCGATTCTTCAACAATTCCTAGTGATTCATCATCACTATGTTCTCCAAGGTCTCGCACAAGCAGATTCAGCTCATCTGAAGACTCAACATGAGCAATAGTCATAAAAGCCGAATAGTTCCCCTCTCCATCACAGCTCTCTTCAGATTCTGAGTTAGACAAATCCGAGTCACTCAAGGTCGTGGCATACACTTTACCTTTCGATTTCAAATAATTCGGACATTCCTTCTTGAAGTGTCCATGCCCGTTACATTCGAAACAAGTGACACCTTGTGTAGGTTGGGATTCTTTTCCATCTTTCCTTTTGAATTCCCTTTTCTCCCTTCCAGAACTTTGGAATTTTCTTTTATCATCAAATTTGCCATTATTTTTGAATTTCAAAAACTTTTTGAAATTTTTGACAAGGTATGCAACATCTTTGTCAACCACATCTTCTCCCGATGAGTCTTGATCTTCCACCTTCTCATTAATGGTCTTTAGAGCAAGAGATTTAATTTTCCGTTGATTGGGCAGCGACATCTCATAAGTTTGCAGAGAACCAACCAGCTCTTGCACTTTGATGTCATCGAGGTCCTTGCTCTCTTCAATTGCTGTCACTTTAGCTCGAAAACTTTCCGACAATGATCGAAGGATCTTCCTTACAATCTTCGAGTCCTCCGTTTTCTCCCCCAAGTTGAACTTGCTGACAACCACTTCATTTAACTTCCCATAGAAAGAGTCAAAAGACTCATCCTCACTCATTTTGAGCTCCTCAAACCGAGTGGTCAGCATTTGTAACTTGGTGTCTTTCACTTTCTTCGTGCCTTCATAGGTAGTTTCCAAAATCTCCCATGCTTCTTTGCCCACGGTAATATGAGAAATCCTGTGAAATTCATCTGGAGACACACCACAGAAAATAGCATTGAGTGCTTTACTGTTAGCATTAGAAGCAGCAAGTGCTGCCTTATCCCATGTGGATTTGGCTGCCTCTGGTTTGGTCCAACCAATCTTAACAGCATCCCAAACGGATTCATCAATAGAACATAGAAAAGCTCTCATTCGAACCTTCCAAAAAGCATAATTACTACCATCAAAATATGGAGGTGCATTTAGGGATTGAGACCTATCCATCTCAAAAGGGAGTCAAGGATCACACAATGGTAATGAAACCAATATCAGTGTACCCGCTCTGATACCAATTGAAAGTTCAAAAACGTGTACAAAAACACCTTTGAACGTTTAGACCCCCAAATTACAACTTAATCAATTCAAGCAATATGTCAAACAACTAGTGTGCGGAAACTTAACATATGCTATCATGTGAAATTGATTAAATACTATCTAAGCCATAACAGATTAAAATCCACAGCAGATAAATAAAAGGCAAAGATAGAGAGGAAGGAAGATGCAAACACAAAGACAACACGCGATGTGTTATTGAAGAGGAAACCGAAACTCTCGGCGTAAAACCTCTCCGCCGCCCTCCAAGCGGTAATCAATCCACTAGAAAATACAGTTGGGATACAAGGACAGCAATAGACCCTCCAAGCCTAATCTACCCAGTGCACCTAAGCCCTCCAAGCTTCTTGCTCCAACGAGGTTGCACCGAACCTTTTTCTTTTCTAGCTTCCCGGATTCCACTACTAGACCGTAGCATCAACCAATGAAGATCGGTTCCTTCCTAACTGCTTCCCAGAAATCCAAACAGCAGTCTCACAATGATGATGATGGTGAGAACCTGGTTTGGTATAATGCCTCTCAAGGATTTGACAATGGAGAGGAAGATAGTTGAGGAATTTGAAGAGTCTCTAAGGTATAGATTGTGTGTGAATCAATCTTGTTTTTCTTTAGGGTTTCTCTCTCAAAATTCTCTCTGGAAGCTCTCATTCAATCGTGGGTAATAGGGGTATTTATACTGGAGTGGAGAGGAATGTGAAACGTCAGGTTTTTACAAAACAGGGGTGTCTCGCGGCTTGACCTCGCGGCTTGACTAAGTCGCGAGATCCAGTCGCGAGATAACCGTATGGCCAGTTGTCCTGTTTTGTCCTGTAATGCTCCAGCTAGCATGACTGTTCATCTTCCAGCATGCTTGGCACGTGTGCTGCTTCTGGCGGCTTGCAGCCGCGAGTCACCCGCGAGTCCCAGCTGTGAGTCTTTGTTTTCTTGCACACTCTTGAGCAAACTTTACTCTATCTCACTCACTACCCTTACATCAAACCCACCTAAATACAGGGTTACTAAATGCTGAATTACAAGCAAATTTGGCACGGAATAAAGCCAATTAGATGGTTGAATAAATTCAACCTTACACCAAGGGTTTCGGTTTGCTCTTCGATAACACATCGAGTGTTGTTCTTGTGTTTGCATCTCTCTTCCTTTAATCTTTTCCATTTAATTTTTGCTGTGGATGTGATTTTATTTGGTTTAGATTATTTATCAATTATGTATTAAGTTTATGTTCATTTTTCGCACATTAATTGTTTGATATTAAGCTTGAATTGGTAATTTGTAAATTGGGAGTCTAAACATTCAAGGTGTTTTATACAGTTATTGAACTTTCATCTCTCTTCCCTTAATCTTTGCCATTTAATTTCTACTGTAGATGTGATTTTATTTGGTTTAGATTGTTTTATTAATTCTATGTTTAGCTTATCGCATATACATTGTTTGGTAATAAGCGTGAATTGGTAACTTGTAATTTGGGGGTCTAAACGTTTAAGGTTGTTTTACATATATTTTAAACATTTAAATTTAATTACCCAAGCTGATTAATTAGGTTCAATTGCATGTAAATCATGGAGGCACCAACAAATCACCAAAAATTACTAAATGCAGTGGAAAATAAATTTGGTACGATGATTTGTTAACTAATGGGGAAAACCTCGAATGGAAAAAACCACATCAGGTGAATTTAAGGTCACCGCTCCCAAGAATCCACTAATCAATAATCAAGCAGTTATAAGTATAGTGGATTCTAGTTAGCTCAACTAGTAAAATCTCTGATGATTGTATAAGAGATTTGGGGTTCAATCCCTGCCTATACCAAAAACTAATTGGTGTCTTGGTCTGATGATAAAGAGTTATCATTAGGAGTAGACACCAAAAGTTGAAACCCTTTCTCTCTCTCCAAAAAAAAAAGAAAAAAAAAAAACGGTTACAAGTATAAAGAATCTTACCACTATCCTGACCTATCCCAAAATACCAACCTATAGTTGAACCTTCGCTTCAATACCCAACTTAACTTGATCTTGTAGTAGCCTTCTTTTCCTTAATGCACAAATCTCCAATTTGTGACTAACTCTTTTGCATGGATCCCAATATGTGACTAACTCCATAGTAACCCTTTGATTGTTGTAGTTGATTTGCAACAGTTTCACATAGAAACACTAATAAGATCTTCAATGTTGGTGTTAGAGAATTTGCTTGGTTACAGAACCCAAAGGCGTATAAGAAACGTAGCAAAAACTTTTTTTTTTCTGTAAGAGGAGGCTAGGGTTTCAAAAAAAAAAAAAAACCTTATGAAGATTTCTTGGGTTAGGGTTTTCTTTCTCCACCTCCTTATTTAAATAGCAGCTTAATGGGCCTTTTAAATAGGCTCTCCTATTCCAATTAGGTTTACACAAACCTTGGACATTTCTAGTCCTATAAGGATTATGCAAACCCATAAACAAATAGCCTTTAGGAATCAAAATGTTGTAGGCAATATAAGAAATCTTATAAGCTCGATAGATTGAGAGGTATCGAGACAGGTATCAAGCTTTAATAAATCTCGATAGATAGACAAGTATCGAGGAGGTATTTATACCTACAAATTTAGTTTTTTTTTAGCAGTTCTTAAGTAATCTCAATACCTTCAATATAACCACTTGTAATGATCATCTTGAACCTACTTGAATTTAGCCAAATACAAGTAAAGTGCGTTTTGTCATTGGATATGCCAATTACATAAAAATATGAACCTAAAAATATTCCCCTTTGGCAATCTGTGACAAAACCACAATAGTACATTGAATGTCCTAGAATACATTCTACTCAAGATTACAAAAAAATAAGCATAGTCTAAAAGATCTAAACCTTGGAAGTTACTACAAGAAGAAGGCTCAGAATCTTGACTTGGCTTTAACTTATCTTTCCTTAAAGACACTAAACTAGAAGCATCAAGGTACTATGTGGAAAACATTGACAAGTTAAATAAATAAACTCAAGAAAACTTTTAGTCACAATGCTAGCAGAGTAAACAACAATATCTCAATCATAGCACATGAACAAAGCACAAAGAAACATATCTCAAAATATATCAATATCAAAGTGTATCAAACTAACTCTCCCTCTAAGTTAGTTACATCAAAAATTTTCTTCCCTTTAACATTCAAAAATTACTCCCCCTGAGGAATGACATTCAAATCTTAAATTTCTCCCCCTTTTTACACAATTGTCAAATGGCATAGAAAGCCAAAAAACTTGACCAGAGATAGATGGAAAACTGACATAGAGGGAATGAGGAGAACAAGGAACCATAGACCTACATGAAAAACAAGATGCTATGGACACAAAGGGAATAAAAAAAAATGCAAAACATGACAAAAAGTATGAAATGCATGCAAGAGGAGTTCGATTTATCGGGAGGTATCGAGGGATGTGTTGAGGAAGACTTCGATAGATTGACACTAGTATCGAGCAAACAAAAAGAAAAGAAATGAGGCTCGATGTATTAGGGTGGTATCGAGAAATAGCTTGATATATCGAGATGATATTGAGATGCATAAAACATGAATTTTTCAAGTAAAAGCATGTAGTGTATGCAAACATGAAAAAATCAACACCATGAACCAACCCAGATTAAAAAGAGTTTAAACATGTGAAAGAACTATGCAAAACTCAAAACTCCAAAATAAATAAATAAATAAATAAAATATTAAAGCAAAAACACAAATTTTTGTTTTTGTTTGTCTTGTTTTTTTTTTTTTTTTTTTTGGTTTTTGTTTTTGTTTGTTTTTGTTTTTGTTTTTTTGGTTTTTTTATAAAGAAAAGAATATACTCACGGTTCTGTACAATAGTATCAAGAGCAGCAACGATTATGTGCGTTGTGTGTGAAACTTTAGCAAGAGAGCATAAGTAAATCATTATATGAAATGTAATGATATAGGCAGATTAAATACATTCACACACAATTATAACTGTTTGAGGGGGACCATCACCTTCGAAGTACACCATATAACTCTCATATCTCCTAGAAACACGCTTGTAACCATATTGAAAGCATTTTGATTCTTTTTGCTTCTTATGTTCTTTGTGTATTTTTCTTTTAAACATATCATGCATGGGCATATAGGAGAGAGAAAAGAAAATACCTAATAATTTAAGTTGAACATCTTGATTTTGCTATGCAAGCGTTACAACTTATTGAGCACAACTTTTATGAATTGCACACAAATGTTTTATGATTGACGAGTTCTAGTGGTAAGATGGTTATTTATGCCTTTCTCTTGAGATTATTTAGTCTTTTCCATCAAAAAAGAGTGATTTAAGATATGAAAGATAAGAGATCAACTAAATCATAGAAATCACATAAAAGAGCCACAAAGCTCACATTACTTAGTAGTGCATGAAGATGCTCATCTAAGCTACAAGTGATACAAAGTTGAGAAACTTTGTTTCAAAGGCCATCCAAGGTACACAAACACACTATTTTTGTATTTTTCAAATTTGTATTTTTCTTTTCTTGAAAGAGATAGAAGAAATAAAAAAATTCAAAAAATAAATAAAAAAATAAATGCAAAACAATGCAATGCATGAAAGCATGATTCCAAAACAGATAAGAAATCAAGCAAGGAAGTCCTACTTTAGATAGAAAGAGTTAAAGTATAGGACAAACAAAAAGACAATCAAGTCTTAGGATCTTTCATCATCCACATAGCATGATTCTTTGTTTGTAAAGATGAAAAGGCATGTGCCCTAGTATGACTACTAAAGGACATAGAGGAATTAAAATTCCCCTGAAATTGAGTTAAAAAGTTCAAAACTTTTAATAACTCACCAAGAATAGGTACAGAGCCTTTGGACAAAAGGATGAGGCCTTTTAGAAACTCACTTCTGAGGAAAAAACTTGAAACAATTAGGGCGAGTGTGATCGGAAGCATCACAATGGTGACAAACATGAGTAGTTTTAGAACTCCTAGGCATCCTAGAAGAAGGTCTAACTTTAGAAGTTGACAAAGACCTTAGCTTAGGACAATTTGACCTAATATGACCAACAATATGACAATGATGACAGGTGGGGATAAATTTAGATTTTTTATTCAACCAAGGAGGAGTTTTAGACATAGGTTTAGAAACGTCAGCGCTAATATGACCAAAAATATTCCTTCATTATTCCTTTTAAATGGAGGAATATAAAATTCTTTTTCTTTTGAGCAACACTCAAAAAGAAGTTTGGAACTAGTTAATTTTTCAACTTCAGTTTTAGATTCAACTAGTTGCTCTTCCAAATTCTTAATTTTGTCCACCTGAGATGAAAATTGATTTTTTAAATTCTCATTCAAATTATTGGCTTCATCCAATTTTTCAATCAATTCATCTTTTTCAAGTTTGACCTTTTAAAATTTAGCTTTTAATTTTGTAGAAATTTTAAGAGATTTCATACAAAATTTATAAAACTTATAATAGGCATCTTGAATATCATCATCATCATTCAACACAAGATCGTGTAAATCGAAACAATCAAGAGTTTCCATGATAACAGGGGTCAATGGATCACACAGTAGAGATTAAAACCTAATCAAAGTGTGCCTGCTCTAATACCACTTGTTGGATTAAGATAGCTTGACCTCGTTTAATTAATTCAATTACTTAAGTTGATTAATTAAGTTTTGTTGCATGCAAATCATGGAGGCACCAACAAATTACCAAAAATATTAAATGCAGCGGAAAATAAATTTGACACAGTGATTTGTTGACAAATAGGAAAAACTGCGCAAGGTAAAAATCCACTGGGTAAATTTAAGGTCACTGCTCTCAAGAATCTACTAAGAAATAATCAAGCGTTACAAGTATAAGGAATCTTACCACTACTTTGACCTATCCCAAAATACCAACCTACAATTGAATCTTTGCTTCAATACCCAATTGAACTTGATCTTGTAGTAGCCTTCTTTCCCTTGATGCATAAATCTCCAATTTATGACTAACTCCTTTGCATGAATCTCAGTATGCAACTAACTCCGTAGCAACCCTTTGATTGTTGTAGTTTATTTGCAATAGCTTCACATAGAAACACCAATAAGATCTTCAATGTTGGTGCTAGAGAATTTGCTTGGTTACAAAACCCAAAGGCATATAAAAACACAGCAAGAACTTTTTCTTCTATAGAAGGAGGCTATGGTTTTAAAAAGAAAACCTTATGAAGCTTTCTTGGGTTAGGGTTTTCTTTTTCCACCTCTTCATTTAAATAAGAGCTTAATGTGCCTTTTAAACAGGCTCTCCTATTCCAATTAGATTTACACAAACCTTAAGCTTTCTTAGTCCTATAAGGAGAATGCAAACCCATAAACAAATAGCCTTTAGGAATCAAAATGTTGTAGGCTATATCAAAAATCCTGTAAGCTCGATAAATCGAGAGGTATCGAGCTTTAATAAATCCCAATAGGTCGACAGGTATCGGGACCTGCAGATTGAGCTTTCTTGAGCAGTTCTTGAGTAATCTTCATGTCTTCAATGTAACCACTTGTAACGATCATCTTGGACCTACTTGAATTTACCCAAGTACAAGTAAAGTACATTTTGTCATAGGTTATGCCAATTACATAAAATATGAACCTAACAAAAATTTTAATAATTTACATACCTCGTGTTCATTACCTGGCATTATAAAACCTTCTAGTTGGTCCATATAGATTTCTTCTTCCAAATCTCCATTAAAAAATGTTGTCTTTACATTCATTTAATGTACCATCAAATTATGAATAGCAGCTATAATAATCAATAATCTAATAGATGTAACTTTAGTAACAAGAGAATAAGTATCGAAAAAATCAACATCTTTAACATCTTCTTTTTGTTTAAAACCTTTAGATACAAGCCTTGCTTTGAATTTTTCAATAGTTCCACCAAGTTTTAATTTTCTTTTAAGTACCCCTTTACATCCAATTGTTTTACAACTTGGAGGTAAGTATTATTAGAGATAATTGAACCCATCTTATCATTGATGGTTTTTTTTTCTTTTTCAAAAACCTAAATTAGGAGAAGATAAAGCATCTTCTAAAGAAGTAGGGTCAACTTGTAAATTATGCACATAATATTTAGGACAAAAAAACTGTTTCAATTCTAGGTCTTTTCCTCCTCTCAAGTTCAATCTCATTTTCATTAACATCATTTGACTTAGATGTTGAAGATTCATTTTTCTCCTGTTGTTCAAAACCCCCACTATTTTTATATTTAAATGGAAATTTATTTTTATGAAAAATTGCATCTCTAGATTCAATTATTGAATTATTATCAATTTAAAAAAAAAAAATCTATAAGTTGTACTGTATAAAGAATAATCCAAAAATACATATGTCGAAGCCTTTACCCCAAGTTTTGGTCTTTTAAGGTCAGGTAATCTCACATATGCTAAGCAATCCCAAACTTTAAAATAGTCCAAATTTGATTTAAAAGCGTTTAAAAAAGTATTTATTTGAGGTACTCTATTTAAAACAAAATTTGCTGTTAAAACAGCTTCACCTCATAAATATTTAGGAGCCTCGAAACTAATAGGCATAGCATTGGTTATAATTTATGAGAGTCCTATTTTTACGTTCAACTACTCCGTTAGAAGATGGAGAATAAGGAGCAGTAATCTCATGAAGAAGACCAAGAGATTGAATATAATTATTAAGACCAAGTATATGATATTCTTTTCCTCAATCAGTTCTAAACCTTTAAATCTTTTTATCAAAAGTATTCTCAACTTCTTTTAAGAAAATTGATAGTTTTTCAAAAGCATCACTTCTGTTTTTCATAAGATAGACATATGAATATTTTAAAAAATCTATAAAAGTTATAAAATACTAATTACCTCCATGTGTCAAATGTCCTTCAAATTCACAAATATCACTATGAATAAGTTCTAATAATTTAGTATTTATTTCAACAAACTTATGAGGATTTCTAGTAATTTTAGTCATGCTAAAAATTTCACATTTTTCAAGTTCATTTCCAAGTTTAGGAATTAAACCTAAACCACTCATTTTTCATATATTTATTATTAATATGGCATAATCTACCATGTCAAACATTCACACAAGAAACAATATAAGCTGAACTTGAATTTTCATTCATCTCAACATTAAGTTTAAACATGCAATCACATGCATACCCCTTACTAGCAAACATGCCCTTTTTAGAGAGTACATACTGATCAACCTTAAAGACTTGTTTGAAACCAGCCTTATTCAATAAAAAAGCTGTAAACTAAGTTCTTTCTAATGTCAGGAACGTGAAAGACATCTTTGAGAGTAACTTCTCTAACAAAAGTAAATTTGAGAAGCACCTTTTCAATACCCACAACCACAATGGTATGAGAATCACCAAGCATAATTTTCCTTTTTTTCTTCCATGATAGTGTAGGTCTTGAACCAAGTTTTATCATAGCAAACATGTCTGGTTGCCCTAGAATCAATCCACCACCCTCCTAAGCCTTCAAGAATATTAATCTTGGTAACCATAGGCACAAGAGGCTCTTCAGTGACATTGGCTTGAGTCATTAGCCTATGTTTCGGAAAATGACAATTTCTAGTCAAATTTCCATGCTTACCACATACAAAACATGCATAATTGCTATCATTCATCTCAACATTAAGTTTAAACATGCAATCACATGCATACCCCTTACTAGCAAACATGCCCTTTTTAGAGAGTACATATTGATCAGCCTTAAAGACTTGTTTGAAACCAGCCTTATTCAATAAAAAAGCCATAAACTAAGTTCTTTCTAATGTCAGGAACGTGAAAGACATCTTTGAGAGTAACTTCTCTCACAGAAGTAAATTTGAGAAGCACCTTTTCAATACCCACAACCACAATGGTATGAGAATCACCAAGCATAATTTTCCTTTTTTCTTCCATGATAGTGTAGGTCTTGAACCAAGTTTTATCATAGCAAACATGTCTGGTTGCCCTAGAATCAATCCACCACCCTCCTAAGCCTTCAAGAATATTAATCTTGGTAACCATAGGCACAAGAGGCTCTTCAGTGACATTGGCTTGAGTCATTAGCCTATGTTTCAGAAAATGACAATTTCTAGTCAAATGTCCATGCTTACCACATACAAAACATGCATAATTGCTATTATTAGAACGACTGCCATTTTTGGATCTTGCTTAGGATGGTGTGCTTGGTTCTTTCTTTGATTAGAGTAGGCCTTAGGTTGAGGCTGATTTCCATTTGGCCTACGTTTGAAGTTTCTTTTCCTAGATCTTACACAATCATTATTTTTTGCATGGGTCTTTGGCATTTTTTCATTTGAAGAAATAAAGTTTACCTTAGGACCGTTTGCTCCTTGCAGCTTCATTCAAACTATAATCTTCAAGGACCTTATCCTTATTAAAACGTTGGAATACAATAAGGTGCTTATCAAAACTCCAAGGCTCATTTTGCAGCACCCTCTCCACATCTGATTCATTATCAAAAATGAAAAGGAGTTTATGGTCTCCCAAATTTCGTATTTGGAAATCATTACGTGTTTTCCAAATAGGAGTGAACATTCTTGCTACCGCATCGATACTTAGCGCTCTACTAGTCAGAAATCTGGCCGCCAGCGAGAATTCTTCTATAGGGCACTTCTTCTTCAATTTCATGTCATCACCCTCTCTATCGAGAAGAGAGAGGTTATTCCACCCTTGTGTAATCTCGTCCATGAAAGGAGGAAGGTAAGAAAACTCAGCTATTTTCACACTCTGTTTCCCTTACCCCAAAAAAGAACCCAACAAGCCCTGCCAATACACTTGGTACTGTAGGGAGCAAACAATTGCCTTCTGTCGAAGGTACTTCAATTCTACAATTGTACAGTAAGCAGGAGGTAACGTCCTAGCTTTCTAGACGAGAGAGAAACCTCCAAACCTCCGCTTTGGAATTTGTTTGTATAGAAATTTCCTAACTAAAACCATCGACAGAAACTATTCAAATTCAAATTATATTTGAATTTCAAATTCAGCAAAGAACTTATTTGTCATTAAGGGATAAAATTAATTTCCTCAATTCACATAAACGAGCATTAAAATAAAATATGATATTTTTATAAAAATATCCAACAGAGAGAGAGCAACAACTCATTTAAAAATGAAAAAGAAAAAACATCTAATGTACCTATGCTCCAACATAGGAAAATAGAAAGCATATACACCATAGCAATTAGCAAGTCTATAACAATCTGTAACAACCCATTAAATCTATCTCTAATTCTCAAATGAATTTTGATTTCACGCAATAATGATCTCATGCATGCGGTTCAATTTCCATATAATTGTGAGATGTAAAATTTTGAAATGTAAAAATTAAATTAATTAATTATGCACATTTTTAATTTTTAATTTTCAATCTCATCCGTTATTCATTATTTCATATGCACCCGATCCGATCAGCTGATTAGATCCTTGCAAATATCCTCAAAACGCAATTCAGTAGCTTCTGGAATCAACTTGTGTATGGCCTCAATGCAAACCCCAAAAGCAATACACTACACGATATGACATACTAGGGTCAAGAAATTAACACCGAGTGCCAATAAATACAATAATTAACCATCAAAGAACTTTATGCTTAACCCTATAATAATGTTTATACCGTGACACACATGGGAGACTTAGATCGATTCACGTTTTGGATGGTTTCTTGCCCGTTTCTCTTTCAATTCATTTTGCTTCAAATTTGGTTTACATATTTTTCTACATTGGCTTTAGATTTAATTAAGACAAGAAGTTTCTTAGCTTCTTACCTTAAGAGAGCCTTCGAGTTTCTTTCCCTTGAATTTATTGAGATGTCTCGATCTATGGAGACTTGTGATTTCAAAATTCTTAGATCTAAAATTCGGTCCATGATGACTTGAAAATTAGAGTTTCTCTCTCTACAACCCTGGATGATATAAAAGGCTTATCTTAAAGTCATCAAAGACACAGAGACTCAATTAGAGTACTCATTCACTCTGTGAGAAGCTATTGCGTTTTGTGCACTTTAGGGTTCTGTAACCAAGTGTTTCTAGATCTTCAACATGCTTTAAAGTGAAGAACTTTGCAGCCAACAACAATTAGTCAGTTGCTTGGAGTTAGTCATGTACTGGGATCCATGCAAAGGAATAAGTTTTCTACAAGAACAAATCCAATTGAGGATCGGAGTAAAGGTTTAACTGTAAGTTGATATTTTGGGATAGTCTAGGGTAGTGCTAAGATTCTTTATACTGGTAATCGCTTGTTCTTGATTAGTAAGTTTTTGGAAGTGGTGATTTGAAATTCACCCTGTGCGGTTTTTGCCTTCTGAGAGGTTTTTTCCATTCGTCAGCAAATCATCGTGTCAATTTATTTTCTTCTGCACCTAATTTATTTGGTGATTTTTTGGTGTCTTTACAATTTGCATGTAATTTTGGGTAATTGAATTAATTAACCGGGATTAATCTATAACCCAACAAAATTTTTCTAGAATCTCCTTAGAAAGTATGAAACATAAATTATTGGCCCTTTACTGAATTTTATCGAACTCAATAAATCCTTCATTTATTTTTTTTTTTGGTCATTGGTATTACATATATTGAGATATATAAATAAAACTAACTAATTAACTAATAGCAGGGCCTTGACACGCAATGATCAAAATTGCTGGTGTTGGGAGGAAGAAAGCTAGAAGGAGTGCGCACGCTTATGAGGCTAAGAATATGCAGGGAGAGATCATGTTTTGTGGTGTAGCTTGCAGTGCAACAAATTCGGCTTATGGGGCAGCTCAAGAAGCTCTGGTGGAGGCAACTATAAAAGCTAGGAATGCTGGTTTTCATCGAGTACTGTTCTTAAGCAATAGCAGAAGATTAGTCTAAATATCCAACAAAGAAAAGGCTCCAAATTGGCAGGAGAAGACCACAATGGCTAACCTATGTTTTCTTCATCAAAATGGCCTTGCTTCTAAGATGTTTTTTGTTCCCAAAGTTGTTTTAGACTCTGTCTGTTTTGTAGCTAATGCTGCTCTAGTCCAGCTATTTTGTAACTAACTCTGAATTATGATTCTCCCTTTGAATGGAAAAAAAAAAAAAAAAAAAAAAAAAAAAAAAAAAAAAAAAAACCTAATGTGATTATTATTATTATTATTTAGAAAGAATAACTAATGTTTAATAAGTTTATAGCTCTATTAATTCAAATAGATATAAAAAATTCACTTTATTTCTTATATGAATGTTAAGTTTGATACAATAGTTCTTTGGATACAAATATGGGGGGTACTTTTTGAGATGAGATCTGCCCGGGTAGCGAAGGAGGTGGGGAATCGTTTAGGGAAGGTTTTGGAGGTTGAGAGGCGGCGTAACAATGACAGGCAGAATTTTTTTATGCGGGTTAAGGTGGCTCTTCCACTAGAAAAAAAAATACAGCGTGGTGCTTTCTTGGCAGGTTCAGAGGGAAAGAAATATTGGGTGGATTTCAAGTACGAGCTGCTGCCTATCTTTTTTCATTACTGTGGAATGCTTAGGCATGAACACCAGTTTTATGCTCAGTATTTCAATAAAACAAAATCTGGGGCTGAGGTTGAATGTGGTTATGGAGATTGGTTGAAGGCATTGGGGGGCAGAATGAGATCACCATTGCGGAGGGGAGTAACAAAGGATGATCTACATGAGGGTAAGAAGGGTGACAACAATGGCCAGTCAGTTTCACAAAATATGGCAGAGGTGGGAGTCAACGGTGGTGGGGAAGGGAGGCAACACACTAAAATGGCTACAGAGGGAGAGAGGGGTGCTATTGGAAGTGCGGGAGAAGATTGGGCAGACAGTGGAAACATTGCCGAGAATCAAGGGAGTAGAGGCGTGGAGAAGGGAGATGGTGATTTTGATTCTTTAATTTTGGGAGGGCAAAAACCGTGCCTACATGAAGGGTCTAAGGTGGCGCCAAAACCTCATGATGAGCACGTGCAAATCAGTAAGGCTAGGGTTGGGCTGAACAACACTAGAAAGCTTTCTACATGGACCAGATTAGTTTGGATGGAGGTTAGGCCTGTGGGTGTATTAAAAGAGGGAGCTAAATCTATTTTGGGGAAAAGAAATAACCTGAATATGGGAGTTGATGGGGAGGTAGAAACAGAAAAGAATATTGGGAAGAAAGGGAAGATTTGTGAGGATTTATCCATGACTAAAGCAACGGGGGTGTTGCAACACCCTTGCCGAGAGCAATGAGGCTTTTAAGTTGGAACTGCCAAGGGCTTTGGAACCTTTGGACAATTCAAAGCCTTCACAAATTAGTGAGGGAACAAGTTCCTGATGTATGCTTCTTAATGGAAACAAGGTTGGATCGAAGTGGTTTTGAGAAGCATTATGATGATGTACCTTTTAAAAATAAATTAATAGTGAAAAAGCCTAATTCGGGTGGAGGGTTGGCTTTGCTTTGGAAGGAGGAGGTGATTTTAGATGTTATTAATTTTATTGATAACCATATTTTGGCTAAGGTGGTGGAGAAGGATGGTTTTGTATGGTATCTCACAGGGTTTTATGGATGGCCTGAGGAAAATGAAAAGCGGAAGTCATGGGCACTTTTAGCTCATTTAAAGTCTTTTGTTGAGGGTCCATGGTGTTGTATTGGAGATTTCAATGCCATACTTCATGCATCGGAAAAACAAAGTGTTCATGCACCTTATCATAATCAGATGGAGGATTTACAGGTTGCTTTGGGGAATTGTGCATTGACAGATTTGGGTTTTACTAGGCATAAATTTACTTGGACAAACCAGAGGCCAGGATTAGCCCACACAAAACAATGATTAGATAGAGCTGTTGCTAACAAAGATTGGATTGAAAAGTTCCCTGCCAGTTCTATTTCTCACTTGTTTAGCCATGCTTCTGATCATATTCCTATTTCGTTGAGAACTGTGAACGACAAGAGGCTTAGGGGAAGGGGGGTTGGTGGTTTTTGGTTTGAGGAGAGTTGGTTGTTGTGGGATGATTGTGAGGGAGTTGTGCATGAGGCGTGGACAAAAGGTGGGCAGGATAGTCCTGATTTAAGGGGTGTTATGGACCGAATCCAATGCTGTGGGGCTGATTTGAATGCGTGGGGTTCATCAAAGACTAAGCCTGAAACTAAGGAAATTAAAAGATTATAATAGAAATTGGAAGTGCTCAATGCAGAGGAGATGACTGAAGATAGTAGAAGGGAATTTCTTGATGTGAGTAAACAGTTGGATGATTTAATGCTTAAGCAAGAGATTTTTGGCGCCAGAGGTCCCGAGTGTCATGGTTAACATATGGAGATAGAAACACTAAATTTTTTCATTCCAAGGTGTCCCAACGAAGGCGTCAGAATTTTATTGAGGGAATGAAGAATGCCAATGGGGTGTGGGTGGAGGAAGTGGATGAAGTGGAGGAGGTGGCATCAGAGTATTTCATGAATATCTTTAATGTAGTTACTTGTGACGGAATGGAGGAATGCCTCAACATAGTTGACAGAAAAATAACTAATGATATGCTGGAGGTGCTGTCCAGGCCGTATAGCAGAGAAGAAGTGAAACCAGCGTTGCTCCAAATGGGACCAACAAAGGCTCCTAGGCCCGATGGTATGAATGCACTTTTTTATCAAAAATTTTGGCATATTGTTGTGAATGAAGTGACTGAGGCTGTGTTAGATTTTCTCCATACTGGTCATATGGTGCCTAATATTAATTATACTTATATTGTGTTGATCCCTAAAGTAAAGAAATCGGAAAAAATGGCAGATTTTAGACCTATTAGTCTATGTAATGTGATATATAAAATTATTTCAAAAGTTTTGGCGAATAGGCTAAAGTTGATCTTGCCATAGATAATTTCTCCTACTCAAAGTGCTTTTATACTGAGATGCCTTATTACAGATAATGTGTTAGTAGCTTATAAGACTCTGCATGCTATGCATATTAGGAAAAAGGGGAAGAAGGGGGCTTTAGCTCTTAAATTGGATGTCAGTAAGGCCTATGATAGGGTGGGATGGGGATTTCTTAAAGGTATGATAATTAAATTGGGGTTTCCGGAGGTTTGGGTGGATAGGGTTATGAGTTGTGTCTCTACACCCTCGTTTTCAATCTGAATTAATGGCAAGGCCTATGGGAATATTGTGCCTTCTAGGGGTATTAGACAAGGTGATCCTTTGTCCCCTTATTTATTTATGATTTGTGCTGAAGGTTTTACGGCGCTCCTTGCTAAGGCCGAATCTGAAGGGAGGTTGCATGGAGTGGCAGTATGTAGACGTGCCCCATCTGTAACTAATCTGCTTTTTGCTGATGATTCTTTGATTTTTTGTCAGGCTAATAAAAGTGAAGTGCAGGTTGTTTCTGATACCTTACAGCTATAAGCTGAGGCTTCAGGCCAATGCATAAATCTGGTGAAGTCTTCTACCTACTTCAGTAGTAATGTGTCTGGGGACCAGAAAGCATGGATAGTTGATAAATTAAAGGTAAAGGAAGTTGAGAAGTTTGATGCTTATCTGGGGCTGCCTACTTTGATAGGAAGACGGAAATATGACACTTTTTCTTTTATTAAGGAAAGGGTTTGGAATAAAATACAAGGTTGGAAGGGGAAGTTGCTCTCTCGGGCTGGCAAGGAGGTTCTCATCAAAGCTGTGGCTCAATCCATTCCTACGTATTCAATGGGGTTTTTTCAACTACCTGGGAAATTATGTGATGAGTTGGACGCTATGTGTGCTAGATTTTGGTGGGGACAACTTAGGGAGGAGAGGAAAATACAATGGAAAAATTGGAGTTTTTTAACACTACCAAAGAAAGAGGGTGGAATGGGTTTCAAAGATTTACAATCATTTAATTTAGCCATGCTAGCAAAACAAGGGTGCCGGTTATTGCAGGATAAAAACTCTCTTCTGTATAGTTGTTTCAAGACAAAATATTTTCCGAGGTGTGATTTCCTTGAGGCGAAGGATTGCCAAAATAGTTCTTATGTATGGAGGAGTTTGTTAGCGACTCAACCAATTTTTAAGAAAGGATGTTATTGGAGAGTGGGTAATGGATCGTCTATCCGGGTTTTAAAGTGAAAGTTCAAAAACGTGTAAAAACACCTTTGAACGTTTAGACCCCCAAATTACAACTTAATCAATTCAAGCAATATGTCAAACAACTAGTGTGCGGAAACTTAACATATGCTATAATGTGAAATTGATTAAATACTATCTAAGCCATAACAAATTAAAATCCACAGCAGATAATAAAAAGGCAAAGATAGAGAGGAAGGAAGATGCAAACACAAAGACAACACGCGATGTGTTATCGAAGAGGAAACCGAAGCCCTCGGCGTAAAACCTCTCCGCCGCCCTCCAAGCGGTAAACAATCCACTAGAAAATACAGTTGGGATACAAGGACAGCAATAGACCCTCCAAGCCTAATCTACCCAGTGCACCTAAGCCCTCCAAGCTTCTTGCTCCAACGAGGTTGCGCCGAACCTTTTTCTTTTCTAGCTTCCCGGATTCCGCTACTAGACCATAGCATCAACCAATGAAGATTGGTTCCTTCCTAACTGCTTCCTAGAAATCCAAACAACTGTCTCACAGTGATGATGATGGTGAGAACCAGGTTTGGTATTATGCCTCTCAAGGATTTGACAATGGAGAGGAAGAGAGTTGAGGAATTTTAAGAGACTCTAAGGTATAGATTGTGGGTGAATCAATCTTGTTTTTCTTTAGGGTTTCTCTCTCAAAATTCTCTCTAGAAGCTCTCTTTCAATCGTGGGTAAAAGGGGTATTTATACTGGAGTGGGAGAGGAATGTGAAACGTCAGGTTTTACAAAACAGGAGTGGCTCGCGGCTTGACCTCGCGGCTTGACCAAGTCGCGAGATCCAGTCGCGAGATAACCGTATGGCCAGTTGTCCTGTTTTGTCCTGTAGTACTCCAGCTAGCATGACTATTCATCTTCTAGCATGCTTGGCACGTGTGCTGCGTCTGGCGGCTTGCAGCCACGAGTCACCCGCGAGTCCCAGTCGCGAGTCTCTGTTTTCTTGCACACTCTTGAGCAATCTTCACTCTATCTCACTCACTACCCTTACATCAAACTCACCTAAATACAGGGTTACTAAATGCTGAATTACAAGCAAATTTGGCACGGAATAAAGCCAATTAGATGGTTGAATAAATTCAACCTTACAATCTCCCCCTTTGGCTATTCCATGACAAAACCCTAAAACAGACTCTAGACTTAACATGTGAGTTGGGAACAGTTGAACAAAACTCACTCACACCTAACTCTAGAAGCTGTGAAGCACTTGAATCATATGAACATAATACTCCTGAAACACAACAATACATCATGATCATTGTAAGCAGAAAATTATAAAATGCATATGAAACAGGCAATATGTGATCAAGCAAAGATGGAGTTATGAAACAAACCATGGCTTGATCAACCAAGTGAATACCACAAGGTAGTGATCACAGTGCTCATTCACACATGGAATGAACACAAGGACATACAAGTTAACAAGCACAAGGCAAGACACTTGTATGTTCAACACTCAACCAATGCATAACACACAAGGTATATGCATCTAGGAACAATCCTACAAGGGCACAAGAGTGACAGTACATAAACCAAAATGCAGAACATTTAGATTAAAGTACTGATTTCAACATAGCATAAAGGCTGCATTAAGCAAGGTACATACCATAAAGCCTACAAACTATGCATAAAACATAAACCCTAAAAGCTTACAAAAGCACATGGGTACAAATCACATAACATCCTGAAAAACATCATCAAAATATATTAAAGTTTAAACCAAGAGTATATGATAAGAGTTAGAAACAACTATACACCAAAACACAGTGTATCAAACCCATATAAACATTAACAAGTCCAACAAATATAAACCAAAAACTATAAGTTTAGAGGATAAGACTAAAAACAAAAGTATGAAAAAAGTATGTGTGTACTCCCCCTATCACTATGCACACTTCCCTTTGAAACTTTCTCCCCCTTACTGAATGCTCTCCCCCTTTTTGTCACGAATAGCTAAAGGCTCTCGTCCAACTTTCGTTGAATATCATCCAACTGATTCTCCATAGTCTCGAGACGCATTTGGACATGGTTGTTTGTGGAGTAGAGAAGTGCCACAAGCTCATCAACGCGTTTCTGAATATGCTCAAGAACACTGCCGACTCTATCAGTATGAGGAGCAGTCTGTGCTTGTGGAATACTAGCCGGTGAAGCTTCAGGAACAGCACGTGATGTAGATGTGATATGTGCAGGTGTCTCTGAGTCAGGGGCAGAAGGAGTAACCGGAGAGATGTGAACACTCCTTGGTGATTTAGAGGAGTGACTTTTGCTAGCTTGAAGAGTGAACATGGAAATGGGACGCTGACGGGTCAACATTTTTCCATCTGCAGGAGGAATAATACCTTCATGAAGAATAAGCTTCATGATGAGACTGCAAAATGGAATAATTCCTCGAGCTGCAGTTCTACACGCGGTCTTCCTCAAGGTGTAGTAGATGTGAGCACATATATCAATGGGGGCTCTTGTAATAAGATCACACAGGAATAGAGCTCTCCCAAGATTGATGAATGTAGTGTTGGACAATGGGTAGAGATTGGTGAACATGATCAACTTCAATGTGGTCAGCTCTGGTGCAAACTTTGCGGTGCTGATGGATGTTCCTGCACTGGATACTTCATGATCGTATCCTAGGATTTGAAGAATTTCTCCAACTTCTGGAGTTCGTTCATCGTAAGGAGTTATATTCACATTCTGCGGTCTGGTGATGCCGAGAAGATCTGCGATGGAGTCTGGGGAAACACTAAACTCTGTTCCTCTGACCCAGAAAATGAGTTGAGGTCCAAGATCAGTTGCATTGGAGAAGCATTCCTTGACCAGTTCATCCTTTGGATCATCAAAGTTCCCAAACAAGTTTGCCCAATCTCGTTTCTCAAAGATTCGAGGGATGAAAGTGGTCCCTAAGGTGTTAAACTCTACCACCCGTTCCACTATAGTGGTTGACTTGTGAAACACGTTTGAGTAGACGTGCGAGTTAAGCGGAAGTCTGAACCTATCCTCATTGGGGTCTTGAGAAGCCTGAGATGATAGTCGAGTCCTTTTAGCAACTGGTGTTGCTGGTTCGTCAGCAACAATGTCTTTACCCCTGGAAGATCGACGAGACATCTGCAAAAGAACAAGCCCACAGCAAAGAACCAAACAACAATACCACACAAGATAAATATCAACAAGATTCAGTGTAAACAAAATTTCAATATAAAAACACAAATTGAAGATAGTGCAGTCTCAACCCAACTACCAACAATACAAAGGAGCACAAAATGATAGGTGCAGCAAAAAGGTGATAGTGCACAAAGATATAGATGGACAAAACAACTAACAACTGTCAATGAGACAGGTTATCATGACCATGATATGCATACAGATACAGCATTCGATCATTTAGAGCAGATAACATAAAGTACACCACAAGAGACATGAATATGGGAAAATATTTCAACATGAAGAACAAATCAACCACACTAGAGCACTTGGTTGAGAGACACACATTATGATATCTTAAAAATCAGTAATCAATACCGAAATCCAACATCAATACTCAAGCAAGTGTAATGAGTAAATCAAATAAACACCAAACCCATTTAAGAAAAGATTATCAGACTCAGCAATAGGCAAAAAACAGAACAATGAACGACCCATTGTGATCGCTCAACATGAAAACAGGCGAGACAAATATCAAACAAGACACGCCATACCCATTACACAAAGAGAGAAGTATTTCAAACACAAAATCAATCCAAACTGTAACAAAAATATCTAGGAAAAGGAAAATGAGATTGAGAAAGCAAAACCCATACCTTTTCTTGATGATTTGGATAAGAAATGGAGCACCAATGAGGGTTGAAACAGGATTTACGGAGTGTTTGGAAAGGAGGAAGTTTAGAGAGAAGATGAACAGTTACAAAAAGTTCGAGGGAAAACTGAAAAAGATTTAAAAACTGCTCCTGTTTCTGCCAAACACGCGATTTTCGCGACTTGATTAAGTCGCCACACAGTCGCCAATTCAAGCCGCCAAAGCACACAAGAACAAAAATTTGAAAAATTTTTCTAAGTGTTTTTCGCGATTGAAAGGTCTACCCGCGAGTGAGTCGCGAGTCTCTGTTTTCTTGCACACTCTTGAGCAATCTTCACTCTATCTCACTCACTACCCTTACATCAAACCCACCTAAATACAGGGTTACTAAATGCTGAATTACAAGCAAATTTGGCACGGAATAAAGCCAATTAGATGGTTGAATAAATTCAACCTTACATAAAGGATTGTTGGTTGCCTAATCAACCAACAAAAAAAATTCTCTTTCAACCAGAGGAGGAGATTTGGGAGTGGAGGGTCTCGGATTAAATTGCTTGGCCAAATCACCAGTAGGACAAAGACCGTATCAATGCCATGTTCCATCCATTTGATGTAGATGCTATTCTCCAAGTTCCTTTGAGCTGGCGGGTGGTGCAAGATATGGTGATGTGGTCTGGTTCGAAAAAGGGAAACTATACAGTGTAGTCCGGCTATTATGTGGCAAAGCAGCTACGGATGGAAGAGAGCAACCTTGGGGAGTCATCAAGGCAAGGAATGAATGGGGCACTCTGGTCACGTATCTGGCAGGCCAATGTTCCTAACAAGATCAAAATTTTCTCATGGCGTGCATGTCTGAACATTTTGCCCACACAAGCAAATCTGGTATGCAGAAGGGTAGTGGAGAAGGCACAGTGTATTTTTTGTCATCTTGAAGAGGAATCGGTTTTGCATGTGTTGTGGAGCTGTGGGGCAGCACAAGACGTTTGGGCTAGGAGTTTACCTCAACTTCAAAAATCAAGTACTGTGCAGACCGATTTTTTGCAGCTGGTTACAAGTTTAATGCCGAGACTTTCAGGGGAGGAATAGGACCTGTTTTGGGTCATCTGTTGGCAGATATGGAATCAGCACAATATAGCCATGCACGGGGGTGTATTCCAGCATCCTTTAAGGTCATCTCAGCGAGCATTGGAGTACTTAAGAGAGTTCATAGAGGCACAAGACTAGCTACGTGTTTCAGCTCCAATTCTATTTACGCAGCAACAGGTATGGCAACCTCCAGTGGGTAATTGTTTCAAGTTGAATTTTGATGGTGCTTGCTTTGATGATGGAGCTGCTTCAGGCTATGGGGCTGTGATTAGAAATGAAAAGAGCGAAGTAATGGCTCCTTTGGCAGCCAAGGGTGGTGCGGTATGGGATAGTGAAGAGGTGGAAGTGTTTGCTTGTCGTAAAGCTCTCGAGTTTACAATAGATGCGGGCTTTATGGAAATTATTTTGGAAGGTGATAGTAAGTTGGTGATGCAGACGGTTTCCTAGGCTCAACTGAATCTTTCCCGGCTTGGATTAATTTATGAGGATATTTGGTGCTTGGCTGCAGGTTTTCGATCTATTTCGATTAATTGTGTTAGGCGCACTGCTAATGGGGTAGCTCATGCTTTGGCTAGATTTACTAGATTAATTAATGATGATATTGTTTGGTTGGAGGAGGATCCCCCGCCTATGGTGGATGCTTTGTATTTGGATGCTAATGCTTTAAATTAATGAAAATTGGTTAGTTCCGGCTTCACACAAAAAAAAAAATGTTTGACTTTTTGTTGATCACTTCTCACTACTCCTCGTGGCTACACAAACTAATATAAGACATAATTTTTAAATTAATTTCTGTAATTTGCTATATTTGGTGTTTTATTTAATTTTCGTTATTTTAGGTTTTGGGCATTTATTTCCCTGTTTTTAGGTGCTTTTAATGCTTTTCAGGTCAAATTTGGTTCCTGTATGGTTAGGTATTAATAAGAAGTTATTTTTAAATATTAAAAAAAAAGTAATTAACTAATGTGATTATTATTTTTTTTAAGAAAGAATAACTAATGTTTAATAAGTTTATATCTCTATTAATTCAAATAAATATAAAAAGTTCACTTTATTTCTTATATAAATTACATACTTATATATAATATAAAAATGAAATGTTTGACTTTTTGTTGATCACTTCTCACTACGCAAATTGATGTAGGACAGAATTTTCAAATTAATTTTTGTAATTTGCTATATTTGGTGTTTTATTTAATTTTTGTTATTTTAGGTTTTAGGCATTTATTTCCTTGTTTTTAGGTGCTTTTAATGCTTTTCAGGTCAAATTTGGTTCCTGTTATGGTTAGGTATTAATAAGAAGGTATTTTTAAATATATTTTCTTGTCTGTCAAGTTTTACGGAGCCCTTAAATAGGCCCTAAAGTCTGTAAACGTTTTTTTTTTTTTTTTAAACAATTATTCAATCAATAAAACTTAGATTTTTGTGTTTCTATTTTTTGGTGGATTCCAGACTCTTTCTCCTTGTGGATTCAAGATACCCTCATCAATTCAAGGTTATTTTAAGAAGCAAATGAGTTTTGTTTCTTCTTTTTTTCTAGAGGTGGACATGTTTTGCCTCTTGACGCTTCTGCATCTCGTATCAATTGGTATCAGAGCCTTTACTTATCCTGGTCTGATGGCTAAAGTATTTGACAGTAGCAATTCTGGTGAAAGAAAACTTAGCAAGTATTACGTGGTGTATAGTTAGCACTCACAAATATCTTTGCTACGATGCTGTCATTGGAGCATGAAAACAATAGGGACAACTGTCGTGGAAACATAATTCATGGGCAACCTATTGGTAAGAAAATTTCATATAGGCCTTATAAGAAAATTGCAGTTTTAATGGTTATTTTTATAAAGTAGATTTTCTTGATTGGTTACTTGATATAGAGGATTTATTTGACTATGAGAATATTTTTGAGGAAAAAGTTAAACCTGCTTTGTGTAAACTTAGAGAGTATGCCTTACATTGGTGAGAATGAATATTGATTGATTGAATCTGACAAGATAAAGACAAAATTCTTCCATGGCCAATGATGAAAAAGACGCTTGCTATCAAATATTATCCTTTGGATTGTGATGAACTTTTGTTGTATACAAAACAAGATTATTATTGGCTAAGAAGTTCACACTTGAATTATTTTGAAGAACCATATATTCCACCATCAAGAGAAGAATTGTATGTTGAGCAACACATTTTTCTTGAAGAAAATAAAGAAGTTTATGAGGAAGTTCATGAAGATCTTATTATAGAAAAAGAACAAAAAATAAAGATTGTGGAGGAGATTAATGAAGACCCTATTATTGAGAAAGATCTTGAGGTCAAGATAGTAGAGACCATTAAAGAAGAAATTATAGAGGAAGTTGTCAACAATCTTGATGAAGTCAAGTTAGATGATTGCAATGTTCAAGCTCTTATATATTATTTTGGTGGGAGACACCGTAACAAAGTTTATTGACTTTATTGGGGTAGAAAGATTTGATTTAACCATTGACTTTTATGTGGTGAATATTGTCAATTGCATGAAGATCAAGGAAGAAGAAGTTCATGTTGCCCAATTAAGGACTTTCAAGTTTGGCAACAAGACAAAGAAGATGAAGTATTCAATGTATTTGTTCACTTGGCATGAAAGATTTCATATTTCAACTATCAACTTGAGGATGAGTTTGTTTCAAGTGGAAGGTCTGATGTAGGATAGAATCTTCAAATTAATTTCTGTAATTTGTTATATTTGGTATTTTTAAGTAATTTTCGTTATTTTAGGTTTAAAGCATTTATTTCTTTGTTTTTAGGTGCTTTTAATGATATTTAAGTCAAATTTGGTTTCTGTTATGGTTAGGTATTAATTAGAAGTTATTTTTAAATATATTTTCTTGATTGTCAAGTTTTACAGAGTCCTTTAATAGGCCCCTAAGTCTGTAAACTTTTTTTAAAACAATTATTGATATTATAAAAATGTAGACTTTTGTTTGTTGTTTTTTTCGTGGATTCTGGAACTCTTTTTCCTTGGGGATTCAAGGACCCTTGTAGATTCAGGGAACCCTCGTGGTTCGAGGTTATTTTCAGAAGCAAACCTGTTTGTTTCTTGTTTTCTAGAAGTAGACGTATTTTGCTTCTTGACACTTCCGCATCCTGCATCACAAATTTTTGCCACGTATACATCTAAAAACACCAAATAGTTGTGCCTTTTTTAGTAGACAAATTTTTAGTCAATAAACACTTTTTCATTTAATAGGCATCTTGTCAGTCAATAGATACATTTTCATTCAATAGATATCTTTTCAGTCAATAGGCATATTTTCATTCAATAGGTATATTTTCGATCAATAGGCACATTTCGATCAATAGACACCTTTTGGTATATTCAATATGAAGGCTTATGACTTTTTAATAGGCACTTTTTAGTATATCTAATTTGAAGGGTTATGACCTTTCAATAGGTACCTTTTGGTATATATATTACAACCTATCTTTTATGTGATGCCCCAATTTGATTGATTGTGTGATGTGTGTGAGTGTGTGATAAGTTTCACATCGGATATTTACTGGGTTGAATTGGACTTTATTGACAACTACAAGGAGCCTCAATTGTGACTAGTCCTTTTAAGGTATAGCGCAAATATGGCTAGCGATTTTCCTTGGGTCGTTACATATGGTAATAGAGCTAGGTTCGGTAACCCTGGGTGGGCTCAAAGACACTACTTCATAAAGTGGGCCCTAACTAGGACGTTAGGGATTTAAGTGGGGCGAGATTGTGATGCCCCAATTTGATTGATTGTGTGATGTGTGTGGGTGTGTGATGAGTACCACATCGGGTATTTACTGGGTTGAACTAGACTTTATTAACAACTACAAGGAGTCTCAATTGTGACTAGTCTTTTTGAGGTATAGCGCAGAATTTCAGGTATGTTTTCTCATTTGTTAGAATCAAGGAATTAAAAAGTTAGAACCTTATCATGGAATCGGTAGTGATGGGTAGATTGTTTAAAAGGGGATTGTTTATACTATAAATCTTAATTTCGTGTAGATGTTTTTACGTTCTTCATTGGGTTATATACATATTAATTCCTAAATTTCAAATCCTAATTCAAGAACAACACGGCTTTGACGTTTTCTTGGTGGATATATAGATTAGATGGGCTTAACGTTTTTTTATTTTTACTTTGGGATTATAAAGCCACGGATTACATTTAAGAACAAAGCCACTGCGTGCCGTCTAGATAAAGCCTAGGATTACAAAACTTGCTAGAATAAAGCCACGGGTTACACAGTTTGATTATGCACATGGCTTTTACGTTTTCTTTGGGTTATATATATATATATATATATATATATATATATATTAAATCCCAGGGCCCTACAGCTTGTATTCTAGAACAAAAGTCAAGATGATAAAGCTTAAATAATGAATAAGGGTTTACTTTCTGTTGGGGCATATATCAAATTAATCATGAGTTTACATTATATTGGCTACTGCCTCTAAAGTTTAATAAATTCAAGGAAACTTTTTTGGGTAGAGAGTCCTTGCATTGGTGTTATTAATTAGTTCAACAAAGTATAATCTTAGTGAGTCAGTTTATATAATTTGATAAGCTTTATATTTTGGTAGAGGATATTAAGTAATTTCCATGATTAATTGTAGGTAATATTTAAGAGTGTTTTGAGACTTTTTGGAGGGTGTTTCGGCTGGACTTTCAGAGTGATTCAAGTGCTGTAAGTAATTATGCATAATATGCACAATTTTGTTCATTAGGTTCTTAGATGTCAAAGGTTTTCAAAAGTTATGTTTTAAGCTTACGTTTACTAAAGTTTTTCAAAAGCATTTTCACATCATTGAAAGAGAAATTTCAACCTTTAAATAATGTTTTAAAGAGAAACTTTGAATTCTATATAATGTTTTGAACGTCCGAATCTCATTTAAAAGATGAGTTCTAAACTAAACTAATAATTTCATAAAATAATTGAGTTTCAAAGTAACTTTTCTAAAAAAGTTTTTGATTTTTTTTTTAAAAAAATTTATTAAAACCAAGTGATTTCAAAGTCATATTTCTATTCTCCAAATGGTACTTAAAATGTTTCTTTTAGCAAATTGAATTTTCAGATTTACTCAAGAATAGTAAAATATTTATATAATTCCTCGATTCCTATTTGTTCCCTAAGGGAGTCAAGCATCCGTTGATTCTATTTCAGTTCAAAATTGTGATATTAGATATCTCTCTATATCTGGAATAATTGTTAATATTAAGAAAATTATTCTATTTTGTATATATTTTGTTTTGTGATATGTGACTAAAAATGAGTGTTTTTAGAATTGATCAAATATATGTGTAAATCCGCTCACAGGATTGTATGTGAGAGTATGTGTTGATCCCTCACCAGTAAGAGTTAGATGTTAGTATCCGCTCACAAGATTGTATGTGAGAATGTAGGATGTGTATATGTGACACTATGCTCTGATGAATTATCTGTATATGTTTTCGAATGACTTTAAGATTTGATTATATATGTATTAAGTGGTTCTTTATATGTTTGGAAAACTATATTTGATATTTTTAGTGAAATTGTGAAATCAAAACTCGTTCTTTACTTGACGCTATTCCGTTGTGTATTCAGTATAATTACTTACTAGATGTGTTTTCAGATTAAAGTGTAGTTGGGAATATAAAACCTTTGGATCTCTTGGTAAGGTGCAAGGTAGAGCGTGGAAGTTGTAGGCGACTTCAAATTTTTAGTTACCTTTATATTGTAATTCATGATTTATATAGCGGAGATTATTTCGAATTTGTGGAGTTTAGATTTTTGTAAGAGTTGTTTGTTTGTTTTTTGTTTTTTAAGAGTATTTTTTCTTTGGAGTTTTAATAGAGACTTGGATTAATTATATTAATTGAGTTATATAAGTTCTGCAAGTTAATCGTGCATCTAAATTCATGGTCCATGGATTTGGGTCGTGACAAAAGAAGATTAAAGTTTTAGTGCATACAATTTAGTGCGGTAGTTAAAATAATAAATAACTAAATAAAAGAGGAAAACGTTTTATGGGCCTCTTGGAGACTAAAGAGATAAGTTTAAGTGAGTTTTAAACTACAGCCCACTACCCCCACTAAGCCCACATCTTTGATGCGTCGAATATAAGGTAGATGAAGAGATAAATTAGGGTTTTTCATAGAAAGGGATTCATCATTAAGGTGGCTAGGAGATGTATTTTTCCCTGGAGTTAATTAAAAAGGCAACCAAAGACTTCTAGGTATGTTTTCTCATTTGTTAGAATCAAAGAATAAAAAAGTTAGAACCTTATCATGGAATCGGTAGTGATGGGAAGATTGTTTAAAAGGGGATTGTTTATACCATAAATCTTAATTTTGTGTAGATGATTTTACGTTCTTCATTGGGTTATACACATATTAATTCCTAAATTGCAAATCCTAATTCAAGAACAACACGGCTTTGACATTTTCTTGGTGGATATATAGATTAGATGGGCTTAACGTTTTTTTTTATTTTTACTTTGGGATTATAAAGCCACGGATTACATTTAAGAACAAATTAAACCACTGCGTGCCGTCTAGATAAAGCCATGGATTACAAAACTTGCTAGAATAAAGCCACGGGTTACACAGTTTGATTTTGCACATGGCTTTTACGTTTTCTTTGGGTTATATATATATATATATATATATATATATATTAAATCCCAAGGTCCCAACAGCTTGTATTCTAGAACAAAAGTCAAGATTATAAAGCTTAAATACTGAATAAGGGTTTACTTTCTGTTGGGGCATATATCAAATCATCAGTTTACAATATATTGGCTACTGCCTCTAAAGTTTGATAAATTCAAGGAAACATTTTTCGGTAGAGAGTCCTTGCATTGGTGTTATTAATTAGTTCAACAAAGTATAATCTTAGTGAGTCAGTTTATATAATTTGATAAGCTTTATATTTTGGTGGAGGATATTAAGTAATTTCCATGATTAATTATAGGTACTATTTAAGAGTGTTTTGAGACTTTTTGGGGGGTGTTTCGGCTGGACTTTCAGAGTGATTCAAGTGCTGTAAGTAATTATGCATAATATGCACAATTTTGTTCATTAGGTTTTAGATGTCAAAGGTTTTCAAAAGTTATGTTTTAAGCTTACATTTACTAAAGTTTATCAAAAGCATTTTCACATCATTGAAAGAGAAATTTCAACCTTTAAATAATGTTTTAAAGAGAAACTTTGAATTCTAAATAACATTTGGTACGTCTGAATCTCATTTAAAAGATGAGTTCTGAACTAAACTAATAATTTCATAAAATAATTAAGTTTCAAAGTAACTTTTCTAAAAAGGTTTTTGTTTTTGTTCTGTCTTGTTTTGTCCTTTTTTTTTTTTAAACCAAATGATTTCAAAGTCATATTCATATTCTCCAAATGGTATTTAAGGTGTTTCTTTTAACAAATTGAATTTTCAGATTTACTCAAGAATTGTAAAATATTTATATAATTCTTCGGTTCCTATTTGTTCCCTAAGGGAGTCAAGCATCCTTTGATTTTGTTTCAGTTCAAAATTGTGATATTCAATATGTCTCTATATCTGGAATAATTGTTAATATTAAGAAAATTATTCTATTTTGTATATATTTTGTTTTGTGATATGTGACTCAAAATGAGTGTTTCTAGAATTGGTCAGATATATGTGTAAATCCAATCACATGATTGTATGTGAATATATGTGTTAATCCCTCACCAGCAGGAGTTAGATGTTAGTATTCGCTCCCAGGATTGTATGTGAGAATATGTGATGTGTATATGTGACACTGTGCTCTGATGAATTATCTGTATATGTTTTCGAATGACTTTAAGATTTGATTATATATGTATTAAGTGGTTCTTAATATGTTTGGAAAGTAATATTTGATATTTTGAGTGAAATTGTGAAATCAAAACTCGTGCTTTGCTTGGCTCTATTCCGTTGTGTGTTCTGTATAATTACTTACTAAATGTGTGGCTCACCCCCTCAATTACTGTTTTTAGATTAAAGTGTAGTTGGGAATATAAAACCTTTGGATCTCTTCGTAAGGTGCAAGATAGAGCGTGGAAGCTGTAGGTGACTTCAGAATTTCAGTTACCTTTATATTGTAATTCATGTTTTATATAGTGGAGATTATTTCGAATTTGGGGAGTTTAGATTTTTGTAAGAGGTGTTTTTTTTTTTGTTTTTTTAATTTTTAAGAGTATTGTTTTTTAATAGAGACTTGGATTAATTATGTTTATTGAGTTATATAAGTTCAGCAAATTAGTCATGCATCTAAATGCATGTTCCATGGATTTGGGTCGTGAAAGAAGTTGATTAAAGTTTTAGTGCATACAATTTAGTACGGTAGTTAAGTAAATAAATAAATAAAAGAGGACAATGTTTTATGGGCCTCTTGGAGACTAAAGGGGTAAGTTTAAGTGAGTTTTAAACTACAGCCCACTACCCCACTAAGCCCACATCTTTGATGCGTCAAATATAAGGTAGGTGAAGAGATAAATTAGGGTTTTTCATAGAAAGGGATTCATCACTAAGGAGGCTAGGAGGTGTAATTTTTTCCTGGAGTTAATTAAAGAGGCAACCAAAGAATTCCATGTATGTTTTCTCATTTTTTAGAATCAAAAGAATTAAAAGGTTAGAACCTTATCATGGAATCGGTAGTGATGGGTAGATTGTTTAAAAGGGGATTGTTTATACTATAAATCTTAATTTTTGTGTAGATGATTTTACGTTCTTCCTTGGGTTATATACATATTAATTCCTAGATTGCAAATCCTAATTCAAGAACAACACGGCTTTGACATTTTCTTGGTGGTTATAAAGATTAGATGGGCTTAACATTTTTTTATTTTTACTTTGGGATTATAAAGCCACGGATTACATTTAAGAACAAAGCCGCTGCGTGCCGTCTAGATAAAGCCATGGATTACAAAACTTGCTAGAATAAAGCCACGGGTTACACAGTTTGATTATGCACATGGCTTTTACGTTTTCTTTGGGTTATATATATATATATATATATATATATATATAAAATCCCAGGGTCCCTACAGCTTGTATTCTAGAACAGAAGTCAAGATTATAAATCTTAAACAATGAATAAGGGTTTACTTTCCATTGGGGCATATATCAAATCATGAGTTTACAATATATTGGCTATTGCCTCTAAAGTTTGATAAATTCAAGGAAACATTTTTGGGTAGAGAGTCCTTGCATTGGTGTTTTTAATTTGTTCAACAAAGTATAATCTTAGTGAGTCAGTTTCTATAATTCGATAAACTTTATATTTTGGTGAAGGATATTAAGTAATTTCCATGATTAATTATAGGTACTCTTTAAGAGTGTTTTGAGACTTTTTGGAGGGTGTTTCTGTTGGACTTTCAGAGTGATTCAAGTGCTATAAGTAATTATGCATAATATGCACAATTTGTTCATTAGGTTCTTAGACGTCAAATGTTTTCAAAAGTTATGTTTTAAGCTTACGTTTATTAAAGTTTATCAAAAGCATTTTCACATCATTGAAAGAGAAATTTCAACCTTTAAATAATGTTTTAAAGAGAAACTTTGAACTCTAAATAAGGTTTTGAAAGTCTGAATCTCATTTAAAAGATGAGTTCAAAACTAAACTAATAATTTCATAAAATAATTGAGTCTCAAAGTAAGTTTTCTAAAAAGGTTTTTGTTTTTTGTTTTGTTTTTTTTTTTGTTTTTTTTTTTTTTTTTTTTTTTTTTTTTTTTTAATTTGTTAAAACCAAGTGATTTCTAAGTCGTATTCCTATTCTCCAAATGGTGTTTAAAATGTTTCTTTTAGCAAATGGAATTTTCAGATTTACTCAAGAATTTTAAAATATTTATATATTTCCTTGATTCCTATTTGTTCCCTGAGGGTGTCTAGCATCCTTTGGTTATGTTTCAATTCAAAATTGTGATATTCGATATGTCTTTATATCTGGAATAATTGTTAATATTAATAAAATTACTCTATTTTGTATATATTTTGTTTTGTGATATGTGACTCAAAATGAGTGTTTTTAGAATTGATCAGATATATGTGTAAATCTGTTCACAGGATTGTTTGTGAGAATATGTCTTGATCCCTCACTAGTAGGGGTTAGATGTTAGTATCTGTTCATAGGATTGTATGTGAGAATATGTGATGTGTATATGTGACACTCTGCTCTGATGAATTATCTGTATGTGTTTTCGAATGACTTTAAGATTTGATTATATATGTATTAAGTGGTTCCTTATATGTTTGGAAAACTATATTTGATATTTTGAGTGAAAATTGTGAAATCAAAACTCGTGCTTTGCTTGACTCTATTTCTTTGTGTATTCTATATAATTACTTACTTGATGTGTGGCTCACCCCATCAATTACTATTTTTAGATTAAAGTGTAGTTAGGAATATAGAACCTTTGGATCGCTTTGTAAGGTGCAAGGTAGATCGTGGAAGCTGTAGATGACTTCAGTATTACTTGAAGACTTACAGAATTTTAGTTACCTTTATATTGTAATTCATGTTTTATATAGTGGAGATTATTTCCAATTTGTGGAGTTTAGATTTTTGTAAGACGTTTTGTTTTTTTTTGGTTTTAATTTTTTTTTTTAAGAGTATTGTTTTTTTTGGAGTTTTAATAGAGACTTAGATTAATTATCTTTATTGAGTTATATAAGTTCAGCAAGTTAATCATGCATCTAAATTCATGTTCCATGGATTTGGGTTGTGACAGAAGAAGATTAAAGTTTTAGTGCATACAATTTAGTGCGATAGTTAAAATAACAAATAAATAAATAAATAAAAGAGGAAGATGTTTTATGGGCCACTTGGAGACTAAAGAGATAAGTTTAGGTGGGTTTTAAACTACAGCCCACTACCCCATTAAGCTCACATCTTTGATGCGTCAAATATAAGGTAGATGAAGAAATAAATTAGGGTTTTTCATAGAAAGGGATTCATCATTAAGGAGGCTAGGAGGTGTATTTTTCCCTGGAGTTAGTTAAAGAGGTAACCAAATAATTCTAGGTATGTTTTCTCATTTGTTAGAATCAAAGAACTAAAAAGTTAGAACCTTATCATGGAAAAAATCGTTCGACCATCGAAGATACGTCATTTTTATGGCGATCAAGCAAATAGAACTAGTACTATTCCTGTTTGATTCGATCTCAATTAAGGACCAGAAAAGAAGGACCATGGCCATGGAATTGGGTTAAGACAGTTAACTCAACTTTAGGACTCATTGTGGAATTGTAATCGTACGTGTTTCTTCTGTGTTGGCAAACAATGCACAACAGCACAACTAAAAGATCGAGGACCATGACCACAGAACTTCATTGCCAACGTGCCATAGTGCTTGAACCATTAATATGCCAAATTCTGAAGATGTCGCTGTTAAGTTTATTTATTTCAATGTTCAAATTTTTCTATCCTAACTACCGAATTATCAAATAGATTGTCATCTTGTCAAAGACCTAACTTAGGTCTCATGACCATAATATGTTAAATTCTGAAGAGTCAGCTATAATTATGTTAATAATATCAGTACTTGTTAGGTTCATTTATTACAACGTTCATATTTTGACGTTACAAGTAGTAGCACATGCATTTTCACAGCCGTAACAAATTTAACATACATAAAGTGAAAGAAATGTGAAGATTTTTTTAAGCTATCATTACATTACTAAATACATGCAGTAGCTAACAAGTTTATTTATTACAACGTTCATATTTTGAAGTTGCAAGAAGCAGTACAGGCATTTTCACAGCCGTAACAAATTTAACACAGATATAGTGAAAGAGAGAGCAACACGTACTAATAAGTATCATAGCCATAGGTGACTTGATATGTCACAATTGGAGTATCTAAGCAACAGGATAGGACGCTTTCCGGGCTAGGCCACAAAGACCTTCTGGAGCACCGGTGTCTCTCTGGATCCTCATGTAGCCATTCTCACCCCAACTGGTGCCCCACGAATTCTTCATTAACCAGTACTTGGTACCATCATCACTTGTTCCATAACCAATTGCAGTAACGGCATGTGTTAAATTAGTCCCACACTCTTTCATGAAAACTCCGCTGTCATATAATTGAAAGTTACGACCAGAACCATCGAGGGCAATTGAAACTGGTTGGTTGGCCACTGCCTGTAGTAATGCCTCCTCATTATTGGAAGGTACATCTTCAAATGCACTTATCTGAGCTGCATAAATAGATTCTTTTTCATGGTCACAAGTTCCTTCCATGGTCTCATATGGGTATTTTTCTTCAGTAGAGAGTCCTCGATTTTTCATTATATATCTAAAGGCATTGTCCATCCAGCCACCGGTGCAGCCCTGATTGCCTTCCACAGCACTGTCCAGTAGTTGTTGCTCAGACAGAGAGATCAAGTTGCCAGTTTTGATTTGGGTGATCCCTTCTACGGCTGCCACTGCTGAAAGGGCCCAGCAACATCCTGCGTGTATAAGAATCAATTATAAGTGAAATATTTTTATGAGAACAATAATTACGGGAATTGAAGCCAAACTTATGAGTGTTGGGTACTGTGATCCTCTTACCACAACGGCCTTGGTCCTTTATGGGGGTAACAGTTCCTTTCTCTAATCCATAGTCATTGGAATTTCTGTAAGGTTTTCATACTTTAAACTTTTTGGTTTGAGAGAATTTGGTTGGGTGGAAATCTTGTATCCAGTATGAGAGGCAACAAATTCTTCATTAGTTAAGTCTGCAAATACATTGACACTTAGCTTGAAAGTGCGATTCCCTTCATTATTGAATTTGTCTATATATTCTACGTTGTCCTTGAATATCTTAAAACGCTTTTCCTTCTCTGCACTATCTTTGTAGCTGCGTCCATACTGAACCATCCATTGCTCATGTCTCTCAGCAAGGGAGTCTTCAAGCAAAGTGCGGCACATGGCTTGGGATATCAAAGTCTCTAGAATAAAAAACATGATTGTGATAAGTTTTTTTTGCTGTGTTAAAGCTATTGAATACAAAACAAAGAGGGTTCTTTGGCAATGGCTTTGGTGATAAATGGTGAGGAAGAAAGCATACATTTTCCCTATATATAGGAGATGAGCATCCCTAATAATTATGATGCGTATCTTGGGAAGGAAAGTGGTCCATTTTTTTTAACGTGTTGGGCAAGTTAAGGGTGACTTTAACGGTTAATTTTAGCATATCAAATGGACTGTTGTAATATTACTGACTGTAATGTGTGGCTACAGGATGAAGCCAGAACTTAGAGTTAAGGGAGTGGTTCTGCTGTTTGTTGTGTGTGACGATTCTAGCCTTTAAGTGGACTGCTTTATCACTAAGAATTTTTGTTTAAAATTTTTTAATGGCCAAGCTGATTGTCTAGGGTAAAATAGATTGATTGGTCTTAATTTTTTTAGCTTTATTATTGGTAATTTTTTTGAGGGACTAATTTTTTTTGGGCTTGTATATTTTGTTTTAGATTTAATCTATTAATTTTTATGGCCTTTAAAATGTGGAAAATGCTAAAGCGAAAACTACAAAAATTTTACAAATTGCTAATGTTGTGAGTGGTTATTAATGAGTAAAAAGTAATGCAAGTGTGCGAACCAATAAGAATTTGCTACCTTAATAAATTGTAAAAACGTTGTAAAAACGTTTGTAGTTATAACATTACTCTTAAAAGAATTGATGACATTGTTAAGGGAGGCAATGTGTAATTTTATTGAACAAAATTAATACCTATTAATATACTAATTTTTTTTAAGCCACCTTAGTCCATGTATAGCTCCATGTGTGGCTAGCTATTGTTCTTAATGGATAAGAATGAACTCCAAAGTTTTGCCAACCAAATTTCAAGTAAGACCTATCTTCTAAGTTGTTTCCAATTTCTGTTTAAAATTTTTTAAATGGCCAAGCTAATTGTTTGGGGTAAAATAGATTGATTGGACTTAATTTTTTTTAACTTTATTATTGGTAATTTTTTTGTGGGACTAATTTTTTTGGGCTTGTATATTTCTTTTTAGAATTAATCTATTAATATTTATGGCCTTTAAAATGTGAAAAATGCTAAAGCGAAAACTACAAAAATTTTACAAATTGCTAATGTAGTGAGTGATTATTAATAAGTAAAAAGTGATGCAAATATGCAAACCAATAAGAATTTGTTATCTCAATAATTTGTAAACGTTTATGGCTATAACATTATTCTTAAAAGAATTGATGACATTGTTAAGGGGGGCAATGTGTAATTTTATTGAAGTAAATTGCTAAAATTAATACCTATTAATATACTAATATTTTTTTATGCCACCCTAGTCCATGTATAGCTCCATGTGTGGCTAGCTATTGTTCTTATTAATGGATAAGAATGAACTCCAAAGTTCTGCCAACCAAATTTCAAGTATGACCTATCTTCTAAGTTTTTTCCAATTATTGTTTAAAATTTTTTAAATGGCCAAACTGATTGTTTGGGGGTAAAATAGATTGATTAGACTTAATTTTTTTGTGGGACTAATTTTTTTGGGCTTGTATATTTTGTTTTAGATTTAATCTATTAATTTTTATGGCCTTTAAAATGCGGAAAATGATAAAGCGAAAACTACAAAATTTTTACAAATTGTTAATGTGGTGAATAGTTATAAATAAGTAAAAGTTATGCAAGTGTGCGAACCAATAAGAATTTCCTACCTAAATAATTTGTAAAAACGTTGTAAAAACGTTTGTGGCTATAACATTACTCTTAAAAGAATTAATGACATTGTTAATAGGTGCAATGCGTAATTTTATTGAACTAAATTGCTAAAATTGTTACCTATTAATATACTAATATTTTTTTAAGCCACCCTAGTCCATGTATAGCTCCATGTGTGGCTAGCTATTGTTCTTAATGGATAAGAATGAACTCCAAAGTTCTGCCAACCAAATTTCAAGTAAGACCTAACTTCTAAGTTGCTTCCATTCGGATTTTATGCACGAGTGTTCTGGATTGATGCTGCTGATTGATGACTAACGATTACTAAGTTGTTTCCATTCGGATTTTATGCAGGAGTATTTTGGATTGATGCTGGTGATTGATGACTAACGATTACTAAGAATATTCCAATTTTCCCAGTTTTCCAATTTTACTTTTCCATTTCACATTTGGTTGTCGTCACTCATCACGCAATCATGATAAAAGGACTTTTATGAACAATGTAAACTAAGAATATTCAATTATAAAAGTATCTCAGTGATCAAAGATACAATCCAACAACAGGCATCTAGTTATTAATCAATATTCAATAAGGAAGTTGTTGGCTTTACAAAACCTTGACTAAAAATTCAACAAAGTACTCGCAAGAAAGTGAGGAATGAAAATTTTATTAGAGTACTTCAAACTTAGAAACAAAGAGATTAGGCTACTACCTTGAGAGCTCACTAGAACTTTTTCTTTCACATACTTTCACATCATACATCTATCACCTTTTATAGAATGAAGTTACAAGAGCTGTCATTATTGTCATGACTCTTTGTTTCATAATAGAAAATTCTAGAGTATGGAAGACTCAAAGACACAAATGTTATGGAATGACAATAGACACAAACAGTTATGGAAAAACAAAATACACAAACTATTATGAAATATCAAGAGGCACCTTTTGGTTTATCACTTCCAACACTCCCCTTTAAACCAAAAGCATCTTCACACCAAGCATTGTTCTCAATCTTCTGAATTTATCAACTAGTAAGGGTTTGGTAAAAATGTCTGCTACTTGCTCTTCTATATTGCGATACTAGAGCTTCACAACTTTTTGTTAAATATTATCTCTCAAGAAACGATACTTCATGTTAATAGACACATAAATAATTACGGATTCTTCTTGTGGATGATCAAATTCATTTAATAAATTCTTCGACCATATTCCTTCACAAACAAAAGAGGATGCTGCCACATATTTGGCTTCACATGTTGACAAAGCTATAATACTCTGTCTTTTGGTGAAAGTTGTTGATCCAAGATAGAAAACATATCCAGTAGTGTTTTTCCTTTCATCTTGATCACCTCCCTCATCATTATCTAAATATCCATATAATGCAGCATCATTATTATATGAATATAAAAGACCAAATCCATGGTACCTTTTATATATCTAAGGATCCTATTTGCTGTAAGCCAATGAGATTCCTTTGGTTTCTTCATATATCTACTCAAAAGACCAACACTATAAACAATGTCTGGCCTTGTGATTGAGAGGTAACTTAAACTTCCAATCAAACTCCTAAATAGAGTTGGATCTATAATTTTCCCTTCTCCTTCTCTTGTCAATTTTAGAACCATTGCAACAGGTGTATTGACAGCATTACAATTTTTCATATTAAATTTGTCAAGCAATTCCTTTGCATATTTTTTCTAACATAAGAAAATGCCATTTGGTTGCTATCGTACCTCAATCCCAAGGAAAAATGACATAAGTCTAGAGTCAATCATCTCGAACTCCTTAAATATAGCCTGTTTAAACTCATGGAACATTTGCTTACTGTTTCCTGTGAATAACAAATCATCAACATAAAGGCAAGCTATAAGAATTTCACCATGGGCATTCTTCTTGATGTAGACTACATGCTCATAAGGACATTTAACAAAACCACTTCTTTGAAAATAGCTGTCAATATGAGAATTCCAAGCTTGAGGAGCTTTCTTTAGCCTAAATAATGTTTTCTTCAAATGATACACCTTGTCTTCTTCTCCTTGAACCACAAAACCTTTTGGCTGCTCTACATACACCTCTTCTTCAAGTGTGCCATTTAAGAATGCTGATTTGACATCTAGTTGGTATATTTTCCAACTATGATGTGCTGCAAGAGAAATCAACATTTTTACCGTGTCAAGTCTTGCTACTAAAGCAAAGACTTCTTCATAGTCTACCATATACTTTTGCTTGTAACCTTTAGCTACAAGTCTTACATTATAGCAATCAATCCTCCCATCAACTGTGTGCTTAATCTTATACACCCATTTCACACCAATGGTTCTTTGACCTAGGGGAAGTGTAGTCAATTCCTATGTGTTTTTTTTTTTTTTTTTTTTTTTTTTTTTTTTTTTTTTTTTTTTTTTCAATGGCATAAATTTCTTCTTGCATGGCATTCCTCCAACAATTCTCTTTCACAGCTTCTTTGAAAGTAAAAGACTCATGGTCCACATACAAACAAAAGAGATTTGTCTCTTCAGTTTGTGCATAGATATTATCTAGGCTTCTCATTTTGATTGGTGTTGGAGATGGAGAAATACTACCTAGGCTTCGGATTGATGAAGTGCCTGTTGATGATGCATAGCAATGGGGTATTGAGGAAGGTCTCTCTGAACCCTCATAATCCACATCTTCTTCTTGCCCTTCTAACTGAAGTGGTTTCTCTTTACTTGTGATGTCATCATTCCATCCTCATGACTCATCTTCACTAAAAATGACATCTCTACTCACCACTACTTTGTCTGTAAGTGGATTGTAGAGTTTGTAAGCTTTCGATTCCTCACTATACCTAATGAAGATGCACTTCTCCCCACGATCATTCAACTTCTTTCTCTTAGTCTCAGGCACATGAGCATATGCAATACGCCTAAAATTTCTTAAGTGTGACACACTTGGTTTGTAGCCAATCCATGCCTCTTGTGGTGTCATATTTTTTGAAGGGCATCGATTGAGTAAATAGGATGTACATGCCATTGCTTCCACCCAGAAATACTTTGGCAAACATTTATCTTTAAGCATGGTCCTTGTCATATCAAGGATCGTCCGATTTTTCCTCTTTGCAATGCCATTTTACAGTGGTGAGTATGCAATTGTAAACTGTTGCTTGATGTTATTTTTGTTGCAATGATCTTGAAATTCATTTGAGGTGTACTCACCACCTCTGTCAGATCTAAGTATTTTGATTTTATAACCACTTTCCACTTCAACATGTGCCTTGAAACTTTTGAATATAATGAAAGCTGTAGATTTTTCTTTGATAAGTGAAACCATAATTTTCTGTTGAAATCATTAGTAAAGGAGATGAAATATTTGTTACCTCCAACAGAAATTGGATCAAATGGACCACAAATATTCGTGTGCACTAGTTCTAATGGGTTAGGTGCTCTCCATAATCTCCCGCTTGGAGAAAGGACTTCTTTGTTGCTTGGCAAGAGTGCATACCTCACATACATATTCTGGCTTTTCAATACTAGGCAATCCATGCACCATGCTCGATGTGGATAATAGTTTGAGCCCGCTAAAATTAAGATGCCCAAGGCGAAGATGCCACTTCCGTGACTCATATTTTACAAGCCCATGGAAAAATTTCTCCATTGTTGAGTTAAGATGGAGTGGAAACATACGGTTGTGACCCATTTGAAATTTTACAACAAGCCTTCCTTCAACATCCTTCAAAACAAGAGAAAGTTTCTCCATGTGTATAATATACCCCTTTTCTAGGAGTTGCCCAATACTAAGAATATTGCTTTTCATGTTGGGCATATGGTACACATTGGAAATAGATTGCAAAACACCATTCCTTTGACGTATTCTAATTTTTCCTTTACCTTTTATAGGCAATTTGGATGAGTCTCCCAAACAGACATCGCCTTGAACACCTTCATCAAGCTCAACAAAGAGCTTATTTTTTCCACTCATGTGATTGCTAGCTCCAGAATCAAGATACCACACCTCTTGCAAATTATTTGCCGCCTC
The DNA here is from genome assembly GCF_001633185.2 of Quercus lobata. NCBI lineage: Eukaryota > Viridiplantae > Streptophyta > Magnoliopsida > Fagales > Fagaceae > Quercus > Quercus lobata. Next base: position 51,104,678 of record NC_044907.1, read on the forward strand.
TTGTGCAAAAAGAAGTGTACATTCTTCATTTTCAACATTTGATGCCTCAACAAGATTAGATAGTTCATTGTACCCCTCATATTTATTCTACCAGTAGTTTGATGCATAATATCCAAATTTTTTGCAATTGAAACATTGGACATTTCTATTACCTCCACGTCCATGACCAAATCTGCCCCTAAATGTTCCTCTTCCACAACCTTTGCCATGGTTGGTATTGGCATATCCTCCATGGAAGCCATAGGCTTCTCCTCTCTTAGAGTCAATTTTGACTCTAATGCTTGCTCAATGACAACAGAGCTAGAATTCTTTTTCATACGTTGCTCATGCACTTGAAGAGATCCCATTAATTCCTCAATTAAGAGAGTCTCCAAATCTTTGGGCTCTTTAATAGCCACCACGTCATGCTCAAATTTATTTGCAAGATATCTTAATATTTTCTCCACCACATGAACATCTTCAATACTCTCTCCACTACTTTTCAAACGATTAACAATTACAAGTAATTGTGAAAAATAATCAGAAATAGTTTCACCATCTTCCATGTGAGCAACTTCAAACTCGACATGAAGAGTTCGCAAACGAACTCTTTTCACACGATTGACACCTTTGAAAAAATGCCAAGAATCTCCCATACTTTTTTACTTGACTCTACTTTGGCAATTTTCTCAAAAGTTGACTCATTCACCCCTTGATAGAGTAGTAACAATGCCTTCTTGTCTTTCTTCCTCTGATCCTTGAGCAAGTTTTTTTGCTCTGCGCTGTAGGTGGCTTCTTGCTCACTTGTGGGTTCTACATACCCATTAGTGACGAGCTCCCATAGCTTTTGTGATCCAAATAACGCTTTCATTTGAATCTACCAGCTTTCATAATTTTCTTTCATGATCAATTTGGGAATTTGTGGTTGTACCATGTTAGAAGATATCTTCACTAATGGCGTCGACAAAGACTCTAGGCTCTAAGAACTTGGCTTTGATACCACTTTGTTGGTTTTACAAAGCCTCAACTTAAAATTCAACAAAGTACTCACAAGAAAGAAAGGAATGAAAATTTTATTAGAGTACTTCAAACTCACAAACAAAGTGAAAGCTCAAATTTGTGTTAAAACACAAGAACTTGTTTAGACCCCCAATTAAAAATTACGACTAGATTGCTTTTACTCTAACTTATCTAACTGTAGAAACAAGAGTAAATGAAGTGCAATCAACCAATACTACTTAGTGCATAAACATGAACAATAAACAATAAAATTAAAGCACATGAGTAAGGGAAGAGAGATGCAAACATAAGATAACATGGTGATGTGTCATTGAAGAGGAAACCGAAGAACTCAGTGAAAAACCTCTCCGCCGCCCTCCAAACGGTAAATTAATCCACTAGACAATAAGTTGGGATACACAAATAGCAAGAGACCCTCCAAGCCTAATCTACTCAATGTACCTAAGCCCTCCACGCTCCTACTCCAATAGGGCTTCTCGGAACCGTGTCTTGTCTAGCTTTCCGAATCCCGCAATACACCTGATTGCATCTGCCAAGCCTTACCGGCTTCTTTTCGCAATTCCCCAAAGCTTCCCAAGCTCCAAAACACTCTCTACACACTGAATAGGTTTGGATTGTGTTTGGGTACAAAACTTCTCTCAAGGTATGACAATGGGAGAGGGAAGAACAAGAGGCTACAATGATTGGTCACTAAGGATGGGTAGCTTTCTCTCTAAAAGATGGGTGTGTGTGTTGTAGAAAACCTATCTAGGGTTTTTCTCTCTGAATGACCTCTCCTACATTTGTGGGTAATAAAGGTATATATAATATTGGTGAAAGGTAAGAAAGTCACACATAAAAATCCTCCTGGCAGAATATTTTGCAATTGCCTCGCGAGAAGACCTTACCTGCGAGACACTCGTGAAAACGACAGCCTGGTACAACTCTTCAGCTTCCAGCCATGTGCTCCTTACATGCCCTTTTCACGGGAACCCTTCTCGCAAACTTCTTGTGAGCTAGTCGCGAAATGCACTGATCTTCAATTAAGCTTGAGTCTTCACCAACTTAATACTAAACCCAATACAATAAAATCCCACAAAATACAAGGAAATAAATTAAAGCAATTACAACACTTTTTGTCATGGAATAAAGCTAACATAAAACATAGTTGTAAATCACAATTTTACAATCTCCCCCTTTGGCTATTCTGTTACAAAACACCCTATAATAGACTCTAGACTTAAATGTGAGTTTGGAAACAATGACAAAACTCACTCACACTTAAATCTAGAAGTTGTGATGAACTTGGAATTAGTATACCTGTATCCTGAAATACTTGTACAAAACACATTAGACCCTTAAGGTAAATCAAGTGATAAAAGGACAAGTATAATGTAACTAGTAGAATGCGATCAAGTAAACATGAAGTGAAACATATGAGCAACTTGATCATACACAAAACAGTCATATGAGAATGACTGCAATGATCATATAGCAAAGCAAATGATCATCCGAACATGCAACCAATAAAGCACAATAGCATAAGGATAAATGCATGTCCAACACATAAACACAATGCGATGAGAGCAACAAAGTATAAATACTAAAAGTAACTCAAAGCACCATAAAGCAACAAGAAAACAAGCATAAAGTAAAACAAGGTTTTCTCAAAAAGATGTCTTCTCCCTCTTGGTATATGCATCTCCCCTGTGGCTTTCTCCCTTATGAATGTGCATGAGGAATAATTTCTCCCCCTAAAATTATGCATATGAGTCATATAGAAATGACAATACACACCAGTATACTCTCTAGTATACTCTCCCCCTTTTTGTCATGAATAGACAAATGAAGTAAGAGGAAGGAGGGAAAGAAAAGAAGATATGAACCAGGGTAAAAGATGATGCATGAGAGGTGTAAAATGAATGAGAAAATGAAGCTCAAATGGAAGATAAAACATCAAAAAAATATGTTACAAAGTATAGAGTAAACATGACATGCAAAGGATGATGGAACATGACATATACCTAGGCATGACATAGACACAAGACCATGTCTAAAAGGACTCAACTAGCATGATTGAATGTAAAAACATGTCAAGTGATCAAGTGTATGCAGCAAAGGTGCATCTAGTGTGCATGTGAGATGCATGATCAATGCATGAGCAAGCACTCAAGGGGCAAAGTGTATAAAACACAACCAATGACCAAAACATGATAAACATGAATAATTATGGTAATCCCCAAAATTTGGTACTCATCGGAGTCCAAAATAACGGGAAAATGCCATTTGGATATTTTATCAAACACTTAGAGTGCACACATTACACATGTATGTTAAACAATGCATGAACATATGAAAAACTTGCCTAAAAAAATGTTATTTTTACCACAAGGGGCCAGCATCCAAAGCAAAAAAACATTTAAAACAAAGCCCAATAAAAAAGATTGATAAAAATTAAGTTTTCCAACTCCCATTTGAAAAAATCTCAACTATGAACATAAAACCCCCAAAACATAATCTAAGGATCAAAATCAATGAAAAGAGTTAAAGATTACCTTAAAGATTTTTATAGAATGTAAAACACTTGAAATTAGTTGGGTTTTGATGTTGAAGCACTAAAACAGGGGTTTGGGAGAAGATGGGAGAAGTTTAAAACAAATGACCCACGAAATGCCCTTTAATAGCTGATTTGGAAATTTTCGCTGGTTAGCTTCCCACAAAATTTTGCTGGTAAGCCTTACTTGCGAAACAATCGCAAAATTCTCTGATCTTCAATTAAGCTTGAGTCTTCACTAACTTAATACTAAATCCAATAGAATAAAATCTCACAAAATACAAAAAAATAAATTAAATCAATTACAACACTTTTTGTCATGGAATAAAGGCAATATAAAACATAGTTGTAAATCACAACTTTACACAAAGAGATTAGACTACTGCCTTGAGAGCTCACTAAAACTCTTACACACTTTCACATCATACATCTATCTCCTTTTATAGGGTGAAGTTATAAGAACTGTCATTATTGTCATGACTCTTTGTTTCATAACAAAAAATTCTAGAATGTGGAAGACTCAATGACATAAATGTTATGGAATGATAATAGACACAAACAGTTATGGAAAAATAAAAGACACAAATTGTTATGAAATATCAAGAGGCACCTTTTGGTTTATCAATTCCAATAGGAATAGACTAATTGGGCATGAAACAATAAATCACAATGCACGAACCATTCTTTTATGTTTAAGGAAAATAAAAGCAATTGACCTCAGCCAATCAAGCATGAAAGAACAAACCAATGACTCACCTTGCCCCACACCCACCCATTCAGTTATTGACCTCCTCCAATCAAGCATTAAACCTCTTTGGTTTTATGTTGCATGGCCATCTTCAATCCTAGCACGATATTTTTCCCAATCCTTTCCAACATCCCAAACAAAAGCCTAGTTCCCAGTCAATACCCAACCCACATATGGCCACATCAAAATCCCATACAGCAGTTCCTTTACGTTCTCATGTAAATTAAGGCCCAAGGAAGACCCAGTGATGCTCCTGTTGACCTTTGAGACCTTCTGATTGCCTTGGTTACAACTTAAAAAGACAAACCCAAATAATGAACGTGGAAATCCATGTCTTGGTCTGATCCTATAATTGCAAAAAGCATATGTTCTTGCCATTGGTTCTCATGCCCTTTGCAAGGATCAAGAATAACTAAGCTTTTTCGACCCAGACCATGTTATGGCTCAAAGCCAAACTTATTTTTTCTTAAAATTTTATGACACCTTAAATTTGCAAAACCTATCTTCTTCTTTTTTTCTTTTCTTTTTTTTCTTCTTTTCATGTTCTGCACATGTTCAAAACACCATTGATGGATAAATTTGATGGGACGAGTTGTCCTACAATTTATTTGAAGATGTATGTGAGGTACTTTCAGCTACTTGGAATTAATAATGAACTATTGGCCCAAATGTTGTAGAATGCATTAATAGGCATATTAGACCTTGCGTTGGTTTTGAATTTGGAAAATTTGAAGATCAATAAATGGTAAGACATGCATAGAGTTTAGCAAGTAGAATTGTTACATTACTCAGATTGAGGTCACCAAAAGAGATCTCGATACAAGAAACATTCTCTACTTTCATTACAAGTTGGTGGGCAATTGCCAAAAAAAAATTATTAATAATAATAATAATAAATAAATAAAAAGACTATGAGGACCTACCTCTCCCCTATCTATGATAATGATGATATTGCGCTAATTGTTTTTGGCTTTTTTTTTTTTTTTGATGGAATTGTTTTTGGCTTTGTTTGTGTTATATCTTAATTCTTTCTTAAGAGATGTATGATGACATATTCTTGTTTTCTTTTCATGGTATTCTGGTTGATGGCTTCAACCATTAGATTGTCCCCTATATAAAAGGTAGTATTTCTGCTTGAATACAAGTAATTACAGATGTACAAACATTTATGTTGCTGTGTATTAGACTTATAGATGCAGCAAAGGCACATTTGTGGTTGAATTATATTGGAGAATGTGAACACTGAACAATGCACTAGTAGTCCATTTGTAAGTAGTAAGATAACTGTAGCTTAGTTAATTACTTAAGACGCTTTCATGATAGTACCACAAAGACCTTTGGCGATGTTATCTTGTTCTATTACTAACTAGATGGTGATGTGTTATCAATTCTATTGTAGGGTTGTTTATTGGCTAGGGCTTAGGCCGTAGCTTTGCACCTATGCTATAAGGCTATAAGCTACAATTTTAGCAACCAGTAAGTTGTCCGTGTGATGCACAATTAATGTTATATTGTTTTATGTAAATTTGTTTTTGTAAAATATTATACATATATTATAGCATATTTATTATAAAACTTTGTTAGTAATGAGTTCATCATAAAAAGTTACAATTATAAATTGCATACATATATCTATTATAATTATTTTGTTCAAGTAATGAGAAAAATTAAAACAACTTTGGAGTAATATTGTATAATAAAAGTTGATAAAAGCATATTAATTCATTCTATATCATTGATTTTTATTATGTGATGTAATAAAAAGCTTCATTACGAAATCATTTTTTTTTTTTTTTTTGATTTGTTCTTGCAGTATGATGATGCTTGTTATCATCATCAGTTTCTCCATCTTTAACGTTTGAAGTTTAGTCCATCCATATTTGTTCAATTTTTGAGTTTTCATCACTTTTTCCTTTTGTTGCATCATCTGTGTTAATCACTAATCAATTGGCAACGGGAGATTCTAGATTGGATCTTACAAAGTTTGGACTTTATTGCTAAGATTTTTCATAGGTATTTGCATTTATATTAAATTTCAATGATGTGACAATTTTTTTGCAAGTGCTTTTTGTAAGGTTGAATTTATTCAACTATTTTATTGGCTTTATTCCGTGCCAAATTTGCTTGTATTTCAGCATTTAGTAACCTTGTATTTAGGTGGGTTTTGTTGTAAGGGTAGTGAGTGAGATAGAGTGTTGATTGCTCAAGAGTGTGCAAGAAAATAGAGACTCGCGGCTTAATCTTGCGGGTGGCTCGCGGTTGCAAGCCGCCAGACGCAGCACACGTGCTAAGCATGTCAGAAGGTGAACAGTCATGCTAACTGGAGCACTACAGGACAAAATAGGACAACTGGCCATACGGTTATCTCGCGATTGGAACTCGCGACTCAGTCAAGTCGCGAGGCCAAGCCGCGAGCCACCCCTGTTTTGTAAAACCTGACGTTTCAAATTCCTCTCTCACTCCAGTATAAATACCCCCTTATACCCACAAATGAAAGAGAGCTTCCAGAGAGAATTTTGAGAGAGAAACCCTAAAGAAAAACAAGATTAATTCACCTATATTCTATACATTAGAGTCTCTTCAAATTCCTCAACTCTCTTCCTCTCCATTGTCAAATCCTTGAGAGGCATTTTATCACTGTGAGAGGGTTGTTTGGTTTTCTGGGAAGCAGTTAGGAAGGAACTAATCTACATTGGTTGATGCTACGGTCTAGTAGCGGAATCCGAGAAGTTAGAAAAGAAAATGGTTCGGCGCAACCTTGTTGAAGCAAGAAGCTTGAAGGGCGTAGGTGCACTGGGTAGATTAGGCTTTGAGGGTCTATTACTGTCCATGTATCCCAACTACATCTTCTAGTGGATTGTTTACCGCTTGGAGGGCAGCGAAGAGGTTTTACGCTAAGGGCTTTGGTTTCCTCTTCGATAACACATCACGTGTTGTCTTTGTGTTTGCATCTTCCTTCCCTTTTATCTTTGCCTTTTTATTATCTGCTGTGGGTTGTGATTTTAATTTGGCTTAGATAGTTTTACCAATTCTATATTATAGCTTATGTTCATTTTCCGCACACTTGTTGTTTGACATATAGCTTGAATTGGTTAATTTGTTAATTGGAGGTCTAAACGTTCAAGGGTGTTTATACACATATTTGAACTTTCAATTGGTATCAGAGCGAGTACACTTCTAGTGGTTTCATTACCATTGTGTGATCCTTGACTCCCTATTGAGATGGATCAGTCTCAATCCCTAAATGCACCTTCATATTTTGATGGTAGTAATTATGCTTTTTGGAAGGTTCGCATGAGAGCTTTTCTGTGTTCTATTGGTGAATCTGTTTGGGATGCTGTTGAGATAGGTTGGACCAGGCCTGAGGAAGCCAAATCCACAAGGGATAAGGCAGCACTTGCTGCATCTAATGCTAACAGTAAAGCACTCAATACTATTTTCTGTGGTGTGTCTCCAGATGAATTTCACAAGATTTCTCACATTACCGTTGCTAAAAAAGCATGGGAGATATTGGAGACCACTTACAAAGGCACGAAGAAGGTAAAAGACACCAAGCTGTAGATGATAACCACTCGGTTTGAGGAGTTAAAAATGAGTGAGGATGAGTCCTTTGACTCTTTCTATAGCAAGCTGAATGAGGTGATTGTAAGCAAGTTCAATTTGGGAGAGAAAACGGAGGATTCTAAGATTGTAAGGAAGATCCTTCGATCATTGCCGGAAAGTTTTCTTGCTAAAATGACAGCGATTGAAGAGAGCAAGGACCTTGATGACATCAAAGTCCAGGAGCTGGTTGGTTCTCTTCAGACCTATGAGATGTTGCTGCCCAATCAACGGAAGAGTAAATCTCTTGCTCTTAAGACCATTAATGAGAAGGTGGAAGATCATGACTCATTGGGAGAAGATGTGGTTGACAAAGATGTTGCATACCTTTGTAAAAAATTTCAGAAAATTCTTGAAATTCAAAAATAATGGCAAATTTGGTGATAAAGGAAAATTCCAAAGTTCAGGAAGGGAAAAAAGGGAATTCAAAAAGAAAGATAGAAAAGAATCTTAACCTACACAAGGTGTCACTTGTTTCGAATGTAACGGACATGGACACTTTAAGAAAGAATGCCTGAATTATTTGAAATCGAAAGGCAAAGTGTATGCCACGACATTGAGTGACTTGGATTCATCCGACTCAGAATCTGAAGAAAGCTGTGATGGAGAGGGGAACTATTCAGGTTTTATGACTATTGCCCATGTTGAGTCTTCAAACGAGTTGAATCTGCTTGTACGAGACCTTGGAGAACATAGTGATGAAGAATCACTAAGAATTGTTGAAGAATCAGATGCTGAAGAAGATGAAAGCACAGTAAATCTTCAAGAGAATTATAACTCAATCCTGGAGAAGTCGGGTGAGTACACAAGGGTGGCCAAGACAGCTGTGAGAAAAATGAAGAAGGCAAAGGAGGATTATAAAAGTCTCTTAATCCGATATAGGAAGGCCAAATGTGAGATAGAAACACTAAATGGTGAACTGTCAGAAGCTTACACAAAAGTGAGATTTCTTGAACAAGAGGTTATGCAAGCAAATGCGCTAAAATAGAGAGGGTCACCACCAAGAAGCTAGATGATATTATTTCGTCTCAAAAGAGCTTTTCAGACAAATCCGAATTGGGATATACCGGAGGAAGTAGCTCATCTGGAAATGTCACTAAAGAAGTGAAGTTTATAAAGGCCAAAGAATCAGCTGATGTTGGTCCTACTGCTGAGAAGCCCAAGATAGAGGAGAAGAGAAATGTGGGGAACGAACGGTTGTTGAATTCCCGTAATCAATCTATGGGCAGGTCTGAATCTCGAGCCAAGTCTCGTCCACGACCACAAAGAAGTCCTGGATCAACTTATATGTGTCATCATTGAGGACTTCAAGGGCATACTCGACCAAATTGCCAAAAGCTGAGAGAAAAAAATAGTGCAACTCCTCAAAGGTCACGAGGACCTAGAAATGATAGAAGAAATTGGGCAGGTGAACAATCGAGAGATCAAAATGGTGATCCCGGAATGATGAACGTGATGAAGATGATTGGTGCATTCACCAACTGCTTGGAAAGCTTCTCACAAAGGTTTGAAAGTCCTAACTCCCGTACCCAATCCTATAAGGAAATCACCCCAAACGCAAGTGACGTGTGGGTGAAAAAGGGTACTCATGCATAAGCATTACAATATGTTCATGCATTAATACTTCCTATGCTTTGTGACGATGTTTGAGTGTTTGCTTGTTGTTTATGTGATGGTTGTTTGTTTGTCTATTTGTGCATACTTTTGGTTTTCTTTTTGTTTTTGATCTATCTTTTTCTTTATGTCAAAAATCCAAAAATCACATAAAAATTAGTAAATCAAAAAGTTTGATTGACCTTGTTGAGTTTTTGTCTCAAAACTTGTTTTACCTTATACCTTTGTGCTAATGGCTTTGTGCATTTTCGAGCATAGCTTGTCTCTTTGCACTCTTATCACTGTGGGAGAAATCTTGAAATCGATGTGATTGTTGTATATAGATCTTCAAACTAGTCATGAATGATTAGTGAATGGTTATGATGATCTTGAGACATGTATAGACTTGTGTCTATATATCTTCCCACTCTTTATTTTTGTTTTTGTTAAAAAGAGCTCACCAAATGTAAATCTCCAAATGAAAAGAGATATTGAGCTGCAAAAGCCTGTCGCACATTCTAGTATTCGACTAGGAAAAAGGGTAAGCGACTTAAAATTAAAGTGAATGTTTATTTAAAAAGCCAAAGGCTAGTTCATTAAAGTGAAATATCAAATATCACTTTCACAATGAGAGGTGAGTGTCTCGAAAAAGATCAAAAAGATCAAATGTTATGATTGAAAGTGGAGTCAAATGTAAAGTTCCAAGATATGTTATCAAGTTTTGTGGGAGGTCATATATACATATTTCTATAATTGAGATGGATCACTTAATCTAGTGCTAATTGTGTATGCCTTGGTTGAATTGATCATTGAAGTTTCACATTAGACTAAGGACTATCTCATTGTTAATATCCACACACAACACACAAGTTTATGTTCAATAAATGCCATATTCATTTGTGTGATTGTACTTGATGAAATGTGTTTTCACATGCTTAATCTTTGTTGATTCAAGCACAAAAAGATTTTTGAGTGTTTTAGGTGTTTTTGGAAAGTATTTTGTTAGAAAAATCTGAAAATTTCAAAAATCCATTTTTGCCCTGTTTTGGCGACTCAGTCGCGGGTAAGTCAAGTCGCGGGCCTTAATCGCGTGTTTGCAGGTCATTTTTGGCGACTTGTTCGTGAGTGGAAGGTCCAGTCGCGAGGGTTACTCAGAGATTTTCACAGCTCAGCTCGCGACTCTCTTGTGGGTAGACCTTCCAGTCGCGAAAAACACTTAGAAAATTTTTTCAAAATTCTGTCTTTGAATGTTTTGGCGGCTTAACCTGGCGACTTGTTGGAAACTTACTTTAATCTCGAAAAACGCGTGTTTGGCAAAAATAGGAGCAATTTTTAAATCTTTTTTAGTTTTCCCTCGAACTTTTGTGACTATTCATCTTCTTTCTCAACTGTCTCCTTCCCAAACACTCCGTATACCCATTTTCAAACTCCATTGGTGCTTCACTCCTTCTCAAAATCATCAAGAAAAGGTATGGGTCTTGTTTTCCTCATCTCATATTCTCTGCTTAATGAATGTTTTTCTTGCCATTTGGATAGATACTGTATTCGAAACATTCATCTCTTTGTTTGATGGGTATGGCTGGTTGTGTTTGTTGTTGATTTCATCCGCTTTCATTTTGTTGGTCACACTGTGTTTCTTCTTTGTTCTGTTATTTGTCTGTTGTTGATTCTCAACCTCTTTTGTTAAATGGGTTTGGTATTTTTGTGACTTGCTCCATTCTTTTGTGGGTGTATTGAAGTATGCTTGCGGCATTGGATTACTTATCTCATATTACTGTGCTTTTTGTTGACATAACGTGTGTGTGATGGCATCTTGAAAGTATACCTTTAAAGCACTTCATTTTCTGAATGTTGTGTCTCACTGCCATGTGCTCTATTTTGGGTGTTTTGATCCTTCATTTTGAAATTTTATGTCTGTTCCTATCTTATGTGGTCTGTTTAATGCTATCCATTCTTAATGTTCGAATGTTGTCCTTTTATGCATATCATGGTCATGGTAGACTGTCTCATTGACAGTTATTTTTGAATTTGTGTCTCTTTATGCTCTATTGCACTTTTACCATTTTGCTGCACCTGTTGTATTGTGCTCTTTAGTATTGATGGTGGTTTGTTTGGGTCTGACCTGTCTTAAGTTTGTATTTGTGTATTAAAATCTCTAGTTTACACTCTTATTTGCATCTAATCATGTTGATATTTATCTTGTGTGGTGCTGTTTTTGGTTCTTTGTTGTGGGCCTATTCCCTTGCAGATGTCTCGTCGATCCTCTAAGGGTAAAGACATTGTTACTGACGATCCAGCAACCCCAATTGCTAAAAGGACTCGTCTCTCATCACAGTCATCTCAAGACTCCAATGAGGAGAGGTTTAGAACCCCGCTTACCTCACACATCTACTCAAACATCTTTGACAAGTCAACTCCTATAGTGGAACGGGTGGTGGAGTTTAACACCTTAGGGACCACTTTTATCCCTCGAATCTTTGAGCCCCGAGATTAGGAAAACTTGTTTGGGAACTTTGTCAATCCAATGGATGAACTGGTTAAGGAATGCTTCTCCAATGCAAGTGATCTTGGAGTTGAACTTATTTTCTGGGTCAGAGGAAAGGAATTTGGCATTTCCCCGAACTCCATCGTTGATATTCTCGGCATCACTAGACCTCAGAATGTGGATCTAACTCCGTACGATGATCGAACTCCAGAGATTCAAGACGTTCTACAAATCCTAGGATCTGATCATGAAGTATCCAATACAGGCACATCCATCAACACTGCAAAGTTTGCACCAGAGCTGACCACACTGAAGTTGATCATGTTCTCTAATCTCTACCCACTGTCCAACACTACCTTCATAAATGTAAGGTTGAATTTAATCAACCATGTGTTGGCTTTATTCTGTGACAAATTTGCTTGTAATACAGCACTTAGAAACCCTGTGTTTAGGTGGGAATCATGTAAGGGTAGTGTGTGAGAGAGTGTGAAGAAATGCTCAAGACTGTGTAGTGAAGCAGGGACTCGCGGCTGGATCTCGCGGGAGGCTCACGGCTTGCAAGTCGCCAAAAGTTGCACACGTGCAGAGCATGCGGGGGAGCTGAACAGTTATGCTAGCTGGAGCACTACAGGACAAAAATCCAGACTGGCCACTTAGTTAGCTCGCGGCTTGAACTCGCGACTCAGTCAAGTCGCGAGGTCAAGTCGCTAGCCAGCCTTGTTTTGGAAAAACTGACTCTTCGCATTTCATTCTCACACCAGTATAAATAGCCCTCATTCCCGGCCATTTAGAAAGAAAAACCCTAAGAGAGGTTTCTTCAAAACACCCACCTAATTAGAGAGAGCTACTCATTCTTAGAAAGAAATCTTTGTAGTCTCTTCTCATTCCCTGTCTCATTGTCAGACCTATTGAGAGGAGATTTCTATCCAAACACTGCCCACACCCATTTAGAGTGTTGAGTGTTTTTGGAGCTTTGGGAAGCATTGGAAGATACCAAGGATGGTGGATACTATGGTCAAGTAGCGGAATCCGATAAGCTAGAAAAGAAAAAGGTCCGGCGCAACCTCGTTGGAGCAAGAAGTTTGGAGGGCTTAGGTACATCGGGTAGATTAGGCTTGGAGGGTCTATTGCTGTTCATGTATCCCACCTACATTTTCTAGTGGATTATTGACCGCTTGGAGAGCGGCGGAGAGGTTTTACGCCGAGGGCTTCGGTTTCCTCTTCGATAACACATCGTGTGTTGTCCTTGTGTTTGCATCTCTCTTCCCTTTATCTTTGCCTTTTATTTTCTGCTGTGGATGTGATTTATAATTGGTTTAGATTGATTTCCAATTATGTTTATAGCTTATGTTCATTTTCCGCACACTAGTTGTTTGTCATAAAGTTTGAATTGATTATTTTGTATTTGGAGGTCTAAACGTTCAAGGGTGTTTTATACACATATTTGAACTTTCAATTGGTATCAGAGCAGGTACACTTGTTGTGGTTTAAATACCTAAGTGTGATCCTTGACCCCTTGTGTTTATTTGCCGTGGATTGTGCTTTGTATGCCTCTTTGCATGATTTGGTTGGTGATGAATGTAACATGCCACGTGTTTGTGAAAATACCTCTATGAGTGTTAATCCTCATAAGTGTGATGACATGTTATTTGAATCTATGGGTGTTGTTGACAAACTCTTGAAGAAAAATACTAAGAAGTTTGAAAAGAATTTGAGCAAGTTATTTTGTGAAAATGATGATTTGATTGATAATCTCAATGAATCCAACAAATTGGTTGAGAAATATAAAAAATTTGCTGAAATTTCTCTTGAAAAGCTGAAAGAGTTTGAATGTTTGAATATAGACTTGGATGCTAAACTTGTTTTGTCTAACAAACTTGTTGATGATCTTAAATATGAAAATGAATCTCTTAAGATGCATGCCAAGTGTTTGATTGCTGAACCTATTGTTAAAAATGATGAAAATATTTGTTGCAATCATGTTGTGGTACCCGATTTTGTGCCTAGTGTGTGTTCTACCTTAAAGGACAAATCGGTGTATATTCCTCCACATAAAAGAAATCAAAAGGTGGAGAGAAAGGCTGTTAAGTCAAAGCCTTCGCTTAGGTCTCAACCTAAGGTTTTGAATGGATCTAAGTTTGTTCCAACTTGCCACCATTGCGGTGTGATTGGTCATATAAGACCTCAATGTCATAAGTTGAAGAGGGAATAAAACCATGTTGCTAAATCCCTTCCCAAAAAGCCTAGTGGACCTAAACACATTGTTTGTCACCATTGTGGTGCCTTTGGTCATCTAAGACCTCAATGCTCTAACTTTCATGCTTTTAAAAGAATCAAAAGAAAAGAAAAACTTAAACTTTTTGGAAGTTGTGCTAAAAAGAGTAAACCGGTTTTGAGTGAAAATAACATGTTGTTAAAGAAAATGTTTAATGCTCTTAACTCCTTGACTATGTGCATCTTCGGTTCTCATTCTTCCAACCCTCATCTCACTTCTCTTGAGACACTCATTCCAAACAATCGTTCCGTTTGGATGAGGAAGGGTTCCTATGGTTGAGCTTTTGCTCTTTTGGTCCTTGATCTAATTCTTTCGATCTTTGTAGGACCCTTCATGCATTAAATGTCATATCTTCATGCATTTTGTGCATCTTGCATTTATTTGTTTGCATTGTTTCGTTTTTTATCTTACTTTTATGTTTCTATTTTGTGTGAGTAAAAATCCAAAACCACATAAAAAGTGAAAAATTCAAAAAGTTTGATCGTATTTGTTTAAGCACATATCACATGTGAGTTTGGCCTTGTACCTTTGTACAAATGACTTTGTGCATTTACAAACTTAGCTTGTTATTTTTGCACTTATATCTTTGTGGGAAAAATCTTGACATCTTTGTGTGATTGTTGTAAATCGATCTTCAAGCTTGTCATGAATGATTTGTCAATAGTCATGTTGGTTTTGATACATGCGTAGACTTCTGCTTATATCTCTTCACACTCTTTTATTTTTATTGCTTAAAGAGTTCAATAAATGTAAATCTCAAAATGAAAAGAGATAATAAGCTGCAAAAGCCGTTGCATATATTAGTATTTGACTAGGAAAAAGGGAAAGCGACTTGTATTGAAAATGTTTGATGCCCAAAAGCCAAAGGCTTGTTCATCAAATTGAAATATCAAAACTTTCAGGCATCAATCTCAAAAATGAGATGTATTGCTCAAAATGAGTTGTATTGATTCAAATGATCAAATGATATGAATTGTAAGAAGCCAAATGAAAAGCTTCAATCTTATGTAATCATTTTCTTGTGGGAGGTCATATATGTTCATTTCTATAATTGAGATAGACCACTTGACTTAGTACTAGTTGTGTATGACTTGATTGAATTGATCATTGAAGCTTCACTCTAGACTAAGGACTATTCCACATTTGATACACACACACAACACACGTGCCTAATGTTCAATAAATGTCTTATTCATTTGTTAGATTGTACTTGTCTATATGTGATGTGTGTGTGCTCAATCTTATATGGTTCAATCCAAAAAGATTTTTGATCATTTTATATGTTCTTGGAAGTGATTTTTATCACTCTTTGTGTTCATGTTTAGTGTTTACTTTGTTTCTCATTATTTAACCATGTTCTGTATTGAAAAACAGGTGTTAGAGTTTTTCGCGGCTCAACTGGCGACTCGCCAGTCGCGAAATTCCAGTTTTGAGTTCATCTAGAAGCTTTTGGCGACTCACTTGCGGCTTGCTCGCGACTCACTCGCAACTCGCGAAAATTTTTGCGACTGAAACTCGCGACTCGTGGCTTGCTCGCGACTCACTTGCGACTCACGAAAATTTTCACGACTGAACCTCGCGACTTGCCCAGTCGCGAAACGCCCAGAAACAGCTTTTTAAAGGGTCTTTTTGTGGGAAACTTGTTTTAAAACCTCTCCCATCCTCTCTAAAACCCCTTTTTCAATATTTTTACATCAAAACCCAACCAATTTGAATGATTTTTCATTCCATTAACATTTCTAAGGTATTTATAAACTCTTTTCATTAATTTTGATCCTTAGATTATGTTTCGGAGAGTTTTGTGCTCTTGGTTGAGATTTTTATCATAGGGGTTGGGAAAACTTAATTTTTGTCAAATTTCTTCATGGGTTTGGTTTCTTTTACTGATTTGCATTGGATGTTGGCCCCTTGTGGGAGATAGAACATGTATTAAGGGTGGATTTCATGATGTTCATGCATTGTTTCACATTATTGTTCATTGTGTGCATGCTAGGTGTTTAATAAAATGCCTCCTAGACATTTTCTCGCTTGTTTGGATTCCGATGAGTACCAAACTTTGGGATTTCTCATGTTTCCTCATTAGGAACATGTTTGGTTCATTGGTTGTGTATTTAATACACCTTGCCCCACATGTGCATTTTTCATGCATTGGTCATGCATTGCACACAACCACCTCTTGCACACACCTTTGCTACCCTTGTTATGCATTGGTCAAGACCTTGCTTATTCATCCTAGCATGTCATGTCTACCTTATGCTCTGTAGCATTTTACTTTGTCTTTGATTTGAGCTTCATTTTCTCATTCATCTCTCACCCCTCATGCATCATTATCTTTGTTCGTTCCTTCATCTCTTGCCCTCATTTCTCCTTGACCCTTTGTCTATTCTTGACAAAAAGGGGGAGAGTATACTCTAGAGAGTATACCGGAGTGTTTTGTCATTTCTATATGACTCTTGTGCACATCCTTAGGGGGAGAAATTCTATTTCTCATGCACATTTGTAGGGGGAGAGTTATTCCATAGGGGAGATGCATATACCAAGGGGGAGAAGACATTGAGATCTTAAGAAAACTTTGTTTTGTTTGTTTTCTTGTTGGCTTTATGGTGCTTTGAGTTATGCTTTGTGGTTCTCATCGCATCATGTTTTTGTTTTGGACATGCATATATCCCTATGTTATTGTGCTCCATTGAATGCATGTTCGGATTATCATTTGCTTTGCTATGTGATCTTTGTAGTCATTTCTATATGACTGTTTTGGTGTATGATCAAGTTGCTCACATGTTTCACATCATGTTTACTTGATCGCAATTTACTTGTTACATTATACTTGTCCTTTTATTATTTGCTTTACCTTGAGGGTCTAATGTGTTTTGTGCAAGTGTTTCAGGTTACAAGTATATATGTTCCAAGTGCATCATAGCCTCTCATCACTTTGAAGGGGAGAAACTTTAAGTACTTTTAGTTTATATTCAGTATTTTGTGGTTTGTACCCATGTTGCTTATGTAAGCTTTTAGGGTTATGTTTTATGCATGCTTGTAGGCTTTATGGTTTGTACCATACTTTATGCAGCCTCTACGATTTTGCTAAATCAGTACTTCTATCCAAATGTCATGCATTTTCTGGTTAAGTACTGTCACTCTTGTGCCCTTGTAGGATTGTTCCTAGATGCATATACTTAGTGTATTATGCATTGGTTAAGTGTTGGGCATACAAGTAACTTGCATTGTTCTTGTTTGCTTGTATGTTCAAGTGTTCATTCCAAGTGTGAATGAGCATTGTGATCACTACCTTGTAGTGATTACTTGTTTGATCAAGTCATGGTTTGTTTCTTAATTCCATCTTTGCTTGATCACATTATGCCTGCTTTATATGCATTTCATGTGTTTTTGCATACAATGATCATGGTGTATTGTTGTGTTTCAGGAGATTTATGTTCATATGATTCAAGAGCTTCACAGCATCTAGATTTAGGTGTGAGTGAGTTTTGCCATTGTTCCAAAACTCACGTTTAAGTCTAGAGTCTGTTTTAGGGTGTTTTGTCATGGAATAACCAAAGGGGGAGATTGTAAGGTTGAATTTAATCAAATATGTGTTGGCTTTATTCCGTGACAAATTTTCTTGTAATACAACACTTAGAAGCCCTGTATTTAGGTGAGAATCATGTAAGGGTAGTGTGTGAGAGAGTGTGAAGAAATGCTCAAGACTATGCAGTGAAGCAGGGACTCGCAGCTGAATCTCGCGGGAGGCTCGCGGCTTGGAAGCCGCCAAAAGTTGCACACGTGCAGAGCATGCAGGGGAGCTGAACAGTCATGCCAGCTGGAGCACTACAGGACAAAAATCCAGACTGGCCACTCAGTTAGCTAGCGGCTTGAACTTGCGACTCAGTCAAGTCGCGAGGTCAAGTTGCCAGCTAGTCCTGTTTTGGAAAAACTGGCTCTTCGCATTTCATTCTCACACCAGTATAAATAGCCCCCATTCCCACAAAATATGTGTGGCCATTCAGAAAGAAAAACTCTAAGAGAGGTTTCTTCTAAACACCCACCTAATTAAAGAGAGCTACTCATTCTTAGAAAGAAATCTTTGTAGTCTCTTCTCATTCCCTCTCTCATTATCAGACCTATTGAGAGGAGATTTCTATCCAAACACTGCCCACACCCATTTAGAGTGTTGAGTGTTTTTGGAGCTTTGGGAAGCACTAGAAGATGCCAAGGATGGCGGATGCTATGGTCAAGTAGTGGAATCCGGTAAGCTAGAAAAGAAAAAGGTTCGGCGCAACCTCGTTGGAGCAAGAAGCTTGGAGGGCTTAGGTACATCAGGTAGATTAGGCTTGGAGGGTCTATTGCTGTTCATGTATCCCAACTACATTTTCAAGTGGATTATTGACCGCTTGGAGGGCGGCGGAGAGGTTTTACGCCGAGGGTTTCGGTTTCCTCTTCAATAACACATCGTGTGTTGTCCTTGTGTTTGCATCTCTCTTCCCTTTATCTTTGCCTTTTATTTTCTGCTGTGGATGTGATTTATAATTGACTTAGATTGATTTCCAATTCTGTTTATAGCTTATGTTCATTTTCCACACACTAGTTGTTTGTCATAAAACTTGAATTGGTTATTTTGTATTTGGGGGTCTAAACCTTTAAGGGTGTTTTATACACATATTTGAACTTTCAATAAATCTTGGGAGAGCTCAATTCCTTTGTGATCTTATTACAGGAGCCCCCATTGTTATCTGTGCTCACATTTTTCAAACCATGAGGAAGACCGCGGTTCGAACTGCAGCTTGAGGAGCTATTCCATTTTGCAGTCTCATCATGAAACTCATTCTTCGTGAAGGCGTTGTTCCTCCCACAGATGGTAAAATGTTGACCCGTCAGCGTCCTATTTCCATTTACTCTCTTCAAACTAGCAGAAGTCACTCTTCTAAAACATCAAAGAGTGTACACATCTCTCCAGTTACTCCATCTGCTCCTGAGTCAGAGACACCTGTACATACCATACCTACTTCTCGTGTTATTCCTGAAGTTCCACAAGCTAGCATTCCGCAAGCACAGACTGCTCCTTAAACTGATAGAGTGGGTAATATGCTTGAAAATATTCAGAAACGCATTGATGAGATGGTGACACTTCTCTACTCCACAAACAACCATGTTCAAATGCGTCTCGAGACTATGGAGAATCAGCTAGACGCTATTCAACGAAAGTTGGACGACAGCCTTTAGCTATTCGTGCCAAAAGGGGGGAGAGCATTCAGTAAGGGGGAGAAAGCTCAAAGGGAAGTGTGCATAGTAATAGGGGGAGTCCACACATACTTTTGTTTTATGCCTTATCCTTTAAACTTATAAGTTTATGTTTTTGGATATTTAGTGTTTCTTTGGGTTTGTTACACTGTAGTTTTGGTGTATTCTTGTTTCTAACTCATAACTTATAATCTTAGTTTACTCTTTTATATATATTGTTGATGTTATTCAGTATATATTGTGCTTTGTACCCATGTGCTTATGTAAGCTTTTAGGGTTAATGTTTTATGCAAGTTTGTAGGCTTTACGGTTTGTACCATGCTTTATGCAGCCTTTTATGCTTTGTTGAAATCAGTACTTCTATCTAAATGTCTTGCATTTTGTTTTAAGTACTGTCACTCTTGTGCCCTTGTAGGATTGTTCCTAGATGCATATACTTAGTGTATTATGCATTGGTTGAGTGTTATGCATACAAGTAACTTGCTTTGATCATGTTAACTTGTATGTTCAAGTGTTCATTCCAAGTGTGAATAAGTACTGTGATCACTACCTTGTGGTGATTACTTGGTTGATCAAGCCATGATTTGATACTTCACTTCATCCTTGCTTGATCACTTTAAGCCTGTTTCATATGCATTTCATACTTTTTTGCATACAATGATCATGGTGTATTGTTGTGTTTCAGGAGTTTCATGTTCTTATGATTCAAGTGCTTCACAGCTTCTAGAGTTAGGTGTGAGTAAGTTTTGTTCAACTGTTCCCAACTCACATGTTAAGTTTAGAGTCTGTTTTAGGGTTTTGTCACGGAATAGCCAAAGGGGGAGATTGTAAGGTTGAATTTATTCAACCATTTTATTGGCTTTATTCCGTGCCAAATTTGCTTGTATTTCAGCATTTAGTAACCCTGTATTTAGATGGGTTTTGTTGTAAGGGTAGTGAGTGAGATAGAGTGTTGATTGCTTAAGAGTGTACAAGAAAACAGAGACTCGCGGCTTGATCTCATGAGTGGGTCGTGGCTGCAAGCCGCCAGATGCAGCACACGTGCCAAGCATGCCAGAAGGTGAACAGTCATGCTAGCTGGAGCACTACAGGACAAAATAGGACAACTGGCCATACGATTATCTCACGACTGGAACTCGCGACTCAGTCAAGTTGCGAGGCCAAGCTGCGAGCCACCCCTATTTTGTAAAACCTGACGTTTCCATTCCTCTCTCACTCCAGTATAAATACCCCTTATACCCACAAATGAAAGAGAGCTTCCAGAGAGAATTTTGAGAAAGAAACCCTAAAGAAAAACAAGATTGATTCACCTACAATCTATACATTAGAGTCTCTTCAAATTCCTCAACTCTCTTCCTCTCCATTGTCAAATCCTTGAGAGACATTTTACCAAAACCTTGTTCTCACCATATTCATCACTGTGAGAGGGCTGTTTGGTTTTCTGGGAAGCAGTTAGGAAGGAAACAATCTACATTGGTTGATGCTACGGTCTAGTAGCGGAATCCGGGAAGGTAGAAAAGAAAAAGGTTCGGCGCAACCTCGTTGGATCAAGAAGCTTGGAGGGCTTAGGTGCACTGGGTAGATTAGGCTTGGAGGGTCTATTGCTGTCCATGTATCCCAACTATATTTTCCAGTGGATTGTTTACCGCTTGGAGGGCGGGGGAGAGGTTTAACGCCGAGGGCTTCGGTTTCCTCTTCAATAACACATCGCGTGTTGTCTTTGTGTTTGCATCTTCCTTCCCTTTTATCTTTACCTTTTTATTATCTGCTATGGGTTGTGATTTTAATTTGACTTAGATAGTTTTACCAATTCTATATTATAGCTTATGTTTATTTTCCGCACACTTGTTGTTTGACATATAGCTTGAATTGGTTAATTTGTTAATTGGGGGTCTAAACGTTCAAGGGTGTTTATACACATATTTGAACTTTCATTTTTATTTTTTATTTTTGTTAATTTTGGAATAGTGCAGCAAAGCATATTGGATTGTGTATATTTTTTCTTTCTTCCATACCTTTTTGTCATTTGAAGATGCATCAAAAATCTTAGCAACTATGTAGTTTTCAAAACCATCCTTTAGATTGAATTCATTCAAATGAAGTTGGAAAATCCATTTTTTTCCTTTTTTTTTTTTCAAATCACATGGGATTCCTTCTCCAATATTAATAGATTTAGAATAATTTAAATAAGTTGTACCTCAGTTTATTTTTCAGCAAGATCTCTTGTAGATTTATTTAGGATTTTCTCGGTATCTTGATCAAATATCACAAAATTTGTTTTGTCAGTTGCATCAAAAATTTCAATTTGAATCCTATGTTCGAAGTAATTTGCAATTGTGTGTGTGTGTGTGTATATATATATAGTAGTTATAGGGAGATAAATATATTATTTATATTTGGAGAGTATGTAGTTAATGTAAGTGCCTCTAATTTTGAGATAGAAAGATTTCTTTTTGTTTCACATTTTGCACACCAAAATGATCTTGCTTATGGTTTGACATTCCTTTCACAAAGTATAAACAAAATGTAATACCAACCCATTGTTGTATCAACGTTACTTATTGTTGCAATAAACTAGCAGTTCACATCTTGCAATGAACTTTGAAATTAATATGTATTATTTTTTTTAGCGTAAATAATATGATGTATTATTATTTTTTTACGTAAATGATGACTGTAATTTGAAATTATTAACAAATCTATTTTGTAGGATCTCACTCAATGCGTTTTATCTTTACTGTTGTCTTCATATTATTTAAAGATAAATCCTCCCGTGAAAATTGTTTTGCATGTAATTTTTTGTATTTCTTGTATAGGATCATGTTTTTACCATTCTTATCATTGAATTTTTTCAAAGAAAATATTAAGTTAATGGCATTTTGTGAGATAGTATATGCTATTTATTGAACTTTATATTATTATAAATTTTAGAAATATGCACTTGTCAATTATTTCAACAACCTCAGGGGTCTCAAGATTTATATATATTTTTGTTGCACTGGTCGATGACAGAGAATTTGTCTGCATAAATTGCATAGAACATTGTTAATAGACAAAAGCATATTGAATTGAAATTAGGGGAAAATGGTGGCATGAATTCATGAGAATGAGATTTCTAGAAGTATCATCTATATGTGGGGGAGGAAGTAGAGAGTTTGTAGGAGGGTAAGAGTTTTTGCTTTAATTTACACGTGGGAAGGGTCAAACTTTGGTCATAATATGTAAGGTAATAACTGGGCTTTAGTTTTTCATAAGGTTTGGTCTACTTTTAAAAGGTAGTCCATTTTGTAGTAAATAACTTTTGGTCTAATTGTCAAGAACAGCTTATATATGATATAATAGTAAAAAGAAGTTACTATAATCTTTGGGTAACAGTAAAAAATACTTAATTAAAAGAGGTACAAAACAATAAATTTATATAATAGTAAAAATAAGTTACTATAATCTATTGGATAACAATAAAAAAAAAAAAAAAAAAAAAAAAAAAAAAAAAAAAAAACTTAAGGAAAAGAGGTAAAAAAGGCTAAATGCAACATTAGAGTGTCACGTGGCAGGATCTCATGCACTCTCACAAGAGTTCACTACTTAGCAACTAGTAAATTGCCCGTGTGATGCACGGATAATGTTATAATGTTTTATGTAAATTTGTTTTTGTAAAATATTATACATATATTATAGCATATTTATTAAAAAACTTTACTAGTAATGAGTTCATCATAAAAAGTAACAATTATAAATTGCATACATATATCTATTATAATTATTTTGTTCAAGTAATGAGCAATAATTAAAACAACTTTGGAGTAATATTGTATAATAAAAGTTGATAAAAGCGTATTAATTCGTTCTATATTATTGATTTTTATTATTTGATGTAATAAAAAGCTTCATTACGTTTTTTTTCCCCTTCAATGCTTTGTTATTGCAGTATGGTGACGCTTGTTATCATCATCAATTTCTCCATCTTCAACGTTTGAAGTTTAGTCCGACCATATTTGTTCAATTTTTGAGCTTCATCACTTTTTCCTTTTGTTGCATCATTCTAGATTGGATCTTACAAAGTTTGGACTTTGTTGCTAAGATTTTTTGTAGGTATTTGCATTTATATTAAATTTCAATGATGTGACAGTTTTTTTGTAAATTTTTTTATTTTTTATTTTTGTTAATTTTGGAATAGTTCAATAAAAAGAATTAATATAGCATATTGGATTGTGTATAATTTTTTTTTCTTCCATACCCTTTGTCATTTGAAGGTGCATCAAAAATCTTGGCAACTATGTAATTTTCAAAACCATCCTTTAGATTGAATTCATTCAAATGAAGTAGGAAAATCCTTTTTTTTTTTCTTTTTTTTTTTTCAAATCACATAGGATTCCTTCTCTAATATCAATAGTTTTAGAATAATTTAAACTAGTCGCTTACCCGTGCAATGCACGGGCATCTCTCTTAGTTGAATAGTGTTTGAATTCCTTATTTAAGTAGACAAATAAAACATAGATTATATTATATAAAAGGGCATTTGAATTGACACAAAAACATAAATTATGAATGTTAATGCTTTAAATAAGGAAGTTGTATAACAAACGTAAAATGAAACTTTCATATAAAACTTTCGTGAAACTTTTTTCTTAAATTATGTCTCTTTAAACAGCATGCGATAGTACAATTGCCTAAGCAGAAGACCTCAAATGTCTTCTTTCTCAACATTCATAAATGGAGATTGGGGCAATTTACAAATCACACCTTCCATCAATCACCTACTGCATAAGTTAGTTGATCTTTGTTGAAGGCCAAAATTTCACAAGAATGCCCATTCCATGAAAAAGTAAAGAAGGCCCAATTCAAGTAGCAAGAAGAATCAACATTAAGGCCCAATTTATATTCAGATTTCCAGCAAAAAGGTCATCAAAAAGTCCAGCAAAATTCAGTGAAAGAACTGGGCCGGGATACCCAGAAGCTGCCAGAGGCCCGAGATCCTCAGAGGCCTGGGATCCTCAGGTAATGCAGGGCAGCTGCTGTAGGATTGAGACAACTCAAGAAAGGTACCACGAAATACAAGAAATGAAGAACAGAGATGTCCTTCTCAAGTACCCACTGATGCAGCAAAGAATCAGAAAGTATAAAGCAAACATTCATGAACAAAGGAGCTGTATCACAAGGAACCAAGAATGAGAAAATCATACGTAGAAGCAACTGGAAGAGAACTTTCAACCCAGTAGTAAAAGATTCCAACTATTTGGGAATAATGACAACAAAGAAACAACACCGACGGATGAGTCTGAAAAGTGAGAAATCTTGAAGGAAGAGAGATTGAAGGCTAGGACGCCCCGGAATGGAAAGTCAGCAAGTGACTTTTAGAGAAACAGTATTAAAGGATGAAAACCATGAGAAAAAGGGGAAAAGACCAGCCCTTGAGCAACTGTCACAGCACGAGCTCTAGGGGCAAAAGAGAGAAATCACTAGTACCATGGAGCCCTAGAAAACACACTATAAAAGGAAGAGAAAACCCATGTTGAAGGGCAGAGGATTTTCAGTAGAAAGAATATCATAACAGAGTCATTAGAGCTCTGTAAAATTTAAGAAAAACAGAGGAATGTCTCCCGGTATCCCAGAAACAGCCACTATAGCACATACTTGGATTCAAAAGGATTCAAACTTTGCAAGTCTTAGAGGCTTGAATAGCCATCAAAGTCTGTAATTTTTGAGCTTATTTGAACCTTGTATCACGTCTTAGTGAGCACATTTGTAATCCACAATCAAGAAAAATAATGAAATATCTCATATTGTTTTGAGAATTTCTAACAATTACTTTGCATATTTCTTTACTGCTTCTTGCTGCTCAATACATATATATTCTTGCTTGTAAAGCTGAGTCCCTGCCCAAGCAAAGCCACTCGGACTTGAGTTCCAAATCCCACAAGTCTTGTGCAAAAGCATAAGTCTATGAGAATTGGGGCCAGGATCCTCGTGGCTGAATCATTCTCATAAAACTCACTTACATATATGTATGTGTATTAATATATATATATATATATATATATATATCTTAATAGTGCAGAGAACCAGAGATTTTGGGTTCTTACAGGCCTAATACGCCTCGGGATCCCACGACAGTACGCTCGGGGTAGCAAGTGAAGGAATTCTTTAAAATGTTTATACGATAAAAGATAAGCCTTAAATATTCTATTTCAATCTCTTTCTCATTGTGAATATTATGAACATCTATTTTACTTGTTTTGTAAGAGTAAATGATCCTTTTATGATACTAAAATACTTATAATGGTATTTTATTGCTTAGGAGGAATCGCATTTTTTCCTTGAGGAGATTTATGTGACTTGAGCACAACTTGGTTCGTAATCAGCCCCCATTTAGCTGCGGTGAACCAAGCCCAGTCCACCAAAATACAACTATTTGGCCCAGGATCCTTGGGCCTGTGTGCTAAAGAAAAAAAAGCACTCTCACAATCTTCTCTTTCAATGTTTTTGAGTATTTAAGCTCCAACATTGGAGATTTGTCAAAAACAAAAGAAGACAAATCATATAAGAACAAGAAAACAATTTACCTATTAGAGGCCTCTAGTGAACACCTATGCAATGATTAGTACGTTAAATTGTTTGTTTTTATTTATTTTAAATATGGACAGTTTCAAAATTTAGAATGAATCACAAAATAACTATATAATCCATTTGTCCATGTTCATTTAATAGAATTTCATAATTAGATATCAATGTTGGGTAAATATTGAAAAATTATAATTTTAATGTAGGTTGTTCCCCTAACTATATGACACACTATATATCAACACAAAATTGTAAAGTGTGCTTGAAATTGTCAAATTACTGATGGGGTAAGTTATTGATGCCCACATAGCTCAATCTTGGAATCAGTATTTGCAAGCCTCCATTTAATATCCCTTGCTATTGAAAAGAAAACCTTCTCCACATTAATATCTGCCTTTGCATTTTGCAGAACATGTTCTTTTGGTATGAGTAGAACATTATGAATAAAATTTCAATGTAAAGTTGTAGATTACATCTTGATAACATAAATCAAATTACATAATTACATCATCCCAAAACGCATCGAAATTTAGCCCAAATGCATTATATTTATACGTTTATTGCATAAGGTAGTTGCTTTACTTTATAGGATAAATATGATTCAAATTCCCCTCTCCATTGTTGTAAAAGTTTCCCAATTATATTTTTTGAGAAACTATATAAACTTATACTTTTACATTCAAAGTTAAAACTTATCATCAAACATAATCATAGACATTAAACAGTACTAGTAATTGCAAAGTAAAATACAAAAATATATGAATAGCCTTGACACTACAATACCAATAAATTTGATGGTATTGAAAACAAATTCAAAGAAAGAGAACAGCTTTAAATCCACTAATTTTGGGAAAACTTAAAGCCCAAACTTATAACAAATGAAATACATAAATTCGCAAAAAATAAAATCCTATCTACCAATGAAGTAACATGAGATCTTGTAGCATACATCAACAATAAGAAGATTTAGCAGGTTGCAGTCAATAGTGGAATTTAGAGTTTATTTTGCAAATTAAGGTGATCACAATTCAAAGAAAGAGAATAGTTTTTCATCCACTCATTTCGGTAATAATTAAAACCAAAACTTTTACCAAATGATAACCATAAATTTACAAAAAAGAAAATCCTATCCACCAATGAAAATAGAAAGAAAAAGGGCACTGGCTTTTTAATAAGCATCACCAGCAACAATGATAATGAAGATGCAAAAAAGGGCATCAACCATGCTTAGATTAACAACTTTGTGTGTTATATCATACATTTACCAACAGTAAATTAGGACGAGTATTGTACCTCCTCTATCAAAAATTAGCTGTTGACTGCATATGAGTAACTTGCATGCAAAATTTCCTTAGCAACCGAAAAGAATAGAGGATTTTAGTCAATTTGAGATGACTAATCTCCTTAATGAGAGAAACGAGATAGTGTTGGTTTAAATTTTCTAATGATCTTTATTTCAACACTTTTCTGTATAAAATACAGCCATGATATGGATTACATCCGATTGAAAATAATTCAAATAGCAAACTAATTAGAATTAAAATAGCCGAAACAATTGGCTAATAATATAATAACATCCTAATGAGTAATGGCAACCAACGTAATCACCTAATATACTCTACAAAATAGAATGAGTTTATTTCAAATCCAACTACTGCTACTTGACTCTATCAACCTCGTGCTTAAGTCTTGTATCTTTTTATTGGGGGTAGAGAGTTATTGGCTAAAATGGTGTTGCTAGATAAGCATGTTATCCTAGGCATGGACCGGTTGGCTTCTTGTCATGCTTGTATGCATCTTTAGGGAGAATGATAGGTCTATGAGGTTATGTACCAACTACCATGATCTAATTTGAGTTACCATGAAGAGTAAATATCATTTGCCTTGCATTGATGACTTGTTTGACTAGCAGCAAAGAGCACAAGTATTTTCTAAGATTGATCTTGTTCTAATTACCACTAGTAAAAAATTTGGAAAATACCAAAGATAGCCTTTTGGGCTAGGTATGGTCATTATGAGTTCTTAATGATGCTATTTAGACTAAATAATGCCCCTACTACCTCTAAGGATTTGATGATTGTGGCATTTCATGATTAACTAAATCATTTTATTAGTGTATTCATTGATAATATTTTGACTTATTCTAAGAGTCTAGAAGAGATGAGGAACACTTGAGGATTATTAGAAGAAAATAATAACACTAAAGAGAAAGTAATTGGTTTGTTAAATTGAGGAAGTGTGAATTTTGTTTGGATCAAGTAGTGTTGTTAAGTTATGTGATCTCTAAGGATGGAATTACATTGGATCTTAGTAGGATGTAAGAATCATGAGAAAGATTTCCCCACATGACTTGGAGTTAGCTACAGTTGTGCTTGCTTGAAAATTTGGAGACATGATTTGTATGAAAGATATGATATTTGTATGGATCATAAAAGTTTAGAGTATTTATTTAACTGGGATGAGCTAAATATGGGACAACGGAGATGGCTTAAATTGTTTAAGGATTATGATTGCTCTATTAATTATCACCTTCGTAAGGCTATGTCATTATTGGTGCGCTTAGTAGAAAGTCTCTAGTTATTTTTTAGTTGCTTTGCATACAACTTAAAGGAAAATATTATTGATCTAGAAAGGTTGAGAGTTGAGGTTGTATAGGCCTACTTGCCTACTTGAGACTTCAACCAACTCTAATAAAGAAAATTCAATTGGTGCAAGGTAGTGACTCATAGTTGATGAAATCATGGATGAAGTGCATAATGGAGAGAGACCTAAGTCTAATGTGCACAAATTCAGGGAAGAAATTTTTATAAGAGGGGGAGAATGTAATGCCCTAGCCCAAATCAAGAGAAAAAAAAAAAGAAAAAAGAAAAAAGAGAAAAGGGAAGTCAGATATTTTTTTAAGGAGCCACATGTGTGACCCACCTACCCTTTATTTCCTCACCACACATTCACAACTATCTCCCTAACTCTTTGACTGGCCATCACTCCTTTCCACCATATTCTCTTTCTTGTTGTTGTTGTTGTTGTTGTTGTTGTATTTTATTATTTTTTATTTATTTATTTATTTATTTTTCACACAATACAAACACTTCTCTCTCACACTCCCTCACTCTCCCACTAGCACCTTCATTTCTCATCACCTCCATTTTTTTCCGGCAAGATCACCGAAAAACTCCATAGGAAAACGGTAAGGCTCACTCACCTCTACTATTTGAAGTAAAAATTTCTAATCTTTTTGTGGGTTTATATGCTTTTGCTTGAGGTTATATTTATCTAAGCTTTAATAATAATACCCATGTGATTTATGAGCACTAGAAGTGATATTTATGTGTTTTAATGTATGGGTTTTGGTCTTGGTGGATGTATTTGATGAGTGGGTTTATGATTTTTGCAATGGTGGTTAGCTAAGTGGTGAAGATTTGGGAGTTTTGGCTTTCTAATGTGAAATAGTTGATGAATCTAATTTTTATTGTGTATTTGGAGCTAGTGGAGGATTTACATTTGGGGTTTGTAATGGTGGGTATTGTTATATATGTTGTTGTTTTGTGGGTCTCTTGAAAATGACATGTATATTGAGGAAGAAATTTATAAAGTGTTAGGATCTCTTATTGTAAAGCTGAAACTTGGAATGACATGATGACAAGTTGGAGTCTATGCTTTGTAATGAAATTGTTGAGAAACTTTGGAAGTGGAATACATTATTTGTGAGGTTAAATGCTAGGATTGCCTAATTAATTTCTTAGTTAGCAATTTCTAATTCATAGCTAGATGCAATGTCAAGCTTTATGCCTATTGTGATAAGTTTGCTTGATATTGTTTAGGTTCTAGCTAATCTTATTTGGAGCTTGGAAAATAACTATGTTGCATAAACATTATTTTTGGGTCAAACACATTTTGGAAAATTAATGGTGGAACTTTGTTTTTCTAAATAGTGTTGTGTTGTGACCCTACTATTTATGATTATATATGAAAGTGCATATTCTTATTGCATATGGGGAATTGCATGATTTGTTAGCATGGAAAAGAGTAGCATCTTGATTAAATTCTTGAGAATGAATCTTATGGATTTATTGCATTATTCGATTTTTTAGCATGGAAAAGATTAGCATCTTGATTAAATTCTTGAGAATGAATTTTATGGATTTATTGCATTATTTGCAAAATATAAAGATGCTTTATCTTGACCTATATTATTTGGGAAGTTAATACAAAATCATTTTGACAAGAAATGAGTTGAGGGCTTTGAGAACCTTGTGAATATCTTGGGCATTCAAATATTTTATGAAACTACTTGGAAGTGAATTATGTATTTTGAATTAAAGGTAATTTGTGAGCTCTTTATGTTCTACCCATGTGCTGTGACATGTGATTACCCAGTGATTACCTAGATAGATACTATAGTCTGTGTGACATTGGTATCTTAGAACCTGTCTTTGTGATGGTTATTGAGTTCCGTCTTTGTGACAGCGATGAGTTCCATCTTTGTGACGGCATATTAGTTCTGTCTTTGTGATGACGATGAGTTCCGTCTTTGTGACGGTAGATTAGCTCTATCTTTGTGACGACATTAACATGTGGCCTTGGGTTTGGAATTGTATTGTTATTGCTCACAAATTATAGTATGTAGTTTCATGAGAGCATTTTGAGAAGCTTTGTGCCATGTCATTTT
Organism: Quercus lobata; assembly: GCF_001633185.2. Classification (NCBI taxonomy): domain Eukaryota; kingdom Viridiplantae; phylum Streptophyta; class Magnoliopsida; order Fagales; family Fagaceae; genus Quercus; species Quercus lobata. The sequence continues at coordinate 51,135,376 of NC_044907.1, forward strand.
ATTCATTCTTGTCATATTCTTTTTGGAAATGGTTTTGTAGAAATTATTTGGAAATTTCCAAATTAAAACATGATTTGTAATTTGTCATCATCATGAAACTTGCATTTCCCCTACCCCCGTTAATTATGTCACTTACTGGGCTCTATCTTATTCCATTATTTTGTAAACTTTTCAGAGTAGGCAACAATCTTTTGAGACAGCTTTTTGGTGGCTAACAGTAGCTAGACTAACTACTGATGGGGGTTGAACTTTTGTAATGGAGATATTAGATGATGTACATCTTAGAATTGGCTTGACTCATTCTTTTGTATATTATAGTGGTTGTGACGTTATTCCCACTGATGGGACAAGCTGATGATATGTAATTATTTATTCAGACCACTATTCTTTTGCGGCCAATAGTCCTTGTAATTATTGCTTAGAGCTCTGACTTACTTTGAGAGTATATTCAATGTAATTATTATGATAATTCTTGATGTTGGTACTTGATATGATTTATGTGGATTGTATTGTCAAAAAGGAAAAATCTATAGGTATGTTGAGACATCTTTCTCTTGCTTTGGACCTTTTGGGGTTTGGGGCATGACATATGGTCCCATCAGTGGCGGAGCCAGGAATTTAGGTTGGGGGGCAATATTAAAAGACAAGATTGAAAGTAAAAAATTAATCTAAAAAAATTAATAAATATTAATAACAAAATAAATAAACAACTATATGATAATGTAATTGTCATACAAAATCTAACATAAAATGTAAACTTTAATTTATTTTTTCACACCTAGCTTATTTTACTTAGTTGCCCTCGATGATTTTTCACATTTTGAAACTGCTGCATGACTTCTTTGCACTCAATAGTCTTGAATATATTTTTCTCAATATATGTGACTAAGCAATCATTCACCCACTGATCTTCTATTCGATTGCAAAATCCATTTTTAATTATGTTCATTACTGAAAAAGCTCTTTCAACAGTAACTGTTGCAACTAGTAAGATCAATGTCAAAGTCACTAGTAAACCAATGGATATGAAGCATCCTTTTTCATTTCTACCATCTTTTCAACAAGCTGTCCAATTCCTTTAAGTGCTGAAAATTCTTCAGCGGACCGCATGTCACAGATGTATGTCTCAAGTTGGTTATCCAAGAAAGAGACTTGAACTATTGAAAAATCACTTGGATAAAACTGAGTAAGCTTAATCAATTTCTTGTTGTTGAATGCTGAAAATAAGTTAGGTTCAAACACACAACACAAAGTAATAATTCAGAATTTTAAAACGACTATTAAGTTCCTGAAGTTGCATATCTATAACAGTATAAAAAAGCTTCACTTGATAATGATGTGAATTTTTCATGTTTTGAGCTTTTCGTCATGGCCAAGGTTGATATAAATCATCCATATCAGGAACAACAACATTTTTTTTTGCACAAAATGCAAAAACCTTCTCTAGCAAAGAGTTCCACCCATCATCTCTCATGACTTGTAAACTTTGCTTTGAAATGTCAACCAACTTCATAGCATTCACAATATCTTGATCTTTTCATTGTAATGCCTGTGACAACTCATTACTTATGCCAAGCACACCTTTCATCAAATGTAAATCAAACACAAATTCAAATGTTTGGAGTAAACCAATTAAGATATTTTCTTTTGCTCTCTGACCAGAATCTAAACCATCTTCTATAATAGTTTTAATCACATCAATTATAGAAGAAAACATGTGAATAAGATTAACAAGTGCACCATAATGAGAACTCCAACGTGCATCTCCAAGTCTTTTTAGACTCATTTCTTGATTCAACCCACGACTAGTTGAAATTTCATTATTTTTTAGTGCTTCTATAACTTTAGCACTATGTTTTTTGCGAAGAATATCATGATGTTTGCACGATGCTCCAACGATATTGAATACCTTTGCAACCAAGTTAAAAAAGGTTACAATCTAGATGTGATTTTTTGCTACTGAAACTAATGTTAGTTGAAGCTGATGTACAAAGCAATGGACATAATAGGCAGAAAAATTATCTTTCAAAATAAGAGTTTTTAGTCTATTTAAGTCATCTTGCATGTTGCTTGCCCCGTCACAGCCTTGTCCCCGCAATCTACTAATGCTTAAGCTACGTTTATTAAATACTTCCTCAATTGCACTCTTTAGTGTCACTGTTGACGTGTTATTAACATGTGTAATGCCTACAAATCGCTCATTCACATGTCCCAATTTGTCTACATAATGCAAAGCAATTGCCAATTATTCTTTAGTAGACATATCATGTGATTCATCAACTATAATAGCAAATAATGAGTCTCCAATATCTTTAATAATAGCATTTATTGTCTCAACGGCTACAACATTTGCTATTTCTTTTTGGATATCATGAGAGGTCATTTGATGATTTTTAGGAGCATTTTCGAGGACTGCCATATCAATTTCTTCATTGTGCTTTACAAGAAACTGTAATAATTCAAGAAAATTTCCTTGATTATTGGAGTCTTTAGATTCATCATGGCCACAAAATGCTAATTCAACTTGCTATTTTTATTCTTAAACTAGGATCCGTGGGAAGATTTGCACCATCCACTTCGATACAAGTTCGTTTAGGATTTGATTTGGATGCATTATTATGATTAGGATTCTCCATAATCTCAATTGACTACAAATATATATGTCATATCATTGAAATAAAGAAAAAATACAATTTATGATTAAGAATAATCAAATTAAGAGATCATTATAAATACAAATAGTTTTAATATATAATTTGAATTATAAATTTATGGTTAAGAATAGTGAAATCAAGAGATCCATCTACATATAAATAGTTTACACATATAATTTGAATCTTCAAAAAAAAAAAAAAAAAATCAAAGTAAAAGTATTAAGAGTATGCATACCTGTGAATATTTGTACGTATGACTTAAAACCCAACTTGAATGGTTTTAAAAACTCCACAGAAACTCTAAGGTCCAAAGAAAGAGATATGTATGAAAATAAATTTTTTTCTTTTTGATGGGAGGCGTGCTTTATTTGAATTATACGCACACCTTTTTTTTTGGTTCAAAGTTCTGTGCTACTACTAATTTCTATTCTGTATAGGTGTAGCAAGTTGTTATTTTTGGGAAGGGCTTGTGTCCAGTGGCAACTACCACTGGACACGTCAGGATACAAACACGTGTCCAAGAGTGGACCTATGTCCACAATCCAATAGGTCCAGTGGCAGTACACAAGCCACACCCATTATTTTTTATTTTTTTAATCATTACCAAGTGGGACCCACAGTTTTATATCATAGTAGTTATATTATAGTTGTAGACTTGTAGTACTTTTTTGTCTAGTCCATCAAGATTTTGTGTTTAGACTACTATTCAATGAATTAATTTAGAGATTTTTTTTTAGTCATTACTAAGTGGGACTCATTAGTTTTATATATAGAATTGTAGTAGAAGTAGAAGTCTACTAGGAAAGGTACTGTGAATTCAGAGACTTTTTTTTTTCGTCGTCTTTTGTGTTAGGGGGGCAAATAAAGTATTTGAGGTCATTATAGTATTATTAGTCAAAAAATTTGAAAGTTTAGGGGGCAGCCCCCTTGCCTCCCTCCCTCCATCCCTGGGTCCCTTACTTTAGGTCTCATGACTACTTTAATATGCCAAATTCTGCAGATGTAGCTGTCAAGTTTATTTATTACAATGTTCATATTTTTCCACCCTAACTACCGAATTATCAAAGACCTAACTTAGGTCTCATGACCACTTTAATATGTCAAGTTCTGAAGAGTCAGGTATCATTATGTTAATAGTATCAGTACCTGTTAGGTTCATTTATTACAACGTTCATATTTTGACGTTACAAGTAGTAGCACATGCATTTTCACAGCCGTAACAAATTTAACATACATATAGTGAAAGAAATGTTGAGATTTTTATAAGCTGTCATTACGTTACTTAATACTAGCAGTAGCTAACAAGTTTATTTATTACAACGTTCATATTTTGAAGTTGCAAGAAGCAGTACAGGCATTTTCACAGCCGTAACAAATTTAACATAGATATAGTGAAAGAGAGAGCAATACTTATAAGTATCATAGCCATAGGTGACTTGATATGTCACCAATGGAGTATCTAAGCAACAGGATAGGACGCTTTCCGGGCTAGGCCACAAAGACCTTCTGGAGCACCGGTGTCTCTCTGAATCCTCATGTAGCCATTCTCACCCCAACGGGTGCCCCACGAATTCTTCATTAACCAGTACTTGGTACCATCATCACTTATTCCATACCCAATTGCAGTAACGGCATGTGTTAAACGAGTCCCACACTCTTCCATGAAAACTCCGCTTTTATAGAATTGAAAGTTACGACCAGAACCATCGAGGGCAATTGAAACTGGTTGTTTGGCCACTGCCTGTAGTAATGCCTCCTCATTATTGGAAGGTACATCTTCAAATGCACTTATCTGAGCTGCATAAATAGATTCCTTTTCACGGTCACAAGTTCCTTCCATGGTCTCATATGGGTATTTTTCTTCAGCAGAGAGTCCTTGGTTTTTTATTATATATCTAAAAGCATTATCCATCCAACCACCGTTGCAGCCCCGATTGCCTTCCACAGCACAGTCCACTAGTTGTTGCTCAGACAAAGAGATCAAGTTTCCAGTTTTGATTTGGGTGATCCCTTCTACGGCTGCCACTGCTGAAAAGGCCCAGCAACATCCTGCGTGTATAAGAATCAATTATAAGTGATATATTTTTATGAGAACAACAATTACGGGAATTGAAGCCAAACTTATGAGTGTTGGGTACTGTGATCCTCTTACCACAACGGCCTTGATCCTTTATGGAGGTAACGGCTCCTTTCTCTCTCCAATCCATGGTCATTGAAACTTCTGTATGGTTTTCATACTTTAAACTTTTTGCTTTGAGAGAACTTGGTTGGGTGGAAATCTTGTATCCAGTATGAGAGGCAACGAATTCTTCATTGGTTAAGTCTGCAAATACATTGGCACTTAGCTTGAAAGTGCGATTCCCTTCATTATTGAATTTGTCTATATATTCTACGTTGTCCTTGAATATCTTGAAACGCTTTTCCTTCTCTGCACTATCTTTGTAGCTGTGTCCATACTGAACCATCCATTGCTCATGTCTCTCAGCAAGGGAGTCTTCAAGCAAAGTGCGGCACAGGGCTTGGGATATCAAAGTCTCTAGAATAAAAAACATGACTGTGATAAGTTTTTTTTTGCTGTGCTAAAGCCATTGTATACAAATCGAAGAGGGCTCTATGGCAATGGCTTTGGTGATAAATGGTGAAGAATAAAGCATTCATTTTCCCTATATATATAGGAGATGATCATCCCCATTATGCTGTGTATCTTGGGAAGGAAAGTGGTCCCTTTTTTTTAGCGTGTTGGGCAAGTTAAAGGTGACTTTAACAGTTAATTTTAGCATATCAAATGGATACTACTGATTGTAATGTGTGGCTAGCTATTGTTCTTAATGGAGAATAAGAATGAACTCCAAAGTTCTGCCAACCAAATTTCAAGTAAGACCTATCTTCTAAGTTGTTTCCGTTTGGATTTTATGCAGGAGTGTTCTGGATTGATGCTGGTGATTGATGACCAACGATTACTAAGATCTCATAGAGTTTGACCTTTTGACAGTTAATTTGGCTTTCATTAGCTGTAGCCAACTTATTATATAAACTGGACTTTTGCTATACGGCTAACTTCTATGTCTGAGTGGCTATTGTTTTATGTGGTATTGCTGTCAATCCATTCATGTAAATAGGGATGGCAATGGGGCGGGGTGGGGCCGAAGGATGGGGTCTTCGTCCCCGCCCCGCATGGTTTTGTCTTACCCCATCCCGGTCCCGCCCCGCATGACGGGGAATACTTTCTCACCCCATTCCCGCCCCTTGGGGCCCCGCAAAGCCCCGCCCCACCCCGTAAAACTCTACTTTTTGTTAATTTGCTCTACAACTAGTAAAATTTTTTTAATGAAACTTATTTCATTAATAAAAATATACTTGAAATTACAAATTTATCCCATCAAATCAAATCAATTTTTAGAAAAAATTGAATAATATATCTAAGTGCTTAACAAGACAATCATAAAAATAAAATAAAAATCTCATATTATAACACAACAAAATAAAGACAAAAAATCACATTGGGTAGAATAAAATATGCTAATATTAATATGTTTGTTTAAATAGCAGGGTTTTAGGATATGAAAAATTTACAATTATAACCTTTAGTAATGCGGGGCGGGACGAGGACGGGGATGGGTGGGGCGGGGCGGGTTTAAAAAGTCTAAATCCATCCCCGCCCCGCCCCGCCCCGCCCCATGGTGCGGGGCTAAAATCTTGTCCCATCCCTGCCCCACTGCCTTTGCGAGGTAGGGAAAACCCGCGCGGGGCGAAGCGGGGAGGAGCGGGGAAAAATTGCCATCCCTACATGTAAGTTGTTTCCAACTTTCCATGTTGACTATATGCAAGGTTTTTTTGGACAGATGATGATAATTAGCTCTTCTTGCAGTTTTTTTTTTTCCTAGTTTTCCAATTTTACTTTTCCATTTCACATTTTGTTGTCATCACTCATCACGCAATAATGATAGAAGGACTTTTATAAACAATGTAAACTAAGAATATTCAATTATAAAAGGTATCTCAGTGATCAAAGATACAATCAAACAACAAGCATCTAGTTATTAATCAATATTCAATAAGGAAATAGACTAATTAGGCATGAAACAATAAATCACAATGCACGAACCATTCTTTTATGTTTAAGGAACATAAAAACAGTTGACCTCAGCCAATCAAGCATTAAAGAACAAACCAACGACTCACCTTGCCCCATCCATTCAGTTATTGACCTCCGCCAATCAAGCATTAAACCTCTTTGGTTTTATGTTGCATGGCCATCTTCAAGCCTAGCACAATGTTTTTCCCAATCCTTTCCAACATCCCAAACAAAAGCCTAGTTCCCAGCCAATACCCAACCCTCATATAGCCACACAAAAACCCCATACAGCAATTCCTTTATGTTCTCATGTAAATTAAGGCCCAAGAAAGACCCAGTGATGCTCTTGTTGACCTTTGAGACCTTCTAATTGCTTTGGTTACAACTTAAAATGACAAACCCAAATAATGAGCATGGAAATCCACGTCTTGGTCAGATCTATTTGTTTGTTTAGACCCCTGAACACAATGATTGTTTAACCCTAGTGAATTAGTCAAGCAGTTACTTAGGTTAATTATGAGATCTAGGTTAAACAGCAAAATATCATATTATGCAAAGTAGAAAATTAAAGAACACAATGATATGATCACCCAGAAAAACCAATGATACAAACTGTTTCAAGGTAAAAACCTAGGGAGGATTTAACCTAACTACCTTCAAGGTAAACAAATCCAGTAACAGAGAATTGAAGTTTTTACAAAAGATTTAACCCTAAATCTATTGCTATCTCCAATAGTAACTTACTGACACGATCACGTGTAAATTCCGAATCCACGGACTCTTTTCTCTTGGATTTGCAACACATAAGCTCCCACGCTTATGACTTTGAGATCCCACTCAAAGGTTTCAAATCACCACTTGTTGATCTTGCAACAACTAGATTCCATCAGCACTTGGTTCTTGTTTTGGTAAATACTGTAGAATTAGAAGATACAGAGCCTCTCAGATCTCACATGTAGTTAGGGTTTTATTTTTATACTTAGGAATGTTGGATTGAAACCCTAAACATTTTCGCGGGCTTGGCCTGATTTAAAATTCTGCGAAATTTGTTTTTCTGCAATTTTCGATCGGTCAAATGTAATTTTCGATTGGTCGAATTTCATTGAAGATGAATTCTTTTTCTGCAGTTTGAATATTCTTGAAACCTGACTTAAATTACCTTGAGCAATGTCTAACACTTATTCTAGATATGTTTTTGTTCTTAGTTAGCCAACATAAACAAATTAGGCCTCTAAACATTTAATCCTAAATCTTTAGATCCTAACAAGATCCTATAATTGCATAGAGCATATGTTCTTGTCATTGGTTTTCATGTCCTTTGCGAGGATTAAGAATAAAGAAGCTTTTTCAACCCAGACTGTACGTTATGGCTCAAAGCCTAACTTATTTTTCCTTAAAATTTGGTGACTTTATTTTTTATTTATTTATTTTTTCATGTGCTGCTCTTGTTCAGAACACCATCGATGGATAAATTTGATGGGATGAGTTGTCCTACAATTTATTTGAAGATGTATGTGAGGTACCTTCAGCTACTTGGAATTAATAATGAACTATTGGTCCAAATGTTGTAGAATTCATTAATAGGCATATTAGACCTTGTGTTGGTTTTGAATTTGGAAAATTTGAAGATCAATAAATGGGAAGACATGCATAGAGTTTAGCAAGTAGAATTGTTACATTACTCAGATTGAGGTCACCAAAAGAGATCTTGAAACAAGAAACATTCTCTACTTTCATTACAAGTTGGAGGGCAAATGTAAATGCAAAAGAAAAAAAAAAGAAAAAAGAAAAAAAGAAAAAGACTACGGGGACCTACCTCTCCCCTATATATGATAATGGTGATATTGCGCTAATTGTTTTTGGCTTTGTTTGTGTAATATCTTAATTCTTTCTTAAGAGATGTATGATGATATATTCTAGTTTTCTTTTCATGGTATTCCAGTTGATGGCTTCAATCATGAGATTGTCCCCTATATAAAAGGTAGTATTTCTGCTTGAATTCAAGTAATTATAGATGTACAAACATTTACGTTGCTGCGTATTAGACTTATAGATGCAGCAAAGGCACATTTGTGGATGAATTATATTGGAGAATGTGAACACTGAACAATGCACTAGTAGTCCATTTGTAAGAAGTAAGATAACTGTAGCTTAGGTAATTACTTAAGACACTTTCATGGTAGTGCCACAAAGCCCTTTGGTGATGTTATCTTGTTCTATTACTAACTAGGTGGTGATGTGTTATCAATTCTATTGTGGGGTTTATCAGAATGCTAAGAAGAATCATGAGAAGCATGAAGGCAACTTGACTGAATCAGTGACAAGGAAAGCTGCAACCTTGAAGGAAGAAACAAAACAACAGAAAACGACAGTAGCTTCAAGTATTAAACTGCCGGTAGCTTAGTGTGTATTTATTAGCTGAGTAGTTAGTTATGACACATGAGAAAGGTTGTTAGTATATAGTTTTAAACGTGTGAAGTTAGTTAGTTAGTTTTTCATTTTAGCAGTTAGTTTTCATCTCTATTTTAGCTTTTCTGGTTGTATATAAGTCATACGTTGTAGATTTTTCTAATCAATTCAATAGAGAAATTTTTTCCCTCTGTTTTTTGGTATGGTATCAGAGAAAATTTCCTAATTTTCCTAGGGTTTTACACTTTCTCTCAATTTTCTTGAGAGACCCTTCTCTTTCCTTTAAGAAAACTAGTGCATGACTTGCGCAATGTGCGGGCTACTTTTATTTATCATTCACAGAAAAATATGTAAAATCATAATAAAATTCTATTAGTAGAACATTAGTTCTTTCGCTAATTGTCTATCAAACCCTAATAACATAATCATGATACAAAAATTTTGTGCTAACTCCATTGGCCAATCAAACATTATCATGATATCATAAAAATATTATGATAACTCCATAGACAATTAAAAGGAATATACTAATTTTCAAAAGATAAAAAAAAGAAAAAAAAAACCTTCCCTTTTATTATTATTATTATTATTTTAAATGATGAGAAACTCCCTTAAATATGGTCAAATGAAGACATACTGTAATACCCGGAAAAAAAAAATAAAAGGAGGGGTATTTAAGTAAATTTGTTATGTGGTCAACTTTTATAATTAATATTACTAAGGGGTTTTTAGAAAATAAGGTTGAAACCCTAGTTTATATAGTCTAATTTTAAGTCAGCGTATACTGACAGATGTTTTGAGAGAGGAGACTACCCAAAATACTGAAGTAGAGAAGATTTGACTGCACAATAGAGGTGATATCTAAGGAATTTAGAGAAAGTGTTAGGGAGAAGATCCTTGTGGTGAGTTAGCTGAGATAAGTAACTTTATCCTAATGGGTTTTATTTTGCATATTTTAACTACTGAAAATTGTTTACAGTTGTTACTATTTATTTCTATTGTATTACATATTTCAAGTAAAGAATAGAGAAATTTCACAAATAAATATGAGCATTGAATATATGATTTATTTAGTTAATTGTTCCTTTAACTATATTGATTTAAAGTACAGAATATAGAAATATCACAAATATATTTGAATACTAAAAATATGATTATATATGATTATGGACAAATTGACTATGAATTGATTTTAATACCCAAACCAATGGGGGTTATTCATTGGTATTTTGATACCCAAACCAATGGGGGTTATTCATTGGTACTCTGATACCCAGCCACTGGGGGTTATTCATTGGTATTCTGATACCCAAACCAATGGGGGTTATTCATTGGTATTCTGATACCCAGCCAATGGGGGTTATTCATTGGTATTCTGATATCCAAACTAATGGGGATTATTCATTGGTACTCCGATACCTAGTCACGGGGATATAGCGTGATCATAGTCATAAGATTGTTAAGAATATGAATTATGTTTGAGGATTTGAATTAATTTGAGTCTTTAAAACAGCTTATGTATTTTTAGAACCTATTGTAAGTTATAGCTTTTGATATATGAAAAAACTGACTACTTCCTAAACCATCTATGATATATTTGTAAGATTAAAGTATGTGATCTATTTGCAACTTATTATTTTAAGATTATGAAATTTCTTTAGTTATTTTTTTGAAAACCCATAGCATAGTATAACTTTTGAAGATTCATATTACATCTTATTACTTCATAGATCTATTGTTGGATAGAACTTAATTGGATTTTGGTTACTTATTGAGTTGTCAACTCACCCCCCCCCCCTCTTTCTCCTTTCAGATTTTGATCAGGAAGAGTAGCATATGTTTGGGCTTTCGCTGGGATGTGCACATGAGTGAAGTTTAGGAAATCAATGGAATAAGTTTTGAACTTTTATGTTTTAAGATTACCATTTGTGTAATCCTTCAGACTTAAAGGATTTAGTTTATTTTTGTTTGATGCTGGAAGATTATTATTTGGAGATCTTTTGAGAATTTCTTGAAAGTTCAAAAACGTGTATAAACACCTTTGAACGTTTAGACCCCCAAATTACAACTTAACCAATTCAAGCAATATGTCAAACAACTAGTGTGCGGAAACTTAACATATGCTATAATATGAAATTGATTAAAAACTATCTAAGCCAAAACAAAATAAAATCCACAGCAGATAATAAAAAGGCAAAGATAGAGAGGAAGGAAGATGCAAACACAAAGACAACACGCGATGTGTTATCGAAGAGGAAACCGAAGCCCTCAGCGTAAAACCTCTCCGCCGCCCTCCAAGCGGTAAACAATCCACTAGAAAATACAGTTGGGATACATGGACAGCAATAGACCCTCCAAGCCTAATCTACCCAGTGCACCTAAGCCCTCCAAGCTTCTTGCTCCAACAAGGTTGCGCTGAACCTTTTTCTTTTCTAACTTCCCGGATTCCGCTACTAGACCGTAGCATCAACCAATGAAGATTGGTTCCTTCCAAACTGCTTCCCAGAAATCCAAACAACTCTCTCACAGTAGTGATAATGGTGAGAATCAGGTTTGGTAAAATGCCTCTCAAGGATTTGACAATGGAGAGGAAGAGAGATGAGGAATTTGAAGAGACTCTAAGGTATAGATTGTGGGTGAATTAATCTTGTTTTTCTTTAGGGTTTCTCTCTCAAAATTCTCTCTGGAAGCTCTCTTTCAATCGTGGGTAAAAGGGGTATTTATACTGGAGTGGGAGAGGAATGTGAAACGTCAGGTTTTACAAAACAGGGGTGTCTCGCGGTTTGACCTCGCGGCTTGAGTAAGTCGCGAGATCCAGTCGCGAGATAACCGTATGACCAGTTGTCCTGTTTTGTCCTGTAGTGCTCCAGCTTGCATGACTGTTCATCTTCCAACATGCTTGGCACGTGTGCTGCGTCTGGCGGCTTGCAGCCGCGAGTCTCTGTTTTCTTGCACACTCTTGAGCAATCTTCACTCTATCTCACTCACTACCCTTACATCAAACCCACCTAAATACAGGGTTACTAAGTGCTGAATTACAAGCAAATTTGGCACGGAATAAAGCCAATTAGATGGTTTAATAAATTCAACCTTACAATCTCCCCCTTCGGCTATTCCGTGACAAAACCCTAAAACAGACTCTAGACTTAACATGTGAGTTGGGAACAGTTGAACAAAACTCACTCACACCTAACTCTAGAAGCTGTGAAGCACTTGAATCATATGGACATAATACTCCTGAAACACAACAATACACCATGATCATTGTAAGCAGAAAATTATAAATGCATATGAAACAGGCAATATGTGATCAAGTAAAGATGGAGTTAAGAAACAAACCATGGCTTGATCAACCAAGTGAACACCACAAGGTAGTGATCACAGTGCTCATTCACACTTGGAATGAACACAAGGACATACAAGTTAACAAGCACAAGGCAAGACACTTGTATGTTCAACACTCAACCAATGCATAATACACAAGGTATATGCATCTAGGAACAATCCTACAAGGGCACAAGAGTGACAGTACATAAACCAAAATGCAAGACATTTAGATTAAAGTACTGATTTCAAAATAGCATAAAGGCTGCAATAAGCAAGGTACAAACCATAAAGCCTACAAACTATGCATAAAACATTAACCCTAAAAGCTTACAAAAGCACATGGGTACAAAACACAAAACATCCTGAATAACAGTTTACAAACCACAATATATCAACTTAAAGTGAAAACTTAAACTGAAGAAGAATGTAAAGACACTCCCCCTTAGGTAATATCCTCCCCCTCTGATCATGCCTATCACTCCACCTTTTTGTCATGGAATAGGCTATTCATCCTCTTCCAGCTTTCTCTGAATTTGATCCAATTGAGTTTGAAGAGAAGTAAACTTCATATCCCATCGAGTGCTTTGATAGTGTAGAGAAGCTGTGAGTCCAGACATCTTTGTATTCAACTCGTGGACAGAGGATACAATGCGATCAAGTTTCTCATCTAGGGAGAGAGTGCTGAAATGAGATCCACTGTGAGATGCAGAAGTTTCTGGTTTGGCTCTCTTCCAACTATGTCCAATGCTTGCATTGAATGTACGCATGTTGATTGGACTTGGTTTTGAGATAGGAGATTCATCTGCCGTTGGATAAATTCCCTTGAGCTTCAAGATCCGTGAAATGAGACTGCAGAAAGGAACACATATCCGAGACTCAGTTCGAAGAACCGTTTTGCGCAGAACATGAAAGATATGAGCACAGATGTCTATTTCCACATCAGAGATTAGATCATGAAGGAACAAAGCACGCCCGAGGTTCATATACCCAGTGCTTGATAAAGGGTACAAATTGTGAAACATCACAATTGTAAGCACTCTCAGTTTTGGAGAAAGAGAGGAAACACTGATGGATTTCCCATTGGGTGAGAACTCCAAGTCTTGACCAAGACTTTCTTTGAGAAGCTCCTCATCAGGACAGAGATCATCATAAACCGATGAATGTCGGAAAATTGGTCTGTTGATGTGAAGAATTTCTGCCAGATATGCAGGAGAGACAGAAAAGCTCTTTTTCCGAACCCAGCACTTAAGTTCATCTCCTTCCACAATTGCGTTAACATAAAATTTTTTTACCAAATCTTCATACGTGTCATCCAGATCAGAGAGAAGGTAATTCCAATCCTTGTGAGCAAACCATTTCGGAATGTCAGTGTCATGATGTGAGGGCTGATCCACAGCTCTTTCTAGTAATGGTGTGGCATGTAGAAAGTAATTCTCATAAGACTGATAGGCTGCATATGATATGAACTTGTTGGGATCGAATCTCTTTGATGAAGAGCGAGTCCCTTTTGTTTGAGGTGGGCAATCATCAACATCAATTACTGGTTCCTTCCCTTTGGAACTACCTCCTTTCACAGCAGCTTTCTTGAATGGTGACATGACTAGTCTGTATTATGAACAAGGGAAATGGCAGAACACAATCCAACAGACTTTATTAGCAGTGGGTTAGTGGAAATTTAGGGATAATGAAGAAACCCTAATAGCTGGATGAAAATGGCCAGAAAATAGCAATGAGGGACACAAATGACCCAAATTGAACTACACAGTTGAGGGAGTCAAAATAAAACCACACAATCAGCTGAAAAAGGACCCACATTCAACAACACATCAACAGGATACCACACAAGATCATTTTGAAACACCACATCAACAGCAGATCAGACAAAAATAGCTAACCCTAGCTAAGCACATGATGAAGAACAAAACCAACAATCTAAAATAGCTCAAAACAGAGACAAAAGCTTCCATAAGCTAAGCATGGACAAAGAGTAATAGCTGAGCTAAAAACCCATCTCAAAATCACAATCAAATGCGAATAATCCAGAGGGAAAAACATAACAACAAGTATAATAAGAGCAGATGAGAAAGACAATGAACAGTCACAAAAAGATCGAGGGAAAAACAAAAAGTTTAAAAACTGGCCCTGTATTTCCAAAACACGCGATTTTCGCGACTGAAACGAGTCGCCAAAAAATCGCCAGATCAAGCCGCCAAAACACTCAAGGACAAAAATTTGGAAAAATTTTTCTAAGTGTTTTTCGCGACTGGAAGGTCTACCCGCGAGTGAGTCGCGAGCTGAGCCGCGAAAATCTCTGAGTAAATCGCACGACTGGACCTTCCACTCGCGAACAAGTCGCCAAAAATGACCCGCGAAGACGCGACTGAGGCACGCGACTTGACATACCCGCGACTAAGCCGCCAAAACAGGGCAAAACTGGATTTTTGAAATTTTCAGATTTTTCAAACAAAATACTTTCCAAAAACACCTAAAACACTCAAAAATCTTTTTGTGCTTGAATTAACAAAGATTGAGCATGTGAAAACACATTTCATCAAGTACAATCACACAAATGAATATGGCATTTTTTTGAACATAAACTTGTGTGTTGTGTGTGGATATCAACAATGAGATAGTCCTTCGTCTAATGTGAAGCTTCAATGATCAATTCAACCAAGGCATACACAATTAGCACTAGATCATGTGACCCATGTCAATTATAGAAATATGTATATATGACCTCCCACACAACTTGATAACATAACTTGGAGCTTAACATTTGACTCCACTTTCAATCATAACATCTGATCTTTTTGATCTTTTGAGGCAATCATCTCTCATTGTGAGAGTGATATATGACATTTCACTTTAAAGAACAAGCCTTTGGCTTGTTGAAAAAAACATTCTCTTTAATATAAGGTCGCTTACCCTTTTTCCTAGTCAAATACTAGTATGTGCGACAGGCTTTTGCAGCTCAATATCTCTTTTCATTTGGAGATTTACATTTGGTGAGCTCTTTTTAGCAAAACAAAAATAAAGAGTGGGAAGATATATAGACACAAGTCTATGCATGTCTCAAGATCAACAAAACCATTCACTAATCATTCATGACAAGTTTGAAGATCTATTTACAACAATCACAAAGATTTCAAGATTTCTCCCACAGAGATATGAGTGCAAAGAAACAAGCAATGCTCGAAAATGCACAAAGCCATTAGCACAAAAGTACAGGGCAAAACAAGTTTTGAGACAAAAACTCAACAATGTCAATCAAGCTTTTTGATTTTCTAATTTTTTACGTGATTTTTGGATTTTTGACATAAAAGAAGAAAATGATTGAACAAACATAGAAAGAAGCAATAGTATTCACAAATGGACAAACAAACAATAAACATGTTGCACAAAGAGCTAACAAAGAAGTGTGTGCCCCAACACAAACAGACTTATCATATTATAAATATGTGAAGCACACAACACACAAGAGAGTCAAGGAATTGTACCAACACCAATGGTCTTACGGAGTGATTCAAACCGTGGACCATCGAGAGGCTTGGTGAAGATGTCTGCCTTTTGATTGTCGGTGTGTATGAACTCAAGACACACAACTCTTTCCTCTACCAAATCCTGAATGAAATGGTAACGTATCTCTATGTGTTTAGATTTTGAATGCTGGACAGGATTCTTGGAAAGATTGATGGCACTGGTGTTGTCACAGAAGACACACATCGTTTCTTGAGGAATTCCATAGTCATGAAGTAATTTCTTCATCCAAAGAAGCTGAGTGCAGCAACTTCCAGCAGCGATGTATTCTGCTTCAGCAGTAGATAGAGACACAGAATTCTGCTTCTTGCTCATCCACGAGACAAGATTGTTGCCAAGGTAGAAACAGCCACCTGAAGTACTTTTCCGATCGTCTACACTCCCAGCCCAGTCAGCATCTAAATATCCAGCAAGACAAGCATTTGAGTCTTTTGAATACCACAGACCATAGTTTGAAGTACCATTCACATATCGAATGATTCGCTTAGCAGCAGTCAGGTGAGATTCCTTCGGATTAGCTTGGTACCTGGCACAAACGCCAACACTGAAAGCAATGTCCGGTCTACTGGCTGTAAGATAGAGCAAACTCCCTATGATGCTCCTATACAATGTAGGACTTACTTCGACTCTAGACGAATCAACACTCAGTTTAGTGGATGAGCTCATGGGAGTGGAGGCATGTTTTTTGGAGTCTAGTCCAAACTTCTTGACAATGTTTCTGGCATACTTCTCTTGAGATACAAATATACCCTCCTTCAGTTGTTTGACTTGAAGACCCAAGAAAAATGTGAGTTCCCCCACCATACTCATCTCAAACTCCTTCTTCATCTCCTCAGAAAATTCAGTAGCACGATCTTCGATGGTTGCCCCAAACACTATGTCATCAACATAGACTTGTGCCACAAGGAGATAATCTTCATAATTTTTGACAAACAGAGTTCGGTCGGCATACCCTCTTTTGAAACCTCTATCTAGAAGATAATGTGTAAGACGATCGTACCAGGCTCTAGGCGCTTGTTTTAAGCCATAAAGGGCTTTCTTCAATCTTAATACATGATTTGGAAAATGAGGATCCTCAAATCCTTTTGGTTACTCAACAAATACTTCTTCATTTAGATATCCATTCAGAAATGCGCACTTTATATCCATTTGATAAAGTTTGAAATTCAAAGTGCACGCAATGGACATGAGGATTCGAATGGATTCGAGTCTTGCCACCGGAGCGAAAGATTCATCAAAATCTACTCCTTCTACTTGAGTGTATCCTTGAGCTACTAACCGAGATTTGTTTCGAATTATCTCTCCATCTTCATCAGTTTTGTTTTTAAAAATCCATTTTGTGCCTATAACATGAACGTTCTCAGGCCTTGGAGCAAGTTCCCACACATCATTCCTCACAAACTGATTCAGCTCTTCATGCATTAACTCAACCCAATTCTCATCTTGAAGAGCCTCTTCAACCCTTTTTGGTTCAAACTGTGCAAGATAGCAGTGATATGTTACATGATTGGCTAGCAGAATGTTTCCTTTCCTGAGGCGAAGACCGTCATCAAGAGATCCTATGATGTTACTTTCCGGATGATTCTTGATAACTCTTGAAGATGGCCTTTTTGAAGTGGAAACTTCATCACTTCGAGAGATAGGAGGATGAACTTCCGGAGGAGTAAGAGGACTTGATGTTCTAGACATCAATCTCGTTTCCATTCTTGGGTTGATGGGAGTCGATTCTACTTCTAGTATAGGTTCTTCACCTTCTATATCCAAAGCTTCTACCTCAACATCGGGCTCTTTGGTGCTCGGCCCTTCTACATCATCAATCATTTCCACCTTAGATAAGGCATCATCAATCTTGACATTTATGGACTCCATCACAGTCTTTGTTCTCTTGTTAAACACTCTATACGCTCGACTTGTAGTAGAGTACCCAAGAAAAATACCCTCATCACTTCTCGCATCAAACTTCCCAAGATTCTCCCGATCATTTAGGATATAGCATTTACTTCCAAACACCCGGAAATACTTCACTTTAGGCTTCTTCCCATTCCATATCTCATAGGCAGTCTTCTTTGTACCAACTCGAAAGAAAATCCTATTGCCAATGTGACAAGAGGTGTTGACAGCTTCTCCCCAAAATTTTTGAGGTATTTGCTTGTTAAGCAATATGACTCTTGCCATCTCCTGAATCACACGATTTTTTCTCTCTACCACTCCATTTTGTTGTGGAGTTTTGGGAGCTGAGAATTCTCTTTTAATTCCATTCTTCTCACAGAAGGACTCGAATCTCGCATTCTCAAATTCCCTCCCATGATCACTTCTAATTTTGGTAATCGGAATCCCTTTTTCGTTTTGTAGTTTCTTGCACAGAATCTCCAACCTCTCACATGCTTCTGATTTTTCTCTAAGGAATTCAACTCAAGTGTATCTTGAGTAGTCATCCACAATGACCATAATGTATCTCTTCCCCCCTAGGCTTTCAGTTCTGGTAGGCCCCATTAGATCAACATGAAGTAACTCCAAGCACTGAGAAGTGGCAATCACATTCACCTTGTGATGACTTGCCTTAGTTTGCTTCCCCATTTGACACGCACCACAAACGGTCTTCTTCACTTTTCCAAACTTAGGAAGTCCCTCGACTGCTTCAAGTTTGGAGACTTTTGCTACTTGTTTGAAGTTGGCATACCCAAATTTGTGATGCCACAGCTCCAACATATCCACACGAGCACTTCTACACGATATGGGTGCCGTGGGAACTATTGCATAACAGTTATCTGTAGTCCGATTTCCCTCCAAAACCTGAATCCCCTCTTCATTGATGATCAAGCATCCCTTCTTAGAGAATTGTACCAGGAAATCATCATCACAAATTTGAGTGATGCTCAGCAAATTCGCCTTCAGCCCTTTTATGTACAGCACATCTTTCAACAGCGGCAAACCAGGTATCTCAATGGTTCCTTTGCCTAGGACTTGAGCATGACTTCCATCACCAAAGGTCACATAGTCACCAACCTTTTCTTTGAGTGTCTTAAACAGTGACTTATCCCCTGTCATATGGCGAGAACACCCACTGTCAAGATACCACAAACACATATTAAACACCTTCAATGAGGTATGCACAAATAGGTTCACATGTGACAAACATTCTTGACCTTCAAACACAAACTCATCATCAGTTTTCATGCTTCTTTCAGATTGATTTTTCATTTTTAGATTCTCAATCATCTCACACAACATTCTATTTTTTCTTTTATATTTCTTAATCAATGATTTAGATTCAGATATGCTACTGTGTAAGACATGATTCTGATTTTCAAGATATTCCAGCATGTGAACAAATACTCTAGCATGTTTCTTAGTTTTTAACAACTCTACGAGATCATTATTAAAACACTTTTCAGACATATGCATAGAGTCATTTTCACAAACACTTAAGCTACAATTCAGCATGGTATTTTCCATAACAACAACCACAACACAGGGGTCTAGGATCACACTTAGGTAATAAAACCACAACAAATGTACCTGCTCTGATACCAATTGAAAGTTCAAAAACGTGTATAAACACCTTTGAACGTTTAGACCCCCAAATTACACTTAACCAATTCAAGCAATATGTCAAACAACTAGTGTGCGGAAACTTAACATATGCTATAATATGAAATTGGTTAAAAACTATCTAAACCAAAACAAAATAAAATCCACAGCAGATAATAAAAAGGCAAAGATAGAGAGGAAGGAAGATGCAAACACAAAGACAACACGCGATGTGTTATCGAAGAGGAAACCGAAGCCCTCGGCGTAAAACCTCTCCGCCGCCCTCCAAGCGGTAAACAATCCACTAGAAAATACAGTTGGGATACATGGACAGCAATAGACCCTCCAAGCCTAATCTACCCAGTGCACCTAAGCCCTCCAAGCTTCTTGCTCCAACGAGGTTGCGCCGAACCTTTTTCTTTTCTAGCTTCCCGGATTCCGCTACTAGACCGTAGCATCAACCAATGAAGATTGGTTCCTTCCTAACTGCTTCCCAGAAATCCAAACAACTCTCTCACAGTAGTGATAATGGTGAGAATCAGGTTTGGTAAAATGCCTCTCAAGGATTTGACAATGGAGAGGAAGAGAGATGAGGAATTTGAAGAGACTCTAAGGTACAGATTGTGGGTGAATCAATCTTGTTTTTCTTTAGGGTTTCTCTCTCAAAATTCTCTCTGGAAGCTCTCTTTCAATCGTGGGTAAAAGGGGTATTTATATTGGAGTGGGAGAGGAATGTGAAACGTCAGGTTTTACAAAACAGGGGTGTCTCGCGGCTTGACTAAGTCGCGAGATCCAGTCGCGAGATAACCGTATGGCCAGTTGTCCTGTTTTGTCCTATAGTGCTCCAGCTTGCATGACTGTTCATCTTCCAGCATGCTTGGCACGTGTGCTGCGTCTGGCGGCTTGCAGCCGCGAGTCACCTGCGAGTCCCAGCCGCGAGTCTCTATTTTCTTGCACACTCTTGAGCAATCTTCACTCTATCTCACTCACTACCCTTACATCAAACCCACCTAAATACAGGGTTACTAAATGCTGAATTACAAGCAAATTTGGTACGGAATAAAGCCAATTAGATGGTTGAATAAATTCAACCTTACATTTCTTTATTGAGGATATTTTTAAAATTTATTGATGAAATTTTCTTAAGGATAATTATTTAATTGTTTAAGAGGGCCTTACACACTTGTAGAGTGTGAACTTTATAAGTGTGTGGCTGTTGTCACGTGCCTAGCTCTTTTTGGGTTTGGGGCATAACACATACTGAATAGGGAAAATACAAAAAAAAAAAAAAAAAAAAAAAAAAAAAAAAAAAAAAACCTTAATTATACAAACTATGTTTTGTCATGATTACAGGATTCTTACTATAACTATCCAATTTAGACTACACAAAGGACAATTAATTTCAAGAATACAAAAACCGAACAAAAGATATATCTTAGGGCAAGGAAAAAAAAAAAAAAAAAACCAAAACTCTTGAAAATGTTATTTTGTAGAGTTTTAATAATACCAATCATTGTACTACCCTAAAAAATAAAAAAAGATGGTAGCACTAAATCAAAGTTACATTTATGAAATCTCATAGAGAAATCTACAACTACCTGATTCCTTTCTTAAGCCATGTACATCTACTTGATGCTTTTTAGCTCAATCCTTTTCCAAAAATTTCTTGGTGCATAAGGATATTGACAATTTTTGCCCTCTTCTTAACGTCATTAATAGCCATTTTCTTATTTGTCTCTGGTAGTTTCTCAACTACTCTTTGGCTCTTAATAGTAATTAAGACCTAACAAAGTAACATCAACATAAATTAGAGAATGGTGCACTATATTACACTCTATAAATTTCAAAGGATTATTATTATCATAAATCATTCAATATATTTGTCACTAACTGGGTATGGGTGCAGCAAACACATGCATGTACAAAATTTTGGGTATAAGCAAAAAAAATGCCTGTAATGTTGAATGCTCACAGGACCAAGACTAAACTAATTTAAAATGTAAATTCAATGTTCAGCAAGCATTTGGAATAAAATATATATATATATATATATATATTAAAAGCACATTCTATTTGTAAATAATCTGCATATCAAGAATCATAAACTGATTTAGGAATAAGTATCATCTTTAAAAAATAACTAACTTAGAAAAAGATAGATTGTGGATAGGAATTTCAAAGACATTTCCTGAAGATATCATCTCTCAATAGAAGCTGAAAATATGAAAATATTTAACCAATAGACTAACATGTACCAAAAAATCAAATGGCATTCAAGTTGATTAGTGTTAGACTCCTATAAGATTAACACAATGCAACACCCATATATTAGAATTGAATAATACCAAAATTGGAACACATATTACAATTACACACACATAGATTGAGGAGAAAAATCCCATAGATCATTCACTCAAAAAATCAGATGTCAAAAGCTCAAACACGCAAAAGCAGCAATAAAACATCACAAGTTTATGCATAAAACCATGCCTATATAACTTTTAAATCATCCAAATGCAGCAATATTAGAAGCAATTTTAAGGATTCTTTCCTACTCTTAATGCCTTTTCAACATAAAAATCACAATCAACATGTATACATCTCATAAAGAACAAATACGAAATTTGTTAATGTTCTACTTGTCAATTGAAAACAATCCCAAGTTAACTTCCAAAATAGGAGTCACAACTATTACTGGAGATCGTACCAACTCCAATAAATATATGTATCTTTGTCTAAAAGAGTCTATAATTCCTTTAAAAAAAAAAAAAAAAAAAAAAAAAAAAAAAAAAACAGCCATGTTATCTTAAACTTAGGCAACCAAAAAAATCCGATTCCATCCAAACCAAGAAAGGAAAAAATAATGGACTTTAGCTAAAAATGTTCACTATTAAGCATTGTAGTCAACAGGGCTTTGATGTAGTTTCCACTTGGGATGCACCACTGCTAAGTGGTGCAGAGCGTACTTGCTTCTTGTGCTAGTCACAACACTAACTTTAATCCCATTCCTATGTGTTTTAATCTATACACCACCATCATAATGCAAATACCTCAATCAAAGCCACAAATAACCCAAAGATCTACATCCAAACCAATCCAACTATTATAACAAAAAAAAAAAAAATCATATTTAATGCACAAATTGAAAAATAAAGAGGAAAACTTACTGTTTGTAGTCCTGGCAGGTTAGTGGTGGGAGGGTTTTCTGTTCTATTTCTTCTCTGCAACACCATATACCCAAGTTTCAACATAGCAATGTTGATTGTCCTCTTCGAATACTTTATCTTCTCCAAATACTATTTCCGTTGTCTATAATTTACCACAATTTCTTTTCCATAGCATCTGAATTTTTTAGTATCTACACTCCTAATCATTAAAACCCACCGATCCACTCTTTATATAAAAAATTAAAAAAAAAAAAAAAAAACGTAGAAAGAGAGCCCAAAACCATAAATAAACTTTTAAAAAAGAAAAAAAAAATGAGATAAATGCAGAGAATTTCCAACGGTAAAGCATAGAGAGAGGGAGATATAAATTTGACCAAAATGCCTAAATCAAAACAAAGCAAATACCCAAACTGCCAAATGTAAATCATAGTTATCGCAAGATTTTAGTTTTTTCTTTTAAAAATTTATATAAAAAAAATCAAAAAATAAAGAAAGTCAAAAAAAAAAAAAAACCTTACCTTGCATTGAGAGAGAGCTTTGTTTAAAACCAAGTGAGTACTTTCCCTTGCCAAATGCTTCCTACATGTCACAACAGCCTTGATTGTTGGAAAATGCTTCTGCTTTTATATATAGTATATGATATTAAGATAGATTTAAGTTACATATCTTTTAAATAATCCAAAGCCAAAAAAATATGTTTCAAGCACATTACTGATGTCAAATGCTAAACAACAAAGGTTAGCACGTTTGATGCACATGGTAGGTTAAGTAATAAATCCCACAATTGATTTGGCGAAGGATTACATTTATTCATACATTAAGGTAGTGTTGTAAAATGGTAATAGACCTAAAAAATGTTTGAGTGAAAGTTTATGCCTCCTTCAATAATTTGTAATGTATTATAATCTTTGATCATTTAAGAATTAAAAAAATTAACAAATGCAGAAGCAAACCATATTGGCCATTTATATCTGGCATACATTACAATCTTTAGGTAATTTAACAATTTTGGCCAAAAGAAAAATTATTTTAAGTTTTACAATATAACAGCTGTAGTCAATTGTAGCAAATAAAGTAATCCTCAGAAAGAACAATTACCTTATGCAATGGAGACTTCTTTACTGTGATTATTCATATAGTTTATATTATTTCTATAGTACTGGATCAAATGTCATTAGCTGATTCTAGAAAGTATAACAAGAAGGATTCTAGAAATAAAGGAATTAACTACATACTACAGATAACAGTTTTAAGACCATTTATATTTTGTAGCCACCAAGTGAATTTTTAAGATTTATGCACTTCTACTAGGAATTTGATATCTATATTTGGATGTATTTACAACCTTTTTGCACTCTCCCGAGTATAGGAGAACAAAAAAATTACTTTGAAATAAAACAGACATGTTGTTTCACAATTACTTGGAGCCTATCAAATTAGCCTTTAATTAAATATAATTGCAATCATGATCAAATAGTGTTAAAAGGTAAGAGTTTTGAAGTAAAACCTGATCCACTAATCCTATAGGACAATAGAAATACACTTTAAAACTCAATTTACTAACCTGATCCACTAACTCCAAATATACTTTGACAGATAAACAAACTCATTCACAAATAGAAGATGTGAATTTAAAACTCAATTTTTTCTTGATTCCTGGGCCAATACAAAACAAAACCAATTCCAACCCAAATGCCTTAATATAAATAAAATCTAACCCCAAACCTAGCTTAAAAACAATTCAACCAAAATACCCAAACCAGAACCTAAATTGATAATAGTACTATATTAAATATATTCAATGACAGAAGAAACAGTATCTGACTATAATATAGATGTTACTGGTGTCAGGTAGTAAAATGCCTAAAAAAATAGTTAATAACAGTATATATAAAATATAATTTAATGCAACAATTCAGCCAATAGCAAAACACTGTGCCATTCTTAGAGTAAATAATGAACATAAAGCTAATGCACAGGATTCAAGTTTCTACAATGGCCATGATTTCAGCGCTAAAATCATGTTATGGCCAAAAGCAAATATCAAAACAATTTGTAATTTTATTTTAAACCAAATCTCCATTGCAACTACTAAATTCTGATGGAGATGAGGAAATAAAAAACATTAATTACAAATATGCCAACAAAACCAATTCTAACCCAAATGCAAACCAAAATATAACCCACAAACCTTTAAAAACAATCCAACCAAAATACCCATAAAACAATTAAAACACACGGTTTAAATACCGTTTTACCAAAGGGTCTACCGTTTGGTTTTAAACCATTTCAATATTAATAAAACACAAAAACAGCATGAACAACAAAAAATCAGATCATAGGGCAGGGGAGAAACCAAAAAAGGAAGTTTTATTTAGAACAAATCTTTTTTTTTTTTTTTTTTGGTTTTAACACAAACAGAACAGCATTAACAACAAAAATCAGATCGAAGGGCAGGGAAAAAAATGGAATAAAAGACCAAAGAAAAAATATACATATATATATATATATATATATTTTAAGTTTCGGTGATCGCTTTCCCTATCACCGTATTGCAAGCCTTCAAAAGTATTTTAACTGTTTAGTTTTCATTAATATGAGAGACTTTTTAGCATTGTTTTTTTTTTTTTTTTTTTTGAGTTAAAATAGACCTTAAAAGTATAAGAGGATTAAGAAAACTAACTGAAGAAACTTGGTACATTACTATATAAATCCCTAAATTACTAAATTTTCTCATGTGATTGCATGACAGATTCTCTACTTATCATCTCAACTTGTTGAAATTTCATGGTATTTAAATATCAGAACTGGTTGCAATTCTCTACTTATCATCACAATTCATAGATTAGCAAAGTAAACTAACAAATGTAATTTAAACCAAAAAAAAAAAAAAAAAAAAATTCAGAACTGGTTGCAATTTTACTATTGTTTCATTGGTATTAAATATCAGAATTGGTTGCAATTCTCTACTTATCGCCACAATTCATACATTAGCAAAATAATAATAATAATAATAATAATAATAAAACTAAAAAAATGTAATTTAAACCAAAAAGAAAAAAAACATTCAAAACTGGTTGCAATTCCTTTAACTGTTGTTTCATTTTTTTTCTTAGTACCAAAAAGATTCTCAACAAATTTTCAAGAATGGCATACAACATGAAAAACCCCAAAAACCAAATTTTGTAAACACCAAAACCAACACTTAGGAACCTCTAAAATATATATATATATATATATATATATCTCTGCCATAACCTACAAAGTAATCAATTTTGTACAAAGAACATTATACTTTCAGTTTTCACAAATTATAACACGCAAAACCCAGAAAAAACCACCATAAAAAATAATAAATTATGACTTAAAAGTATATTTTAAAAAACTATCGACCAAAATCAACAATGTATAAAGTGAAATGAAATAATTTAGTTTAAAGAATTTGAAGGATTTCATTTTGTGGAGCTTTTCCCTAAATTAAACAAATAGAGAAGCAAAGGGAAGAGAATATTAGGAAAAGAAATTGGCACCTTTGCTTTGATGAATATAGATACTCTATGTTAGGACATATGTGATTCACTTGTTAGGAACATATGTTACTATTTTATGTAATTGGTTAATCCTTTGACAAAACGCACTTTACTTGCATTTAGGTAGATCTAGGATATGTTTAATATTTCAAGAAACATGTTGTTCAAGTCTAGTATTAAAGCCATGAAGATTGGACCAAAAAACAAGTGAAGAAAAGCTGCTCACTAAAGCTGGATAGATAGCTTGACACTTGCAGACAGATAGCTCGATAGCTGCTCGACAGATAGCTATATATCGAGGTTTGATGAGGCTCGACAGATACTATCTATTGAGGTATCTATCGAGATTACGAGAATTCAGATTTTCAAATCTGATTTTTGGCCCATGCTTATGTATTTGTGTAGGGTTTCTTTTCTCACAACCCTAGACATATAAAAGGATTATTTTTAGAGGCCGTCTCATAAGAGAATACAAGGAGAACATTTGCAAAAGGTGACCGATGCCTTATTCTCTCTGAAAGAAGCTACTGTGTCTTTGCGCCTTATGGTTTTGTAACCAAGTGCTTCATTGTTGATGAAATGAAGAACTTTGCAGCCAACATTCTTCTTCCTCAAGTTGGTGAGTGAGTCACATACTGAGATTCGTACAAAGGAGTTAGTCATGTACTGGGATCCGTGCAACAAAAAGGGTGACATTCATATATTAAAGAGTTCAGAGATTTTGAAGTAGTAGAAGGTTTCTACTGTGAGTTCATCTACGGGGATTATAGAGTCTAGGTGACCGATGCCTTATTCTCTTTGAAAGAACCTACTACGTCTTTGCACCTTAGGGTTTTGTAACCAAGTGCTTCTTGATCTTCATTGTTGATGAAATGAAGAACTTTGCAGCCAACATTCTTCTTCCTCAAGTTGGTTAGTGAGTCACATACTGAGATTCATACAAAGGAGTTAGTCACGTACTGGGATCCGTGCAACAAAAAAGGTGACATTCATATATTAAAGAGTTCAGAGATTCTGAAGTAGTAGAAGGTTTCTACTGTGAGTTCATCCACGGGGATTATAGAATCTAGGTGACCGATGCCTTATTCTCTCTAAAAGAAGCTACTGAGTCTTTGCGCCTTAGGGTTTTGTAACCAAGTGCTTCTTGATCTTCATTGTTGATGAAATGAAGAACTTTGCAGCCAACATTCTTCTTTCTGAAGTTGGTGAGTGAGTCACATACTGAGATTCGTGCAAAGGAGTTAGTCACATACTGAGATCCGTGCAACAAAAAGGGTGACATTCATATATTAAAAAGTTCAGAGATTCTGAAGTAGTAGAAGGTTTCTACTGTGAGTTCATCTACAGGGATCATGGAGTCTAGAGGCAAAGGTTTTGTACTAGATTTGAAACTTCTATTTACTATAGTGGATTGTTTTTCGAGAAGGTTTCCCCCCCAAGTTTTTTACTGTGAAACTAGTTTGTTTCATTGGTTTTCTTGGGTTATCATATCTTATCTTATTTATTTTTCCGCTGCATGATTTTGACATGATATTGATGTTTGTTTGTTTTAACAAGGTTTATTCATAATTAATCTAATTAACAACTTGGGTTTAAAACTTGTTAATTCTATCAACCGAGGTCAAATTTTTTCAACAAGTGGTATCAGAGCCGGTACACTTTGATTGGATTAATTTTCTAAGTGTGATCCTTGACCCTTGTTGTCATGGATCGTGGACAATCTCTTTTGATTCCTCCTTTATTTGATGGCACTAATTTTGCATATTGGAAAGTTTGTATGAAAGTTTTTTTGTAGGCTCTAGGTGAACAGATATGGCAAGCTATTGAAGTTGGCTGGATTAAGCCAAAGGAAGCGCCGGTGGATTGGGATGATGGTACAATCATAGCAGCAAATTTCAACATTAGGGCCTTGAATGCTTTGTTTTGTGGGGTGACCAATGAGAAATTCAAGAAAATATCATCCACAGAAGATTGGGATGATGCTACAATCATAGCAGCAAATTTCAACAGTAGGGCCTTGAATGCTTTGTTTTGTGGGGTGACCAATGAGAAATTCAAGAAAATATCATCCACAGAAGTTGCCAAGGAAGCATGGACCATTCTTGAGATCACCTATGAAGGTACCAAGGTAGTAAAGACTGTGAAGTTTTAAAGGCTCACTAGTAGTTTTGAAGAAATAAGGATGGGGGAGGATGAGACCTTTGATGAGCTCTATGCTAAATTCAAGGATATTGTGAATTCTACCTTCAATCTTGGAGAATCTATAGCAGAATCCGAAATTGTTAGGAAAATCCTTAGGTCTTTACCCAAAAGATTCCATGCCAAGATCACTACCATTAAGGAAGTGAAGGACATTGATCAACTTCCTTTGACTGAGCTTGTAAGGAACCTTCAAACCTATGAGATGGGATTAGGCTTAGTGGGAAAAGGTGGAAAGAGTAGAAACTTGGCTCTTAAGGGTATAGAGGAAGAGATTGAGGACTCTGAAGATGAAGATGATGATGAGGATGAGGATCTAACCTTCATAACTAATGAGATTATCAAGCTTCTTCAATTTAGGAAAAAAGGATGAACGCAAACCTCCTAGGAAATCTAAATCCTTAAGGAAAGGTAAGAATGAGCAACCCCTCATCCAAAACCACGAGTGCAAAGGTTTTGGTCATATGAGGATAGAGTGCCCAAACTACCTTATGAAGGAAAAGACCAAGGAGTCAAAAGATAAAGGGTTGGTTGCTACTTGGAGTGATACTGAGAATGACTCTTCTGATGAGTATGTGGATGAATGTGGTCATTTTATGGCTTTTGCTGCCACAACCGATAAGATGATTGTGGAGAGTGCTAGTGACAGTGAGGATTCTTCTGATGATAAAGTACCCAAGAAATTGACCCTTCAGGAAGCCTATGATAAGCTATGCACTGAATTCATAAAATTTGAAAAGACTTATCATCTTTGAAGAAAAGAGCTTAATGAGATAAAAACTGAAAAGGCTGATATATTAGTCAAACTAGATGATACTACAAAGTTAGTTGAGACTCTTGTTGTGGAGAACACCTCATTAGAAAAGAAGGTCAAGAATTTTGAAGTTGAGCTCAGTCAAGCTAGAACTCAAATAGAGAGGATGTCTAGTGCAAAGCTTGATGAGGTATTGAGTGCTCAAAAGCCTAGTTCTGATAAGACTGGCTTAGGATATGTTGTTTTCTCCGGCCCCTCCTCTTCCACTGCTTCTAGATCAAGGATTGTCTTTGTGCCCTAATTTGAGAAAGGTAATAAAGGTATGAAATCCAAAATTGATCTGGCTAATTCTAAATCCTTTGTTAGACCTCATGTTTGTCACAATTATGGTGTTTCTGGACACATTTGTCCTAATTGCTTTAAGTTGTATCCTCATAAGCAATTGTCCAAACGGTCATAGGTGTCCTTTTAAGGACTTACACCTTTGTTTGGAGAGTTATTAAAAGATTTGAGCTTTTAAACTCAATTTCAGGAGAATTCTAATTCTTCTATGTCCTTTAGTAGACATACTAGGACACGTGCCTTTTCATCTTCATGGCCAAAGACACATGCTATGTGGGTGAGAAAGGAGCCTAAGACTTAATTGTCTTTTCTGTTTGTCCTCTGCTTTAATTCTTTCTATTTAAAGTAGGACTCTCTTTGCTTGATTTCTTATTTGCTTTTGAAATCATGCTTTCATGCATTTGCATCTTTTTATTATGCTTTCATGCATCTGCATCTTTCTTTCATGCCTTCATGTTGTTTATCCATTTTTGTTTGGTTGTTTACTCTTTATTTATTTTTTATTTTTTTCAAAATAAAAATAAAAAGGAAAAATCAGAAAAATACAAAAATAGTATGTTTGTGTACATTGATATTTGTGTACCTTGGACGACCATTGAAACAAAGTTTTCTAAACTTTGTATCCTTTGTAGCTTAGATGAGCATCTCTATGCACAACTAAGCAAGTGAGCTTTGTGGCTCATGTTTGTGATGAGTAAGATTAAGTTATCTCTTATACTTAACACTCATATCACTCTTTTTGACAGGAAGGATTATAAAATCTTAAGAAAAAGGCATAAATAACCATCTCACCACTGTTGCCCGCCAATCATGAAATGACATCTGTATGCTTCGGCATAGCAAAATTGGAATGTCAAATACTCATCATTGGGTATTTCTTTTCTCTCTCTTATATGCCCATGCATGATTTGCTTAAAAGAAAAATATGCAAAGAAAAATAAAAGCAAAAAGAACAAAATGCTTTATATGTGATTGTGAGTGTGTATTCTAGGAGATGTGGGAGTTATAGAATGTACCTCGAAGGTGATAGTCCCCATCAATCAGTCATGATTATGTGTGAGTTAAAGTGATTTTCTCATATCTCAAATTGTCATAACATGTATACACTTATGCAATCTTGCGATGTTTTTCACACACAACACGCAATATTCTTTGCTACTTTAGATACATGTGCAGGTACAATGTGATTTGGCCATTACAAGGTTTACATATGTTAATGTATGCTCACTAAACTGTTTGACTCATTTTTGAAATATAAAATTGGTTAGACTTGTTTTGTGTGTGTGTGTGTGTGTTTGGAATCTATGTGCTTAAAATTGTTGTTGAGAGATGATTATGAGAACTTAAAATGTTGATTGGATCCTTGGTTGAGTTGCATGCTTGATTGCATTCATGTCTGTGTTCTTCTCTTTTTTGAAAAACTGTTTTTAAGCAATCTCAACAGCTCCTCGACACCTCTCGACACCTGGCATTTCTATCGAGATCTTCAGCTGTTTTGATCACAATCTCGATATCTCTCGACAGCTAGGTGAATCGATCGAGAACTCTCTTGTCTGCTCGATAGCTTCTTAATACCTCTCAATCAATTGAGATCCTCTTGCGTGAATTGTTTTTCACATGTTTTGCATCTTTCTTTTATCTTGTCATCTATAGCATAACATTCATGCATTTTTATGGATTCTTTGTGCCCCCTTAATAATCTTTGATCATCTTTATATTTCTTGGGTGAAGTGTTCTAGCTTCTTGTATCCTTTGTCAATCATGACAAAAAGGGGGAGAAATTGTGGAGAATATGTGGTTTTTTTTTTTTTTTTTGAACATTCTACATTTTAGGGGGAGAAATACATACCTTTGTAAGGGGGAGATGTGTTTCATCTTATTAGGGGGAGTGCTTACCTCTTTCTTCGTGTACACCGATCTTGTGACCATGTTTACATACATTGTGATTATCTTCGATACATATGATGATGTATGTTTCTTTCACCTACCCTTTCATGTGTTGTTTCTTATCTCTTTTTATGCACATGCTTTTTATACTTGTATGCAATCTATTAATTTTGTTTCACACAAAGATGTCTTGATGAGTTTTGTTTAAAGTGTTACAAAAATATAGGTTGTCAAAGTCTACTTGCCATAAACTCTCTTCTTGTCTACTTGTCATAAACTCTCTTCTTACAAAGTTTTTCAAGAGTTTGTGTTAGGATAAATTTTATTGTATTCAACAAGTGAATATGAGTTGAGTGATTTATAACTTCTCTCATATCTCATTTGTTTATTGTAGTTTTGTCATGGATTGCCAAAGGAGGAAATTATTAGGACATATGTGATTCATTTGTTAGGAACATATGTCACTATTCTATGTAATTGGCTAATCTTTTGATAAAACGCACTTTACTTGTATTTGGGTAGATCTAAAATGTGTTTAATGTTGGGGTCTATGCCCTAAAATCCAATTTATTGGCATGTCATAAATAATTAAATAGTTTAATTATATGAGACTATTTATAAATGAACTAATGGGACATTATCTTAGTCCATGAGATGCATAGTATGTGATTTATGTGAAAAGTCACAGAAAGATATAAATCACAAGTTCTTTGTAAACTCCGAATTTTAGTTTGTAATCGGTGATGAAATTAGGTATTTCATTTGCGAAGACTATAATATATCAACTAAGATGATTTGTCTTGATCATGGAAGTGGAGACTTTTAGTTGATATGTGGCTATGTTTTAAGAATTAAGACATATTGAACTAGACCGCTGTGAGATTTATTATTTTCCTAATGACTATCAAATGAATAATAAATCTCACGATTTCTATTTACATCAACTCTAAATCTTGAGAGAATAATGGACTTGATCATGAGATGTAGGTTGCTTTGATATATCAGGAGTGAGATCTATTAGTTACGGTCAAAACCTTAGTATGTTGGACAACCGCATTTAGTGTTGATGAAACATATATTCTTAAGATGGAATTCATAATCTCTTAACAGAGATATAAAATATTCCCTTGAGATAAGTTTAATGGGTTTGGTTATTCAGAGTGTTAGGCCTAACCACTTTAGTAAGGAGTTACTAAAGTATTTATTTATAAAATTGGATTTCATAAATATATGATGAATAACATAAAGGATTAAACCGGGTACTCAAGGATTAAGATGTAGTAATCTTTAAAGTGGCAGTTAACATTCATAACTTTATATTACTACGAATATTTTAATGAAGGGGTTGTATGTATAATAAAGTCTTGGGATATAATTTATAGCTAAGGCTTAGAGTGCAACTATATTTACATAGTGGTATTAAATATAGTTAATGGTAACTTTGGACTTGTCAAGAGTTGACAGAAAAGCCCAAGGCCCATTGGAGCTAGTGTCTTATTGGTCCCTTTTGGTCTCACTCCAAGCCACACACTTAAGCCCAATTGGAAAGGCCCAAAAGGCTAGCCCAATTAGATAATCAGTTATATATAAGGAAAGAAATATACAAAATTTAATAAGGTTTTTCATATGAGACTTTTCATAAGGGTCGTTCATTAAGATCATACAAGGAATTAAATGGTTTGTATGTGAGTGTTGGATACTCTCTTCTTCTCTTCTTGGAAAATGATTGAGTGACCACACTTCTTGGGTATCAAGTGGAATTGGAGTGAAGATTAAAAGTGTTCCCAAGTAATTCTCAAGTTTTGGTTTTGAATTTCACCGCACCAAGGTACGCTTTCTATTCTTTGTTCTATAATTCAAGGTTACATATTATCTTTCATGAATGAAGTAGATCCGTGTTTGTTGCTTTCGCTGTGTGTTTTGTATGAGACACAAAATCATATTTTCCAACAAATGGTATCAGAGCGGTCTTCAATATCATGCTTTCATAACATGTGATTGAGTTTTAGAATTAAAGAAAAACCGTTTTCTTGGTGTTCTAGTTTTCTGCAGTAAAATTTTCTACATACTTGTTGCACGTGTGGTCTGGCATAGATACATGTTGGGTTTTATTAATTTATTGTTAGATTAATAATTGAATATGTTTCTATATGTTTTGATAAGAGATAACAAGAAGGGAATTGTATGAAATCATTTTTGCTTTCTACACTAGGTGCCCATGTTCATTCTTGATTAAAGAATAAGGAAAGCCAAATTGTTTGT
Organism: Quercus lobata; assembly: GCF_001633185.2. Taxonomy (NCBI): domain Eukaryota; kingdom Viridiplantae; phylum Streptophyta; class Magnoliopsida; order Fagales; family Fagaceae; genus Quercus; species Quercus lobata. The sequence continues at coordinate 51,169,050 of NC_044907.1, forward strand.
CTTTGTTTCGGTGTCTGAATCAAAGAGTAAACTATTTTTTGGTTTTTGGTAGTGCGTGGGAAACTTGCTATTTATCATGATCTACGATGTGGATTCATAGTTGATGATGATATCTGTTCACTGATGTTTACTCATTGAATAGTGCTGTGTTTTAATAGCAATTGCTAAGGATATAGTTTTTGAAACTATTGTTTGATTAAAACTGATTTTGCTGTTATGATGTTGTTTAAGTTTGATTTTAACCATGTAAAATTGAATTTTAACACTTTAACATCAATGAAATTCAAGTTTTAATCTTAATCTTATCATTTTTTATCATTAAGAATGTGTTTTGTTCATTGGAAACGTCAAAAATGGTTAAAAGAAAAACAGTTGTTTCTGGGCATTTTCACGACTGGCGAGTCGCTAGAGCTTCTGGATGAACAGTTGTTTCTGGGCATTTTCACGACTGGCGAGTCGCTAGAGCTTCTGGATGAGCAGTTGTTTCTGGGCATTTTCGCGACTGGCGAGTCGCTAGAGCTTCTGGATGAACTCGCAACTGGGGTCTCGGGACTAGGCGAGTCACCAAAACGAGTCGCCAAAACTCACGACTGGGAAGTCACCACTCGCGACTGGGCAAGTTGCCAGAATGAGTACCCAAAAATTCTGACACCTGTTTATTGAATTTTCACTTGTTTTTGACTAAGTGTTAAAACTTTGATTAAAAGCAAAGCTATGTGATTAATTTTATAGTCCTTAAGAGTTAAGGATATTTATTAATCATTATCTAACTAAAAGACCTAATGAGATCAAAGATTTTAGTTAAATAGAACTCTTAGTACTAAATCATTTTATGATTAAAAGTCCTTAATTTATTTTAATTAGAGGTTTTTAATGAGATTAAAATTCTAATTAAAGTTATTTAGTTTCTAATGAGATTAGAATACTTTGTCTAGTAAATTAAGGAAAGAGTTCTATATAACTAATTTTTGATTCATTAGTGTTTAAGGAATCCTAAATAGTTTAGGATTTACATTTTAGTTAGTGAGTCTAATGAGATTAGAGTTTTCAACAAGTGCAAGGTTATTAGTTGTGATGGGATCACAATTATTTAAAGAAAAACCCAAATAATGAGTAGGAGAGATGAAATAACCCTTATGTTAAGTTTATTGTAATGTGAATAGATACTTGTCTTGACTTCGAGTCTTGCATTCCATGCGGAGGGTATTTATTTCACAGATTACAAGTGAAAGTTCAATTATGTGTATAAACACCCTTGAACGTTTAGACCCCCAATTCACAAATTAACCAATTCAAGCATTATGTCAAACAACTAGTGTGCGGAAAATGAACATAAGCTATAATATAGAATTGGATAAACTATCTAAGCCAAATTAAAATCACAACCCACAGCAGATAATAAAAGGCAAAGATAAAAGGGAAGGAAGATGCAAACACAAAGACAACACGCGATGTGTTATCGAAGAGGAAACCGAAGCCCTCGGCGTAAAACCTCTCCGCCGCCCTCCAAGCGGTAAACAATCCACTAGAAAATATAGTTGGGATACAAGGACAGCAATAGACCCTCCAAGCCTAATCTACCCAGTGCACCTAAGCCCTCCAAGCTTCTTGCTCCAACGAGGTTGTGCCGAACCTTTTTCTTTTCTAGCTTCCCAGATTCCACTACTAGACCATACCATCAACCAATGTAGATTGGTTCCTTCCTAACTGTTTCCCAGCAAACCAAACAACCCTCTCATAGAGATAAATATGGTGAGAACAAGGTTTTGATAAAATGCCTCTCAAGGATTTGACAATGGAGAGGAAGAGAGTTGAGGAATTTGAAGAGACTCTAATGTATAGATTGTTGGTGAATCAATTTTGTTTTTCTTTAGGGTTTCTCTCTCAAAATTCTCTCTGGAAGCTCTCATACATTTGTGGGTATAAGGGGTATTTATACTGGAGTGAGAAAGGAATATGAAACGTCAAGTTTTACAAAACAGGAGTGGCTCGCGGCTTGGCCTCGCGACTTGACTAAGTCACGAGACCCAATCTCGAGATAACCGTATGCCCAGTTGTTCTGTTTTGTCCTGTAGTGCTCCAGCTAGCATGACTGTTCACCTTCTGGCACGCTTGGCACGTGTGCTGTGTTTGGCGGCTTGAAACCGCGAGCTACCCGCAAGAGCAAACCGCGAGTCTCTGTTTTCTTGCACACTCTTGAGCAATCAACACTCTATCTCACTCACTACCCTTACATCAAACCCACCTAAATACAGGGTTACTAAATGCTGAAATACAAGCAAATTTCGCACGGAATAAAGCCAATAAAATGGTTGATTAAATTCAACCTTACAATCTCCCCATTTGGCTATTCTGTGACAAAACCCTAAAACAGACTCTAGACTTAACATGTGAGTTGGAAACAATTGAACAAAACTCACTCACACCTAACTCTAGAAGCTGTGTAGTACTTGAATCATAAGATCATGAAACTCCTGAAACAGAACAATACACCATGATCATTGTATGCAGAAAAGCATGAAATGCATATGAAACAAGCTAAAGGTGATCAAGCAAAGATGAAGTGAAGAATCAAATCATGGCTTGATCAACCAAGTGAACACCATAAGGTAGTGATCATAGTGCTCATTCACACTTGGAATGAACACTTGAACATATAAGTTAACAAGAACAAAGCAAGATACTTGTATGCTCAACACTCAACCAATGCATAATACACTAAGTATATGCATCTAGGAACAATTCTACAAGGGCACAAGAGTGACAGTACTTAAAACAAAATGCAAGACATTTAGATTAAAGTACTGATTTCAACATAGCATAAAAGGCTGCAATAAGCAAGGTACAAACCATAAAGCCTACAAAATATGCATAAAAACATTAACCCTAAAAGCTTACATAAGCACATGGGTACAAACACAATATATTCTGAATAACATCAACAATGTATATAAAAGATTAAACCAAGATTATAAGTTATAAGTTAGAAACATGAATACACCAAAAACCACAGTGTATCACACCCATATAAACATTAAATACCCAAAACATAAGCATATATAAATAATGTCTCTGATTTTGACAACTCCCCCTCAACACATTACTCCCCCTTAAGAGCTGCTTTTCTGCTTCTCATCAACAGCAGAAAGAACATCTCCCCCTTTTTGACCGGAATGGCCAAAGGGTCACTGTCCATGCTGGGTGGTGAAGCTGTCAAGTTTTGTAAACAAAATATCAATCTGGTCCTGCATAGCTCTCATCCTCTCAGAGTGCTCAGTCTGGACTCCTCTGATCCCATCAAGTCATTCCAGAATGATTTGAAAAGCATCTGGAGGTGTATCTGAAGAAGTTGATGCTCTAGTCCTTTTGCCACTCCTCCTGGGTGTTGAGGTTGATGCATGCCCTTATGCCTCTGCCTCAGTCTCCATTGGGACACCCTCTCCTTCATCACCTTCATCTTCTTCACCTGGAAGCCAAACACTTATCCTTTTACAGGTAAGCTTGTTAATTGCAGAGGGTGTGGACACGGGACTGATGTCTTGAGGGATTGGACACCCTTCTTTCTAAAGATCCTCATCAGCAAACTAGGAAAGATCAGTTTTGGCCTAGAAGTTGTTCTAGTCTCATCCATAATAGTGTCATATATGTGGGAACTGATGTCAATGAATGTCTTTTCTTTGAGATCCATCAGAAAGATTGCTCTTGCACAGTTGATTGTAGTAAACTTCTTTATGGGATATAGGTTAAACATCATGATTATTGTTAGACACCTCATGTCCATTAGAAAAGCTGTGGTATTCAGACATTTCCCTTCTCTCTGTCCACCTATCCTTTGTTGAACAGTTTCAATAGACACAATCCTATCTTTGTAATTGACAAACTCCTGATCTTCTAATCCTTCAAGCCCTAGCACATCATCAATGTCATGTGCATCCAAAGTGAATTCTTTACCTCTAACCCAGTAGCTTAAATCATCCTCCCTTATCACAGCATTTGAATAAAACTCTCTAATCAGGGGTTCACACACTACAGGGAAATCACTCAGAAGTTTTTCCCATCCTCTCCCTTTAAAACAGCTGGGGATAAAGGTGTTTCTTAAATCCTCCAAATCTACAAATCTTTCTTGGATAATTCCTTCTTTCAAGAAGAAATCCTTGTATCTCTCAAAGTGAGAAACAGACCTGAACAAATTAGGGTCCATTTTCATTCTCTTATCTCTGCCTTCTTTGTAGGTGTTTTCTTCTTTGGGGATGAAGGTGCCATCTGTGAGTAATCAGAAAAGGCCACAACAACATAGAACAATACATATGTAGAACTAATCAGTACCACGTAATTAACAAAGAAATTACAGCCACACAGATGAACTTGAACACTTAAACATTATGCTACTTAGATCAACCACATGGATGAACAAGCCTAAAAGGGGAAACACAAGAACAACAGGGAGAATGCAGGGGAGAATTAAAGCAGCAGAGATAGAAAATATCCTAAAGACAATGTGATGAGAATGACATGACTCATAATCAGTATAGTATAACTCACAAATGCTCCCAATAAATGCACACAATAGAACTGGCACATTCAACACAGTGAACCACACATTCAAAATAGGAACATTATCAAACAACATAACAACATAAGATTAGACAAGATGAGTGACCAATAAACAAACCCTAGTTAAGCACATGAAGAAGAACAAAACCAACAACAAAATTAAGCTCAAACTAGATCAATAGTTTTCACAGGCTAAGCATGGACAAAGAGTAACTGACAAAACACAAACCCATCGCAAAATCATAAATAAATGCGAACAATACAGAGGGAAAAATACAAAAACAAGTAAAATAGAGTTCAAGAAAAAAAACCCATACCTGTTATCATGGAAAGGGTCGTGAAATTGGATACCCTTGAGGACACTTGCATCCTTGAAATGTTTAGGGAAAGGACGTGGACAAAGCTGCAGAATCCGAGTGGAGTTGTGTACTAGGAGATCATAAAAGAGTTTTTCTCAAATGCTAGTGTAGATGGAGACCACATCAATTGCAAGGTGAGACACAAAGAGTTTGTGATTACAAGGGAAAGCATTCAAGAGTTTTTAGAAGTTCACCCTCCCTCACAGCCAATCACAGTTCAATATGATGATCGCTTGGAATCCATTGAGGAGATGGTGACAATTCTTGGTGGTACACTTAAGAAGTCCTCCATGAACACAATTTCGTTCAATCCGGAGATGAGGACTTTAGCTTATGTGATGATCCATAATCTGTATCCGGTCACCAATCTGACAAAGTTGTCCGCTCCAAGGACAATCTTCTTGTATGATCTCTTTACTCACAAGGAGATTGATATTTGTGGACACATCTTCCACCTTTTGACAAAGAGCATTGAGAAGCAGAACTCCAAAACAATCATGCCATTCCCCTCTCTTATTATGGGCCTCATTGCATAGACAATGCTAAAACTTCCGAGTGGTCCCATTGTGGTCTAAAGAGACTATCCTATTGGTGCACACACAGTGACTTGGAGCACAGCTCGCATCAAAGGCTCCAAAACAGGTGTGTCTTTAATACCACGAGATTGTGTTGAAGAGGAGGGAGGAGATACAAAGGAGGAAATTGAGAGATTCACCACTGCTCCAGAGAGTTCAGCGCAGCCATCATCTTCAACACTAGCATGAGGACCTGATAGACTTGATCACCTTATTACCAGAGTAGAGTAGATGTTTACTTTGCTAGACTCCCATGTGCAACACATCGCGAACCAGTTTGCATACATCCAGGGTCAGATCACTGCATTATCTTCATAGATAAATGATTTGTCCATGGAGCAAGGATCAAATTCAGAGTCCAACCAATTCTAGCCTATTTGGCCATTCCGGTCAAAAAGGGGTAGAAAATTTTGAGGGAGAGCTTGCACAGTTGAGGGGGAGCATAGCTTAGACCTTAGATACATTGGTTCATTTAGGCAGTTTAACATTATTTATGTTTGGTTTAAACTGTTTTAGTGTTTACAACTCTTGGATAGTTGTTTTTATTGATTTTCTTTAAAGCTTAAGTACTCTGTTTTTAATTTCAATTTAATATTCAGTACTTGTGTTTATCTCAATTCTTTGTAGCATTTTTTTTTGGTACTTTTAGATGTTTATTATATATCTTAAGTACCTCACACTTGTACCCTTGTAGGATCTTGTATCCTAGATGCATATACTTCATGTATTTTGCATTGGTTGTATGTTGGACATGCAATTGATCATTGTGATTGGTCTTTATTGCATTACATGTCCAGATGAGCATTTACTTGCTAAATGTTCATTGTAGTCATTCTTTAACGACTGACCTTGTTTTGATCAAGATATGCTTACATGTTTTACAATGTTTACAAACTTGATCGCACTTTACTTGCTCATGTACGTATCATGTATTCAACTTATCATAAGCTTAATGAAAGTTTTGTTTGTGTGTGAGTGTTTCAGGTTACAAGTATATACGTGCAAGTGCTTCACAGCTTCTAGATTAGGTGTGAGTGAGTTTTGCCACTGTTCCCAAACTCACGTCTAAGTCTAGAGTCTGTTTTATGTGTTTTGTTGGCATTTATTCCGTGCCAAATTTGATTATAATTATGTTCAATCTTTTGTACCCTATATTTCATGTGGGATTTATTTGTAAGTGAATGTTCAAATAGTGTGTAAAACAATGTATGTGTGGAATATGAAAATAAGCTAAAATAGGATTGATAAAACAATCTAAACCAAAAACAATCACAACCACAACAGTAATTAAATGGCAAAGATTAAGGGAAGAGAGATACAAATACAAAGACAACACAGCGATGTGTTATCAAAGAGGAAATCGAAGTCCTTAGCGTAAAACCTCTCCGCCGCCCTCCAAGCGGTTAATAATCCACTAGAGAATAAAGTTGGGATACGTGAATAGCAAAAGACCCACCAAGCCTAATCTACCCAGTGTACCTAAGCCCTCCAAGCTTCCTGCTCCAATGAGGTTACGCTGAACCTTTTTCTTCTCTAGCTTACTGGATCCCGCAATTAGCCCATTGCTTTAACCAAAATGAATTGGCCTCTTCTTAATTACTTCCCAAGCACCAAAAAGCCTTCTCACAGATATGGGTATGGTGAGATAAGAATTTGTCTAATGTACCTCTCAAGGATGTATCAATGGAGAGGGTGAGAATAGAGGAATTTGGCGAATCATAGTATAAAGATTGTGAATGAGTCAATCTTGTTTTTCTCTAGGGTTTCTCTCTTAAAATTCTCTTTTGAAACTCTCTACAATACGTGGGTATAAGGGTATTTATACTGATGTGTGTTTGGAATGCGAAAGGTCAAGTTTGTAACAAACAGAGCTGTCTGGCGACTCGGGCATGCGACTAGAATGAGTCGTTAGTTTGAGTCGTGAGCTAACTATCTGGCTAGACTAGAAGTTTTTTTTTGTAGTGCTTAAGCAAGCGTGACTCTTCAGCACCCCTGCATGCTTCACACGTGTGCCTCTTTTGGCGACTCGCCAGTCGTAAGATCCAGTTGCAAGGCCCTGCTTGAGTGCACACTCTTGAGCTTTTCTTCACACTCTCTCATACACTACCCTTACATGATTCCCACCTAAATACAGGGTTTCTAAATGCTGAATTACAAGCAAATTGGCACAAAATAAAGCCAACAAAATGGTTGATCATAAGGTTTACTATGAGCATGATCTACATAACACAATACTATCAAGATATATTACTCAAAAATGAGAAGCATACACAAAAACATGTATATCAAGCATCATATTCTCAATGTCAACAATATACATTTAACAAACTTAATCAAATATACCCAAACCATATTCGAAACTTAAGTTTTTCAAATCTCAACAAAAAGTCAAAAATCAAGAAAACAAAGGCAATAAACATGAAATATTATGAGAAAATAAGAAAACCCATACCTTTTCATGAAGTTTGAAGGAGAGAAGATGATGAAAATGGTGGATTTTTGAGTGAAACATGGTGCGTTTGTGAGAGAGTTGAACGAACAAGACAATGAATAGTCAAAAATGTTCGAGGGAATTGAAACGTTTTAAAAACTATCCTTAAAGCGCAAAACATGCATTTTTCACGACTGAAACAAGTTGCGAACAAGTCGCCAGGACAAGTCACCAAACACCTTGTGATAAAAATTTTGAAAAATTTGTCTAAGTGTTTTTCGCGACTAGAAGTTCCACCCGCAAGGAAGTCGCGAAGGGAGCCACGAAAGTTTCTGAGTAAACCTCGTGACTAGAGCTTCCACTCGTGAACAAGTCACCAAACCGAGTTACGAGAACTCTAAAAACCTAGATTTTTGAAAAATATTATAAGTCTTTTTCGTGACTGGGACTTTGACCTACCAGAGAGTCGTGAAAACCTTCTGTGTAATCTTGTGACTGAGGCATGCGACTGGATCGATCCGCGAAGCAAGTCGCCAGAACAGGGCTACACAGTTTTTGAAAATTTTGAAATTTTTCAAAACAAAAATACTTTCCAAAAACAACTAAAACATTCAAAAATCTTTTGTGTTTGATCAACATATAATTGAGCATGTGCAACATATTTAATCAAGTACAATCACACAAATGAATAAGGCATTCATTGAACATAGACATGTGTGATGTGTGTGGATACCAAATATGAGATAGTCCTTAGTCCAATGTGAAGCTTCAATGATCAATTTAACCAAGGCATACACAATTAGTACTAGGAAAAGTGACCTATCTCAATTATAGAAATATGCATATATGACCTCCCACAAAACTTGATAACATAATATTGAAGCTTTTCATTTGGCTCCATGTACATCATATCATTTCATCTTTTTGATTCAACACATCTCTTTTTGAGATCGATGAGTGAAATTTTTTATATTTCAATTTGATGAGCAAGCCTTTGGCTTTTTGGGCATCATACATTATTCACAAAAGTCACTTTCCCTTTTTCCTAGTCAAATACTAGTATGTGCGATGGCTTTTGCCGCTCATTATCTCTTTTCATTTGGAGATTTACATTTGTTGAGCTCTTTAAGCAAAAAAAAAAAAAAAAAATAGTGGGAAGATATATAGGCATAAGTCTATGCAAGTTTCAAGATCAACAAAACCATTGACTAATCATTCATGACAAGTTTGAAGATCTATTTAAAACAGTCACATAGATGTCAAGATTTTTCCCACATTGATATGAGTGCATAAAGAACAAGCTACACTCTTAAATGCACATAGCCATTAGTACAAAGACACAGGGCAAAATATGCTTGTGATAATACACAACAATGCTAATCAAACTTTTTGGATTTTCTACTTTTTATGTGTTTTTGGATTTTTGACATAAAAGCAAGAAAAGATTGATAAAAAACAACAACGTAAAAACATTTAAAGTAAAACGTAAACAAACAAAATTTCCAACACATACTGGAACTATAACAAAAAGCACACAACCAATCAATGTCACAAAACATAGGAAGCATTAATGTATGGACATGTTGTAATGCTTATGCATATGTACCCCTTTTCACCCACATGACACTTGCATTTAGGGTGATATCCCTAAAGGATTGGGTACCATTGTTTTGACTTTCAAACCTTTTGGTGAAGCTTGTCAAACAGGTGGTGAAAGCATCAATCATCTTCATTACATCCCTCATTTCGAGATCGCCTTCTTGACCTTTTGATTGCTCAGCAGTCCAATTCCCTTTTCCATGTCTTGGTCCTCTTGACCTTTGAGCACTTGAATTGCTCAGCAGTCCACTCTTCTTCTCCGGCTTCACTTTCTCAGCATTCGTGGTAGCTACCATCTGTTCTTTGGCTTTCACAAACTTCATTTCCTTAGATATATTAGCAGCCAAACTGCTCTCTCCGGTATATCCCAATCCACTTCTGTCGGAGAATGGTTTTTGATAAGCAAGCATTTCATCAAGCATCTTGGAGGAGACTCGCTCTACTTTAGCATTAGCTTGAACCACCTTAAGCTCAAGAAATTTTATCTTTGAGTAGGCTTCGGTCAGCTCTCCATTCAACGTCTCCATTTCACATTTGGTCTCCTTGTATCGAACTAAGAGACTTCTATAATTTTCCTTTTCCCTCTTCATCTTTTTAATGGCTGTGTTAGCCATTTTTTTATATTTACCGGTCTTCTCAAGGAGGGAATTGTAGGTCTCTTACAGTCCCACTATTCCTTCTTCTTCCTCATAATCAGATTCCTTAACTATCCCACTTTACTCCAATTCAGTGTGCTCACTAAGCTCTTCCATTAGTACACCCAAATCATCCGAAGATTCCATAGGAGCAATGGTCATGAATGCAGAGAAGTTTCCCTCTCCATCATAGCTTTCATTTGAATTAGAATTAGAGGAGTCTGAATCACTAAGAGTAGTGGCATACACTTTGCCCTTCGCTTTCAAATAATTGGGACACTCTTTCTTGAGATGTCCATGTCTATTGCCTACGAAACACGTGATCCCTTGAGAGGATTGAGAGTCCTTCCCATCTTTCCTCTTGAAATCCTTTTTCTCCTTTCCGAAACTTGGGAATTTTCCCTTCTTAGCAAACTTTCCATTCTTCTTGAATTTCAAGAACTTTCAGAAGTTCTTCACAAGATATGCCACATCTTTATCGACCTCATCCTCATCCGATGAGTCGTGAGCTTTCACCCTCTCATTAATTGTCTTAAGAGCAAGGGATTTGCTCTTCCTTTGTGATGGCAATGACAACTCGAATGTTTGAAGTGAGCCAATTAGTTCTTGAACTTTGATGCCATCAAGATCCTTACTCTCTTCAATTGCCGTAACCTTTGCACGAAAGCTCTCTGGCAATGATCGAAGGATTTTCCTTACTATCTTTGAGTCCTCTGTTTTCTCACCCAAATTGAACTTGCCAATAACCACTTCATTCAGCTTCCGATAGAATGAGTCAATGACTCGTCTTCACTCATTTTCAGCTCTTCAAATTGAGTTATTAGCATCTGTAACTTAGTGTCTTTCACCTTCTTTGTTCCTTCATACGTGGTCTCCAATATTTTCCACGCCTCCTTGGCAATTGTGATGTGAGATAATATGTGAAACTCATTTGGAGATACACCACAAAAAATAGCATTAAGTGCCTTGCTATTTGCATTAGCTGCTGCGAAGGCTGCCTTATCCCATGTGGATTTAGCAGCCTCCGACCTAGTCCATCCAACATCTACCGCATCCTAAACGGTTTCATCAATTGAACACAAAAATTCCCTCTTCCGGACTTTCCAAAAGATAGTTGCTTCCATCAAAATATGGTGGAGCATTTAAAGATTAAGACCGGTCCATCTCAAATGGGGTCAAGGATCGCACTAAGGTAATTAAATCACAGCTAATGCACCTGCTCTGGTACCAATTGAATGTTCAAATAGTGTGTAAAACACCTATGAATGTTTAGACCCCCAAATTGCAAATTACCAATTCTAACGTAATTTACGCTTAGGTGCCATAAACACAACTAACGTAAACAGAAAGAGAGGGAGAGAAAGAAAGATAATTAGAAAAGTCCCAAGCAATTCAAATATAACATGTTTATTGAAAAAGAGAGTACGTATGCATGAGATATGCATGAACATGTGACATGCAAAAGAAATTGCATCTTGGGCTTAGCCCAATCCAAACCTATCAAGACACAAACAGATTGCACACATCTAAATGCATGACAATACTATTATAATGCTAATGTGATGCAATGTATGAGGTTTTAAACTCATTTAAGTGAAAACACATCCTAAAATTTCAATAATAACTCATCAATTTTGAAAAACCCCAAAATTTTTCAAAAACCCCAAAACCTAGGTTTCAAAACATGAAATGCATGGACATGGAAAAGATTAGAAGCTTACCAAGTGAAGAAAATCTTGAAAAAGCTTGAAGAAACCTTGAGGAACAAGATTGGAGTGAGATGAGATAGTTTGAGAGAGAAAACAGAGATCTACTAAGAGAGATCGAGAGAAATGAGGGTCGGATTGCATGATGAAGCTTAAATAGACCCTTATTAAATCTCGACAGATGAAGGTGTTAAGAGGTGTCGAGAAAATGGTCGTCGACAGCTGCAAGTGTCAAGGAACAAACCAACAGATACAAGAACAAAAGCTCGATCAATCCACCAGGTGTCGAGAAGCTATCAAGGATCCAGGAACTTTCTCAATCGATCCACCAGGTGTCGAGAGGCTGTCGAGATTGTGATAAGAAAAAACTTAAGAAGCTCGACAGAGAACAAGGTATCAAGGAGGTGTTGAGCTAGCTTTTAAAAGTAGTTTTTCGAGAAGTGAAAAACACAGACATGAATGCAAACCAACATGCAACTTAACCAATGATCCAATCACCATATTAGGCTCTCAAAAACATCTCTCAACAATAATTTTAAATACATGTATCTCAAAAACACACACACACACTAAACAAGTCTAACTGATTTTATTTTTCAAAAAACAAGTCAAGACAGTTTAGTGAACATACATTAACACATGTAAAACCTTGTGATGGCCAAATCACATTGTAACTGCACATGTATCAAGAGTAGCAAAGAATATTACATGTTGTGTGTGAAAAACATCGCAAGATTGCATAAGTGTATACATGTTATAATGATTTGAGATATGAGAAAATCACTTTAACTCACACACAATCATAACTGCTTGATGGGGACTATCACCTTCGAGGTACATCTTATAACTCCCACATCTCCTAGAATACATGCTTGCAATCATATTTAAGGCATTTTTTATCTTTTTACTTTTTATTTTCTTTGCATATTTTTCTTTTAAGCATATCATGCATAGACATATAAGAGAGAGAAAAGAAATACCCAATGATAATTGACATTCCAATTTTGCTATGCCTAAGCACACAAACGTCATTGAAACTGCACTTTTGCTATGCCGAAGCATACAGGTGTCATATTATGATTGGTGGGCAACAGTGGTGAGATGGTTATTTATGCCTTTCTCTTAGGATGTTTTAGTCCTTCCCGTCAAAAAGAGTAATATAAGTGTTAAGTACAAGAGATAACTTAATCTTACTCATCACAAACAAGAGCCACAAAGCTCACTTGCTTAGTTGTGCATAGAGATGCTCATCTAAGCTACAAAAGATACAAAATTTAGAAAACTTTGTTTCAATGGCCATCCAAGGTACATAAGTACCAATGTACACATAACACACACTGTTTTTGTATTTTTCTGATTTTTCAATTTCAATTTTTATTTTTATTTTTATATCAAAAACAAAATAACAAAATTGAAAACAAACAAAAACATGTTAAACAAAGCAAAGCATAAAAACTAGATGCAAATCCATGAGGAAGGAAGAAAAGAGAAGAAGATCATCCCATGGAGATAACACCAATGTTTTGATGAAGGAATTCAAAGTGTTTACTGTCAAGAGGTTTGGTGAACAGGTCTGCTTTCTGATCATTGGTATTAATAAACTCAAGAGTGAGAGTACCATCTTCGACAAGCTCCCTAATGAAGTAATGTTGAATCTCTATGTGTTTGGTTCTAGAATGTTGAACCAGATTCTTAGAGATGTTAATGGCACTGGTATTGTCACAGTAGATAGTGAGATGCTCTTGACAAATACCATAATCATGGAGGAGTTTTTGCATCCATAGGAGTTGCGTGCAACAACTACCGGCAGCAATGTACTTAGCTTCAGCAGTGCATAAAGAGATGAAGTTCTGCTTTTTACTCATCCAATAGATAAGATTATTTCCCACATAGAAACAACCCCTTGAAGTGCTCTTTCTATCATCAGCATTCTTAGCCCAATCAGTATTAGAGTACCCAGCTAAGACATCACTTGTGTCCTTGCTGTACCACACACCAAACTCAGCAGTGGTTTTGACATACTTTATGATTCTTTTTAAAGCAGTCATATGGGAATCTTTGGGATTAGCCTGATATCTAGCATACACTCCAACACTAGAACTAATGTCAGGTCTACTAGTAGTAAGGTAAAGAAGACTACCTATCATGCTTCTATAGAGAGATAGATCAACACTTTTACCTAACAAGTCAACAATGAGTTTAACATTTGGGCTCATAGGGGTTCTAACAGAACTAGCAAATTCTAAGCCAAAATTTTTCACAAGATTTTTAGCATATTTAGATTGAGATAAGAATATATCTGAATCTTATTGATGAATCTGCAACCCAAGGAAGTGAGTCAATTCTCCAATCATGCTCATCTCAAACTCGGCCTGCATGAGTTTTGAGAAACCATGAGCAAGTTCATCCTTAGTCAATCTAAAGATGCTATCATCAACATAGACATGAGCGACTATCAGCTCACCATCTTCTCTTTTGATGAAGAGAGTTTGATCAGCCTTTCCTCTTGTGAAACCATGTGACACCAAGTATTGTGTAAGCCAATCATACCAAGCTTTGGGGGCTTGCTTTAACCCATAAAGTGCCTTCTTGAGGTACAGTACATGATCCAAAAAGTGTGGATCAATAAATCCTTTTGGTTGAGCCACATAGACATCTTCTTTGAGCAGCCCATTTAAGAAAGCAGTCTTTACATCCATTTGATAAAGCTTGAACTTCAATTGGCAAGCCAAAGCAAGGAGAATTTTGATGGACTCCATACGGGCAACTGGAGTAAATGTTTCATCATAGTCTACTCTGAAAGTTCAAATATGTGTATAAAAACACCCTTGAACGTTTAGACCCCCAATTTACAAATTACCAATTCAAGCTTTATGACAAACAACTAGTGTACGGAAAATGAACAAAAACTATAAACAGAATTGGTAAATAATCTAAGCCAATTAAAAACACATCCACAGCAGAAAAAAAAAAAAAAGGCAAAGATAAAGGGAAGAGAGATGCAAACACAAGGACAACACACGATGTGTTATCGAAGAGAAAACCGAAGCCCTCGGTGTTAAACCTCTCCGCCGCCCTCCAAGTGGTCAATAATCCACTAGAAAATGTAGTTAGGATACATGAACAGCAATAGACCCTCCAAGCCTAATCTACCCGATGTAGCTAAGCCCTCCAAGCTTCTTGCTCCAACGAGGTTGCGCCGAACCTTTTTCTTTTCTAGCTTACCGGATTCTGCTATAATCCATAGCATCCGCCATCCTTGGCATCTTCCAATACTTTCCAAAACTCCAAAAACACTCAACACTCTAAATGTGTGTGGGTAGTGTTTGGATAGAAATCTCCTCTCAATAGGTATAACAATAAGAGAGGGAATGAGAAGAGACTACAAAGATTTCTCTCTAAGAATGAGTAGCTCTCTCTAATTGGGTGGGTGTTTTTAAGAAACCTTTCTTAGGGTTTTTCTTTCTGAATGACCACACATATTTTGTGGAAATGAGGGGTATTTATATTGGTGTGAGAATGGAATGCGAAGAGTCAGTTTTTCCAAAACAGGGTTGGCTGGCGACTTGACCTCGCGACTTGACTGAGTCACGAGTTCAAGCCGCGAGCTAACTTAATGGCCAGTCTGGATTTTTGTCATGTAGTGCTCCAAGTGGCATGACTGTTCAACTCCCCTGCATGCTCTGCGGATGTGCAACTTTTGGCGGCATGCAAGCCGCGAGCCTCCCGCGAGTCCAGCCATGAGTCCCTCATTCACTGCACAGTCTTGAGCATTTCTTCACACTCTCTCACACACTACCCTTACATGATTCCCAACTAAATATAGGGTTTCTAAGTGCTGTATTACAAGCAAATTTGTCACGGAATAAAGCCAACACATGGTTGATTAAATTCAACCTTACATACTCATTCCGTTTGCGAGTATCCTTGAGCTACAAGCCGAGCCTTATTGTGGATCACATTGCCCCCTCATCAGTCTTATTGCGGAATATCCACTTTGTACCGATGATGTGTTCACCCTCCGGTCTAGGTACCAAGGTCCAGACGTTATTCCTCTGAAACTGAAGCAGTTTATCATGCATTGCTTCAACCCAACTTTCATCCTGAAGAGCTTCTTCAACTTTAGTGGGTTCAACCTGTGACAGATAACAAGAATAAGACACAAAGTTAGCAAAACATTTATCAACTGTACGTTTCCTTAATATGAGTTCATTCAAGTTTCCCACAATATCTTCTAGAGGATGATTTAGCTTAATCCTAGAGGAAGCTTCTTTCTCCTCATGGGATTCAGAATCTGGTGAAGTGGTTATATCTGCAAAATCTTCCACAATACTAAGAGTGCCTGGAATACTAGGGGATACAGTTTCTTGTTCAACAATTTCTTGAACTTCCCTAGGCTCAGGAGGAAGAATTTCTTTAGTGAGTTCCTCAATACCTTTTTCAAGATCGGAATCTAAAGACTCATCAATAACAACATTCACTGTCTCCATTACCTTTATGGTTCTTTTGTTGTATACCTGATAAGCCTTGCTTGTAGAGGAATAACCCAGAAATATTCCTTCATCACTTCGAGAATCAAACTTTCCCACATTCTCCATGTCCTTTAGGATGAAACAAGTACTTCCAAAGATCCTAAAATACTTCACATTAGGCTTCCTTCCTTTCCATAACTTATATGGAGTCTTCTTGGTGCCGGGTCTAAAATAAACCCTATTAACCGTATGACACGCAGTGTTAACGGCTTCTCCCCACAAGTTTCTAGCCACATCCTTACTGTGTAGCATGGCTCTGGCCATCTCTTGAATAACCCTTTTCTTTCTTTCTACTACACCATTCTACTGAGGAATAATAGGAGAAGAGAATTCTTAAGAGATACCTAATCTTGTGCAAAATGACTCCATATATGAGTTCTCGAATTCTTTACCATGGTCACTTCGAATTTGATCAATTTTAAAGCTCTTTTCTTTCTGCAGTCTTGTGCACAAAGCTTCAATGTGCTCAGGAGCATCAGACTTGGATCGTAGGAGAATGACCCAAGTGTACCTAGTGAAGTCATCTACCACAACCATGATGTATGAGACTCGGTTCTAGTTGGACCCATGATCCAGATGTAGAAGCTCCAATGGTCTAGATGTAGCTGATGTCTGAGTGCTAGGACGCTTAGCTTTTGTCTGTTTTCCAAGCTAGCACGGTCCACATACCGCATTGCTCATTCTACTAAGCTTTGGTATCCCTAAAACTGACTCATGCTTAGATGCAATAGAAAGATGTTTGTAGCTAGCATGTCCCATCCATTGATGCCATAGATCTTCATTTGGCAAACGAATGCTATTACACACAATATCAACATCAGGAACCAATCCATAACAGTTGTCAAGAGTGCGAAAACCACTTATGAGTTTCTTTCCAAACTCATTCATGACAAGACACTTTCCGTTGGAGAATAGCACCATGAAGTTTTGATCACATATCTGACTTATACTCAGTAGGTTCACCCTCAGACCTTCTACATATAGAACATTTGCAATATCCGACAGTCCAAGTAGAGAGATGATTCTCTGTCCTTTAATCTGTGATTTGCTCCCATCACTAAAAGTGACATTGGTACCATTCTTAGACTCGAAAACCTTGAAGAGAGATCGATCTTCAATCATGTGTCTTGAGCAACCACTGTCAAGGTACCACAAACATGTGTCCATCACTTTAAATGCGGAATTCATCATGAAACACACTTCGTGCTTAGATGACCAATTAGTGGGAATGGTACTTTCTCTCAATTGCCTTATACGAACTAAGCCTTTAACTTTCACTCTTCTTAGACGAATTCCTTTGCACATTTTCATTCTGAGACAGTCTAGTTTCTTCTTAGCCAAACTAAGAACTTTTCCAATAGTCATCATAAGAGAATTCAAATAAATTTTAAACTTTTATTTTTTGAGACACTCAAACAAATAAAGATTAGAAATACAAGATGTATTCGAAAGCAATGATCTCTTCAAGCCGGTTACAGCCATAACAACAGGGGTCAATGGATCAAACACAGCAAAGATTAAACCCTAATCAGAGTGTGCCTGCTTTGATACCACTTGATAGGCCAAAAACGTATTTACCCCTTATGATAGAAATTAATTAATTTATTAGTCAAATTATTAATTAATCAATTTATCATGCAAAGCGTGGTAGCACAAAAAAATCACCAATAAACTAATTATGCAGTGGAAAATTAAATAACACGGTGATCTGTTTACGAATGGGGAAAACCTAACGGCAAAAATCTCACTGGGTGATTTTCAGGTCATCACTCCTGAAACTCCACTATTATCACAACAAGCAGTTACAAGTAAAGGAATCCTAAGTACCTTACCAACTTACAGTTGAACCCTTACCCTAATACCCAATTGGACTGGTTCTATAGTGCCAGTTCCCCTTTCGATGCATGGCTCCCAAGTATGTGACTAACTAATTGTGTGGATCCCAGTACGCGACTTCAATCACCAATTAAGAAGGTTGTTGGTTGCAAGGTTCTTCAGTTCATCCACATGATGAAGATCAAGAAGATGATTGGTCATAAAACCCTATGGTGCACATACACAGCAACTTCTTCAAGAGAAAGAGATGAACTAGTGCAAGAACTTCGTCTCCGGTTACAAATTGCTTGAACAGAGTTTGCTCAATGCTTGTGCAACTTATAAAACTGTTTGACGACCCCTAAAACAATCCTTTTATATGTCTAGGGTTAGGAGAATAGAAAGCCCAAAGACATATTCACGGATCCCAAGAAAATCATATCAGAATTATGAAATTCTTAAACCTCGACAGATAGGAAGTGTCGAGCAGCTATTGAGCAGGTGTCAAGCCATGGGCTGAACAGCTTCCTTAATCCTTGACATATGCTAGTTATCGAGCTTTAGTAATTATGCACTTTCAGCATGTTTTCTTGGACAGACTTGAAGGCTTCAACACTTGATCTTGAAACATGGCTTCTTGAAGTTTTTAAACACATCCTAAATCTATCCAAATACAAGTAAAGTTTGTTTTATCAAAGGATTAGCCAATTACATAAAATAGTGACATATGTTCCTAACAAGTGAAACACATATGTCCTAACAACATGCATTGTGTCTAGGTAGAGTCAACCACACATGATCAATTTAAATTAATTCTGATTGGTTAAACAATTAAAATTAATTAAATAATTTTGTGATTAGTTGATAATTAGTGTTTAAAATGAGGATGCATGCAAAGGAATAAAAGAGGATGATTGGATAACAATAAAATTGTAAATAATCTGAACTTTATTAAGATTTCTTTTAGGGTATTTATCTACAAGATAATTGTTCTTAAAAAGCCTGAATTATCTAGAAAAGAGATAGTAAAAAACGAAAAAAGAAAAAATCATAGACAGAGGATGAAAACATGTCTAGGTGCAAGGACCTACAAAAAAACCCTAGAAGAGGAGTCCAAACGGCACCCGTACACAAAAGAGCGCTCGGTGTCCAAGAGTCAATTCGGAACTTTTGGAGTGCCGAACAGCACATTTGGAGTGCCGTTCAGCACTTTAAAAGGGCCGAATTTCCTCCTTTTGGGCTTTGGCCTAATGGCCTTTGGGTGACGATAAGGCACACCCTTTTCCATCTTTTCGCAAAAGGATGCGTCCAAATTCACTTCCTAATCACCCTTGCCTATTTTTTAGAGTCTTCTTGCCTCTATAAATAGAGGCTGAACCTCATAATTCAGCACCGTTTTTCTACGCTCTAAGAGGCACACGTTTTGAGTCTCTTAAATTACTGATACTTGCTAATTCTCTTTGAGATTTGTTGCTTAAATTAGGGTTTTTAGGTTTCAAAGATAACTGAATAAGTTTCTTTGAACCCCAAAACATCCTCTCAAGAACAAAGAGTGCTTATGCAATAGGTTGTTTCCATCACCTTATCTCTTTTCTTTAAACTTCTTTTTATGTTGATGAATGTTTTTATCTATAACATGAATGGTTCGTAATTGTTTTGTTTAAAACATGATTGGTTTTTATGTGATTGTTATAATCTTTTTCTTGATTGTCAATAATCTACATATGAACAATTCTTTTTTTTTTTTTTAAATAAAAACAGATCTACATTTTTATTAGATGAAGATCTGAATTTTTTTAAAATAAAAATAGATCTGCATCTTTGTTAGTTGTAGATTTGACCTTTTCTTCATAATAAAACAGATCTGCATCTTCCTTAGATGTAGATCTAAATTTTTCTTCAAAATAAAATGGATCTGTATCTTCCTTAGATATAGATCTAGATTTTCCTTAGTTTTGTATCTTCATTAGATGCAAATCCGATCTTTTTATAATAATAATAATAATAATAATAAATAAATAAATAAAACTGATTTGTATCTTCCTTAGATACAGATCTTTTTTTTTTTTTTTAAATGCGTGCAGATTTTTAAAATATAGAAAAAGATAAAACATGATTGTGTTTGTGTTTATTTTATTTAATTCATGTTGCATGAATTTAAATTATGATTGAAACTCTCTTCTTAAATTTTTTTTATCTTTTAAAATGTATAAAAAATAGATCCGATTTTTCTATTGTGAAAAACTTTTTTTTTTTTTTGTTTCTAAAAAAGAGATCTAATACTTTTCAAATCAAAAGACTTTGTTTTAAGTGATAAACACAAATCTGAATTTTTATCTCCAACAACCACTTTTCTCCACATACCATAAAACAGATCTGGCATTTTGACAAATCAAAATCAATTTTTTTTACCATTCCAAACAGATCTAATTAAAAAAAAAAAAAAAGAGACTTTATTCATAAATAAATTTGTGTGAATTTTTTTTTTTTTTTCACATGTTCAATATCTTTCATCACATGCATAAAAAGGTACATTGGTCACAAGAATCTAGAAGACCAGATTCTGTCTAGGCAGAATGGGTGCCTAACAACTTCCCATTCCATAACCTAGCCTCCGGATTTAGATCTTTGGCTAAGTAGATCTAAGCCTTGTCTTTACTTTTTATTTTTGGTAGAATGTAACTAGGACAAAAAGCTATGTAATTATTTGGTAATTTGTAACTAGGACCCAAAGCCATGTAATTTTTTAATTTTTCAATTATGTAATTTTTTATTCAATTAATGAAGAGAACAATTAAGTCATGTATTGTTTTTCCTTATTTTCTTTTGTATAAAAAAAAAAAAATTGCGACTCCACACCACTTACCCAAAAAGAGAGGTGCCCTAAAAAGCACTCTAAAAATCTCTCTTTTCTGTGAGGCACTTTTTTCGAGGTCTCTCACCTTGGCAACTCCATTGGGGATGTCGATGGCTAAACTTCGTATTAGACTTAAGTGACCAAATATGTACCCTTGTTTTGCATGGTCTTGCATAATATAGTTGTTTGATGGGATGTTGTATGATATTTTGGTGTATGGAATTTGTTGTTTGTATTGTTTGTTAAAATCTTTCCCTAACTGTCCTTGTGTGTGCCATCCAAACAATAATGTATGCACCCCTTTTCAACAATTTTGTGGTGGTAGTAACCATGGATCACTAATCTTAATTAGATTCGGGTACCTAGTGGCAAACTCACCAACTCATAGCCCAAAGTCACTAGATCATTTCTTGTTGATTGTAAAGGATAAACCATGCCGTTCGGACGAATGTAATGTCCATTACATTACAAGTTAGGAGGTGTAACATCCTAGCTATGGGAAACAATAAAACAACAGACCCACCCAACAATGTAATGACTTAGAACATACCCTTAGGTCAGTCTCGATTAAAATTGCATTGCATGATATGTGTGTTTGTTTTGCTTGGTTGTTTTATATAGATGGTGAGCTAGCTTTAATTGACCTAAGAAAGCCTGTTCTAGAGAGAGAGAGAAAGAGGGAGGAATTTGTTTAGGATCTAAAGGAAGGCTACAAAGAGAACCCAAGGCTGACACTCAAGCTTGTAGCTCCAGTTCCAAGCCCATCACTCCCATCATGGTACTGAAGCCCGTGAGCATAGAAGACACTCCGTTGCAGCAACATCACAACCCCATCTTTGACCTACAAGACAGTTCAATCCACAAGAAGTCTGAAGCTCCTAACAATATGGCAGAAGAGGAAGAGCATTCAAAGACCGAAGAACCCACGAACACTCAAGAGCTACTCAACACTATGGTAGCTAGTCAAATCAAACTGAGGGAAGACATGAACGTTATGGTGCAACAGTTTCAGAATCTGAAAGTAACCAAGAGGAAGACAAGACTAATCATGATCCACTAGCCATGGAGAATGAGAAGAAGATCAATGAGAGAATGAATAAAATGGAGGGGATGATTAGAAGAGCTCGTAAGATGGAAGACCTTATGGACTATGATTCCCTCTCACTTTTCCCTAATGTGAGACTGCCTCCCAAGTTCAAGATGATAACCTTGGACAAGTTTGATGGAACAGGTTGCCCAAAGTCCCATCTAAAGATGTACATGAGGGCTATGCAGCCCCTAGGTGCGACTGAAGAAGTACTTGCTCAGATGTTCCAAAACACACTAACCGGAGTCGCTCTTAGGTGGTTCCTCAACCTAGATGATGCAAGAGCAAGGAGTTGGGAGGACATCTGCCATGAGTTTCACAATCAATACAAATACAACATAGAGGTGGATGTGACAAGGAGAGATTTGGAAACTACAAAACAATAGCTGAAGGAGTCATTTTCTGCATTCATAACCAAATGGAGAGCCTAGGTAGCCCAAATGATGAATAGGCTAAGTGCAAAAGAGAAAATCCAAATGGTGGTTAAGAATTTGTTACCCATTTACCATGAGCACCATTTCACCCAATACTTCCCTCACTTCAAAGCTTTGATAATAGTTGGTACTCAAGTGGAAGATGCTATCAACAATGGCATAATCAAGGGAGAAGATCTTCTCTCTAAGAAAATAACAACTCCAAAAAGAAGGGTCAAAGCTATCAATCCCCAAAGAACATCAATTGCCAAACCTCGAAGAAATTTCTCAGAACTACACGACTTTGAGTGAAGCCTTGGAGAAACTACAAGCTAAAGAAGTACTAAAGCTAGCAATCCGCCTTCATCAGCCAGTAATCTTGACTTTGTTTGGATTTTATTTTACAAGTTTTTCAAAATTACTCTTTGGTTTTATTGTTTATTTAGGACTTTCTTTCTAGTTGGTTATTTGCTCAACAAAGTCCATGTTGTGTTTGATGCATTTGAAGTTACGGATAATCAAGTCTTTTTGGAATATTTATCTACAAGATAATTAACACTTTAAAGACCTAAATATCAAGAATAAGGGATTAATTTTTAGAATATGGATTAAAAATGCGTCTAGGTGCAATTTCCGACTCAAAAATCCTCAAAAAAAGAGTTCAAATTGGATAAAAACTCAAACACAGGCTAGGCACCCAAGAGGGCCTGTCGGCACTCTTGGTGTGCCGATCAGAACATGGCAAGTGCCAATTGGCCCAAAAGCTCAGGTCGGCCTGGGGACCCCCTGATTGAGATAAAATCTATCTTTTTTAGACTTTTAGAAATAAGGACGCGTTCCAATTCGTATATGATCTTATTCAGCTTATTTTTTAAGCATCCCAACCTCTATAAATAGAGGAAAATAAATCAAAATTAAGGGCTTTTCTTCTCTGGCTTTTCTACTCCCCTTACGTTAAAGTCGTTCTGGAGGCTTTTGCTTTAGGAACTTCTTTTTTGTAAGTAAATTATTTTAGACCTCAAAGAAGTGAATTAACTTCTTTGATTTTTCACATATTCTTTCATTTGAAGAGCATGCTCATGAAGAGGTATTTCGTTATTTCTTCTGTTTTTCTTTTCTTTTTTCCATTAATTAGTATGTTGTTGTTTGTTGCATGAATGCGATTATTATGTTTATTATGCCTTATTCTTAATACGTAGTTTTCATGCTTAGATACTTTGTTTTCTTTAATTGATTGTTTATTTAAATTCTTTCTTTTTTATTTCAAAATCTGCTAATGATCATCAAAGTTTTTTTTTTTTTTTTACTCAAAACTGATCTGTATTTTTATTAAATACAAATTTGATTTTTTTTTAAACTCAAAACCGATATGTATTCTCATTAAATATAGATTGATCCATCAGTAGCGAGATAGTTGCGAAAGTTTTCTGTCTGAATTTTGTGTTTTCATGTTTTACCTTAACCCATTTTTGTGAGAAGAGCTTAGTCGTGAGCTTCTCGCGAAAATGCCTCTGCAGAAGTTTTTGATGAAAAACATGAAAAATGTAATTTGAACAAAAACTCAAGACACGAAAGCATAAAAACACTTTCAAAAACATATAAAATACTCAAAAAAAATTTGGGTTTGATCGACAAGCAATTGAGTATACACATCACATTTGAACATGTACAATCACACAAATGAAATAAGCATTAATTAAATCAAAAGTCTTGTGTGTTGTGTGTGAGTATCAAATGTGGAATAGTCCTTAGTCTAGAGTGAAGCTTCAATGATCAATTTAATCAAGTCATACGCAACTAGAACTAAATCAAGTGGTCTATCTCAATTATAGAAATGAACATATATGACCTCCCATAAGAAAATGATTACATATCTTTGAAGCTTTTCATTTGGCTCCTTTACAATTCATAACATTTGATCATATTTGAACGAAACATCTCATTTTGAGATCGGAGCCTGAAATTTTTGATATTTTAGAATTGAGAATAAGCCTTTGGCTTTTTGGGCACCATACGTATCAATACAAGTCGCTTTCCTTTTTCCTAGTCAAATATTAGTATGTGCAATGGCTTTTGCAGCTCAATTTCTCTTTTCAAGATTTGAAATTTGTTGAGCTATAAAGCAAAAACAGAAAAAGTGTGCGAAGATATATAGGCACAAGTCTATGCATATATCAAAACCATCAAGACTATTGATCAATCATTCATGACAAGCTAGAAGATTGATTTACAACAATCACACATAGATTTCAAGATTATTTTTCCACAAAGATAGATGTACATACATAACAAGTTATGCTCATAAATCCACTACGCCATTAGTACGAAGGTACTAGGTCAAACTCACATGTGAAATACACAACACAAGCAATCAAACTTTTTGGAGATTTTTCAATTTTTATGGATTTTTAAATTTTAAAACACACTCAAAAACAGAACATGTAAAGTAAGAACAACAAAAACAACAAACACAAAAACAAACTTGAACAAAAATATGCTAGAACGTAAAACATAAGCAAACAACCAATTCAAAGTCACAATATATAGGAAGAATTGATGCATGGACATGGTCTAATGCTTCACCCATACGGCAAGAGCGTTTGGAGTGATATCCCTAAAGGATTGGGTACTAGAGCTGTGATTCTCAAACCTTTGGCTGAAGCTTGCTAAACAAGAGGTGATGGTATCTATTGTCTTCATCACATCACCAAAACCAGAATCAGCTTCTCGCCCTTTTGACTGCTTGATGTTCCAGTCCCTTTTCCTTGTCCTCTCAACCTTTGAGAATCCACTTTCTTCAATGCATAAAGTTTATAGCAGTTAGGTATTGTGTGAAACTGTCATGGCAAGTTCATTCTCAGAAGTTATTGATACCACTAAACCTGCCTTTGATCTTTCCCTCTGTAAATCCACTGCAAATAGGTTAGACTACTTATATAAAATCTCCCATATACCTGAAGATAGTAAAATCCCTATTACTAATTTTCCTATTGTAAATCCTTATACTGTGTTTGACAAACCCCAAGTTTCTTTCAAAAAATCCATGAAAAAACTTTTAGGCCCCTCTCAACCTTCTACTGTAAAAGAATATGTCCAAGCTTCCAAGTTTGATCAGTATAATATTCCAGCAAGTGAAACAGATTTCATATCCTTGGAGTAGGCCTCGGTTAGTTCTCCATTTAGCGCTTCAACTTCACACTTCGTTTCCTTGTACCTTACAAGTATGCTCTTCTAGTCTTGTTCCGCTTTCTTCATTTTTCTGATAGTTGCCTTAGCCATTCTAGCATACACTCCGGTTTTCTCAAGAAGAGAATTATAAGATTCTTGCAGTTCCTTGGTTCCTTCATCTTCATCATCGGATTCTTCTCCAATTCCTATAGACTCTACTTCGGTGTGCTCAATGAGTTCTTCCACTAGAAAACTCAAATCTTCCGATGAGTCCACAGGTGCAATGGCCATAAATGCGGAGTAATTTCCTTCTCCGTCACAACTTTGTTTCGAATCAGAATTTGAACCATCTGAGTCACTAAGGGTAGTTGCAAAGACTTTACCCTTTGCTTTCAAATACGTAGGGCATTCTTTGTACACATGCCCATGTCCTTTGCACTCAAAGCATATGACCATTTCTGATGGTGAGAAATCTCTTGAGTCCTTCTTCTTGAAGTCTTTCTTGTCCTTCTTGAACTTTGAGAATTTTCCCTTCTCAAAAGACTTTCCATCTTTCTTAAACTTTAAAAACTTACGGAAGTTCTTAGCAAGATACGCCACATCCTTTTCAACCTCATCCTTATCCGAGGAGTCTTGAGCTTCCAATCTCTCATTGACTGTCTTGAGAGCAAGAGATTTGCTCGTCCTTTGAGATGGTAAAGATAGCTCATAGGTTTGAAGAGGACTGATTAGTTCTTGAATTTTAATCTCATCAAGGTCTTTACTCTCTTCGATGGTAGTGACCTTTGCACGGAAACTCTCCGGCAATGATCGTAGAATCTTCCTCACAATCTTGGAGTCCTTCTTCTTTTCTCCTAAGTTGAATTCCCCAATCATCACTTCATTTAGCTTCCCAAAAAATGAGTCGAACGACTCGTCTTCACTCATCTTTAGCTCCTCGAAGCGTGTGGTAAGCATTTGCAACTTGGTGTCCTTCACCTTTTTGGTGCCTTCATAGGTCGTCTCCAAGATTTGCCACACCTCCTTAGCAATCGTAACATGAGAGATCCTGTAAAATTCTTCAGAGGAAACAGAATAGAAAATAGCATTTAAAGCCTTGCTATTAGCATTAACTACCACAAGAGATGCCTTATCCCATGTGGATTTGGCAGCCTCCAGCCTAGTCCATCCTATCTCGACAACATCCTAAACACTATCATCAATAGAACATAGAAATGCCCTCATACAGACTTTCCAAAAAGCATCAATTGCTCCCATCAAAGTATGGTAGAACATTAAGTGATTAAGATCAATCCATCTCAAAAAGGGTTTAGGGTCACACATAGGTAATGAAACCACAGTAAGTTTACCCACTTTGATACCAATTAAAAACTCGAATTTGTGTGAAAACACAAGAGCTGTTTAGATCCCTAAATTAAAAATAAGGCTCAGTTGATTTTACTCTAACTTAAACTAAGTACGAAATAGAGTAAATGTGAGCGGATAAACAATATAACTACTCTAAGCCATATTCAATAAATCACAGCAGCAAAATGAAAGCTAAAAGAGTAAGGAAGAAGAATGCAAACACAAGATAACATGCCGATATGTTATCAAAGAAGAAATCGAAGAACTTGGCGAAAAACCTCTCCACCACCCTGCAAGCGGTAAATCGATCTACTAGAGAATAATTTGAAGTACACGAATAACAATAGAACCTCCAAGCCTAGTCTACCCCATGTACTCAAGCCCTCCAACCGACTTAACAAAGCCTTATCTTCACTAGCTCTCTGAATCATGCAATTTAGCCCAATTGCATCCACCAAACAAATGGCTTCTTCCATTGCTTCTCAGCAGTAAAAAACCTCACTTTACAAGATGGGTGTGGTAAGTGTTTGGGCTATCGACCTCTCAAGGATTTGGAAATGGAGAGGTAGGAGTTAACGAAAACCACAATGGATTGTTTAGAGAATTGTGGGTATGACAATCTCTCACTCTCAAGGGTAATGGCTAGGGTTTTCTCTCTAAAAAGCACTCCTCAACATATGTGGGTAACGTGGGTATATATAGTGTGGGTAGAGACAGGATGTATCAGATATGACAAATTGACAAAACAGAATGTTTCTCGGGTATCTCGCAGGAAGGCTTTACCAGCAATACACTCGTGCACATGCTTCACTTCATGGTAAGGCTTTCATGAGCTACCTATGAAAACTTCTTTGATCTTCAATTTGCCTTGAGTCTTCACACTATCTCTCACACACAACCCTTACAAAAAAATTCCACATAAAAATACAGGGTACAAAAGACTGAACAAATTACAATTAAATTTGGCACGGAATAATAGCCAACACAAAATAGTTGTAAATCACAACTATACATTATAGGATTGACAATAGCTCTCCTACCTTTAAGTGATCGACCTTAGTTCTCCTCAAACTCATAGGAATGACAGTAGTTCACCTATATATTGTAGGATCGACAATAGCTCTCCTACCTTTAAGGGATCGACTTTAGTACTCCTAAAACTCGTAGGAATGATAGTAGTTCTCCTATACATTGTAGGATCGACAATAGCTCTCCCACCTTTAAGGGATCGACCTTAGTTCTCCCAAAACTCATAGGAATGACAATAGTTCTCCAATACATTGTAGGATTGACAATAGCTCTCCTACCTTAATAGGATCAACTTTAGTTCTCCTAAACCTCATAGGATCGACAATAGTTCACTTATACATCGTAGGATCGACAATAGCTCTCTTACCTTTAAGGGATCGACCATAGCTCTCCTACCTTTATAGGGATCGACCTTAGTTCTCCCAAAACTCAGAAGATTGACAATAGTTCTCCTACCTTCAAGGGATCGACCTTAGTTCTCCCAAAACTCATAAGATCGACAATAGTTCTTCTATACATTACAGTATCGACAATAGCTCTCCTACCTTCAAAGGATTGACCTTAGTTCTCCTAAAACTCATAGGATTGACAATAGTTCTCCTATACATTGTAGGATTGACAATAGCTCTCCTACCTTAATAGGATCAACTTTAGTTCTCCTAAACCTCTTAGGATCAACTTTAGTTCTCCTAAACCTCATAGGATCGACAATAGTTCACTTATACATCGTAGGATCGACAATAGCTCTCTTACCTTTAAGGGATCGACCATAGCTCTCCTACCTTTATAGGGATCGACCTTAGTTCTCCCAAAACTCAGAAGATTGACAATAGTTCTCCTACCTTCAAGGGATCGACCTTAGTTCTCCCAAAACTCATAAGATCGACAATAGTTCTTCTATACATTACAGTATCGACAATAGCTCTCCTACCTTCAAAGGATTGACCTTAGTTCTCCTAAAACTCATAGGATTGACAATAGTTCTCCTATACATTGTAGGATTGACAATAGCTCTCCTACCTTAATAGGATCAACTTTAGTTCTCCTAAACTCATAGGATCGACAATAGTTCCCTATACATCGTAGGGTCGACAGTAGCTCTCCTACCTTTAAGGGATCGACCTTAGGATCGACTCCTATACATCGTAGGATTGATAGTAGCTCTCTACCTTTAAGGGATCGACCTTAGTTGTCCTAAAACTCATAGGATCGAATAGTTCTCCTACACCTTAGTTCTCCCAAAACTCATAGGATTGATAATAACTCTCCTATCTTCAAAAGATTGACTTTAGTTTTTCCTTCAAGTTTCCAGTTTCAAATTCCAGATTCCAAATTTCAATCTCCAAATTTCAATTCAAAATCTCAAAGTTTCAAACTCTTAAAATTTTAAAAGTTAATTTCAAAACTTCCAAGTTTCTAAAATCAAATGTTTCTTAAAAATAAAATCTTTCACCGATCAAACTTTTCTTGATAAAGTTTAAGAGAAGGAGGAACAAATGAAAATCACACATCTCAATAACAGAGAAATCATAACCCTCTCATAATTAAAAAAAAAAAAAAAAAAAAAATTCTTACAAGTACATCTCCAGTTTCAAGGTAGAGAAGTCCTTTGATTGCCTTTCATCAAGATCGAGGTAGAATAGCCCTTGGGTCGTAGATAGTTCCAGTTTCAAGTTAGAGAAGTCCTTTGATTGCCTTTCATGAAGATCGAGGTAGAGAAGCCTTTGGGTCGTAGATAGTTCCAGTTTCAAGGTAGAGAAGTCCTTTGATTACCTTTCGTCAAGATTGAGGTAGAGAAGTCCTTAGGTCGCAGACAACTCCAGTTTTAGAGTAGAGAAGTCCTTTGATTACCCTCCATCAAGATCGAGGTAGAGAAGTCCTTGGGTCGTAGATAGTTCCGGTTTCAAGGTAGAGAAGTCCTTTGATTACCTTTTGTCAAGATTGAGGTAGAGAGGTCCTTGGGTTACAAACAGCTCTAAATCAAGGTAGAGAATTCCTTTGATTGCCTTTCATCAAGATCTAGGTAAAGAAGCCCTTGGGTCGTAGACAACTCCATTTTTAAGAACAAGATGGAAAAGCGTCTTGGTCACCCCAGTTGCCAAGAAACATTTCCAGAGTCATCAACTACCAACTAAGTCAAGTTTTTTCACTTGGTTGTCAAAAGATAAGGCTAGTTCTATGAACCAAAGTTTTAGGTTCGAGGGGTAGGTAGTGTTTGAAAATCCAACCTCAATTAAATGATGGTTGCTAAAATAAGTGTCTTTGTTTTATATTGACATTCACTTTCTAAGCTCTATCAATGAGGGGCATTCTAGAGATACTCAATTTTGCACCCATGATTTAATCAAGGAGAATAACTTGAATGACCATCCATGTACCCCAAAAATCATGATTGCATTACATGCATCAATTTGTCTTTGCATTACATGCATCAATTCATTCATTGCATCTCATAAAAATGATCTTGAGATTCTAATGATCACAACGGTGTGTCTAGTTTCTAAATCGGACCATCAGATCGAAAGATATCACATGATCAAGTTTGCAAGGTCACCATGCATTGTGTCTAGGTACAGTCAACCACACATGATCAATTTAAATTAATTCTGATTGGTTAAATAATTAAAATTAATTAAATAATTTTGTGATTGTTTGATAATTAGTGTTTAAAATGAGGATGCATGCATAAGAATAAAAGGGGATAATTGGATAACAATAAAAATGTGGATAATCTGAACTTTATCAAGCCTAAATTATCTAGAAAAGAGATAAAAAAAAAAAAAATCATAGACGGAGGATGAAAACGCATCTAGGTGAAAGGACTTGTCAAAAAACTCTAAAAGAAGAGTCCAAATGGCACACGAGCACGAAAGAGTGTTTGGTGTCCAAGAGCCAATTTGGCCCTTTTGGAATGTCGAACAACACATTTGGAGTGCTGAACGACACTCTGAAAGGGCCGAATTTCCCCTTTTTGGGCTTTGCCCCAACGACCTTCGAGTGACGATAAGACACACCATTTTCAATTTTTTTGCAAAAGGATTCGACTGGATTCACATCCTAATTGCCTGTGCCTATTTTTTAAAGTCTTCTAGCCTCTATAAATAGAGACTGAACCTCATAATTAAGCACTTTTTTTCTACGCTCTAATAGGCACAAGTTTTGAGGCTCTCAAATTGCTGATACTTGCTGATCCTCTCTGAGATTTGCTGCTTAAATTAGGGCTTTTAGGTTTCAAAGATAGCTGAATAAGTTTCTTTGAACCCCAAAACATCCTCTCAAGGACAATGAGTGCTCATGCAAGAGGTTGTTTCCATCACCCTATCTCTTTTCTTTATGCTTCTTTTTATGTGTTCGTAATTGTTTTGTTTAAAGCATGATTGTTTTCGATGTGATTGTTATAATATTTTTCTTGAATGTCAATAATCTGCATGTGAACAATTCTTTTTCTTAAAATGAAAACAGATCTACATCTTTGTTAGTTGTAGATTTGACTTTTTTCTTAAAATAAAAATAGATCTGCATCTTTATTAGATGAAGATCTGACTTTTTCTTAAAATAAAAATTGATCTGCATCTTTATTAGATGAAGATCTGACTTTTTCTTAAAATAAAAACAGATCTACATCTTTGTTAGATGTAGATTTGACTTTTTCTTCATAATAAAATGGAGCTGCATTTTCCTTAGATGTAGATTTGGATTTTCCGTAATCAAAACTAGTTTGTATCTTCATTAGATGCAAATCTGAACATTTTTTTATCAAAAAAACTGATTTGTATCTTCCTCAGATATAGATCTGATTTTTTTTTTTTTAATGCATGCAGATTTTTGAAATAAAGAACAAGATAAAAAATGATTGTGTTTGTGTTTGTTTTATTTAATTCATGTTGCATGAATTTAAATTATGACTAAAACTCTCTTCTTAATTTTTTTTTTCATTCTTTTAAAACATATAAAAAAAAATTTGATTTTTCTATTGTCAAAAACCCTTTTTTTTATTCTCATAAAACAGATTTGATCTTTTACAAACCAAAAAAAAAAAAAAAAAAAATTCTTTTTTGGTTCTTAAAAATAGATCTGATATTTTTCAAATAAAAAGACTTTGTTTTAAGTGATAAACATAGCTCTAAATTTTTATCTCCAACAACCACTTTTCTCCATATACCACAAAACAGATCTGGCATTTTGACAAATCAAAATCAATTTTTTTATCAATCCAAATAGATCTAAATTTTAAAAAAAAAACAAAAGAAGAGACTTCATTCATAAATAAATTTGTGTGATTTTTTTTTTCACATATTGAACATACCATTCACGACATGCATAAAAAGGTACATTGGTCATAAGAGTTTAGAAGACCAGACTCTGTCTAGGCGGAATGGGTGCCTAACACCTTCCCATTCCGTAACCTAGCCTCTGGATTTTTTTTTTTGGCTAAGTAGATGTAAGCCTTGTCTTTACTTTTTATTTTGTGTAGAATGTAACTAGGACAAAAAGCCATGTAATTATTTGGTAATTTGTAACTCGAACCCAAAGCCACGTAATTTTTAATTTTTCAATTATGTAATTTTTTATTTAATCAATGAAGAGAACAATTAAGTCATGTATTATTTATTCTTATTTTTTTGTTTAAAAAAAAGTGGCGACTCCACACCACTTACCCAAAAAGAGAGGTGCCCTAAAAAGTACTCTAAAAATCTCTCTTTTTTTAGAGACACTTTTTTCAAGGTCTCTCACAGTTCTATGTAATAAAGTTGTTTTATTATTATCTAAAATAATGGTAACATGAATATTTGGACACTATCATATAGTCCATGAGATGCATAGTATGTGATTTATGTGATTTAGTCACAAAAGATATAAATCACATGTTCTTTGTAAACTCAGAATTTTAGTTTGTAATCGGTGATGAAATTGGGCATTTCATCTACGAAGACTATAACATATCAACTAAGATGATTTGTCTTGATCATGGAAGTGGAGACTTCTAGTTGATATGTTGATATGTTTTAAGTGTTAAGACATATTGAATTGGACCGCTGTGAGATTTATTATTTTACTAACGACTATTAAATGAATAATAAATCTCACGACTTCTATTTACATGAACTCTCAATCCTGAGAAAATAATGAGTGAGATTTAAAGTCACGATCAAAACCTTAGTATGTTGGGCAGCCACATTTAATGTTGAAGAAACATATATTTTCAAGATGGAGTTCATAATTCTTAATGGAGATATAAAATATTCTCTTGAGATAAATTTAATAGGTTTGGTTATTTAGAATATTAGGCCAAACTACTTTAGCAAGAAGTTACTAAAGCATATATTTATGAAATTGAATTTCATAAATATATGATGAATAACATAAAGGATTAAACTAGGTACTCAATGATTTAAGTTGTAGTAATCTTCAAAGTGGCAATCAACATTCATGACTTTGTTTTACTATGAATATTTTAATGAATGAGTGAATGTATAATAAATCCTTGTGATATAATTTATTAATAAGGCCTAGAGTGTAATTATATTTATATACTGGTATTAAATATAATTAATAGTAATTTTGGGCTTGCCAAGAGTTGACAGAAAGGCCCATAACCCATTGGAGCTAGTGTCTTATTTGTCCCTTTTGGTCCCACTCCAAGCCACATACTAAAACCTAATTGGAATGGCCCAAAAGGCTAGCCTAATTAGATAATCAGTTTATGTATAAGGAGAGAAACATACATAATTTTGCATTGAATGAAATGGTGTGTATGTGAGTGTAAGCCACTCTCTTGTTCTCCCTTGAACACATACATATAAACTAATTTAGAGACCACACTTCTTGGGCATAAGTGGAATCGAAGTGAATATTAAAAGTGTTCCCAAGTACTTTTAATCTTTGGTTTTGAATTTTACCGTACCAAGGTACGCTCTCCTATTCTAAAATTCTAAAATTTACATAGTACATGTTATCAATTGCGAATAAAGTAGATCTGTTAATTGTTCGCTGCCTATGATTTGTATGCGATACAAACCATGTTTTTCCAACAATTGGTATCAGAGCGCAGTCTTCAATTTCAAATTTGTATAACATGTTTTGTGAGTTTTGGAATCAAAGATAGTAATTTCATAATGTTAGAAGATTTTACAATAAAGTTTCTGCGTGGTTATTGAAATTATTGTTTGATAAAAACTGATATTGATGTTATGATGTTGTTTAAGTTTGATATTAAGTATGTTATACTAAACTTTAAGGCTATAGCATCAATGGAATCCATTTTTTGATCTCAAACTCAATCTATTGTGTTCATATGATGGTAGTTTGTTCATGAAAAATCGTTGAAAACTGTTTGGTGAGAATTCTGGAAAATTCAGTTTCATGAGTTTCGACCAATCGAGAATTCCCTTCGATCGATCGAATGTTCCTTTTCGATCAATCGAACATGAATTGAGAATCGATTAAATCAACCTGAGACTTTGTGATGAATTTATTCAATTTTTTCGACCGATCGAGAATTCCTTTCAATTGATCGGATTTGCCTCTTCAATCGATTGAATAGGAATTGAGAGTCGATCGAGTCATCCAAAAGTTTTTTAAGATTTTCTTCATGATTTTGATCGATCAAGGGGTACATTCAATCGATCGAAAGTTGTGAATTTTGAATTTTCACTAAATGTTTTCACATTTAAAAGTGCAAGGCTATGTGTGATGAGATTACACATGATTTTTAATTAAAAACCCTTTCTTTTAAAATATCTAGTGGGAGAGAGATACAAGGGTTGGATCTCATGGCCTCCATTATAGGTTCATAGTAGTGTGGGTAAGCTCCTCGTCTTGGCGTATATGCCTCGTGATCCCAAAGGAGGGTGTTTACTTCATAGTACTATAAGGTTGAACTTACCCATTTAAAGTAGTGTGAACAAGCAACTCGTCTTGGCGTATATGCCTTGCGATCCCAAAGGAGGGTGTTTGGTTTCATGGTACTACAAGTTTAAACACTATAAGGGAGATGAAATGTGGCTACACATGACTCTAGATAATGGTGTACACTAGACTAAGTGTAATGTTAACCTCCTAAAGGAGCTATGCCATTATTTACTTAGAGGCTAAAGTTAATACGGCATATTATTAGTGTTTGATAAGAGTTATCATGATAGCACTAATAATGAGAATAGTTCTCAATCAATCATGATGTTTATAATATACTTGCTACCGAGGAATTATAGACATGGATTGGGTTGTCGTTGCATATTTTATGTTATGGTTTTATTAAGGTTCCATACCATATGTTTATATGCTAAATTGATCATGTCCGGTTTACTTATTATATTCATGTTTGTTATTTTCAGATTTAAATCATGGCATCATTTAGCCCACTTATTGCTATTCTTAATCAAAACAAACTTATTGGATCCAACTATGTTGACTAGAAAAGAAATTTGGACATTGTTCTAACTGCTAAAGAGCACAAGTATGTGCTTAGTCAACCTTGTCCTAATTTCCTATCATTAGATGCTCCTCTTGAGGAAAAACAGCAATATGATGATTGGCAGAAATCTAATGAGATGGCCAAGTGCTATATCCTAGCATCTATCTCAAATGTTCTACAGCATCAAATGCAAGATGTAGAACTAGCTTCGGACATAATACTAAGTTTGAAGGAGATGTTTGGTGAGCAAAGCCATTCTGCTAGGCAAGAAACTATGAGGTAGATTTAAAATACCAAAATGGCTGAAGATACTTTAGTAAGGGATCATTGTCTTAGGATGATCTCTCATCTGAATACACTGGAGGTTTTAGGTGCCAATATTGACGAAGAATCCCAAGTGGATATGATACTCCAATCACTACTAGAATCATTCAAGGAATTCAGACTTAATTATAACATGAACAAAAAGATTTATACATTGTCTAAATTAATGAATGATTTGGTGGCGACGGAAGGCATTCTTGGTACATCCAGTGTTGGTGCTAATATGGTTGAAGACAAGGGTAAAATGAAAAAGAAGAAAGACTTCACCAAGCAACATGGTAAACAAATTGCCTTTGGAGTTGCCAACGAAGGAAAGAAAAAAGACTATGCCAAAGGAAAGTGTTTCCATTGTGGCGAGAAAGGTCATGGAAGAGGAATTGTCCAAAGTTCATAGCTGCCAAGAATAAGGGTATGAAAAGTTCATTCCTTCTTGAAATATGTTTAGAACAAAATCCCACAGATTCCTGTTGTGTGGATTCAGGTTGTACTAATCATATCTGCAATACTTTGCAGGGATTCTAAGAGACCAGAAAGCTCAATAAAGGGGAATTGTTTCTTACTTTGGCTAATGGAAGCAAAATTCCAATTGTAGCTATTGGAGTGTTTAATTTGTGTTTTGGTTCTAGAGTTTTAATATTGAAAGACTGTTTGTATGTACCTAATGTTCATAGGAATTTAATTTCTACAACTTATTTAGGTAAATATGGATATTATGTTATCTTGAAAGACAATGTTGTAATAAAGAAGGATAAAAGTGTTTATCTGTGCTGGCAATATTGTTGATGGTCTTTATATTTTAACTCCTAACAATTTTGAATTAAATGATAACTCTCATGTAAAATCATTAAAGAGAAACTTTCCTTCTACTAATGATGCATATCTTTGGTACTTGAGTTTGGGTCATATTAATTCAAACAGAATTCAAAGATTGATAAAAGATGGACTCTTAGAGCCATTGGACTTTTATGGATTTCTAGTTTGTGAATCTTGTTTGGAGGGCAAAATGACCAAAAGACCTTTTAATGAAAAAGGTCAAAGAGCCCAAGAGTTGCTTGAATTAGTTCATATGGATGTATGTGGTCTTAAATCAACCCAAGCAAAAGGAGGTTATGAGTATTTCATCACTTTTACGGATGATTGCTTAAGATATGGTTATGTGTACCTAATGAGATGGAATTCTGAGGCCTTTGAAAAGTTCAAAGCGTTTAAGGCTGAAGTTGAGAATCAATTGGGTAAACGCATAAAGGCCATTCGATTTGGTCAAGGTGGCGAATACCTTCTTGGGAATTTCAAGGATTACTTAACTCAAAATGGGATTGTATCCCAAATGAATGCACTTGGAACTCCTCAACAAACCATGTTTTTCCAACACGAACTCTATCTTCCTTAGGCCCATCCATCATGGATGCCATTGTTGCTAAAGCATCTGCAATTTGATTCTGCATTCTTGGCACATACTAGTACTGAATCTTACTGAATTTCGAGGCCCACTTCTGGAGACATTCATGATAAGGCATCAACCTTTCTTCCTTGATCTTCCATCTATTTTGAATCTGAGAAATTATCAAGGTTGAATCACCATATACTTCTAACTCTTTCACTCCAAGGCCTAGGGCCGCTTGTAACCTTATAATGCAAGCTTCATATTCAGTGGCATTATTAGCGGCAAGAAAGTTAAACCTACTAAAGAATGGGATGTATGTCCCTTTTAGAGAAATTAGGAGAACTCCAATGCCACTTCCATTTTGATTAGTTGTTCCATCAAAATACATCTTCCATGATTCTAACTCTATCCCCATGATATCCTCATCCGGAAAGTCTCCTTGGATATCTTCAGTTTCTTCAGGTGAATAGTGGGCTAAGTGATCAGCAATTGCTCTTCCTTTCATAGACTCCTGAGTCACATATTTAATATCAAATTCTAATAGAAGCAAAACTCATTTAGTTGTCTTCCCATCTTTCAAAGGATCCATTCTTGCAATCAATAAGACCTTGAAAGCAAGCATCTAATGTCTGAGTTTTTAGGTTGCCCATAAAAGTGTTAAACATTTCTTTTCAAGTGGTGAATACTTCTCTTCATAAACCCCAATAACTTTTCAGATGTTACGCTGAAAGTGCACTTCTTTGGACTCAACCATAACTTATAGAATTGGATTCTTTCAAAGAACTTCTGTAAAGTTGGTATATACCCTTTGCGGTCTTTGAACTTCACTATCATGTCATCAACATAAACTTCTACTTCTTTGTGGATCAAATCATGTAGCAAAGTAGTGGAATTGGTAAGTAGCACCAGCATTCTTAAGGCCAAATGGCATGACCTTGTAGCAATACATCCCCCATGGAGTAATGAAGAAGGTTTTCTCCATATCTTCCAGAGCCATCTATATTTGATTATATCCTGAAAAACCATCCATGAATGATAGCAAGGCATGCCCTACTGTATTATCAACCAAGATATCAAAGTGAGGCAAGGGAAAATCATCTTTTGGTCTAGCCTTATTCAGACCTCAGAAGTCTACAAACATTCTCACTTGCCCATCCTTCTTCGGCATCGGAACCACATTAGCTAACCATTTTGGGTAGTTGACCACTCTCAGAAATCCTGCATTATACTATTTCTCGATTTATTCTTTGATCCTGAAAGTCCACTTTGGCTTCATCCTTCTCAACTTCTGCTTGATCGGCTTCATTGTTGGTTCTATTGGAATGCAATACTGCACTATATCTGTATCAATCCTAGGCATGTCTTCATATGACCATGCAAATACCTCTTTGAATTCTGTCAGCAATGCCACTAATGCATCTTTCTCAAAGGTGGTTAGGGTATTGCCCACTTGTATCATTTTAGGTTCATCATCAGTTCCTAGGTTAACAAGTTGGGTTTCTTTTTTATAGGTTCTACGTGCCCTTGTTTTAATTCCTTATTATTAAGAGTTTCTTTACCAATTTTAGAAATAAAAACATTCAAAGCCAACAAATAAGTAGAATCAGAAATCATCTTCTAAGGAAAAGAGTTCTCAAAAGACTCAACAAAAATAGACTCTATAGGAACACGATCACAAACAGACTCAACAAAAACAGTAATACTAGCAAAAATAGACTTAAAAGGGATAGAAACAATGTTTTTGGCAAAAGTGATTGGCTTGACAGTTTTGATCTTCTCCGTAGAGTCTTCAATGGGGTGGGCGGCTCCCTCCTATGCTCAATTCTTCAACTCGATTTTGGCTTCAATGATGGCAGGTGGTTCCCAATGAGTTCGTTCTTCCTTCAACTTCAGTACTATGGGGTTTTCATCCATATAATCCATCCCTTCACGATCAATCTCCATATCTGTGAATTTTTCAATCACATAAGCATCAAGACGCTCTATACTGTCCATATACTCACCAAACAAATCTTGCTTTCCTTTGTTACTCAGGTGGATGTATTGGGGGAGATATTCTGACTCATTCCTTCCCATTCTCTCATCTTCACCTTCAAGACTCATCAGTGTTAAGTTTCTAAAACTGTGGATCATTATCTTTTTGTCTAGGGCGGCCAATCTAGTATCTATGTCATCATTTTCCTTAGTGTATAGGGTCAACGAACCAAGTTCTAAATTATGGAACAACCCTAACTCAGGAATTTCTCTACCATGCTTATCATATTGAGGACCTAACTTTGAACTAACATCTGTAATACAGCTCTAATCTGAGGGTCGCCCATAGGGGTAATCATCATAATCTATATTATCAGCCTCTTTAACCTCATCTCCTGTAGCTTCTAGCACATTTTCTAGCTCATATTCTTTACTTTTAGCACCATTCTCCATATCTATAGGTTCAGCTTCAGCATCATCCTCTCTATGTCCATCATAGTAGTCTATGTCATCATCAAAGTGGTCTTCAAAGAAAAGTCCTACATCTTCATCTTCTCTATTACTAGAGGGTTCACCCTAATCATTGCCACTATATTGGCTATCACAGTCTTCACTATTGTTGGTTTCACTACCACGGTTGCTGTCATCCTCATCATCACCATTGTCACTGTTGTTGTTATCGCTACTACTATCACTCTTGATGTTGCTACCTTCATCATCATCACTAGGGGCTTCTCCCCTTTCCTCATCTTCATTATTTGTTATTACTTCATATGGGCTCTTCAATGCATGTTGGCAAGCCTCCAGTACTCTTCTTGTTCTATATTGCAAATGGCATCACCTAGAAGCCTAGTCATTGCATCAGGGTCCATGTAATCAGCCCAATCAGTTGGAACCCAATTTGTGTCTTCCTCCTTCAGTTCTGGAAGCTTGTTATTGTAAATAATTAATAGCTCAAACCCAGGCACCATTGTTCTTGACTCAAGATTGAATCTTGGCTCAGGGAATCCCCAATAGTGTTGACTATCTCTAGCTTTGACAAACTTTCCATTCAACATGGGAGTATAAGGCTTTCGGGGTATCGAGGGACAAGAAAGTCCCTTTGCTTTGGCTTTGGCACGTGCCATTCTTCTCACCTCCATCTATAGTAGGTCATCATTAGTAGGCTTATAACCTAGCCCAAAAGGTGGTGTGGCAGTGGGAATTATTAGGACTTAAGCAGTTGCCTTCTTTACAATCTTTCCTAAATTCATCCCCAGAAGGCAATTCATTCTTCTCATAATTGCCACCACATTATTGTTGCTGTAGGGAGCAAAGTCCATGGGGATCTTCTCCACTTCTTCTTCTCTTCTCCCGAAACCAGGCTTCTCAATTTCAAAGCCATCCAAGTTAATGACTCCTTCTCAAAATCAATACCAAAAATGGGCTTTG
Organism: Quercus lobata; assembly: GCF_001633185.2. Classification (NCBI taxonomy): domain Eukaryota; kingdom Viridiplantae; phylum Streptophyta; class Magnoliopsida; order Fagales; family Fagaceae; genus Quercus; species Quercus lobata. The sequence goes on from NC_044907.1 coordinate 51,209,684, forward strand.
GTGTGGTCAAAGTATCGCCATATATGGTAACTATGTCTCTTTCATAGCATCAACCACTTGACCATAGCATCAACCAATGTAAATTGGTTCCTTCCTAACTGCTTCCTAGAACACCAAACAACCCTCTCACAGTAATGGATATGGTGAGAAAAGGTTTTAGTAAAAGGCCTCTCAAGAATTTAACAATGGAGAGGAAGAGAGTAGAGGAATTTGAAGAGTCTCTTATGTGAAGATTGTGGACGAATCAATCTTGTTTTTCTCTAGGGTTTCTCTCTCAAAATTCTCTTTGGAAGCTCTCTTTCTTTCGTGGGTATAAGGGGTATTTATACTGGGGTGAGAATGGAATGTGAAGAGTCAGGTTTTTCAAAACAGGGCTGGCTCACGGCTTAACTGAGTCGCGAGATCCAGCCACGAGATAGTTGAATGGCAGTTGTCCTATTTTGTCCTGTAGTACTCCAGCTAGCATGATGCTTCAACTTTTGGCATACCTGGCACGTGTGCATCTTCTGGCGGCTTGCAGCCGTGAGTCACCCGCGAGATCTAGTCACGAGTCTTTGTTTTTCTTGCACAATCTTGAGCATTTCATCACACTATCTCACTCACTACCCTTACAAAAATCTCACCTAAATACAGGGTTACTAATTGCTGAAATACAAGCAAATTTGGCACGGAATAAAGCCAACAAGATGGTTGATTAAATTTAACCTTACTTTGCCATAAGTAAACCCCATAAAGATATATTGGCTTGTGTCTTCTGTAGCTGCTTGAGGACCTTATCCTTTTCAATGGGTGTTTGTTAGGTGGATTTTTCAAGGCTTCTATCGGGTTGTCTATCTCCAAATGTGGGGTTTTGAAGTGTCTCCCCCCTTGTGATGTGGCAATTTTTTATGGGTCATTTAGATCGGTATCTTGGGGTTTGAAGTGTGTCCCCTCATATGTGGATGTTGGGTCATTTGATTGGGTTTGAAGTGTCTTCCCCCGTATGTAGGTATTGGGTTGTTTGATTTGGGTTCGAAGTGTCTCCCCCCCATATGTAGGTGTTTGGTAAGTTGATTGGGGTTTGAAGTGTCTTCCCCCATTTGTGGATGTTGTGTAGTTAGATTAGGGTTTGAAGTGCCTCCCCTAATTTATGGATGTTAGGTAGTTTGGGGTTTCTGTAGCATCTTCATTCCATATATCATACCTTACAGTGGACGTTAGACCCATCAACTCTTCCCATGTCATCATAAAGCACTCAGGTAGGTCATAAATTAACTCAGACGGGTCTTCTTTACTTCCTTCTTCAGTCATCAAGCAATTAATCCTCGGTCGTCTCCCAAAATTGTGGTTGGACAAGGGATTATTAGTAATACTAGGCCTTGTAGGCGATGCAATCACCTTATTGTCTATTAAATCTTAAATTGCATGATGAAAGCCAAAACAATTGTCAGTATTGTGGCTAGGGCTTTGATGGTGGGCACATATCTTACTTACATCACATCTTGTAGGCAATGGGTTTAGGATTGGTCTTCGATCTAAGGGCTTTAGTAACCCCTTTTCTTTTAGTTTTTCAAACACTTGACTCACGGGCATATATAACTCATGAAATTCCCTCCTAGGCCTTGGAGGTGGCTCTTGTGATATTTGCATGGGGCAATAGGAGCAATAAGTTGGTAAGGATCATTTTTGTGTATATTAGAAACTTTTGCAGTTGTAGGACTAGATCCTAAATTCTTCTTAAACCTTAGTTGGTCCTCATTTTTATAGTGCCATTATTTATTGCATCCTCAAACTGGGTTCCAGTAGCAATTAAAGCTTTAAAATTAGGAAAATATTGGGTAAACAAGTACTTGTGAGGCAATAAGTTTTTTACAACCATGGTTAATTGTTCTTCTTTACTTGGCCTATTCATCATCTGTGCAGCTTTGGATCTCCACTTGGTAATGCAAGTAGAGAAGGATTCTTTCAACTCTTGCATCGTGGTCTCCAAATCTCTCCTCGTCACATCCACTTCTATGTTGTACTTGTATTGATTGTGAAACTCGCAGTAGATGTCCTCCCAACTCTTTGCTCTAGCACCATCTAGGTTGAGGAACCACCTAAGAGCGGCCCCCAGTTAGGGTCTTTTGGTACATTTAAGCAAGTAGTTCTTCAGTTGCTCCTAGGGGCTGCATGGCCCTCATATACATCTTCAAATGGGACTTTGGGCAACCAATGTTGTCAAGTGAGAGTGATTGGTAGTCCATGAGGTCTTCCATCTTGCGAGCTCTCTTGATCATCTCTTCCACCTTGTTTATCCTTTCGTTGATCTTCTTCTCACCCTCCATGGTTGGGTGATTATAATCAGTCTTATTTTCCTCTTGGCCACTCTTCAAGTTCTAAATTGTTGCGCAATAAGGTTCATGTCCTCCCTTAATTAGATTTGACTAGCTACCATGGTGTTTAGTAGCTCTTGAGTGTTTATAGGTTCTTCAGTATTTGGATGTTCTCCCCCTTCCACCATAGTGATGGAGTCTTCAGACTTCTTGTGGCTTGGACTGTCTTATAGGTGAAATATGGGATTGAGATGTTGCAGCAATGGAGTGTCTTCTATGCTCACAGGCTTCAGTACCGTGATTAGCTTGGAACTGGAACTACTAGCTCGAGTGTCGATCATGGGTTCTCTTTAGAGTCTTCCCTCTAATATTGACCAAATTCTCTCCTAAGAAAAGGCTTGGTTGGGCCAATCAAAGCTAGGTCCCCATCTACATCAATCTACCAACCAAACAAGCACACACAACAAGCAATGCAATTTTAACATGGACCGCCCTAAGGGTAGGTTCTAAGTCATTACATTGTAGGGTGGGTTGGTTGTTTCATTTTTTCCCATAGCTAGGACATTACACCTCCCAACTTGTAATCCAAACAGCATGGTCTATCCTTTATAGTCAACAAGAAGTGATCCAGTGACTTTGGGCTATAAGTTGGTGAGTTGCCACTGAATACCTCAACTTTAATGAAAATCGGTGATCCATGGTTACTACCACCATATGTTGAGATAGGTGCAAACATATTTGTTGTTTTGATGGCACGCACTATGATAGTTAGGGAAAGCTCTTAGCAATCAACATGACAACACGAACAAAAAAATATCATACAAACATCTCAAGACATAAATAAACAAACAAACAACAATATCATGCAAAAGGCAAGGGTATATAGTTGGTCACTTAAAGTCTAACACGAAGCTTAGTCCTCGACATCCCTAGCGGAGTCGCCACTATGAGAGACTGCAGGGGGTGCTCTCAAAAAAGGAGATTTGGGTGCCTTCAAGGGCACCTCTCTTTTGGGTAGTGGTGTGGAGTCGCCACTTATTTTTTATACAAAAAAATAAGAAAAAAATAAAGACAATTGCATATTCAAAATACATTGAATGTCATTGATTGAATAAAAAAATGGTACAATTTTTGTAAATTAACCTTATAGTGCTTTGGTCCTAGTTACAATCTACCAAATTAAAAGACAAAACACTAATCTACCTATCCAAAAATCCTAAGCTTGGGCGCTAGGTTATGGAATGGGAAGGTGTTAGGTACCCATTCTGCCCAGATAAAGGCTAGTCTCCTAGACTCTAATGACCATTATATACCCTTTTTGCATGATGTTGAATGATATGTTATAATGCACACGACAAACACTTGACAAAAATTAATTGAAAAAAATTTACCTTATGAATAATGTTCTCTTGTTAAAGATAAATCAGATCTATTTTGAAAAGTAAAAAAATGAGACTTGATTTGCAAAAATCAGATCAGTTTTTATAAAGGGTTAAACAGAAAGATTTTATCAAGAAAAATCACATCTGTTGTTTGTAAAGTGGAAAAAAATGAGGTTTTGTTAAAAAGAACTAGTTATGTTTTTTTTAAGAATTAAAAAAAAAAAAAGATTTGATTTGAAAAAAAATCAGATCTGCTTTTAAAAGTTAAAAAAAAAAAAAAAAAAAAATTTAAAGAGGATTCACATTCATGAGACAAACTTATAATGCATGCATTACATATTAAAAAAAGACTTTAACCTAACTCTTAATTCCTTCTTTGAAATTTCAAAATATGCAATTTAATAAAAGAGAAAACTTTTCAGAAAAATTTTCAAATCTGTATTTAATGAAAATACAGATCAGTTTTGAGATAAGAAAAAAAATTAGATTTTTATTTAATGAAAATACAGATTAGTTTTGAGATCAGAAAAAAATCAATCTATATTTAATGAAAATACATATCGGTTTTTAGTTTAAAAAAAAATCAAATTTGTATTTAATAAAAATACAGATCAGTTTTGAGTAAAAAAAAAAAAACTTTGATGATCATTAGCAGATTTTGAAATAAAAAAGAAAGAATTTAAATAAACAATCAATTAAAGAAAACAAAGTATCTAAGCATGAAAACTACGTATTAAGAATAAGGCATAATAAACATAATAATCGCATTCATGCAACAAACAACAACATACTAATTAATGGAAAAAAGAAAAGAAAAACAGAAGAAATAACGAAATACCTCTTCATGAGCATGCTCTTCAAATGAAAGAATATTTGAAAAATCAAAGAAGTTAATTCACTTCTTTGAGGTCTAAAATAATTTACTTACAAAAAAGAAGTTCCTAAAGCAAAAGCCTCCAGAACGACTTTAACGTAAGGGGAGTAGAAAAGCCAGAGAAGAAAAGCCCTTAATTTTGATTTATTTTCCTCTATTTATAGAGGTTGGGATGCTTAAAAAATAAGTTGAATAAGATCATATACGAATTGGAACGTGTCCTTATTTCTAAAAGTCTAAAAAAGATAGATTTTATCTCAATCAGGGGGTCCCCAGGCCGACCTGAGCTTTTGGGCCAATTGGCACTTGCCATGTTCTGATCGGCACACCAAGAGTGCCGACAGGCCCTCTTGGGTGCCTAGCCTGTGTTTGAGTTTTTATCCAATTTGAACTCTTTTTTTGAGGATTTTTGAGTCGGAAATTGCACCTAGACGCATTTTTAATCCATATTCTAAAAATTAATCCCTTATTCTTGATATTCAGGTCTTTAAAGTGTTAATTATCTTGTAGATAAATATTCCAAAAAGACTTGATTATCCGTAACTTCTTTGTTATCTGATTATCCACTTTATTCTCATGCAAGCATGTTTATTTTTGACACAAAGTAACAACAAATTGCAAAATTATTTAATTGATTTTTATTGTTTAACCAATCAGAATTAATTTAAATTAATTATACATGGTTGGTTCTACCCAAAAAAAATGCATGCAGACCATGAAAACTTGATCATGTGATATCTTTCAATCCAACGGTTCGATTCAGGACTCGCACATACCGTCGCAACCGGTGGAATCTCAAGATCATTTTTATGATATACAATGAATGAATTAATGCATGTAATAAATTTTGGGTGTATGAATGGTCACTCTAGTATTCTTCCAAGATTAAATTATTGGTGCAAAATTGAGTGTCTACAATTGGAAAATTTAAAGGTTCTTATCTTGTCTTGTATTATTTGTGAAATTGATAGAAAATATTTTTGACAAAGAATGAAGTTGAAAACCTTACAAAGTTTATGGATGTTTTGATTGTTTAAGATTTTTCTAAAACTACTTGGATATAAACTATGTATTTGAAAGGAAATATAACTTGTGAGCTTATGTTGTTTTAACTCTATGCCATGTGTGATTTCTCGATGATCACTTGGTTTGGTTTCCATAGTCTTTGTGACAGCAGAATCAAATTTACATCTGTGTCCTTTCACTTTGGATGATACGTTCTTCCCTACTACCCATTGGGGGAAATAGGTTCCTTGATTGTGTGTGGGCGAGGCTGCTACCCATGGGGCCAAAAGACCACATGAAAAAGAGGTCCTATTTGACGTGTTCTCCCTACTACTCATGGGGGGAGAGAAAAACTTTGAGGATATGGGTGAGGCTGTTGCCCATGGGGCCAAGAGACTACATACCAGAGAGGACAATATCATGCCAGTTGTGAATGGGTGGATCCCCTGACTAGTCTTCGTGGTAGTGTGGTATATTTGTGATAAATTACCTTATGTTAGATTTTATGGATTTGGAATAATATTGCTAGTACTTACAAATTATAGTATATAGTTTCAAGGTATTTACTTTGAGAAACTTTGTGTTTCATTATTCAATCATTCTTGTCATATTATTATTATTGAAAATGAAACTTGCATTTCCCCCACCTCCATTAATTCTGCTACTTACTGGGCTTTGTCTCATCCCATATTTTACAAACTTTTCAGAGTAGGCAACAACCATTTTGAGATAACTTTTTAGTGGCTAGTAATAGTTAGAGTAAATACTGATGGAGGTTGAACTTTTGTGATGAAGATGTTTAGATGATGTACATCATAGAGTAGACTTGACTCATTCTTTTGTATATTATAGTGGTTATGACTTTATTCCCACTGATGGGACAAGTTGATGATATGTAATTATTTATTCAGACCTCCATTCTTTTGTGACCAATGATCCTTGTAACTATTGCATAGAGCTCTGATTTACATTGGGAGTATATTTAATGGAATTATTATGATAATTTTTTATGTTGGAACTTGATACAATTTATTTGAATAGAATTGTCAAATAGAAAAAAAAAAATATACAGGAACTTTTGAGATGTCTTTCTCATGCTTTGGACCCTTTGGGGTTTGGGGTGTGACAGAAGCAAAGGAATGATGGGAAGACATTCAAATTGATAGAAATCATTGAGATAAGCATTCAATTTTCTCTTGGAATAGAATGAAAAAAGTGTTTATTGATTTATGGTTTCTTCTTGATTATTAAGATATACTAGACTATACAAGTTGAAAGCTTGAAAATATGTTAAAAACACAAGAGCTGTTTAGACCCCCAAATTAAAGTTATGGCTCGATAGATTTCACACTAACTTAATTCTAAGTGTGGAATAGTGTAAATGCGAGCGGAAAAACAAACAAGCTACTCTAATCCATAATCAAGACAACACAGTAGTAAAAATGGAATGTAAAAGAGTAGGGAAGAGAGATGCAAGCACAAGATAACACTCTGATGTGTTATCAAAGAGGAAACCGAAGAACTCGATGAAAAACCTGTCCGCCGCCCTCCAAACGGTAATCAATCCACTAGACAATCAGTTGGGATACATGGGTTAGCAAGAGACCCTCCAAGCCTAATCTACCCAATGTACCTAAGCCCTCCAAGCTCCTACTCCAACAAGGCTTCTCGGAACCGTGTCTTATCTAGCTCTTCGGATCCCGCAACAACCTCCATGTTGCATCTGCCATCCTTGGCTTCTTCCAATGCTTCCCAGCAGTACCAAAACCTCACTTGACACTCTAAAAAGGTGTGGTAAGTGTTTGGGCTATCAACCTCTCAAGGGTATGGAAATGAAGAGGTAGGAGTTGAGGAAAATCCACAAGAAATTGTGTAGAGGATTATGGGCATAATAATCTCTAACTCTCAAGGTGTTTGGCTTGGGTTTTCTTTTAGAAGCACTCCACAACATTTTTGGGTAATGTGGGTATAAATAGTGTAGGCACAGAAAGTGTGTATCAGCATTGACAGTCTGGCAAAATAGAATGTCTCGCGGGTGTCTCACGGGAAGGCCTTACCCGCGAGATACTCGCGAGACACAGTTGTCTCCATCCTATCCTAACACTTTGCATTCCAGCATGTGCAAGTCACATGGGTCACTTCGCGGGATGCTTAGTCGCGAGATACCTGTGAAAACTCTTCAGTCTTCAATTGCTTGAGTCTTCACACTCTCTCTCTTTATCACACAACCCTTACAATCAAATCCCACAATAAATACAGGGTACAAAAGATTGAATAAAATTACAATCAAATTTGGCATGGAATTAAAGCCAACAAAACACATAGTTGTAAATTACAACTTTACACAAGTGTTAATTATAGATTTTGATGATTCCTTGGAAATCAGTAGGTTGAAAGTCTAGGGCATTGATGATCTTAGGGCTTGATCCTGAAAAAACAAATACTAAGTCAAAGGGGACTGGCCAAAAGTCCTCCGATGATAAAGTCAGTGGATTTGTGATTTCAAGTAAAAAGGAAGTATTCTCTGAAAAAAGTGTCTAAATCTCTTACCACTTCGTAAGGGAATGCTTATATAGTGTACATGAAACGGTTACTTGTTTTAATAACCGTTCCTATCATCGAGGAGTCCAGAAGGTTTGGAGGTAACTTCCATAACTGCTATGGAAGTTACCTTATTTGGACCTTCCATAACGGTTAGTGGAGGCCTTAGGTTGTCATGGTATAATTCGTCCCTTACGTCTTGGTGAGAATCACGCTCGTCAAAAGCTCAATATGATCAAGGCCCAATGGTCTCATCTGTCTGTTATTAAGGATGGATGAGATTACGGCTATCCTTTATTAAACACGGACGAGGTTATTGGGGACAAGCATGTTTCACGCGTCCCATCTCTCCAATATTTTCTCATAGACGAGCCATATGGACGAAATAGGACTAGTGCATTTTCAATACACCATCAGTTGCCCCCTTGTCCATGGGTTGTCCAGGGAAGTGTATGGCTTGACCTTTCTTTGGACATGTATATTGTTAGTGGATTGGTATGACACGTGTAATGATCTCATTGGTTGAAAATCACGTCGATTTAGTTTACCGAGGAGCGTGCCACACATCTTCCATGGATTTGTTGTGTCGTTTCAAGTGTCAGGGTTCATTGTTTATAAATAGTAGAATTCCCCCGTTATCCTTCTCATTTCTAAAATTTCCTTCCTCGTCTTCCCTCGTCCTAGATCTTTGTCTAGAAGTTTCCTGTGTCTATAGCCTTCCCTCATTCTAGATCCAAGTATTTTCTTTATCCTCATCTTTAGTTTTTTTAAGCTTTCTTAAAATTTTTTGAGATTGTGTTGTCCTCATCTAGCAATAGTATGGATAAGGCTATAGACAAGTACAATGACCCTAGCAGTTTTAGTGGTTTAAGCGATACCAATGGTAGTGATAGTGATAGTAGTGGCGAGGGGAACACTACGAATGAGTATGAGTCTAGGCTTCCTTTGGAAGTTATTCAGGAGGGGCTCAGGATGAGATCCGAGTCTGGCTCTAAGGCTGGTACAAGTGCTCCCTCGTCCACTGGCCAAGATGAGGCTGAGGTGGTTTACAGTTATGCCATAGGAGTAGCCTCAAAGACGGACGATAAGAGGTTAGGTTTACTTAAGAAATGGTATCAAATCCCCGACGAGCTTAACCCTAGGTTAGCCGTCCATGGAGAATGGTGTTGTCAAGCTCGTTTTGGGATAGGTATTTATGAGGCCTATCTTCTAGGGGGGCTTAGGTTACCTCTAAACTCTTTTGCTAGAGAATTATTGATTAGGCTAGGCTTAGGAGTTTGTCAGTTTAATCCCAACGCATGGAGATTAGTCATCTCCATGCAAGTTTTGTAGAGGGAGGTGTTCGAGGGGGATTGTCCTCTTACCGTGGACGAGTTTTTTTTTTTTTTGTTATAAACCCTCCAAAATTAACCAATCCCTTGGCTTTTATTAGTTCACGACCAGAGGGAAAGATTATAGATTAATCAAATCTCTAGTCACCTCAGATAGGAACTGGAAGAAGGAGTTCTTCTTCGTCTCAAGTTTCTGGGTTGGACGCCCAATTGAGGTTAACAGGGACCCATTTCCTCCTTACACAGGGGAGTTAGGGAACCTTCGTCCTGAAGGTGTGCTCGTCCTAACTTTGCCATTTATTGTCTTTATTCTCATTTGTAGTTGTTTAAAAATTCTAACCCTTTCTCCTTCGTCTCTCTTTTTGTTATAGGTGTTAGACGACCTCATTTGAGTAGATTTCATATTGAACATGTTCAAAAAGCTCGTCTATACACCGACAGAAAGTTTCATTCTTTAGTAAGTCTTCGGCGTCTTGCCACCTGGGGTTTAGGCCCTGAGCCTTTTATTGAAGCTCTTGCACACGAGATCATCGTCCGTAGACATGAGTTTTCTCTTTCCCTCCTCCCTTTTATTTATCTATTTGTTTATTATTATAACTGATGTCCTTCCTTTTAGGAATGGTGACGATGAAGGAAAACAAAGACGAGGAGGTGATGGACGAGGTAGTTAAGCAGGGGGTGCAGTCCCAGTCTCGTCCATCAGCAGGTGAAAAATGAAAAAATATATCATCAAGGGTTGACTTGGGTGATCTCCCAAGTGGGCGTGGTAGGGAGAAAAAATATAGATCATCGAAGTCTCAAGACGTCCAATCCATTCCTCTCGTCCCTGACCAAGAGCCCCTAGTGCAGATACTTGACTCGGAGCCTAAGGACCCTTCGTCTAAGAAGATCCCGTCCATAGTCCACGCACCCACCTCGTCTCAGCCTTCTAAAGAAGTTCCTCAACACCTTCTTGGGAACGAGGACCTGGCTTGGGAGAGGTTCACAACGGCGGTGACAGACGTAGATGTGACAGCTTGTTACAACATGTCCTTAAAGGATTATGAGCACTCTAGTGTTCATGATCTCTTCAAGGTAAGTTAAAAAATTTTATATATGTCTCGTCTTTGTCAACGATGCAGAAATATGTATTTGTTTGGTTTTAATCAAATCTTGATCCTTGTAGGCAATGTCCCAGTTCATTGCTGCGTCCAGGCAAGCAACTAATCTAGACAAGACAAGGATCCTGCTGGAGAAGAGGATCAAGGAGGTGAAGGACGAGAGCAAGAAGTGGGCTGAAGTGGTTGCTAAGGCTAAGGACGACGTAAAGGGGCTATGGAACCTTAATGAAGAGCTAAGGACCGACGCCCTCGAGAAGGACACTCATCTTGACCATCCCCAGAAGAGGAACAACGAGATGAGCGCCCTTCTTGAAAAGGCCAAGGGAGATGCAGTTGCAGAGTTTCAAGCGTCCAAGCAATTCACTGATCTGCTGGACAAGAACTATGCAGCTGGATTTGAAGACTTCAGGCTAGATGCCATTGAGAACTTCCCTAACCTTGACTTCAACTCTATATAGCTTAACCTTGGTGCTACTACAAGTTCCCTCATCCAGACGAGCTTAGAGGATGTTAATATTGAAGACGATGCTAGCACCCTTACTCCTCAGGATGAACCTAAGGACAATGCCCCTCCTGCCTAAAGACAAAATTTAAGCGTTGAAGTTTCTTGTACTTCACAACTTTTTATTTTTATTTTTAAAATGTAATTCAAGTACATTAAGCTTGTCCATGGTTTTAGGACGAGATACTTAACAATTATTTTTGTCAGGGTGTTTAGACGTTGGTTGTCCGCCCTTAAACAATTGCTTTATTTTCTTTTTTACTATTGCATGGATGAGAGCTCTCTTTGACTTTAGCTTCAAATTTTTACTCATCCATAGAAGTAATTCCTTTTTGTTGTACATACATTTTCTTGTCATACTTTGAATTTCACAAGTATAACTTGTCTTTGTGAAATGGTGATTATTAGCATTACTCGTCCTTAAACTTAGCTGATTTTCACCTTTAATGAAGACAAGACGCAACTTTTCACTCGTCCATAGATTGGATTGTTCTAGCAGGCGTCTTAATCACACTTGCTTATGCATTTCCTCATCCATGGGTTGGACATGCATTATGCTTTACCTCATCTGTTATACAGATGAAAATCCTCTGAACTTGCTGTTTTGCTCAAGGAAGCTAAGGCTTTACCTCGTCCTTTATTTGGATGAACTTGCCTTTACCCTTAGGAAAGCTTATTGAGATTACATCTCCATGTCTAGAGAATTTTCTCATCTTTGGCTTTTCAGCCTTCTTATGGGTTAAATTGAACAAAAGTAGTATGGAAATTAGGAATTCACACAACATTATGTACATAAACATTGTTCATAGACGAGGCATGCTATAGAAGCTAATGCCTTATAAGGAAATAAGTACAAGCCAAACCATAACTTCATCCATAACTTCAACATAATAATAATAAAGCAATACTAAAAATATGTATATAAACAAGTTACTTATGTAGATAGACAATTAGATAAATGGTCTCCAAGATTTTTCATAATTATGTTTGTCCATGCTGGCATTTTATTGGTAGTACCTCCTCAGGTGCTTAACATTCCAAGGATGCTCCAATTTCCTCCTTTCTAGGGCCTCCAAGTAGTAGGATCCTTGTCTTTTACAGTTGATAACTTTGTAGGGGCCTTCCCAATTTGGTCCTAGTTTCCCATAAGCCGGGTTCTTGGTTGCTAAGGAAACCCTCTTTAAGACGAGATCTCCTACGTTGAACCACCTTGGTTTTACCATTGTGTCATATTGCCTAGCCATGAGGTTTTTGTACTTCACTATCTTGTGCTCTGCATCTGTCTTTACCTTGTCTACTAGATCAAGGTTCAAATGGAGTTGCTCCTCATAATCCTTATCTTGATACATCATCACTCTGTGATTGGCCATATGCACTTCTGCAGGTATGACTGCTTCGCTTCCATAGGCTAGATTAAAAGGCGTTTCCCCCGTAGGGGTTCTCACTGTCGTCCTGTACACCCATAGAACACCTGGTAACTCATTTGGCCATACTCCCTTTGCCCCCTCAAGCCTAGTCCTGATGATTTTCAACAAAGATCAGTTTGCAACTTCAGCCTGACCGTTGGCTTGGGGATGGGCAGGCGAGGAATAATGATTTTGAAATTCGAAGTGTGCACGAAAGTCCTTGAAAAGTGCATTGTCATTTGTCGTCCGCTGTCACTCCAAACCTGCACACAATGTTCTTCCACATGAAATTTTTAACATTCTGTTATGTGATATTTGCTAATGGTTTAGCTTCCACCCACTTGGTGAAATAATCAATGCCTACCACTAGAAACTTCATCTGCCTTGTGCCCAATGGGAAGAGACCCAAAATATCTAGTCCTCATTGTACAAAGGGCCACGATGCCATCATCGGGGTGAGGTACTTTGATGGTTGCCTGGGGACGTTCCTAAACCGTTGGCATTGGTCGTAGACCTTGACATATGCTTTAGCATCAGCTTGCATATTTGGCTAATAATATCCCACACGGATGACCTTGTGGACGAGTGACCTGGCTCTTAAGTGATTGCCACACGCTCCTTCATGAACTTCTCTCAACATGTAGTTTGCCTCGTCCGGAGCCAAGCATCTAAGATAAGGCTGAGAAAAACCTCTTCTATATAGGACTTCATCCATAAGAACGTAGCTGGTTGATCTTACTTTCATCGTTTTGGCCTCGTCTTTCTCTTCTGGAAGTTGTCCGTCTTTCAGGTATGATACAATCAGGGTCATCCAATTTCCTTTGCTCTCTACCTGTTGTACTTATGGGATATCTATACTTGGCATGTACTGAATCTCATCAACTTTGTCCATGGACTCATTTGCTGAGGCTTCTTTCGCTTTGATATCAGTTTCCATGTTCTCCTCCCTTGGGATTTGAACGAAGTCAACTTCCTCAAATCTTTTCATAAGGCGCATCACCCTATTAAGGTACTTCCTCATGCGTTCTTCCTTAGCCTCATATATCCCATTCACTTGGCCCATAATCAACTGAGAATCCCCCAAGACGAGTATGGACTTGGCTTCCACAGACTTAGCCAATTCTAGCCCCTTGAGGAGGGCTTCATACTCTACTTCATTATTAGTTGTTTGGTACTGCAAACAAACTTTGTGTTTCAGTTTATCTCCTTCCGGGGATTGTAGAACCACACCAATTCCTCCTGCGTGCCATGTAGACGAACCATCCACATGGACGACCCATCTCTTACTGTTTTCCGTCTCATCTAAATCATCATAATTAGGGGTAAACTCCGCAATGAAATCTGCTAGGGCTTAAGCTTTTATGGCATGCCTTGGTTGATATCTAATGTCAAACTCATTGAGCTCGATAGCCCATTAGATCAATCTTCCTACAGCTTCTAGTATGTTCATTGCCTTCTTGAGCAGATGATCTGTCATGACATTAATGACATGTGCTTGGAAATAATGCCTTAGTTTCCTGGAAGCTGTTATCAATGCGAAGGCTAATTTTTCCATTTGTGGATATCGTCCTTCCACTCCCCTCAATGCCTTACTTGTATAATATATGGGCTTTTGCACTTTGTCTTCTTCTCTTATCAATGTTGAACTTACGGCATGCGGGGTGATTGCCAAGTGCAAATACAACTCTTCTCCCAACACGGACGGACTTAGTAAAGGAGCCATGGTGAAATACGCCTTCAGATCTTCAAAAGCTTTCTGACACTCATCAGTCCATTCAAATACTTTTTTAAGAACCTTAAAAAATGGCAAACATTTGTCAGTGGCTTTAGAGATAAACCTGTTAAGTGCAGCAACTCGTCCCGTGAGGGATTGGATTGCTTTAGTATTTTGTGGAGGCTTCATGTCCAGTATTGCTGGAATTTTATCAGGATTCGCTTCAATTCCCCTATGGGAGACCATAAATCCAAGGAATTTCCCTGATGATAATCCAAAAGCACATTTGCTAGGGTTCAACTTCATGTGATACTGCCTAAGTGTGTCAAATGTCTCCCGCTGGTCGTCCAGATGCCTTCCCTCGTCCTGACTCTTCACCAGCATGTCATCTACATAGACTTCCATATTCTGCCCGATCTGTAGACAAAACATGTGGTTAACCAATCTCTGATATGTTGCCCCCCGCGTTCTTTAAACCGAAAGGTATCGCCTCATAACCGAACAAGCCTTGACTGGTGACAAAGGATGTCTTCTCTTGGTCTACCTCATCCATCCTTATCTGATTGTATCCAGAGAAAGCATCCATGAAGCTAACAACTTGTGGCCGGCAGTGGAATCTACCAACTGGTCAATGCCTGGCAGCGGGTAGCTATCTTTGGAATGAATACAAGGACATACAAGTTAGTGATCACAGTGCTCATTCACACTTGGAATGAATACAAGGACATACAAGTTAACAAGCACAAGGCAAGACACTTGTATGTTCAACACTCAACCAATGCATAATACACAAGGTATATGCATCTAGGAACAATCCTACAAGGGCACAAGAGTGACAGTACATAAACCAAAATGCAAGACATTTAGATTAAAGTACTGATTTCAACATAGCATAAAGGCTGCAATAAGCAAGGTACAAACCATAAAGCCTACAAACTATGCATAAAACATTAACCCTAAAAGCTTACAAAAGCACATGGGTACAAAACACAAAACATCCTGAATAACATCATCAAAATATATTAAAGTTTAAACCAAGAGTATAGGTTAAGAGTTAGAAACAACTATACACCAAAAACACAGTGTATCAAACCCATATAAACATTAAATAGTCCAACAAACATAAACCTAAACCTATAAGTTTAGAGGATAAGACTAAAAAACAAAAGTATGACAAAAGTATGTGTGTACTCCCCCTATCACTATGCACACTTCCCTTTGAAACTTTCTCCCCCTTACTGAATGCTCTCCCCCTTACTGAATGCTCTCCCCCTTTTTGGCACGAATAGCTAAAGGCTCTTGTCCAACTTTTGTTGAATAGCATCTAGCTGATTCTCCATAGTCTCGAGACGCATTTGGACATGGTTGTTTGTGGAGTAGAGAAGTGCCACAAGCTCATCAATGCGTTTCTGAATATGCTCAAGTACATTGCCGACTCTATCAGTATGAGGAGCAGTCTGTGCTTGCGGAATACTAGCCGGTGAAGCTTCAGGAACAGCACGTGAAGTAGATGTGGTATGTGCAGGTGTCTCTGATTCAGGGGCAGATGGAGTAACCGGAGAGATGTGAGCACTCCTTGGTGATTTAGAGAGTGACTTCTGCTAGCTTGAAGAGTGAACAAGGAAATAGGACGTTGACGGGTCAACATTTTTCCATCTGCAGGAGGAATAATGCCTTCACGAAGAATGAGCTTCATGATGAGACTGCAAAATGGAATAATTCCTCGAGCTGCAGTTCGACACGCGGTCTTCCTCAAGGTGTAGTAGATGTGAGCACATATATCAATGGGGGCTCCTGTAATAAGGTCACAAAGGAATAGAGCTCTCCCAAGATTGATGAATGTAGTGTTGGACAGTGGGTAGAGATTGGTGAACATGATCAACTTCAGTGTGGTCAGCTCTGGTGCAAACTTTGCGGTGCTGATGGATGTTCCTGCACTGGATACTTCATGATCGGATCCTAGGATTTGTAGAATTTCTCCAACTTCTGGAGTTCGTTCATCGTAAGGAGTTAGATTCACATTCTGAGGTCTGGTGATGCCGAGAAGATCTGCGATGGAGTCTGGGGAAACACTAAACTCTGTTCCTCTGACCCAGAAAATGAGTTGAACTCCAAGATCAGTTGCATTGGAGAAGCATTCTTTGACCAGCTCATCCATTGGATCATCAAAGTTCCCGAACAAGTTTGCCCAATCTCGTTTCTCAAAGATTCGAGGGATAAAAGTGGTCCCTAAGGTGTTAAACTCTACCACCCGTTCCACTATAGTAGTTGACTTGTCAAAAACGTTTGAGTAGACATGTGAGTTAAGTGGAAGTCTGAACCTATCCTCATTGGGGTCTTGAGATGCCTGAGATGATAGGCGAGTCCTTTTAGCAACTGGTGTTGCTGGTTCGTCAGCAACAATGTCTTTACCCCTGGAAGATCGACGAGACATCTGTAAGAGAACAGGCCCACAGCAAAGAACCAAACAACAGTACCACACAACATAAATGTCAACAAGATTCAGTGAAAAAAAATTCAATATATAAACACAAATTGAAGATAGTGCAGTCCCAACCAAACTTCCAACAATACAAAGGAGCACAAAATGATAGGCGCAGCAAAATGGTGATAGTGCACAAAGACATAGATGGACAAAACAACTAACAACTGTCAATGAGACAGGTAATCATGACCATGATATGCAAACAGATACAACATTCGAACATTTAGAGCAGATAACACAAAGCACTCCACAAGAGATATGAACATGGGAAAATATTTCAGCATGAAGTAACAAATCATCCACACTAGAGCACATGGTTGAGAGACATACATTATGTTATCATAAAAACTCAGTAACCAATACCGAAATCCAACATCAATACTCAAGCACGTGAAATGAGCAAGTCAAATAAACACCAAACCCATTTAAGAAAAGATTTTCAGACTCAACAACAGGCAAATATCAGAATAATGAAAAACACATTGTGACCGCTCAACATGAAAACAGATGAGAACAATAGCAAACAAAACACGCCATACCCATTACACATAGAGAGAAGTATTTCGAACACAATATCAATCCAAACGGTAACAAAAATATCCAGGAAAAGGGAAAATAAGATTGAGAAAGCAAAACCCATACCTTTTCTTGATGATTTGGATAAGAAATGAAGCACCAATGAGGTTTGAAAATGGATTCACGAAGTGTTTGGAGTGTTTGGAAAGGAGATATTTTAGAGAGAAGATGAACAGTCACAAATGTTCGAGGGAAAACTGAAAAAGATTTAAAAACTGCTCCTGTTTCTGCCAAACACGCGTTTTTCGCGACTTGATTAAGTCGCCACATAGTCGCCAGTTCAAGCCGCCAAAACACTCAAGGACAAAAATTTGAAAAATTCTTCTAAGTGTTTTTCACGACTGGAAGGTCTACCCGCGAGTGAGTCGCAAGCTGAGCCGCGAAAATCTCTGAGTGAACCTCGCGACTGGACCTTCCACTCGCGAACAAGTCGCCAAAAATTACCCGCGAAGACGCGACTGAGGCACACTGAAAGTTCAAAAACGTGTAAAAACACCCTTGAACGTTTAGACCCCCAAATACAAAATAACCAATTCAAGCTTTATGACAAACAACTAGTGTGCGGAAAATGAATATAAACTATAAACAGAATTGGAAATCAATCTAAGCCAATTATAAATCACATCCACAGCAGAAAATAAAAGGCAAAGATAAAGGGAAGAGAGATGCAAACACAAGGACAACACACTATGTGTTATCGAAGAGGAAACCGAAGCCCTCGGCGTAAAACCTCTCCGCCGCCCTCCAAGCGGTCAATAATCCACTAGAAAATATAGTTGGGATACATGAACAGCAATAGACCCTCCAAGCCTAATCTACCCGATGTACCTAAGCCCTCCAAGCTTCTTGCTCCAACGAGGTTGCGCCGAACCTTTTTCTTTTCTAGCTTACCGGATTCCGCTACTAGACCGTAGCATCTGCCATCCTTGGCATCTTCCACTGCTTCCCAAAGCTCCAAAAACACTCAACACTCTAAATTGGTGTGGGTAGTGTTTGGATAGAAATCTCCTCTCAATAGGTATGACAATGAGAGAGGGAATGAGAAGAGACTACAAAGGTTTCTCTCTAAGAATGAGTAGCTCTCTCTAATTGGGTGGGTGTTTTGAGGAAACCTCTCTTAGGGTTTTTCTTTCTGAATAGCCACACATATCTTGTGGGAATGAGGGGTATTTATACTGGTGTGAGAATGGAATACGAAGAGTCAGTTTTTCCAAAAACAGGGCTGGCTAGCGACTTGACCTCGCGACTTGACTGAGTCGCGAGTTCAAGTCGCGAGCTAACTTAATGGCCAATCTGGATTTTTGTTGTGTAGTGCTCCAGGTGGCGTGACTGTTTAGCTCCCCTGCATGCTCTGCACGTGAGCAACTTTTGGCAGCTTGCAATCCGCGAGCCACCCGCGAGTCCTAGCCGCGAGTCTCTGCTTCACTGAACTGTCTTGAGCATTTCTTCACACTCTCTCACACACTACCCTTACATGATTCCCACCTAAATACAAGGTTTCTAAGTGCTATATTACAAGCAAATTTGTCATGGAATAAAGCCAACACATGGTTGATTAAATTCAACCTTACAATCTCCCCCTTTGGCTATTCCATGACAAAACACCCTAAAAAAGACTCTAGACTTAAACGTGAGTTTGGGAACAATGGCAAAACTCACTCACACCTAAATCTAGAAGCTGTGCAGCTCTTGAATCATATGAACATGAATCTCCTGAAACACAACAATACATCATGATCATTGTATGCAGAAAAGTATGAAATGCATATGAAACAGGCAATATGTGATCAAGCAAAAATGGAGTTATGAAACAAACCATGGCTTGATCAACCAAGTGAACACCACAAGGTAGTGATCACAGTGCTCATTCACACTTGGAATGAACACAAGGACATACAAGTTAACAAGCACAAGGCAAGACACTTGTATGTTCAACACTCAACCAATGCATAACACACAAGGTATATGCATCTAGGAATAATCCTACAAGGGCACAGGAGTGACAGTACATAAACCAAAATGCAGAACATTTAGATTAAAGTACTAATTTCAACATAGCATAAAGGCTGCATTAAGCAAGGTACATACCATAAAGCCTACAAATTATGCATAAAAATATTAACCCTAAAAGCTTACAAAAGCACATGGGTACAAAGCACAAAATACTAAATATAAACTTAAACAATATAAATTAAAAGTGCTTAAAATTTCTCCCCTTCAAAGTGATGAGAAGCTGTGATGCACTTGGAACATATATATACTTGTACCCTGAAACACTTGCACAAAACACATTAGACCCTCAAGGTAAAGCAAGTAATAAAAGACAAGTATAATATAACAAGTATAGAAATAACTACACTGATCACATAGCAAAGCAAATGATCATCTGAACATGCATTCAATGAAGCATAATAACATAGGGATATATGCATGTCCAAAGCACAAACATGATGCAATGAGAACACCAAAGCATAACATAAAGCACCATAAAGCCAACAAGAAAACAAACAGAACAAGGTTTTCTAGTTAACACAATGTCTTCTCCCCCTTGGTATATGCATCTCCCCTATGGAATATCTCTCCCCCTACAAATGTGCATGAGAAATAGAATTTCTCCCCCTAAGGATGTGCACAAGAGTCATATAGAAATGACAAAATACTCCGAAACATTCTCTAGAGTATACTTTCCCCATTTTTGTCAGGAATAGACAAAGGGTCAAGAAGAAACGAGGGCAAGAGATGAAGGTATGAACAATGCTAATGATGCATGAGGGGTGCAAGATGAATGAGAAAATGAAGCTCAAACCTAAGATAAAGTAACATGCTAAAAAGCATAAGGTAAGCATGACATGCTAGGATGAAGAAATAAGGTAAAGACCAATGCATGACAAGGGTAACAAAAGTGTGTGCAAGAGGTGACTAAGTGCAATGCATGTCCAATGCATGAAAAATGCACATGTGGGGCAAAGTGTGCAAAATACACAACTAATGAACCAAACATGTTCCTAATGAGGAAACATGAGAAACCCCAAAGTTTGGTACTCATCGGAGTCCAAACAAGCGAGAAAATGTCTAAGAGGCATTTTATCAAACACCTAGCATGCACACTATGAATAATAATGTGAAACAATGCATGAACATCATGAAATCCACCCTTAATACATGTTCTTTCTGCCACAAGGGGCCAACATCCAATGCATATCAACAAAAGAAACCAATCCCATGAAGAAAATTGACAAAAAAAAATAAGTTTTCCCAACCCCTATGATGAAAATCCCAACCAAGAGCACAAAACTCTCCAAAACATAATCTAAAGATCAAAATCAATGAAAAGAGTTTATAATTACCTTAGAGATGTTAATGGATTGAAAAACCATTCAAATTGGTTGGGTTTTGATGTAAAAATATTGAAAGAGGGGTTTTAGAGAGGATGGGAGAGGTTTAAAACAAGTTTCCCACGAAAAAGCTCTTTAAAAAGCTGATTCTGGGCGACTCGCGACTGGCGAGTCGCGAGCCAAGTCGCGAGTGAGCCGCGAAACCTCTCTGTATGAACTCGCGGCTTAGACTCGCGGCTTGCAAGCCGCCAAACCGAGTAGCCAAAACTGGCAGCTTGCTGGCAGCTCACGCAAGTAGCCAAAATGAGTGGCCAAAAAATCTGACACTTGTTTTTCAAACCAGAACATGTTTAAACATTGAAAAACAAAGTAAGCACTAAACATAAACACAAAAAGTGATAAAAATCACTTCCAAAAACATATAAAATGATCAAAAATATTTTTGGATTAATCCATATAAGATTGAGCACACGCACATCACATTTAGACAAGTACAATCTAACAAATGAATAAGACATTCATTGAACATTAGGCAAGTGTGTTGTGTGTGTATCAAATGTGGAATAGTCCTTAGTCTAGAGTGAAGCTTCAATGATCAATTCAATCAAGTCATACACAACTAGTGCTAAGTCAAGTGGTCTATCTCAATTATAGAAATGAACATATATGACCTCCCACAAGAAAATGATTACATATGATGAAGCTTTTCATTTGGCTTCTTTACAATTCATAACATTTGATCATTTTGAATCAAAACATCTCATTTTGAGATCGATGCCTGAAATTTGTGATATTTCAATTTGATGAACAAGCCTTTGGCTTTTTAGGCATCATACAATTTCATTTAAGTCGCTTTCCCTTTTTCCTAGTCGAATACTAGTATGTGCGACGGCTTTTGCAGCTCATTATCTCTTTTCATTTTGAGATTTACATTTATTGAGCTCTTTAAGCAATAAAAATAAAAGAGTGGGAAGAGATATAAGCACAAGTCTACGCATGTATCAAGACCAACATGACTATTGACTAATCATTCACGACAAGCTTGAAGATCGATTTACAACAATCACACAAAGATGTCAAGATTTTTCTCACATAGATATAAGTGCAAAAATAACAAGCTAAGCTCGAAAATGCACAAAACCATTTGTACAAAGGTACAAGGCCAAACTCACATGTGATATGTGCTCAAACATATACGATCAAACTTTTTGAATTTTTCACTTTTTATGTGGTTTTGGATTTTTTACTCACACAAAACTGAAATATAAAAGTAAGATCAAAAACAAAACAATGCATAAAAAAAGATGCAAGATGCACAAAATGCATGAAGTTATGACATTTAATGCATGAAGGGTCCTACAAAGATCGAAAGAATTAGATCAAGGACCAAAAGAGTAAAGGCTCAACCATAGGAACCCTTCCTCATCCAAACGGAACGATTGTTTGGAATGAGTGTCTCAAGAGAAGCGAGACGAGGGTTGGAAGAATGAGAACTGGAGATGCACATAGTCAAGGAGTTAAGAGCATTAAACATTTTCTTTAACAACATGCTATTTTCACTCAAATCCAGTTTACTCTTTTTAGCACAACTTCCAAAAATCTCAAGTTTCTCTTTTCTTTTGATTCTCTTAAGAGCTTAAAACTTAGAGCAATGAGGTCTTAGATGACCAAAGGCACCACAATGGTGACAAACAATGTGTTTAGGTCCACTAGGCTTTTTGGAAATGGATCTAGCAACATGGTTTTGTTCCCTCTTTAACTTATGACATTGAGGTCTTATATGACCAATCACACCACAATGGTGGCAAGTTGGAACAAACTTAGATCCATCCAAAGTCTTAGGTTGAGACCTAAACGAAGGTTTTGACTTAACAGCCTTTCTCTCCACCTTTTGATTTCTTTTATGTGGAGGAATGTACACCGATTTGTCCTTTAAGGTAGAACACACACTAGGCACAAAATCGGGTACCACAACATGATTGCAACAAATATTATCATCCATTTTATTAATGGGTTCAGCAATCAAACACTTGCCATGCATCTTAAGAGATTCATTTTCACATTTAAGATCATCAACAAGTTTGTTAGACAAAACAAGGTTAGCATCCAAGTCCATATTCAAACATTCAAACTCTTTCAGCTTTTCAAGAGAAATTTCAGCAAGTTTTTTATATTTCTCAACCAATTTGTTGGATTCATTGAGCTTAGCAATCAAATCATCTTTTTCACAAAATAACTTGCTCAAATTCTTTTGAAACTTCTTAGCATTTTTCTTCAAGAGTTTGTCAACAACACCCATGGATTCAAATAACATGTCATCACACTTATGAGGATTAACACTCATAGAGGCATTTTCACAAACATGTGGCATGTTACATTCATCACCAACCAAATCATGCAAAGAGGCATACAAAGCACAATCCATGGCAAATAAACACAAGGGGTCAAGGATCACACTTAGGTATTTAAACCACAACAAGTGTACCCACTCTGATACCAATTGAAAGTTCAAAAATGTGTAAAAACACCCTTGAACGTTTAGACCCCCAAATACAAAATAACCAATTCAAGCTTTATGACAAACAACTAGTGTGCGGAAAACGAACATAAGCTATAAACAGAATTGGAAATCAATCTAAGCCAATTATAAATCACATCCACAGCAGAAAATAAAAGGCAAAGATAAAGGGAAGAGAGATGCAAACACAAGGACAACACACGATGTGTTATCGAAGAGGAAACCGAAGCCCTCGGCGTAAAAAGGAATAGCATAATCTTAACATATATACAATTTTATCACAGATAGACCAAATTAATAGGTGACATGCAAAGCCAAGATTGTTAATCTTAACAACTGTTGGGGTATTATTTTTGCATGTCTCATATGCAACACAAAGGTCAAACCTATCAAACGAGTTTTATGGTGTGAGTGATGTAAAGGTGAGCCCAAATTATAAAATAATCCTGCGCATTGCGCGGGTTAAACGCTAGTTTCAATAACATCGAAAGCATATCCCAAAAATATACAAATCAAAGAGAAGAAACAAATTAATTGGAAACAAGCACTTACAAAGGGACCAAGGATCTTGTTCTATTAATGCCATCCCTACTAAAACTCTCATTGCCTACAATTGCTCAATGGTGTTCTTGCCTACTATGTACGCCACTTATTTTTAAAAAGTCACAAATTCTGGCCAATAACAAATAAAAGTAGAAAACTTCTAAAAAATTCATTCAAGCATTGTACAATGTAGGGATGTGTGATTAAAAAATGAATATATATTTGTATGTTTCAAGATGTTGCAAGGGAACCAAAAAAAGTAAAAAATAGTGATGCCAATATCACATTGCACAATTTATTATTGCTAGAACTACCAATATAGCAAAACCGAACTCTGTTGCTCATAGTTTGGCTAAACACGCAATTAATATTCCAAACTTTTAGTGTGGATGGAGGATGCTCCACTACAACTTTTTTCTGTATTTCAGGCTGATTTAGCCGATATTTTTAAATAATATTATTCGACTTCTTTCTCAAAAAAAGGAAAAAAGAAAAGAAAAAGAAAAACAGAATTATGACACTGAATATGAAAAAAAACATAACAAATACAGCAATTTATTTACGTGGTTATGCTCCCAACAACATAGCTTTTTGTTTTTACCTCAACAGGTTATCTAAGGTTGATCTTTTGTGTAGGTTGTATATGCTTGGAATCACTCACAATATTAAAAGACCACATAAAAACCCAAAACCCAAAATCCAATTTGCATAAAAGCAACAACTAAACCACAAACCCAAAAATTAATCATTCATATTCTAGATCCCATCAAGTTTCCTATCATGGGCTAACCACAATTCAAAGAACACCAACTAAGAAGTCTTGCAACCATAAATTCATTGACGCAACTTTGATAAGTATAGTTTACAGCTTTTATTATTTTAGAGAATGAATAGAGCATCAAGCATAATTGTAATTGACCAATCAACAATTTTATCAACACAAATTAAGTTTGACTCCATGACATCTAAATTGTAATCAAATAGCACTAAGAAAAGAATTGGTTTAAGTTACAAAACACTGACTAAATTTGAGAAAATATTATATAATAAAGAATTGAATACAAAACATTACCTTATGCAACATCAGCGATAGAAGCAAATTGAGAGTGGTGATGGATTTGGCTGAGATTAGAGAGAGAGGATAGAGTCTATGTTTGAGGCCTAAGAAAATAAAAGAGAAACAAATGAAACAAATCAGAGAGAGATTATAGGCATTGGTTAGCTACATCCTCTGATACTGAGGTGAAATTTCAAACATGATACAATACCTCTTTTAGGCATTTGCAATCCAAAATGAAGGGTGCAAAAGTCAGTAATCATATAATGTAGTAAGTTTGAAAGGATGATGTATTGTATCTATCATCTAATCCATTGTTTTCAAAACAGATAATACACAATCATACCTATGGTTTTTGGAACTGCCTTCCCAAAAAGACCCATCAAAATTTGACCTGAAAGATGACAGATGATAAAGATTTAAAGAGTATCATATTAATGATGATCACAGTTCCTCTAACAACACTATATCCTTAAATTTCACAACTTTTGATACCCATTACTCACAGTTGGAATTGGCAAAATACTTCTACAATGTCAAAGTAAAATACCCTCTCCTTTTTTTAAAAAAAGAAAAAAAGAAAAAAGCAAGTCTCTTTCTTTTACAAAAAAGAAATGTAATGGAATAGAGCACTTCCAGTGGGCTTTCCACCAATCTCAACATCAAAATAAACTTTATGGGTCAACTTCAAGCATCTGTTATTTCTAAATCAAAACCAATCAAACCACAATACCAACTTTATGGTAAATTTGTTAAATAATTTAACTAGAGGGATTTAATAAATCAAAGAAAAACAACCATCGGTACCCTGCCTAAAATAACCCTAACTAAAAAAAGCAAAGGCTTTACAAATCAAGGTCAAGCATCTGTTATTCCTAAATCAAAACAAATCAGACCACAATACCAACACCTAAATCATATTTCTAAGTTAATATATATATATATATATATATATATATATTTCCTCTGTTTTCATCATTAAGTTGGCTGCCTTTCCTTTGTTTGGTTTCAATTGAAAAACTTAAATTCAGAGAAAAGAGACAGAGGAAAGCAATCGTACCTGGACATTCGGTATGGAGTTTGATTTTCAATTGAAAATAATAACAGGTAGAGAATGAGTGCATAATACAAGAAAACCAAAAGATGAAGTGGCGGCGATCCGTGGTGGCGGCAGCGATGGTGGAAGAATCTAAGTTTTGGGTTTTGATTTTGGGGGAAGGAAAGGGTGAGTTTTAGGTTTAGGGGAAGGTGACGTTAGCGTGTGAGAAGAGGAGAGATTTTGAAGAAGTATCGGTTTTAGGTTTAGGTTTGAAGAAGTACGGGTTTTGTAATGCGTATTTGGTGGGGGAAAGAATGAGATTTAAATTTTATTTTTAAATTAATAATGCTAACATGAGTAAATGGGTTAGGAAAAAAATCAATACATATAAATCAAATTAAAAAATATATATATTAAATGTTGACATGGAAAATTGTGGGAGCTTCAAAAGCTACCCGTGCGATGCACGTGAAAGCTATTGACTATGAAAAAAAAATTCAACAATGAGTAAAGAATTTAAATTTATCTCATCATAGTCATAAGAGTAGTTTTAGGACCATATTATTTTACAACTTTTTGCCACAACTTTGTCGTGACAGTGGTAGAATGTTGTTTATGCACAAAAAATTATTTATAATAAATTATAAGAAATTTAGAAATAGAAAATTGGGTTAATAATATGCATATTATAGACATTTTGCTAGTTAGTATTTTTTAAAAATTAAGAAATATTTAACTTCTATACTTTTCTCAATCCTACTTATTCTTAGTAATAACAATATAGACAATTCAAAATATGAAAGAATATTAAAATTATAACACCTAATTCCATTATCTTTTATGTTGAATCCAAACAAATAATCAATCAACCAAAAATCATAGCTTTAATTAAGAAAACAAAAAATCACATGAACCCAATAAAAAGCATTTAAGGTAAAGAATTAAGATCAACCTACTGAGACGCTAATACCAAAAACCCCAAGACTTAAAACTTCCAAATTTATAGAATCCTCGAATTCTACTTCAAAACCAAATAAAACCCTTCAAATTTAACCAATTTATATATAACATACCAAATAAAAATTTATCCCTGGGCTGGAAGACAAAGGTTGTAGCTTTGATTTTTCTCCAAAAAAATAGAGATGTTTCATATGCCATAAACAATATAAAATAATTAGTAGAAATTTCAACCCAAAAACCAAACCCATGAAAACAATGTGAACATAAATATGGAGATTAACCCAAATACTCAAAAGAAAATCAATTCTAAACATAATAAAAGAATAAGATAGAAAGAAAAACTCAGGCACATACAAAAGCAAATAAAAAATTCGACATAAAAGATAAAATTAATTAAAAACAATATAAAAAAAATATCCACATATGTTGAATTGAAATTCATTAATAATAACAATATAAACAAATTCAACATAAAATTCATTAATCAAAGAAGCAATCACCTTTCATCCCGATGGAAGGACCCTACTTTCTGGTTGGAAGATAGTTCGAAGATTTGGAATGTCACTATCATGTAGTTTAATGAAATTGTATGAAAATGGTACCTAAACATCACATACATACATGCTTGGAAATTGTAGGTTTATTAATGGGAGCCATTAATTTGTCATGATGTTGTTGATATGGGATGGTCAACACTTGGTTTCCAATGCATTAATGATGGAAAACTCCTGGCTTGCTCATACTATCGCAATTTTGTTGGAGTTTGGGTAGCAGATGTATCGATGCTTTCTAATCAAGACCAAACGGCCCCTTAACCCTCACAACTCCACATTGCAGATATATTAGCATGGTTCTTAAATCAAATAGAAGACCAGTTCGGTGAGGGAGATCCATCTCACATTGCAAACAACCATAAAGCTATGGCATTTGTTTCTTTTCCTATTAAATATTATTTATCAACGAATAGCTCCTAATTTTAGTGGGCCCAAAAGTGTGTAAAAGCTTGAAAATTAAAAGCAAGAAATTCCAAAGGCATGAGTTTAGCCGTTAGAGAGACATGTTCTAGAATCTTCTTTCCTACTAGACCTCTTTATTGTAGTCTGAGCAGAACTTGGTTAACACTGCATACTGAACTCCCTCAAACCCTAAACAAAAGACCCAAAAAATTGAAGCCACAAATTAGAAACACATACCCACGGTGGTAAGAAGAGCTATAGTGGCACCGTTTAGCTTGGAGTTTGGATTGAGGGTTTGTTTTCTCCATCTGGTTTATATGGTCGGGTTGTTGAAGGGTACTTAGGGTTTGTTTTCTTTGTCTAGTTTATATATATATATATATATATATATATATGATAATGATGAGTTTGAGTTTAAGTTGGACTTGTTAGAGAGATAGAGTTTCACTCCATGTTAAGTTTGGACTAAACAAAAATAATTTTATTTTAAAAAAATAATAATGATTTATTTTTTTAATATTGTGTTGACGTGAAAAATTGTAAGAGTTTCATATATATAGAGAGAGAGAGATTAGGATTTGGTGGGTTTTTTCCTTTAAAAAAATATTAATACATTGTAGTGTCTAAGGCCATCAATAATAATTCATATTTAATTTAATAAAAGTTCAAACCTGTTTCAAAATATAATGTGTTATGCTTCTTATGGCTTTCTCACCCTCATTGTTAGGACATATGTGTTTCACATGTTAAGAACATATGTCATGATTTTATGTAATTGGCTTATATCCTTTGACAAAATGCACTTCACTTATAATTGGGTAGATTTAGGATGTGTGTAAATACTTCAAGAAACCATGTTTCAAGATCAACTGTTGAAACCTTCAAGTTTGTCCAAGAAAACAAGCTGAAAGTGCAGAGTTACTAAAGCTCGACAACTAGCATGTGTCAAGGTTTAAGGAAGCTGTTCAGCCCGTGTGCTCGACACCTTCTCGACAGCTACTCAACACCTTCTATCTGTCAAGGTTTAAGAATTTCAGAATTCTGATATGATTTTCTTGGGATCCGTAAATGTGTCTTTGGGTTTCTTTTCTCATAACCCTAGACATATAAAAGGATTATTTTAAGGGCCGTCAAATAATTCACAAGTTGCACAAGCATTGAGCAAACTCTGTTCAAGAAAATTGTGACCAGAGACGAATTTCTTGCCCTAGTTCATCTCTCTTTTTTGAAGAAGTTGTTATGTATGTGCACTGTAGGGTTTTGTGGCCAAACATCTTCTTGATCTTCATCGTATGGATGAACTGAAGAAATTTGCAGCCAACAACCTTCTTAGTTGGTGATTGAAGTCGCGTACTAGGATTCGCGCAATTGGTTAGTCACATTCTTGGGAGCCATGCATCGAAAGGGGAACTGTCACTACAGAACAAGTCCAATTGGGTATTTGGGTAAGGGTTCAACTGTAGGTTGGTAAGGTACTTGAGATTCCTTTACTTGTAATCGCTTGTTGTGATAATCACAGTTTCGGGAGTGGTGACCTAAAAATCACCCAGTGGGGTTTTTGACATTAGTTTTTCCCCATTCGTAAACAAATCACCGTGTTATTTATTTTTTGTTGCATAATTAGTTTATTGGTGATTTATTTGTGCTACTACGCATTTGCATGTTAATTAACTTAATTAATTCACTTGGCTAAATTAATTGGTTAATTTATCACAAGGGGTCAACTCGTTTTTGGCCTATTAAGTGGTATCAAAGCAGACACACTCTGATTAGGGTTAATCTTTGCTGTGTTTGATCCGTGGACCCCTATTTGTCATGGATAAAGGACAGTTATTAATTATAACTCCTTTATTTGATGGAACTAACTATGCATACTGGAAAGTACGCATGAGAACTTTCTTGCAGTCTTTAGATGAGAAGGTGTGGCAAGCTGCCGAGATTGGCTGGACTAAGCCAAAGGAAGTGCTGGCAGATTGGGATGAAGCCAAGATCAAGATGGTAAACTTCAATAGCAGGGCATTGAATGCTTTATTCAGTGCGGTCACCAATGAGGAGTTCAAGAAGATATCCTCTACTGAAACTGCTAAGGAAGGATGGACCATCCTCTAGACAACCTATGAGGGTACAAAGGCTATCAAGGATTCAAAACTTCAAAGGCTCACTACAAGCTTTAAAGAGATAAATATGGAGGAGGATGAGTCATTCGATGAGTTCTATGCCAAGCTAAAGGACATAGTAAAGTCAACCTTCAATCTTGGGGAAACCATTCCTGAACCCAAGATTGTAAGGAAGGTGCTCAGATCTCTACTCGAAAGATTCCATGCCAAGATCACAGTGATAGAGGAATCAAAGGATATTGAGAAGATTTCTTAAACTGAGCTGGTTGGAAACTTATAGACCTACAAGCTAGGGTTAACAAGAGGTAAGTCGGGTAAAGGCAAGAGCATGGCTTTGAGGGCCAAGAGCAGTGACACAGATGAGTCTTCCGACGATGAAGATTCCAAGATAAAGTCCTACATCACCAGGCAGTTTAAGAAATTTATGAAGAATGCCAATGGAAAGAGCTTCGACAAGGACTGTAGGCAATCTAGTTCTTCTCAGTTCAAGAGTCAAAAAAAGGGAAAAAGGATGCTAGGAATGGCGGTCTGTAAGGTTTAATTTAATCAACCATTTTGTTGGCTTTATTCCGTGCCAAATTTGCTTGTATTTCAGCAATTAGTAACTCTGTATTTAGGTGAGATTGTTATAAGGGTAGTGAGTGAGATAGTGTGTTGAAATGTTCAAGAGTGTGCAAGAAAACAGAGACTCGTGATTGGATCTTGCAGGTGACTCGTGGCTGCAAGCCGCCAGAAGATGCACACGTGCTAGGCATGCCAGAAGTTGAAGTGTCAAGCTAGCTGGAGCACTACAGGACAAAATAGGACAACTGGCCGTTCTGTTATCTCACGGCTAGATCTTGCGACTCAGTCTAGCCACGAGGCCAAGCCGCGAGCCACCCCTATTTTGAAAAACCTGACTCTTCACATTCCATTATCACCCCAGTATAAATACCTCTTATACCCACGAAAGAACGAGAGCTTCCAGAGAGAATTTTGAGAGAGAAACCCTAGAGTAAAACAAGATTGATTCATCTACAATCTTCACATAAGAGACTCTTTAAATTCCTCAATTCTCTTCCTCTCCATTGTTAAATCCTTGAGAGGTTTTTTATCAAAACCTTTTCTCACCATATCCATTACTGTGAGAGGGCTGTTTGATGTTCTGGGAAGTAGTTAGGAAGGAACCAATTTACATTGGTTGATGCTATGATCAAGTAGCGGAATCTGGGAAGCTAGAAAAGAAATAGGTTCAACGCAACCTCGTTGGAGCAAGAAGTTTGGAGGGCTTAGGTACACTGGATAGATTAGGCTTGGAGGGTCTATTACTGTTCATGTATCTCAACTACATTTTCTAGAGGATTACTTACCGCTTGGAGGGCGGAGGAGAGGTTTTACGCCAAGGGCTTCGGTTTTCTCTTCGATAACACATCGTGTGTTGTCCTTGTGTTTGCATCTTCCTTCCCTTAATCTTTGCCTTTTATTTTTTGCTATGGATGTGATTTTAATTGGTTTAGATTGTTTACTAATTTTGTTTATAGCTTGTGTTCATTTTCCACACACTAGTTGTTCGTCATAAAGCTTGAATTAGTTATTTTGTATTTGGGGGTCTAAACATTCAAGGGTGTTTTATACACTATTTGAACTTTCACGGTCAGTACACTATTCCCGCAGGACCTAAGTGCTTTGGGTGTCAAGGTTTTGGTCACATGAAACATGAGTGTCCTACATATCTCAAGAGCATTGGAAAGAGCAAGGCACTTGCTGCTACCTTAAGCGACACCAAGCCTGAGGATGATTCCGACAATGAGGATGACGAAATCTTGAATGTCTTCACTGCCACTATTAATCCTACTGATGGGATTGTTGAAGATGTGGTTAAAGAAGAGGAATTGGTGGAATCCAAGTTTGAGAAGATGGATGATCAAGATAACATCCATACAGCCTATGAGAAACTGTATAAGCTTTCTAAGAAGTATGAGAAACTGTATAGGCTAACCACCAAGAAGCTTAGTCATGTGGAACTTGATTGTGAGGAGCTGTCCACAAAGTTTGATGAGGCTAATCAAACTATTGGAGCACTAAGGTTCGAGAATAATTTATTGGCTGAGAAGACCAAGAAGCTTGAAGCGGAGCTGTTTCAAGTCAGAGCTCAATTGGAGAGGACTTCCAGTGCAAAGCTTGATGAGATGCTCAGTCTTCAGAAATCTACTTCTGATTGAACAGGTTTAGGGTATGGTCTCTCTTCCTCTAATATTGCTTCAATTAGTATCACTGTTTTTGTTCCTCATGCTAATAATGTTAAAATTGAAAACAATGATGTTAAAACTGATTTAGCTAGTGAGAACTTAGACAAAGGTAAATCTATCTTAGGAGCACCCCCTAAGCAAGATAAGAAGGAAGCTAAGAACCTTAGGGCTAAAAACGCTAACTCTCAAAAACTTAAACAGAAGAAGCAACATCTTTGTCATCATTGTGGAGTTGCCGGTCATACTCGATCAAATTGCTATAAGTGACTAGCCACTTAACAGAGCAATGGCATGATAGCATCCGAGAACCAAAATCAGCATCAATCCTCTCTTGCTCCTCTTGGAGATATTCTCAAAACCCTCATGTTCCTTTTGAACTTGAACGGTTTTAATTCTTCCCCCTCACCGCCGATTCAAGGGTTTCCTAGACGGAAAGGTTCTTCCAATGTTTGGAAGGAAAAGAGCTCCAAGTGATTCTATCACTTTTCTCTTTCTCTCTTCTTGTTTTTGTGTGTGCATTACTTGTGTGTTTTGCTTTCAAGTTTTGAGCCAATCTAGTTTTTATGCTTTGCTTTGTTTAACATGTTTTTATTTGGTTACTTTTCAGTTTTGTTTTGTTTTTTTTTCCGTATAAAAAAAAATGAAAAAAAAAAAATACAAAAACAATGTGTGTTTTGTGTACATTGGTACTTGTGTACCTTGGATGGCCATTGAAACAAAGTTTTCTAAACTTTGTATCTTTTGTAACTTAGATGAGTATCTCTATGCATAACTAAGCTAGTGAGTTTTGTGGCTCTTATTTGTGATGAGTAAGATTAAATTATCTCTGGTACTTGACACTCGTATCACTCTTTTTGACGGGAAGGACTAAAAAATCCTAAGAGAAAGGTATAAATAACCATCTCATTACTATTGCCTACCGATCATAATATGATACCTGTATGCTTTGGCATAGCAAAAGTGCAGTGTCAATGATATTTGTGTGTTTCGGCATAGCAAAATTGGAATGTCAAATGCTTACCATCATTGGGTATTTCTTCTTTATCTCTTATATGCCCATGTATGATTTGCTTAAAAGAAAAATATGCAAAGAAAATAAAAAGCAAAAAGATCAAAAATGCTTTAAATATGATTGCAAGCGTGTATTTTAGGAGATGTGGGAGTTATAGGATGTACCTCGAAGGTGATAGTCCCCATCAAACAGTTATGATTGTGTGTGAGTTAAAGTGATTTTCTCCTATCTCAAATCGTCATAACATGTATACACTTATGCAATCTTGCGATGTTCTTCACACACAACATGCAATATTCTTTGCTACTCTTGATAGATGTGCAGGTACAATATGATTTGGCCATCACAAGGTTTTACATGTGTTAATGTATGCTCACTAAACTGTTTTGACTTGTTTTTGAAAAATAAAATCGGTTAGACTTGTTTAGTGTGTGTGTGTGTGTTTTTGGGATTCATGTGCTTAAAATTGCTGTTGAGAGATGATTTTGAGAGGTTTATATGGTGTTTGAATCATTGGTTGAGTTGCATGTTGGATTACATTCATGTCTATGTTTTTCTCTTCTCGAAAAACTACTTTTAAAAGCTAGCTCAACACCTCCTCAATACCTTGCTATCTGTCAAGCTTCTTAAGCTTTTTCTTATCGCAATCTCGACAGCTTCTTAACACCTAGTGGATCGATCGAAAAAGTTCCTGCTTCCTCGATACCTTCTCGACAACTGGTGGATCGATTAAGCTTCTGTTCTTATATCTAATGGTTTGTTCCTTGACACCACCTCGATACTTGTATCTGTCAAAGACCAATTTCTCGACACCTTCCTCAACAAATGGCTTGACACCTTTCGACACCTCATCTGTCGAGATTTATTGAGGGTCTATTTATACTTTCTTGTGCTATCCGACCTTCATTTCTTTCGATCTCTCTCTCAATAGCACTCTCTTTTCTCTCCCAAACAACCTCATCTCACTCCAATCTTGATCCTCAAGGTTTCTTCAAGCTTTTTCAAGATTTTCTTCACTTGGTAAGCTTCTTATCTCTCATTCTTCATGCATTTCATGTTTTGAAACCTAGGTTTTGGGGTTTTTGAAAATTTTGGGGTTTTTCAAAATTGATGAGTTTTTGTTTAAATTTTGGGATGGGTTTTCACTTAAATGAGTTTAAAATCTCATGCATTGCATCACATTAGCATTATAATAGTATTTTCATGCATTTAGATGTGTGCAAACTATTTGTGTGCTGATAGGTTTGGATTGGGTTGAGCCCATGAGGCAATTTCTTTTGTATGTCACATGTTCATACATTTCCCATGCATATGTACTCTCTTTTCAATATACTTGTTATATTTGAATTGCTTGGGAATTTTTAGATTGTCTTTCTTTCTCTCCCTCTCTTTCTATTTACGTTAGTCGTGTCTATAGCACCTAAGCATAAATCTACTCCAACTTGGAACCCTCTTCATTCCAAAGCTTTTTCATCTTTTGATTTTGTTCCTCTCTCTCTTTGGTTCCATGATGATGATGCCCACAAGGCATTCTTGGAGAACTTTTCTAGACGAGGTGCTCATTCGGAACGCCAAGTCATTTCGGCGGACTTTGCAGACATTGACCTTCCCACTGTCATTCACAGTCGAGAATGGGAGTCACTGTGTGATGTCCTGGTCACTTATACTCTCGTGCTTATCCAGGAGTTTTACTCCAACATGCATGAGATTGATTGTTCAGTACCTCTTTTCTTTACTCGCATTCGAGGTACGCGCATTCCTGTCACACCGCAGCTTGTTGCGGATGTGTTTCGGGTTCCTAGGATAGAGTTTCCTGACTATCCTAGTTGTGAGCGTCTGTGGACTGTGTCCAAAGATGAGCTCATGGCTGCTTTCTACGAGCGCCCTTCTGATTGGGGTGATCGTCAGTTTACACCATGTAGGCCTTTTGCTAAAGGTCCTAGATTCATAAATATGGTGATGACTTTTGTACTTCATCCATTCTCTCACTACAACTCCATCACAGAGCCTCGTGCTCGGTTTTTGTTGTCTCTTCTTGAGCATCTTACTATAGACTTCCCTTCTTATTTCATTCTTTCTATTATAGATGTTCATCTAGATTCAGCGTCTCGTGATAAGCTCATCTTTCCTTCCGCTATCATGAGGATCTTACGCCATTTTTCTGTTCCTTTTCCCTTTT
Organism: Quercus lobata; assembly: GCF_001633185.2. NCBI lineage: Eukaryota > Viridiplantae > Streptophyta > Magnoliopsida > Fagales > Fagaceae > Quercus > Quercus lobata. Next base: position 51,244,838 of record NC_044907.1, read on the forward strand.
CCGACCATTTTTCTATCATGTGTACCATAGACTACGCTACCATTAAACGTAGCGAGGCGCAGTTTCAATCAAGGCAGTCGGATTCAACAGCTCATCCCTCCAATTTAGCTCTATCCTGTTCTGCTCCATCCACATTCGCTCCCTCCTCTTCTTCGGACGATGTGACTCTAGGAGACATCATGGTGCAACTTCAGCGCATGAATGCTCGTCTAGATACACTATCTATAGAGATGTATCAGATGAACGTCTGTGTTGGCTGTATTGCTCCCATGGGCGACCATGGGCAAATTTGCTCCCGAGGCTACTCCTTCACCACCTTCTGTTGGTTCTGATTCTGATGATGATGATGGTGATGACGATGATGCTTCTGAGGATGATGATGATGGAGATGCTAGCTCTACCGATGAGATGTCTACTTCACACTCTTACCCTTTGTCACTCGTGACAAAAAGGGAGAGTAGTTTTGGATATGAGAGTAGTTATTCTTAGGGTAAGAGTTAATATAGGACTATTTTGTTAGGGGGAGTGTTGATATGTTTTAAGGGATGTAGTGAGGATATTATATATCTTTTCTTTTCTTTCTTTTTTAGATACATTGTTCTTGTACATTAGGTCTTGTGACCATTTTTACACATACATTATACTTATTCTCTTTATATGTGGATGTATGTTTCTTTCACCTACCCCTTACATATGTTGTTTCTTTTCTCTCTTTATGCACATACTTCTTATTACTTGTATGCAATCTATTATTTCTATTTCACACAAAGATGCCTTGATGAGTTTTGTTTAAAGTGTTTCTGAAATACAGGTTGTTAAAGTCTACTTGTCATAAACTCTCTTCTTGCAAAATTTTTCAAGAGTTTGTGTTAGAATAAATTTTATTGTATTCAACAAGTGAATATGAGTTGTGTGATTTATGACTTCTCTCATATGCTCATTTCTTTGTTGTGGTTTTGTCACAGATTGCCAAAGGGGGAGATTGTTAGGACATATGTGTTTCACATGTTAAGAACATATGTCATGATTTTATGTAATTGGCTTATCCTTTGACAAAATGCACTTCACTTGTAATTGGGTAGATTTAGGATGTATTTAAATACTTCAAGAAACCATGTTTCAAGATCAAGTATTGAAGCCTTTAAGTTTGTCCAAGAAAACAAGCTGAAAGTATAGAGTTACTAAAGCTTGACAACTACCTCGACAACTAGCATGTATCAGGGTTTAAGGAAGTTGTTCAGCTCGTGTGCTTAACACCTTCTCGACAGCTGCTTGACACCTTCCATCTGTTGAGGTTTAAGAATTTAAGAATTCTGATATGATTTTCTTGGGATCTGTGAATGTGTCTTTGGGCCTTCTTTTCTCCTAACCCTAGACATATAAAAGGATTGTTTTAAGAGCTATCAAACAGTTCATAAGTTGCACAAGCATTGAACAAACTCTGTTCAAGCAAATTGTGACTGAAGACGAAGTTCTTGCCCTAGTTCATCTCTTTTTCTTGAAGAAATTGCTGTGTATGTGCACTTTGGGGTTTTGTGACCAAGCATCTTCTTGATCTTCATCGTGTGGATGAACTAAAGAAATTTGTAGCCAACGACCTTCTTAGTTGGTGATTGAAGTCGCGTACTAGGATCCGCGTAATTGGTTAGTCACGTACTTGGGAGCCGTGCATCGAAAGAGGAACTGTCACTACAGAACAAGTCCAATTGGGTATTGGGGTAAAGGTTCAACTGTAGGTTGGTAAGGTACTTGGGATTCCTTTACCTGTAACTGCTTGTTGTGATAATAGTGGAGTTTCAAGAGTGGTGACTTGAAAATCATCCGGTGGGGTTTTTGCCGTTAGTTTTTTTCATTCGTAAATAAATCACCGTGTTATTTATTTTCCGCTGCATAATTTTTTTATTGGTGATTTGTTTGTACCAAGGTTATTAAACCCGGACCGAACCGTACGGTCCGACCGGAAAACCCGGGAACCGTTCAGATTCATGGTCCATTTAAGGTAAGCAACCGTTCCATGCGAAAAAAGCATGGAACCGTCCGGACCGCGGTCCGACCGTCCGGGTCTGTGAACCGTGACCGGTTCACACGGTTCGGACGGTTCCCTAATTTCAGCCTCTTTTTTTTTTTTTTCCCCCCTATACGGCGTCGTTCCACCTTTTTTTTTTTTTTTTAACCCTCTCTCAAAAATCACTCTTAGCCTCACTCTGAAACCCTCTCTCAATCACTCTCAATCCTCACTCGTCTCTGCCTCTCTCAAAAATCACTCTCAATCCTCACTCTCTCAAGTCTCAATCACTCTCTCGTCTCTGCCTCTCCCTCGTCACCGTCGCACTGTCGCAGCTCAGCCCAGATTTCTTCCTCAATCCTCACTCTCTCAATCACTCTCTCCCTCGTCGCCGTCGCACTGTTGCAGCTCAGCCCAGATCTCTTCCTCACTCTCTCAAAGTCTCAATCACTCTCTCGTCTTTACCTCTCTCCCTCGTTGCCGTCGCAGCTCAACCCAGATCGCAGCTCACTCTCTCACGCTCATCTCTGCCTCTCTCCCTCGTCCCCGTCGCAGCTCACTCTGTGCCTCGTCGCCGTCGCCGTCGTTGGTACTTTAATCTGTTTTTTCTTTGTTAATATTTGCAAGTTGATTGTGGATGATGATATAGATTTGAAGTGTTGGTGTGTAAATTGATTTGGGTCAATTGAAAATTGATTGTGGATGATGATATAGATCTGAAGTGTTGGTGTATGTGAAGACAAGGCTTGTGATATTATTGTAATTGTGAAAATTGATTTGGGTCAATTGGTGTTTCTGTTTGCCAAAATTACTTTGTTGTGTCTGCAACTTCTTGCTGCATGTTTTTTTTTTGTATTTTTTATTGCTGTTGGTTTCAATAATATTTACATTATTCTCAAATCATTTGCCCCATTACTAAAAGCAATCTCAACATAATTGAAATCCCAGAATTAACATAGCATCTGAATATGCTAGATTTCAAATTTACTTAACTACAGCTATCAGACCACATATTAATAAAAAAATAAAAAGAGAAGAAGAAAAATGACCCTCAAGAATAGAACAGGTGGACCATGGACCTGTTTCAAAATGAGTTCAGTGATAGAACAGGCAGACGCCTTATAGTATCTTAACTAGCTTTTTCTTATGATGGTGTCCTGAAAACAATTGGCCCTAATGTCTCACATACTTGACAAGCACAATGAAGAAGAAATGACTAATCAAAATGTGAAACAAAAGTAAGCTAATAGCTAGTCAAAGTGAGAAGAAGCAAAAACAGTGTGAAACAAAAGTAAGCTAATAGCTAGTCAAAGTGAGAAGAAGCAAAAACAGTAATACAAGTACCAATGACTTGCAGAAACCCTGTGCTTTCCCAGATAAGAAGACATTATTCTCAGAAACCCTATGCTTTCCCAGCAATACAAGTTAATTATTTATTTATTTTTTTGGGTCTGTTGCATAATGAGTAGGTTCTGTGGAAAGTTGAAAAGGAAAAGTGAATGTGGGATTAGGATGTTTTAGGGATCAGTTTTTGTATTATGGTTCAATTAACTTGTGGAAAGGATGTTACATTTGAAAAGTTTTTTTGTCTAGTGACTTGTTCCTTTCATGCATTTTTGATGGGAAGGAGTTTTTTTTGTCTAGTGTGTAACAATGTGTAATTGTGTACTGTATTTTTGTAAGTTTTATGTATTTTTTAGAAATAAGTTTTTCTAAATGAATTAGGCTATTTTAGTTAATTTTTCTATTTTTTTTTATTAATTTAATGTTTTTATATATATTTAAAATAATTATTAAATTAATTATGACGTCATCACGGTTCGACCCCGGTTCGACCTCGGTCCAACCTCAAAACCCTTGAACCTCTCCCTTTTATGGTTCAATGAACGGTCCGGGTCTGAAAACCTTGGTTTGTACTACCACGCGTTTGCATGTTAATTAACTTAATTAATTCACTTGGCTAAAATTAATTGGTTAATTTATCACAAGAGGTCAACTCGTTTTTGGCCTATCACTCATCAAATTCTTATCTATAATCTACTGAGAATAGGTTTATGACTAGACTCGAAGTTATTAGAAGAAAACTAAATTACTGGTAGTAATGTCGTTATAATGTTTCTTTGTTCAAAAAGTTGGTTTGAGATCTCACTGTTATCATTCCCATTTTAGAATATTTAGTTCGTCATAATGTGCGGAATTCGATCGAAAGATTTTATTATCATTCCTTCGGTTTGCTTCACGCTATATTTTGATGGGAAACGTAGCAGCTAGGCTAGCTTATTTATTACTTGGTTCCAATTTCGATGATACAAGTAGATAAACAGGTATTTTCGATGCTATAATAAATTTAACATACATATAGTGAAAGAAAGAGCAATACTTATAGGTGACTTGATCTGTCACCGTTGGAGTACCTAAGCCACCGGATAGGAAGGTTTCTTGGCAATGCCACAAACACCTTCTGGTGCTCCAGTATCTCTCTGAATCCTCATGTAGCCACTCTCACCCCAGGTGGTGCCCCATGAATTCTTGATTAACCAGTACTTGGTACCATCATCACTCATTCCATACCCGATTACAGTAACGGCATGGTCTAAATTGGTCCCGCATTCTCCTGTGAAAACTCCACTGGAATAGGACTTAAAGTCAGGACTAGAACCTTCTATGGCAACTGAAACTGGGTGGTTGGCTACTGCTTGCAGTAATGCCTCCTCATTATTGGAAGGTACGTCTTCATATGAACTTATCTGAGCTACAATATTAGATGCCATTTGCTGGTCACAAGTTCCATCCATAGCCTGATATGGGTAGTTTTCCTCTGAGGCTAGTCCTTGGTTCTGTATTATATATTGCATAATCCATGAAACCACCATTGCAACCATGATTGCCTTCCACACAGTCCACTAGTTGTTGCTCGGAAAGGGAGATTTTGTTGCCATTTTTGATGTGGGTGACCCCCTCTACTGCTGCCACAGCTGAAAAGGCCCAGCAACATCCTACATAGGAATCAATCATAACAGAAATCTTGTTAGGACAAAAACAAATGCAGCAAATAAGGCTAAACTAGGTTTTAGTTTCATACAACGTTATTATTCTCTTACCACACTGGCCTTGGTTTTTGATGGGGGTAACAGCTCCTTTTTCTCTCCAATCCATGGTCATTGGAATTTCAGTCAGGTTTTCATATCTGAATGAGGTTTTGGGTGAACTGGGCTGGGAGGAAATCTTGTATCCAGTACGAGTAGCAATGAATTCTTCAGTTGTTAAGTCTGCAAATTCATTGACGCTTAACTTGTAAGTGCGATTCCCTTCATTGTTGACTTTGTCTATGTATTCAACATTGTCCTTGAATATCTTGAAACGCTTTTCCTTCTCAGTATCGTCTTCGTAGTTGCGTCCATACTTAGCCATCCATTGCTGATATCTCCCAACAATGGAGTCTTCAAGTAATGTGCGGGACATGGCTTGATATGTGGAAGTCTCCAAAATCAACAAGAAGACTATGCTAAGTTTTTTTCCATGTATTAAAGCCATTGTTTTACAAACTGAAGAGAGTTCTTTGTTAATGGCTCTATATGATTGATAATTGGTGAGAAAGAAAACACACATTTACCCTATTTATAGGAGATTAGCATCCCCATTGTGAAGTGCATCTTGGGTTGGAATGGGACCCCTTTTTCCCATCGTGCTGGGCAAGTTAAAGTTGACACTTGAATCAGAATTCTTTCTTGAGGGATGCTGATTGCTGATAAAGGTTTTGAATGATCAAATTTAAGTAACATGTCAATCAAGAGAGTTTCTATACCGCTGGCTGTAGGATGTTGCTAGCGGTATAGCTATTGTTCTTCGTCTAGTATACGAAGGGATACCTCCCCCTTGCATGTGGCATTCCCTTTCAATCCATGTAAGTTCTCTCTTTCAGACTATGTAAAGGGTGATGCCAATGACTAGCGGTTCTTGCGGTTGTTTCTTTCCTAGTTTCCCAATATTACTGCACTTAATAATTGCTGATATGGTTGTCATAGTTCAAAAAGTATTTCAAGTAATAGCAAGAACTGTGAATAACGACTTTAAGTACAACTATTTCAGTGATAAAGGTACAATTCAACAAGCTTCTAGTTATTATAGTAAGTAAATAGACTATTGTGTAGAATCAACAAATCACAATACATGAAGCACTCTTTATGCTAAAATAATAAGAGACTAAGACTAATCTGGTACTAATTAGTTCTTGGTTAACCAGCCAGAAAATAACAGATTGGCACGTTGACCTCCGCCAATCAAGCATGAAAGAACAAACCAATGACTCTACTCCCCCTGCCATTTCTGTTATATGCCTTTTGCTTGATTTTCGGTATTGATTCGATAAAGCATATGCTAGTGTGGTAAACATTTTGAGAGTGACAAAACTTGATTAGTTTGAATTGATTACTGATTTCTCAGCTCAATAATTAGATGATGATGAAAGAGATAATTGGACCAATTGACTGACACTTGTCTGCCCTGACCCTTGAATCAGTAGTCCGACCACATTCTGGGCCAACGCTGTTGCAAGCCATTGTCAGATCCGCAGAAAGCTTGAGACTCTTCAATCTTGACCATATCAGCCCGTTAGTGCCCCAATTATAATTAGTGCTGATTTGTTGCGTGTTGATGGTGTTTTAAACTTCTTTGGTTCTCCAAAAAAAATAAAATAAAATAAAATAAAAAACTATAAATTAAATAAAAAATATTTTAAATATAGAATCAAAAGGCTAAGTTACAAACCAGTCATTAAGGCATCCATTCCCACCAATATGAACCAACAGACATCATGGCTACCATATACTAAATTTGCAAGACATTGAAGCTTAAGATTCAAAAACTTAAGGTACATTAATTCTGTACGCTATAATAGGCTATATATTGTAATACATATTTCTTATGAATAATTATGGAGAAACTACATTATTGGTCCTTGAAGTTTACCCTGTAAGCGTTATTGGTCTCTCAAGTTTCAAGTTTCAAGTCATTTTGGCGGACTTCGCCGACACTGACCTTCCCACTGTCATTCACAGTCGGGAATGGGAGTCACTGTGTGATGTCCCGGTCACTTGTCCTCTCGTGCTTATCTAGGAGTTTTACTCCAACATGCACGGGATTGATCGTTTAGTATCTCTTTTCCTCACTTGCATTCGAGATATATGCATTCCTGTCACACCGGAGCTTGTTGGGATGTGCTTCGGGTTCCTAGGATAGAGTTTCCTAACTATCCTAGTTGTGAGCGCCTGCGGACTGTGTCCAAAGATGAGCTCATGGCTGCTTTCTACGAGCGCCCTTCTGATTGGGTTGATCGTCAGTTTACACCATGTAGGCCTTTTGCTAAAGGTCCTAGATTCATAAACATGGTGATGACTTTTGTACTCCATCCACTCTCTCACTACAACTCCATCACAAAGTCTCGTGCTCGGTTTTTATTGTCTCTTCTTGAGCATCTTACTATAGACTTCCCTTTTCATTTCATTCTTTCTATTATAGATGTTCATCTAGATTCGACGTCTTGTGATAAGCTCATCTTTCCTTCCGCTATCACGAGGATCTTACGCCATTTTTCTGTTCCGCCAGTTTTGGTCATGGCAGACGGATTTAGTAGCTTCTCCCTCCCGTTCAGCTCCGTTCCATTCTGCTCCATCCACATCCGCTCCCTCCTCTTCTTCGGGCAATGTGACTCTAGGAGACATCATGGCGCAGCTTCAGCGCATGGATGCTCGTCTAGATACACTATCTACAGAGATCTATCAGATGAACATCCGTGTTGGCCGTATCGCTCAACGGTAGGCAACCATGGGCGGATTTGCTCCCGAGGCTACTCCTTCACCACCTTCTGTTGGTTCTAATTTTGATGATGATGATGGTGATGACGATGATGCTTCTGAAGATGATGATGATGGAGAAGCTAGCTCTACCAATGAGATGTCTACTTGACACTCTTACCCTTTGTCACTTGTGACAAAAAGGGGAAGTAGTTTTGGATATGAGAGTAGTCATTCTTAGGGGGAGAGTTAGTGTAGGACCATTTTGTTAGGGGGAGTGTTGATATGTTTTGAGGGATGTAGTGAGGATATTATGTATCTTTTCTTTTCTTTCTTTTTTAGATACATTGTTCTTGTACATTAGGTCTTGTGACCATTTTTACACATACATTGTACTTATTCTCTTTATATGTGAATGTATGTTTCTTTCACCTACCCTTTACATGTGTTGTTTATTTTCTCTCTTTATGCACATGCCTCTTATTACTTGTATACAATCTATTATTTCCATTTCACACAAAGATGCCTTAATGAGTTTTGTTTAAAGTGTTTTAGAAATACAGGTTGTCAAAGTCTACTTGTCATAAACTCTCTTCTTGCAAAGTTTTTCAAGAGTTTGTATTAGGATAGATTTTATTGTATTCAACAGGTAAATATGAGTTGAGTGATTTATGACTTCTCTCATATGCTTATTTGTTTGTTGTGGTTTTGTCACGGATTGTCAAAGGGGGAGATTGTTAGGACATATGTGTTTCACATGTTAAGAACATATGTCATGATTTTATGTAATTGGCTTATCTTTTGACAAAACGCACTTTACTTGTAATTGGGTAGATTTAGGATGTGTTTAAATACTTCAAGAAACCATGTTTCAAGATCAAGTGTTAAAGCCTTCAAGTCTGTCCAAGAAAACAAGCTGAAAGTGCAGAGTTACTAAAGCTCGACAGCTAGCATGTGTCGAGGTTTAAGGAAGCTGTTCAGCCCGTGTGCTCGACACCTTCTCGATAGCTGCTCGACACCTTCTATCTGTTGAGGTTTAAGAATTTCAAATTTCTGATCTGATTTTCTTGGGATCCATGAATGTGTCTTTGGACTTCTTTTCTCCTAACCCTAAACATATAAAAGGATTGTTTTAAGGGCTGTCAAACAGTTCACAAGTTGCATAAGCATTGAGCAAACTCTGTTCAAGCAAATTGTGACCGAAGACGAAGTTCTTGCCCTAGTTCATCTCTTTCTCTTAAAGAAGTTGCTGTGTATGTGCACCATAGGGTTTTGTGACCAAACATCTTCTTGATCTTCATCGTGTGGATGAACTGAAGAACTTTGCAGTCAACAACCTTCTTAGTTGGTGATTGAAGTTGCGTATTGGGATCCACGCAATTGGTTAGTCGCGTACTTGGGAGCTGAAAGTTCAATTATGTGTATAAATACCCTTGAACGTTTAGATCCCCAATTTACAAATGAACCAATTCAAGCATTATGTCAAACAACTAGTGTGCGGAAAATGAACATACGCTATAATATAGAATTGGATATGCTATCTACGCCAAATTAAAATCACAACCCACAGCAGATAATAAAAGGCAAAGATAAAAGGGAAGGAAGATGCAAACACAAAGACAACACGCGATGTGTTATCGAAGAGGAAACTGAAGCCCTCGGCGTAAAACCTCTCCGCCGCCCTCCAAGCGGTAAACAATCCACTAGAAAATGTAGTTAGGATACAAGGACAACAATAGACCCTTCAAGCCTAATCTACCCAGTGCACCTAAGCCCTCCAAGCTTCTTGCTCCAATGAGGTTGCGCCGAACCTTTTTCTTTTCTAACTTCCCGGATTCCGCTACTAGACCATAGCATCAACCAATGTAGATTGGTTCCTTCTTAACTGCTTCCCAGCAAACCAAACAACCCTCTCACAGTGATGAATATGGTGAGAACAAGGTTTTGGTAAAATGCCTCTCAAGAATTTGACAATGGAGAGGAAGAGAGTTGAGGAATTTGAAGAGACTCTAATGTATAGATTGTTGGTGAATCAATCTTGTTTTTCTTTAGGGTTTCTCTCTCAAAATTCTCTTTGAAAGCTTTCATACATTTGTGGGTATAAGGGGTATTTATACTGGAGTGAGAGAGGAATGTGAAACATCAAGTTTTACAAAATAGGGGTGGCTCGCGGCTTAGCCTCGCAACTTGACTAAGTCGCGAGACCCAGACGCGCGATAACTGTATGCCCAGTTGTCATGTTTTGTCCTGTAGTGCTCCAGGTAGCATGACTGTTCACCTTCTGGCACGCTTGGCACGTGTGCTGCGTTTGGCAACTTGAAACCGCGAGCTACCCACGAAAGCAAGCCGCGAGTCTCTGTTTTCTTGCACACTCTTGAGCAATCAACACTCTATCTCACTCACTACCCTTACATCAAACCCACCTAAATACAGGGTTACTAAATGCTAAAATACAAGCAAATTTGGCACGGAATAAAGCCAATAAAATGGTTGATTAAATTCAACCTTACAGGAGCCGTGCATCGAAAGGGGAACTATCACTACAGAATAAGTGCAATTGGGTATTGGGGTAAGGGTTCAACTGTAGGTTGGTAAGGTACTTGAGATTTCTTTACTTGTAACCGTTTGCTGTGATAATAGTGGAGTTTTGGGAGTGGTGACCTGAAAATCACCCGGTGGGGTTTTTGCCGTTAGTTTTTCCCCATTCGTAAACAAATCACCGTGTTATTTATTTTCCGCTGTATAATTAGTTTATTGGTGATTTGTTTGTACTACCACGCGTTTGCATGTTAATTAACTTAATTAATTCACTTTGCTAGATTAATTGGTTAATTTATCACAAGGGGTCAACTCGTTTTTGGTCTATCACTCATCAAATTCTTATCTATAATCTCCTGAGAATAGGTTTATGTTTATGACTAGACTCGAAGTTATTAGAAGAAAACTAAATTACTGGTAGTAATGTCGTTATAATGTTTCTTTGTTCAAAAAGTTGGTTTGAGATCTCACTGTTATCATTCCCATTTTAGATTATTTAGTTCGTCATAATGTGCGGAATTCGGTCGAAAGATTTTATTATCATTCCTTCGGTTTGCTTCATGCTTTATTTTGATGGGAAACGTAGCAACTAGGCTAGCTTATTTAATACTTGGTTCCAATTTTGATGATACAAGTAGCTAAACAGGTATTTTCGATGCTATAATAAATTTAACATACATATAGTGAAAGAAAGAGAAATACTTATAGGTGACTTGATCTGTCACCGTTGGAGTACCTAAGCCACCGGATAGGAAGGTTTCTTGGCAATGCCACAAACACCTTCTGGTGCTCCAGTATCTCTCTGAATCCTCATGTAGCCACTCTCACCCCAGGTGGTGCCCCATGAATTCTTGATTAACCAGTACTTGGTACCATCATCACTCATTCCATACCCGATTACAGTAACGGCATGGTCTAAATTGGTCCCGCATTCTCCTGTGAAAACTCCACTGGAATAGGACTTAAAGTCAGGACTAGAACCTTCTATGGCAACTGAAACTGGGTGGTTGGCTACTGCTTGCAGTAATGCCTCCTCATTATTGGAAGGTACGTCTTCATATGAACTTATCTAAGCTACAATATTAGATGCCATTTGCTGGTCACAAGTTCCATCCATAGCCTGATATGGGTAGTTTTCCTCTGAGGCGAGTCCTTGGTTCTGTATTATATATTCAAAGGCATAATCCATGAGACCACCATTGCAACCATTACTGCCTTCCACACAGTCCACTAGTTGTTGCTCGGAAAGGGAGATTTTGTTGCCATTTTTGATCTGGGTGACCCCCTCTACTGCTGCCACAGCTGAAAAGGCCCAGCAACATCCTACATAGGAATCAATCATAACAGAAATCTTGTTAGGACAAAAATAAATATAGCAAATAAGGCTAAACTAGGTTTTAGTTTCATACAACGTTATTATTCTCTTACCACACTGTTCTTGGTTTTTGATGGGGGTAACAGCTCCTTTTTCTCTCCAATCCATAGTCATTGGAATTTCAGTCAGGTTTTCATATCTGAATGAGGTTTTGGGTGAACTGGGCTGGGAGGAAATCTTGTATCCAGTACGAGTAGCAATGAATTCTTCAGTTGTTAAGTCTGCAAATTCGTTGACGCTTAACTTGTAAGTGCGATTCCCTTCATTGTTGACTTTGTCTATGTATTCAACATTGTCCTTGAATATCTTGAAACGCTTTTCCTTCTCAGCATCATCTTCGTAGTTGCGTCCATACTTAGCCATCCATTGCTGATATCTCCCAGCAATGGAGTCTTCAAGTAATGTGCGGGACATGGCTTGATATGTGGAAGTCTCCAAAATCAACAACAAGACTATGATAAGTTTTTTTCCATGTATTAAAGCCATTGTTTTACAGACCGAAGAGAGTTCTTTGTTAATGGCTCTATGTGATTGATAATTGGTGAGAAAGAAAACACACATTTACCCTATTTATAGGAGATTAGCATCCCCATTGTGAAGTGCATCTTGGGTTGGAATGGGACCCCTTTTTCCCATCGTGCTGGGCAAGTTAAAGTTGACACTTGAATCAGAATCCTTTCTTGAGGGATGCTGATTGCTGATAAAGGTTTTGAATGATCAAATTTAAGTAACATGGGAACCCAGCCAACATGTCAAACTAGAGAGTTTCTATACCGCTGGCTGTAGGTTGTTGCTAGCTATTGTTCTTCGTGTAGTATACGAAGGGATACTCCCCCTTGCATGTGGTATTCCCTTTCAATCCATGTAAGTTCTCTCTTTCAGACTATGTAAAGGGTGATGCCAATGACTAGCGGTTCTTGCGGTTGTTTCTTTCCTAGTTTCCCAATATTACTGCACTTAATAATTGCTGATATGGTTGTCATAGTTCAAAAAGTATTTCAAGTAATAGCAAGAACTGTGAATAACGACTTTAAGTACAACTATTTCAGTGATAAAGGTACAATTCAACAAGCTTCTAGTTATTATAGTAAGTAAATAGACTATTGTGTAGAATCAACAAATCACAATACATGAAGCACTCTTTATGCTAAAATAATAAGAGACTAAGACTAATCTGGTACTAATTAGTTCTTGGTTAACCAGCCAGAAAATAACAGATTGGCACGTTGACCTCCGCCAATCAAGCATGAAAGAACAAACCAATGACTCTACTCCCCCTGCCATTTCTGTTATATGCCTATTGCTTGATTTTCGGTATTGATTCGATAAAGCATATGCTAGTGTGGTAAACATTTTGAGAGTGACAAAACTTGATTAGTTTGAATTGATTACTGATTTCTCAGCTGAATAATTAGATGATGATGAAAGAGATAATTGGACCAATTGACTGACACTTGTCTGCCCTGACCCTTGAATCAGTAGTCCGACCACATTCTGGGCCAACGCTGTTGCAAGCCATTGTCAGATCCACAGAAAGCTTGAGACTCTTCAATCTTGACCATATATATCACAGCCTGTTAGTGCCCCAATTATAATTAGTGCTGATTTGTTGCGTGTTGATGGTGTTTTAAACTTCTTTGGTTTTAAGAAGGGTTAGTTCAAGGGCTTGGCTATTGCCATTAAGTAATGTTATACTCATGCGTTGCACGTTTAATAAAAATTATTTGTATATATAAAATAAATTCAAGTATTAAATATATACTATAAATTAAATGGTTCTCAAAAAAAAAAATTATATATATATAAATATATAAATTAAATAAAAAATATTTTAAATATAGAATCAAAAGGCTAAGTTACAAACCAGTCATTAAGGCATCCATTCCCACCAATATGAACCAACAGACATCATGGCTACCGTATACTAAATTTGCAAGTGAGCACAATTGATCCCTTAAATTTAAAAATTTAACAATGTTAGTCCTTTTGTTAACTGTCATTAGTGTTAATGCCTATGTGACTAACGGAGCATTGACATATCTTTTTTTCAATTAATGTGACATTTTTTATATATTAAAATGCTAAAACTATTTCAAGATCTACACTTTTACTACAAGATTTTTACAATCGTGTAACTATGACACATAAGCTATTTTGAAGAAAAACTTACAAATCAATTTTAAGTTAATAATCTATTCATATTTAAAATATAAAAAAATAAATAAAACACCAAAACATTTAAAAAAAAAAATCAATTTTCATTGTTGGTGTCTCTTCAGTGACCACCCACCCAGGCAAGCTGGACTGTCCATCTCAGGCGACGTTCTACGAAAAACTCAAAAACTCCCCAGATCTTACTTTCTTTCTTAAGGGACCAATTGTGCTCATAAGATAAACTTCAGGTACTAATATTGTAGTTTCGCCAATAATTATTCAATTGTTTGGTTGTATTTTTAATACAAGTAATATTTTTCCTTAGAAATAAATAGTTTCATACTAAAAATGGCTATAATAACTATTCCTTTAACCTACATAATAAATACATAACAATAAAATAAAATTCCTAAACCCCCCTCCCCAAAAAAAAAAAATCTCCTCCTTGTCACTCCTCCCTCTCTCTCTAGTGAATCAATTCACAAACTTTTTCGTGGCTTCATTATTCTCTATATTAATTTTTGGACAAAACTTAGGGCAAATTTGGTACACTAAATGAGGATTATAATTGGAATTGTAATCTTTATTACAAGGAATAAAATATGTTGTGATTGAATAACTAAACCTATTTGTAAGTTTGGTTGTGAGTTGTAACGTTAAAATAAAACTTAAGATTTATTTTAGGAAATATCTAAGAAGCTCATTATATGTCAAGGGCCTTGTAACACAACTAGTTAGCATATCTTGATTTTTTTCAAAGCATCAAAGGTTTAAATCTCACTCCTCCATTATAGCTATCGAATTTAAAAAAGAGTCATCAAAATTTCAATATTAGAGTGAAGTCCAACCATATTTGCTGGCACACCAAAGGACTAAAAATTGAATTAAATTTACTTGTGCCTCAAGAAGGATCTTAATGAAAAAGTATTGTTATTTTTCATTCAAAATGCCCCAGAAGGATCTTAATGACGTCTACTAAATGAACATATGTTAGAATAAAAAAAAAGATCTAATATTGTTGAATGACTAAAGAAATAGTAAAAGATTGCAAAATGCACAAATGTAATTGTAAATAAATATATCACTTCAATTAACAGTGCCTAAATAGAATTATTTAGGGTAAATTTTATTAACTACCCCTGAGGTTTGGGCAAATCCCAAGCAAGTCCAATTTTTTTTTAAATAAAACAATTTAGTCTCTGCGCATAATTTAGTCCTTAATCGGTGTCAAAGACGTTACTCACACTCTCTTACTCTTTTTTCCTCTCCTCTCTTATCTGTCGTCCCTCTCTCATGGATCTCAGACTAAAAAATACCCACCACAACCCACAGTTGTTCTTCTTGTTGTCATATTCTTGGTGCCAAAATAATTGATTTGGCACATTATCAGACCAAAGATTGAAATGAACACATTCTCTATTTTCTCTTATCTTGTGTCTCTCTCGAACCACCATGACCACCTAAACTCAGTCAACATGATCCATAGCCACCAGTCAGCATAACCCTCACCCACCATGATCTCTGGTAAACCTTGGTTTCTCTACTCTATGGTTGAGGATCAGTTTGTGTATAGTATTTGTTGGGTTTCTTGGGTTTGATTTGGTATTTCTCTATGGGTTGGTTTTCTTTTTGTCATTTTGAAATGGTGGTGGTGGTTTTCTATTTGGGGGTCTCATTAATGATGGGTTTAGATTTGAGAAGAGAGGTGTTTTTATTAAATTTTTGGTATTTCTAGGTGTGGGTTTATGAACGGTGTGTGTGTTTTTTGGGTGTTGTGTATGTGAACAATTTTTTTGTGGGTATGAATTCAAACTTGATCTCTCTTCTACTTGGATATTGTTTTTGTTGGGTGTCCTTTTAGATCTACATGGTTGGGTGGTTTGTGTGGCTGGAATTAGTTTAATGTAGTTTGGTTTGGCCGTGGGTGTTTGGATTGGTTTGATTTGGGTGGCTGTGAGTGTGGGTTTGCGATGGTTTGAGTTCTGATTTATGGTTTTGGTTTGTAGTGGTGAGCTTTGTACTGATGGTTGTGAGGTGGTGGCTGTGGTCTTAACTAGTAGATCTGTGGGCTATGGTGGGTTTTCTTTTTATGTCTGAGATAAAATGAGAGAGGAGTAAGAGAAGCAACAAAAGAGAGAGAGTCAAGAATGGTTAATGTTCTTGACGTCGTCTAGGGGCCAAGTTGTGCATAGGGACTAATTGGTTGGTTTTGAAAAGTTTTAGACTTGCTTGGTATTTGTCCAAACCTCAGGGATAGTTAATGAAATTAGCCAATTATCAAAAAGCTAAAATTGTAGATAAGTGGACTTGCTTTCAAACCCAAGCAATATAGATCTGTCTTGTTCATTCTTGCAATCACTTGAAATTGTTTTTAACTCTAATGAATGACACTACTAATAGATAAATTGTTGCTACTTCAAAATGTATCTTCCTTTTAATCTTACAACCCTTGTTATTTTGGCATTGTTAAACTATTTACCCAAAAAAAAAAAAAAAAAAAAAAAGGCAAACAGCTATAGTATACACAACCAAACTAATCTATTTACATATATATAAAACCAAAGCCTTTGACTTTTGGTTAACCTCTCCACAATTTTCCACATCAGCATTTTTTATTTATAATTTTATAATTTGATTTAATTCAATTTAATTATTTCAATTTTATAGCACCAAATTGCATAAAATTTATTCTTTAAAAAAAAAAAAAATCAATTTAGTTGTTTGGTGCCATACAACTACTATACTTAAAGGGCACCTAAATTATCACCTAATCAGGGAATTTTTAGATAATCTTAACAAACTATATGATAACTCCATTAATATAAATCTATACCCAAAAACGGAATATATCTCCATTAATTTGATAATTTCTACATTAATGACATTTAAAAATAAATAAAAATTCTATCATATTTCCTTATATTTATCAATCACATTTTCTTTCTATTCTTTCTTTCAATTTTTTTTTTTTTTTATATTAACGTTGATTAGAAATTATAATTTCAATAGGATTTAAACTCGATAATTATATCAAATAAGACTTAACAAATATATATCATTTTTAACTTTAATAGGATTTAAATTTTATATCAAATAGACTCTACCAATATATTCATCCTTTAAAAAAAATTAAATATATATCAAATAGACTCTATCATAGTTTCATTGTTCATCTATTAATCATGAATAATAATATTGCTATTTGCAACCATCATGATATGGTATCAATAATGTGATCATTCTGAATGTTTTCCTTTAGAGTTTAGATAGAATATATTTTATGATTAAAAAAATTATACAATTAAAAGACTTTTGAAAGAACATTTAAAAAAAAAAAAATTATATGATGGGTCATAAATGACTTCTATTAAACTCCATCCTTTATGGCATCATTAAAAAGAAAACCCAAATAGATAAGTATTAGGATATTATTTGGAACTATCATAATGAACTAACGTATTACACATGGTACAAATCTAACTATAACATCCTATGCTATAAAATAAAAATTGGGCCTATGGTTATCTTCTCTTTGTAAAAAATGGTTAAATTCTCATTAATTGTGATAGTTCACTGTTAGGTAAAATAGAAACTCTATTAACTAAGTTTTAAAAAAATTAAAATTCTATTTCAAAAAATTTCCAAAACATTAGATTTTATTTAATTATTTTAATAATTTTATATTGTAAAAGAATAAAATTTATACATTAAATACAATCACTGCTTCAGTTACCTTCTAAATGATGGAGGATATGAGAATTCAATTTGTAGATCTACTATCAAGATAACATAGATTAGATTGGTGGTGGAAAGTAAATTTAATTATAGTTGAGTATTGTGTGAAGTCATCACCATAGAATATCCCACGACGGAATGTGTTATGTGTAACCAATGATATGAAAGAAAATGAATTTTTCTAAAGCATTATATTGAACAAAAAAATTATGTATTTTCATTCATTTCAAGTTATAAATTTTTTAAAGTCAAGTCACAGATCTTTAAGCAAAATAAACACTTTTAACTTTTATTTAACTATCCCATGCATCGCACGGGTTAGTGACTAGTAGTACGTATATTTGAAAGATAAATTAAATGCATGTAAAGTGTAAAAAAAAAAAATACTTTTCTGTTGGTCGGTGGTGTTAGTGTATTCTTCTATGTATATCTAATTCTTGTTAATCCCTTTGTTTTGTAGGGAGAGAGAGAGAGAGAGAGAGAGAGAGAGAGAGAGAGAGATCATCTTCGTTTGGGAAAAAGTCAGTATATATTCGATAAGAAATTAATCTTGAAAAGTGATATTGATGTGGATTAGAATTTCAATTGTGTTCAAAGTAATTAATGGTAGGTTACTATTTGTAATCAATCTTGATTAGTGTTATTGTGAGCTTTGTTTGTTGGCACTTATCACATACTTCATAATTAGCAACTCACTTTGAAAATTTTAGTAGATTTTAAATCACGTTAATAAATTGACTTTTTGTTTATAAAATTTTTTTTTTTTTTTTTAAAATAGCATGTAACTCGTATTATGTATTGCTACAATTCTACATACACTATATATGCTTAAAGTTATACCATGTAACTTGAAACCAACTCTATATATATATATATATATATATAAATATATAGTTGGGTTCAAGTTATACTTGGTGTAACTTTAAGCAATATTACACCACTTAATATTGTTTAATTTGATGCAAATTTTGACAAATCCATATTCTCCATTCTTGTAAAATTTCAAGGTGTTCAAAGATTGATATTCATGTCATCAATTAATTGTTTAAATTTAAGTTTCTATAGTTTAAAATAATGCATAAAAGTTGAATTTATGGATCGAATGGTCAATACTATCCAATGAACATGAAAATTGGCAAGATTGTTAAGAACATATAGAAAATGTAATCCAACAATGATATTTTCAAAATATGAATTCTTTAATAAGTTATTGGGTGGTGTAGGATTACTTAAAGTTACATTAAGTTGATTGTACAAAGTTTTGCTACAAAATTTGTTGTAGCCTTAGGCAACAACCTTAATATTTTTTTATTTGATTTGAATTTTGACAAATCCATCATTAGATTAAATATTTTTCTTATATCCCCCATACCTGTAAAATTTATAGAAAATTAAAAATCAATAGCTATGTCATCAATAAATTGTTTAAATTGCAAGTTTTTGTAGTTTAAAATTATACATAAAATATAAGTTTATAGATCATATAGTAAATAACATCTAATTGACACAATAATTTACATGTGTATTAAGAGTGTAAAGAACATGTAATTCAACGGTTAGATTTTCAAAATATGTAATAATATTTATTTTATTGAGTAAGGTTATAGCCTTATGCTATAACCAATTTTGTAGCTAAACTTTGTCTTGTATATATATATATATATATATATATAGTGTGTGTGTGTGAGCGTGTGTGTGTATGTTATTCTTTGGATTTAACATTCTTTTTATATATATATAGATTAGCCTCTCAAAAAAAATTTCTAATTGCACTACTAGTTGAGCCAAGACCGATATCAATTAGAATACAATTTCAATTAGATGGCAAAATCAAAAAAAATTTTGCTCATCAAAATGTGACTTTTATTTATTTTGATATGTACAATTTTGATCACATTCATATATTTTTTTCCCAATCATGCTTCTTCACATTCTCATCCTTTTGTATTTGATATTAGTAAAATCCATCCTCTTGTACAATCCAAATGCAATGGTCTCCACCACAAGCCCATTTCCACTTATAGGTTGCAGCATATACATCAAAAGCGGCATGGAAGCTCCTTTAAAAAAAATAGCGATAGAAAAGTGTCGTTCCTTAAAAGTTAGGATGAAAAGAGAATTCCCACTCTCCTTTAGGTTGAAGGGTTTTCAAACCTAAATCACTGTTAGGTTCTAAGGAATTAAGAACTAATGTATTAGAACTCTATTTTGTAATATTGGCAAACCATGATCAAAATGTTTAAATCATGTTTAGACTTGCTCAAATTATATGCTTTTATGTAAAGTTGGAATTGAGTTGCTGTAGGATTTACTGTGTAAATCTGCTTGGTTCAATCGATCTAGAATTAGACTTGATCAGTCGAAAGTCGTGCAGATTGTTTTTCTGCAGAATTTCCAACTCAACCCAAGCCCGTTTGACATGTAGGGTTTTATGTTTTGCCCTAGGTATAAAAGGGAAAACCCTAGCCACGTTTTAGGTTGCTCCTTATGTTGTGTGTGTGAATCTTTTGTGATATCTAGAGGTGTTTGCCTTCACACATACTTAGGGTTTCCAAGATTCAAGATTATGTCAAGAACTTGATAATCAATTCAGTTGCTGTTTCAAGAGCTTCAAGATACACAAGCGGGAGTGCTTGTACTTGCTGGGAATCCAAGAAAGAAGTAGTCCGCAAACTCAGAGCTGTCACGTGGTCGTGATAGTAAGTTTCCTACTCGAGGTAGCAATAGGATGTTAGTGGTCTAAGTCACTATTGTGTAAACTTCAATTCTTTCATAGTGAATTCAGTTTTACCTTGAGGATAGTTAGGTTAAATCCTCCCCAGGTTTTTACCGGTTTGGTTTTCCTAGGTTATCATATTGCTGTGTTCTTTATTTTTCGCACTTTACAAAAATATGATATTTGTGTTAACCTAGATTTGATAATGTGACTAAGTAATCACTTGGCTAATTAACTAGGTTAATTTGGTGGTGTTTTAAGGGGTCTAAAAACAAACAATCATTATCTGCAGATTAACAATGGCAGTCAAGGAGTTCATTGTTGAGGTTGTTGACAATTCGTACATACTGTGTTCTAAATGGGTTGGGTACCCATGTAAAAGAGCTACTTAGGCCAAATAATAAGAGAAGGACAAACACAACGTAATGAACATGGGACATCATCCTTTGTTTCATTTTTCTGGTGCATACAAAAGCTATTTGGTTAAACTTGAAATGCATTTCCCTTATGCTTTTATAGCAAGAGGTTGCCAAGTTATACCTGCAAAAAGCATGTCCAAATTCTATGCGATTGCTACAAACATTTAATGCATCTTAATTTTTCATTGGGAACGTTACACTGACTTATCCTGAGGTCTACTCAAATTATATTTATTTCTCCTTTATTTCAAATTGTACACAAACCTTCATAACTTTTCAAAATAAACTACACTCATATCCCTCGTGATTTAACAAAGTTAAATCCACTAATCGAAATTAAAGAAGTAAAATAATAATAATAATAATAATAATTATTATTATTATTATTATTATTATTATAATTTATGTAATTTGGCTTTTACCCTTCCGATTTCAAATGATATTCTGATTTTCTTTTCTTAAATTCATGGAAAAGCAAAAGGTAAAAGATTTTTAATATAAATTTAATAACAAAAGTATGAAAAATGTCAAGAAATTAGTGTTGCAAAATTCAAAACAGGCCATCAAAGAAATATAATATTTATAAAAAACTATAGGGAATAATGTTGATGTTTTTAATCACTCACTTTGGTGCCAAACTGACAGCAGTAGAATTGTTTTCCCACTGCCTTGTGCCTTCTGGTCTACTATTACTCCAAGCAATATTTTTATAATTTTTGAATGCTCGAAAATGTGTGAAAACACGAGCTATTTAGACCCCCAAATTAAAGTTACGGCTCGATTGATTTTACTCTAACTTAATACTAAGTGCGGAATAGAGTAAATGTGAGTGGATAAGCAAACAAGCTACTCTAACCCATAAACATTATAACACAACAGTAAAATCAAAGGTAAAAGAGTAGGGAAGAAGAATGCAAATACAAGATAACACGCCAATGTGATATCGAAGAGGAAACCGAAGAACTCAGCGAAAAACCTCTCCGCCGCCCTCCGAGCGGTAATCGATCCACTAGACAATCAATTGAGATACATGGGTTAGCAAGAGACCCTCCAAGCCTAATCTACCCGATGTACCTAAGCCTTCCAAGCTCCTACTCCAATAAGGCTTCTCAGAACCGTGTCTAGTCTATCTCTTTGAATCCCGCAACAAGCTCCATGTTGCATCTTTCATCCTTGACTTCTTCCGATGCTTCCCAGTAGCACCAAAACCTCACTGAACACTCTACAAGGGTGTGGTAAGTGTTTGGGCTATCAACCTCTCAATGGTATGGAAATGGAGAGGTAGGAGTTGAGGAAAATCCACAAACAATTGTGTAGAGGATTGTGGGTATAGCAATCTCTAACTCTCAAGGTTTGTGGCTAGGGTTTTCTCTTTGAAGCACTCCTCAACTTTTGTAGGTAATGTGGGTATATATAGTGTGGGTACAGAAAGTGTGTATCAGATAGCACAGTCTAGCAAAACAGAATGTTTCGCTAGTGTCTCGCAGGAAGGCCTTACTCACGAGCTACTCGCGAAACACAGCTGTCTCCATCTGTCCTGACTCTTCGCATTCCAGTCATGTGCAGGGCACATGCATCATTTCGCAGGATGCTTAGTCGCGAGCTACCCATGAAAACTCTTCTGTCTTCAATTGCTTGAGTCTTCGCACACTCTCTCTCTATCACACAACCCTTACAATTAAATCCCACAATAAATACAGGGTACAAAAAATTGAATAAAATTACAATAAAATTTGTCACGGAATTAAAGCCAACAAAAGACATAGTTGTGAATTACAACTTTACACTTTTATATTTTAGTTTTTACTTTATTTTCCACTCATGGTCAACAATAAGCAATAATATGGTGAGAAAGTGCTCTCACCTTTGTACTGCTAATTGACAATGATGAAACAATACAATTCTCCTAGCTTCCTCTAAAAAATAGGGATAATAATAGGGTGGGGCATTTCAGATCATAGATGCTCCATTGTAGTCTTGTCTCTCTTCTGTTAAAATTCAAGTTGCGTTGATTATATTTTACTAATCTTAATGCAATGGTTTTGACAAAATGAGAGGCAATTGTTTGGAGATGGTAGTAGAATATGTATACAAAAATAAATAAATTATATTTAGGATATGTATAGATTTTTTTTTTTTTGGCTATCATGTATAAAAAATATTTAATTTAAAAATATATTAAATAAATTATGTGTATATACATTCAGGGCAGGGGCAAGGTCGAGGCAAGCGAGGAAAACTCATCCTTGCCCCCATCACTTCTTCAAGGTGGGGAAAATCTACATAGTATAGAGTGGGATAGGAGAGACAAGTAGGGTAAGGAGTTTTTGTTGGGGTGGTGACATGGCTGATTCTAAAAAATATATAATAAAATAAAAAATAAACAAGGGGCATGGGACAAAGGTATGATTGAGTGAAGATAAATGCAAATATTAACACAACAAATTTTTTCACAATATAATTATAAAGACCAATCATTGTCAAAGTTGTGTTGAATTGGTAAATGAAATAAATGTGATGAGTAAAGACATAAACTAATAGATAAAAGCATTTAAGCAATAATAATTAAAGTTCACTTATAACAACAATGATTAATAGTCTTCGGTGTATTTCAGTAGCAATACAACAGATAGTCAGAAACAGGATGTGTTGAGGATCTTGGGTGTTAGGGAGGTTGACTGGTTTGAATCATATTTGGGGCTACCTTCTCTAATTGGGCGAGCCAAATACCATACTTTTTCCTTTTTAAAGGATAGAGTGTGGAAAAAGTTACAAGGTTGGAAAGGTATGCTTCTATCTAGAGCTGGTAAAGAAATTCTCATAAAGGCGGTGGCTCAGTCTATTCCCACTTATATGATGAGTGTATTTCAAATTCCAATGAAATTATGTGATGAACTAGATGCTTTATGCGCAAAGTTTTGGTGGGGACAAGTTGGGAATGAAAAAAAAATTCATTGGAGAAGTTGGGATAAGTTGTCAATCTCAAAGAAAGATGGCGGAATGGACTTTCGTGTCTTAGAGAATTTAATCTAGCCATGCTAGCCAAGCAAGGATGGAGAATGATCCAAGAAACTGACTCATTGCTCCATTAGTGTTTTAAAGCGAGATACTTCCCACGGACTTCTTTTCTTGAGGCAGTTGAATCACCAAATAGTTCCTATGTATGGAAAAGCATGCTGGCAGCCCTACCAATCCTCAAGCCTGGTCATTGTTGGAGAGTGGGGAATGGTTATTCAATCAGGGTTCGCGGTGACAAGTGGATTCCTAATTTTCCATCACATAGAATACTCCATCCGCCCAATGATGATGTTGAAGGTTGGGTTGTGGCTGACCTCATTGATCATAAATTACATGAATGGAGGATTGATGTAGTGACGACATTATTTCATAAGGAGGAGGCTGATGCAATATGTAAAATTCCCCTTAGTCGAAGGAGTGTGGCTGATTCCATTACATGGCTGCATAATAAGAATGGCAAGTTCACTATTAAATCAGCATATAGGGTTGCACCACAGGTTTTAAAGGTTGGGAGAGGGGCTAAAAGTTCAAATGGGGGGTATGGGAAGCATGTTTGGGTTGCCTTGTGGAAGCTTAAAAATTCCAAACAAGATCAAAATGTTTGGCTGGAGAGCGTGTCATGATATTCTGCCGCCAAGATTAAACCTGACCAAGCAGAGGATTATATCAGATAATAGGTGCCAGATTTGTTGTAGATGTTCAGAATCAACAATTCATGCACTTTGGGAGTGTGCCGTTGCAAAGGATGTATGGGCTAGCAGTGTTAAAATTCTACAGAAGGGATACACGGGTCAGACTGATTTGCTGCACTTATTGGAGTACCTTCTAGACCGATTGTCTTTGGAGGAAGTTGAAGTCTTTTTGATTCAAGCTTGGTTCATATGGAATAGGCGCAACAGCGTTATTCATGGTGGCAAATTCATTGATCCAGGGACTATTAATCAGAGGGCAGCAGAGTATTTAGAAGAGTACAAACATGCTCAACAGCAACTTTAAGCAGA
Source organism: Quercus lobata (assembly GCF_001633185.2). Taxonomy (NCBI): domain Eukaryota; kingdom Viridiplantae; phylum Streptophyta; class Magnoliopsida; order Fagales; family Fagaceae; genus Quercus; species Quercus lobata. The sequence continues at coordinate 51,269,591 of NC_044907.1, forward strand.
ACCGCTTATGCAGAACAGCAAGACAGTTTGGGAACCACCTCTAGAATCGGCTTTTAAGCTGAACTTTGACGCAGCAATTTTTTCTGAGTTAAACAAAACCAGTGTTGGGGTGATAATCCATAATTACAAGGGCGAAGTCATGGCAGCCATGTCTGCAAGAGGGCCAACAATACATAGTAGTGAGGAAGGTAAGCTGTTAGCATGTCGAAAGGCTGTTGAATTTGCTATTGACGCAGGTTTTTCCAAGTTGGTTCTTGAGGGAGACAATGTTAATGTAATGCAAGCTATTTCATCGCAAGAAGCCAACATATCTCTGCTAGGGAATGTCGTGGAAGATATTAAACTTCTTATTAGGGGTCTGCAGTGGGTATCTATTTCTCACACAAGGTGTAGTGGTAATAAGGTGGCTCATGTGTTAGCACAACATGCCAAAACTAGTATTGAGGATTTGTATTGGATAGAGGATTCCCCTGCTTGACTCATTGAACAATTGTATCACAATGCTTGCCTTTTATAAATGAATGAATGTCGTTTCCCTTTCAAAAAAAAAAAAAAATTGATTAATATGTTTATTGTATTTAGAAACAATAGATAATTTCTAAATTTTAATCTTAGCAACGATAATTAATATGTTTATTGTATTAAAAAACAATATATCAAATGAACTTCTAATTTATCTTTTGTTTTCTTTCCAGCACTATAGACAAATTTGTAATAAGAAAACCAAATAAACTGCAAAATCTATCTCTTACTCAAGATTCATCTTCTTTGTCCTTGCTGGCCCCCTAGAAAAAATTCCTAGAGTTGCTGCTAAGTTTTTGCCATTCAAAAAAATCTTTTTTTGATGAACCATTCCAAAATATCATTCACCTTTACCCTTCGTTGGCCTTGATAAACATACAATAAGAAAGTACATTGTTGCAAATTGATGAATTATGTTAAAGCTTCTCGTAGTTTTGTGGATAGCTTTGGATTAGACTCAAATTTGTTAAGCGGGGAAAACTAGTGCTCCACCTTAAGGTTTATATAATATTCTTCAGAGTTGTTTTCTGGTGGGTAATCTTATATTTTCTTTCCTGGGTTATTTTGAATGTTGCAATATTGATTTCTTGATGTTTTTCTGTTATTGAATTTTGATTAAAAAATAATTCTATTATCCTTTTCTGAACCATTAATTATAGATGCAAAAATGGTAAACTCATTTCGAAACAGTGATAAAATAGAAAATATGTAAGTTTTCTAAATTAAAATTTCAATTATGTTAGTGGATTTCATAATTTTAAACTACTAAAGTGATGATGGTATTTTATTTAGAAAAGTGAGTGAACTATTGCGTACCTATGATGAAATGGTCACTTCACAAGTATAAGTGTTTATGGGGTATGAAGAGCAAGAACCAGAGTTCAAATCTCCAAGTTTGAAACAAGGGGAGTGATTGTTTCAAAATAAAAAATAAAAAAGTGGGAGGAGGCTAACGTAATTTTAGTAAACCTCATAATTTGTCACTGCAATTTCGCCAATTTTCATTTTCTACACTCATTAATAAAAGTATTAATAAATATGTGTAGTAAATGCCCAACATTAGGTATACTTTCATATTAAATATCTTGTCTAATTGTATTTGAAAATATTTTTTCTATATGGGTCCCGCTAATGAGTGCCCATAGGATATCTCTTAATAGACCATTTTAATAAAGTTTTAATATTATTTTTATGAAAAATAAAAAATAAAAAAAACTGTTAAAAAATAAATTACTTTATTTTTCAAGTAAAAAGTTTCTAAAAGTACTTCTTAAAAAAATATTTTTAGGGCATCCATTAACTCTTCTCTTTCTAAATTTAGACATTGAATTTCTTGCAATAAATATGTTCATATAATACTTACATTTATGAAATTGTCTCACAGTAATAACTAGATATAGTTAATGTTATAGCATTAACTACACTTGCTCATAAAATGCCTTGATACTCATTAAGTATACCTCTAGTTAATGTTACAATATTAACTATTCTTGCTTATAAAATGCCTTGATATTCATTAAGTAGGGTGAGGTTTGGGTCCAGTGTCCAATTGCACCAGACCTATTGGGATTATAACACGTGTCCACTTTTGAACATATGCCATCATCTTAATAGGTCCAGTGCTACATGCACTGGACCTAAGCCTCACCCCCATTAAGTATACTTGACAATAAAACTATTATAGTTTAGTTATAGGGTTATGTTAACGAGTGCATTAAGGCCCCAAGTTAAAGATTAATAAATACTCAAATTATAAATTGTAAACTTGTAACGGTCATTATTAATTTTTTTTTAAAAAAAAATACACGTGTTAATGATTTAATTGCTTACATGGACAAATTCATTTTAGTTGTCTCATATGTGTACTCTTTTGTGTATATATATATATATATATATATGAAAACATATATAAAAAATTACTTAGTAAAGAATTAAATGTCTTAACCATTACCTTTAGGGCTTTTTTTTACTAAAATTCATAGTTATCAAATGTCTTACACTAAACATAATTTTTTTTAAATTATTTGCATTATTTTATTTTTCTTACATTGATAAATGCACCTAGTAAATTCTATAGCTTTAAATATACTTCCTTATGATCACTTAATACTCATTAAATATGTTAAGACATTTGTGAATCATGTTAGGAACATATGTCAATATAAAATTGGCTAATCCTTTGACAAAACGCACTTTACTTGTAATTGGGTAAATCCAGGATGTGTTTAATGCTTTAAGGAACAAGGTTTCAAGTTCAAGTGTTAAAACCATGCAATTCTATCCAAGAATCAAGTGAAGAAGTGCTGGATTTTAAAACTCAATAGCTAGTATCTATTGAGGTTGAAAAGGCTGCTTAAGCCCGATGCTTGACAATTTCTCGAAAGATAGGGTATCTATTGAGACTTAAGAAAATCAGATTTTTAGTTCTGATTTTCATGCAATCCGTGTATAGATGTTTGGGCTTTCTTTTCTCACAATCCTAAACATAATTAAGGATTTTGTAAGGTTAAATTTTATCAACCATCTTGTTGGCTTTATTCTGCGCCAAATTTGCTTATATTTTAGCAATTAGTAACCCTGTATTTAGTTGGGAATCATGTAAGTGTAGTGTGTGAGAGAGTGTGAAGAAATGCTCAAGATTGTGCAAAGAAGCAGGGACTCGCGGCTGGATCTCGCGGGTGGCTCGCGGCTTGCAAGCCGCCAGAAGTTGCACACGTGCCAAGCATGCCGAAGTTGAAGCGTCATGCCAGCTAGAGCACTATAGGATAAAAAGTACAGACTGGCCATTCAGTTACCTCGTAGCTTGAACTCGCGGCTCAGTTAAGTCGTGAGGCCAAGCCGCCAGCCAGCTCTGTTTTTAAAAAACTGACTCTTCGCATTCCTCTCTCACCCTTGTATATATACCCCTTATACCCATGAAATGTAGAGAGCTTCCAGAGAGAATTTTGAGAGAGAAATCCTAGAGAAAAACAAGATTGACTCATCCACAATCTTCACATAGCGACTCTTCAAATTCCTCTACTCTTACCCTCTCCATTGTTACATCCTTGAGAGGTACATTACCAAAACCTTTTCTCACCATACCCATATCTGTGAAAAGGCTATTTGGTGCTTTGCGAAGCAATTAAGAAGGGACCAATTTCATATTCGTTAATGCTATGGTTTATAGCGGAATCTGGTAAACTAAAAAAGAAATAGGTTCGGCGTAATCTCGTTGAAGTAGGAGCTTAGAGGGCTTAGGTATACTGGGTAGATTAGGCTTTGAGGGTCTTTTGCTGTTCATGTATCCCAAGTACATTTTTTAGTGGATTATTTATCGCTTGGAGGGCGGCAGAGAGGTTTTACACCAAGGGCTTCAGTTTCCTCTTCGATAACACATCATTGTGTTGTCCTTGTATTTGCATCTCTCTTCCCTTAATCTTTGCCATTTAATTTCTACTGTAGACGTGATTTTATTTGGTTTAGATTGTTTATCAATTCTGTATTAAGCTTATGTTCATATTTCGCACATTAATTGTTTGATATTAAGTTTGAATTGGTAATTTATAAATTGGGGGTCTAAACATTCAAGATGTTTTATACACTAATTGAACTTTCATTTGGTATCAGAGCGGGTGCACTTGTTGTGGTTTAATTACCTAAGTGCAATCCCATACCCCTTAGCCATGGATGAAGCCATGGAAAAGGCTATGCTGAATTTTGGTTTAAATGTTTGTGATAATGACTCTATGAGTTTGTTTGAAGGGTGCCCTAACAAAGAACTCCGAGAGTTATTAAAAACAAAGAAACATGCTAGAATGTTTGTCCACATGTTGAAATTTTTTGAAAATGAGAATCACATCTTACACAATAGTCTATGTGAATCTAATTCACTGGTTAAGAAGTATAAAAGAAGAAATAGAATATTGTGTGATAAGGTTCATAATCTAAAAAGGAAAATTCAATCTAGCAAGAGCATGGAAAATGAAGATAAGTTTCTGTTTGAAGGTCAAGAGTGCTTGTCCCATGCTTGCCTATTTGTGCACGCCTCATTGAAGGTATTTAATTCATGTTTATGGTATCTTGATAGCGGCTGTTCTCGTCATATGACAGGTGATAAATCACTGTTTAAGTCACTCAAAGAAAAAATTGGTGACTATGTAACATTTGGCGATGGGAGTCATGCTCAAGTTCTTGGCAAAGGGACTATTGAGATACCTAGATTACCTCTATTGAAGGATGTCTTATACATCAAAGGGTTGAAGGCAAATCTTTTAAGCATCACTCAAATATGTGATGAGGATTTCTTTGTTCAATTCTCAAAGAAGGGGTTCATAATCATTGATGAAGAAGGGATTCAAGTCTTGGAAGGAAAGAGGACTACCGACAATTGCTATAGAGTGGTTCCTACGGCACCAATTTCCTACAGAATTGCTCATGTTGACATGTTGGAACTTTGGCATCAAAGATTCGGACATGCAAACTTCAAACAAGTGGCTAAAGTCTCCAAATTTGAAGCTGTTGAGGGACTTCCAAAATTTGGAAAGGTGGAGAAGACTTTTTGTGGTGCATGCCAAATGGGGAAGCAAACAAAGGCAAGTCACCAAAAGGTGAATGTGATCGCCTTTTCACGATGCTTAGAGCTTCTTCATGTTGATCTAATGGGGCCCACAAGAACTGAAAGTCTGGGAGGAAAAAGGTACATTATAGTCATTGTTGATGATTTCTCAAGGTACACCTGGATTGAATTTTATAGAGAAAAATCGGAAGTGTGTGAGAAATTGAAAATTCTTTGCAAGAGACTACAAAACAAGAAAGGGGTTCCTATTGTCAAGATAAAGAGTGATCATGGCAAGGACTTTGAGAATACAAGATTTGAGTTGTTTTGTGAGAAGAATAGAATCAAAAATGAATTTTCAGCTTCCAAAATTCCTCAACAAAATGGGGTGGTTGAGAGGAAGAATCGGGTGATTCAAGTAGTTGCATGTATCATTTGCTGGTCCAACACTCAACCGATACAAAAACACAAAGTAGTTGCATTAAGGATATAAAATCCAACAAAGGCACAAGAGTGATGTACTAAAGAAAATGCATAACATTAACCAAAAGTACTAAGCTACAAAGCAAAGGTACATAATAAAACATAGTTTAAATACACAACATAAACCCTAATATGTGATAATGTAAAGCAAAATATTAAGCGTCGGCCTTTTCTTTCTCTTGCTCTGCAACTTCAATACTCTTCAATACTCCCTCTTTGATCAAGCTCTTTCTCCCCCTATCATTACACTCCCCCTATCATGAATCATCTCCCCCTTTTTGTCATGGAATACCTGATCCTCATTTTCTTCTAACTTTCTTTGGATTTGGTTCAATTGAGTTTGGAGAGAAGTGAACTTCGTATCACAACAAATGTGGTGAGAATGCATGAGAGATGCAAGTCCGGACATCTTGGTGCTTATGTCTTGGACGGATGCCATAATGTTGTCTAACTTCTCATCATAGTAGTGTGATCTAGAGCGTGAACCACCATGAGGAGCTGGACGCTCTGGTTTGACTCCCTTTCGACTGTGACCTATGCTAGCGTTGAGAGTACAAATTTTGATTGGACTTGGCTTAGGGTAGGGATACTCATCTTCCAATGGATGAATGCCTTTGAGCTTCAAAATCTTTGAAATGAGGCAGTAGAAAGGAATGCAGTTCCTTGAGGTAGTTCTCTTAGCATTTTTGCTCAAAATATGGAAGATATGAGCATAAATATCGATCTCTTCATCAGTAATCAGGTTATGAAGGAACAACGCTCTATCGAGATTCATGTATCCAATGCTTAATAGAGGATAGAGATTGTGGAACATGATTGTTGTAAGCACCCTCAATTCTAGAGATAGTGAGGAAACACTAGTTGATTTCCCATTGGGAGAGAATTCAAAGTTATCTCCAAGAGTGTCTTGAAGTAAATCCTCCTCTGGATTCAAGTCATCATACACTGATGGCTTTGGAAACATTGGCTGGTTGATGCCCAGAATGTTAGAAAGATAGTAAGGTGTCACTATGAAGTTCTATCCTCTACTAACATTTTAGCTCATCTTCTTCAGAAATGGCGTTTGCATAGAATTCCTTCACCATATTTTCATATGGTTCTTCAAAACTGTTTAGAAAAAGTTCTAATCCTTTGTTGCAAACCATTTTGAAATTTTTGTGTCAAGAAGAGAAGCTTGCTCAACCACTCTTTCAACCAACATGGGAACCTCCCGGAAGTAGTTCTCATAGGCTTGAGATGTGGCTAAACTTGTTAGCATCATAATAACCTGTCGATGATCTAGTCTTCTTTGATGTAGGTGTAAAGCTATCAAGTTCAATCACGGGATCTTTTCCTTTGCTACTACTTCCTTTCATAGCTGACTTCTTGAATGGAGACATTATCAAGCTATATCTAGTAAAATCAAATAGCAAGATGAAATGCAAAGGGCAGCAAACTTGGTTAGGAACAAGTTAATATCAGCTCAATGGACATAAAAATAGAATCATTACAATAAGCACTCAATCATGTCAAAGAGTGTTTGTGTGTGTGTGTGTGCGCGCGCACGCAAAATAGGGCAATGTGTAAAAACACATAATCATATGATGTTTCAAAATCATAGAAACATGATTATCCCTACAGCCATTGTATTCCATGGAATCCACAAAACCACAAGAAAATGTCTAAGAAGCATTTTATCATGGACATGTTATGCACAACACAACACAAACATGGTATAATGCACAAAAATAAGAAACACACATGAAAAACATGTATATTAGGCATTACACTACCAAAACCAACAAAACCCATACAACAAACTCAACAAAATATCAACAAACCTTATTCTAACATCATATTTTCAAATCTCAACAAAAACACAAAATCCAAGAAATCAAGGGCTAGAAACATGAAATACTTTGAGAAAAAGAGAGAACCTATGCCTTTTCTTGAGGATTGGTGAAGTATTGATGAAGAAAATGGAGGTCTTGTGAGTGAAAATGATGGTTTTGGAAGAAGGAGAGGCGGACAAGACAATGAAACAGTACGTGATGCGAGGGAGAACCCATACTTTGGCTTATCTTTTGACAAAACGTACTTTACTTGTATTTGGGTAGATTTAGGATGTCTTTAAATACTTCAAAAAACCTTGTTTCAAGATCAAGTATTGAAGCCTTCAAGTCTGTTCAAGAAAACAAGTTCATAGTGCAAAATCATTAAAGCTCAACAGCTGGCTCGACAACTGCGTCTATCGAGCTTAAGAAAGCTGTTCTACATTCGGTGTGCTCGACACCTTCTCAACAGCTACTCGACACCTGCTATCTGTCGAGGTTTAAGATTTTCAGAATTCCAATATGATTTTCTTGGGATCCGTGAATTTGTCTTTGGGTTTTCTTTTCTCCTAACCCTAGACATATAAAAGGATCAGTTTAAGGGCCGTCAAAGAGTTCACAAGTTGCACAAGCTTTGAGCAAACTCTGTTCAAGCAAATTGTGACCGGAGACAAAGTTCTTGCCCTAGTTCATCTCTTTCTCTTGAAGAAGTTACTGTGTATGTGCCCCGTAGGGTTTTGTGACCAAGCATCTTCTTGATCTTCATCGTGTGGATGAATTGAAGAACTTTGCAACCAACAACCTTCTTAGTTGGTAATTGAAGACGCGTATTGGAATCTGCATAATTGGTTAGTCACGTACTTGGAAGTTGTGCATCGAAAGGGGAACTGTCACTATAGAACAAGTCCAATTGGGTATTGGGGTAAGAGTTCAACTGTAGATTGGTAAGGTACTTGGATTCCTTTACTTGTAACCGCTTATTGTGATAATAGTGGAGTTTCGGGAGTGGTGACTTGAAAATCACCCGGTGGGGTTTTTACCATTAGGTTTTCCCTATACGTAAACAAATCATCGTGTTATTTATTTTCCACTGTATATTTAGTTTATTGGTGATTTGTTTGTGCTACCACGCGGTTGCATGATAAATTGATTAATTAATAACTTGGCTAATTAATTAATTAATTTCTATCACAAAGGGTCATTCAGTTTATGGCCTATCATAATGTATTAAAACTTCATTTTGTAATGTTGGTAAACCATGATAAAAACATTTTAGTCTTGTTTAGACTTGCTCAAATTATGTGTTTTTATGTAAAGTTGGAATCGAGTTACTACAGGATTTACTATGTATATCTGCCTGGCTTAATCGATCGAGAATTAGACTTGATCGGTCGAAAGTCATGAAGATTTTTTTTCTGCAGAATTTCCAACTTAGCCCAAGCCCGTTTAATGTGTAGGGTTTTAAGTTTTGCCCTAAGTATAAAAGGGAAAACCCTAGCCACATTTTAGAGTTACTCTTTATGCTGTGTTTGTGAATCTTCTGTAAGATCTAGAGGTGTTTGCCTTCACATACACTTAGGGTTTCCAATCTTAAGATTGATGTTAAGAGTTTGGTTATCAATTCAATTGTTGATTCAAGAGCTTAAAGATAAATAAGCGGGAGTGCTTGTACTTGCTGGGAATCCAAGAGAGAAGTAGTCCGTGGACTCGGAGCTGTCACGTGGTCGTGGTAGTAAGTTTCCTACTTGAGGTAGCAATAGGATGTTAGCGGTCTAAGTTGCTATTGTGTAAACTTCAATTCTTTCATAGTAGATTCGTTTTACCTTGAGGATATCTAGGTTAAATCCTCCCCAGGTTTTTTACTAGTTTGGTTTTCCTAGGTTATCATATCGTTGTGTTCTTTATTTTCCGCATTTGTCAATGATATGATATATTTGTGTTAACCTAGATTTGATAATTTGACTAAGTAATCACTTGACTAATTAACTAGGTTAATCTAGTTGTGTTTTAAGGGGTCTAAAACCAAACATTATTGTTTGTTATTATTTAAAAAAATGTGAAAAAAAAATCCTGCATAATTCACTAATTCGGGGGAAGATACTGAACTCTTGTTGTATTTGAAAAATATTTCAAAAGGGATCTCCAAAGTCAATGTAAATGGTGGTTGATTGAGTAATCCTCGATCATAATTTCTAGTATGAGTACTTTGTCCAGTATAAAACTTGTGGTTGATAGTAAAACATCGACTCCCCTGTTGAAACCTAATTCAATTGTCATAGATTTCTCGACATAGTTTATTATGAAGTTTTGCTATAGCATCTATAACTGCCTTTGGTTTAGGTGGACAACCTGGAAAATAGACATCTACAGGAATTAGTTTATCAACCCCTTGAACAATAGTATAAGAATAGGTACTGAACATACCCCCTGTAATGGTACATTCTCACATAGCAATAACATATTTTGGTTCAGGCATTTGTTCATATAATCTCACTAAAGAAGGAGCCATTTTCATTGTTATTGTACCCATAGTTAGAATTAGGTTTGCCTGTCTAGGACACAATCTTGGTACTAGCTCATAATGGTCAAAGTCGAATCGTGAGCCTATTAATGAAGCAAATTCAATGAAACAACAATTGGTACCATATAGAAGCGGCCATAAACTTGATAGGCTTGACCAATTTGAAAGATCATTTGATGTAGTTAAAATAACTGAATTTTTTTGGGGGGCTATTTGATCAAGTAAGGGAAACTCAATGGAATTCATAATCGTTTCAATTTTTTTTACTTTTATTTTTTATTATACTTTCTTTATCCTTATTTTTATTTTCTGAATATTCAATAGCTAAGACCATTCCAATGCTCCTTTTTGCCATGCATAAATTGAACCAACAATTAGGATCAACACAAAAATGAAAGGTTCTATAAATATAGATATACCCAATACATCAAAACTCATTGCCCATGGATAAAGAGGAACCGTTTCAACATCAAAAACAACAAAAACTAGAGCACACATATAATACCAAATTCGAAATTGGAGCCAAGCATCACCCATTGGTTCTATTTTTGATTCATAACTAGAGAGTTTCTCTGGTACTTAGCGAATTAGGGCTAAAACTCTTGAAATCAAAAATGCCAAAATAGGAATAGCACTTGCTATTATTAGAAATTCCTAGAAAATATCATATTCATAAAGTAGAAACATAGATGGACTCCTTGCATGTGGAAAATATGCCGGATTAGTTTATTGGAATTGGAACGAATTGTCAAGCCATCCATAAATCTTTAGTCAAAATAAAACTTGATTTGGATCAATAGCTTAGTTTCGCCTGTTTGTTTTGGCACGTGTCAACCTTTTGCTCACAATTCATCCACTTGAATCCCATTTCTAATATATATATGTATATATTACTTTTATACTATTTCTATCTATCTATAAAACTAAGAGTCTCGCAGTTTCACTTCACTTCAGATTTGAATTTTATATAAATTGATTAGAAAGAACTAAAGGATATAAAGAGCTAAAGAAAAGGAATTTTAATTTAAATAGCATTTTAATTGTTTTGTTTAGAATTATATTATTATTAAAAATGAAATTTCTATTAGAAATTCGTATTCTAAATTGAAATAAATCTACTTATTTTTTTATTCTAGTTAGGTTATAGGGCTATACAGACTCAAACCGTAGACCTTCTCGGTAAAATTGAACAAACTAATTATTATCAAAATGATTTGAACCTTTTCAAAGACCTAACATGCATTTTTTTGTGCATTGGGCTCTTTCATAAACTGAAAGAAATATCGGCTAGTTTACCATATTTTTTCTTGACATAAAGATAAAGAGATGGCTCCATTTACTCAAATTCATTATTTTGATTCCAATAAAAAGGAGCACTACCAAAGTGTTTCAAAGAAGGACTATCTTGACGTAGGTCTACTTTTGGCCTAGATTAACTTAAGTTAAATGGAGTCTGTCTCTATTGACTCGCTTCCGCTTAACTTAAAGAAGCAAATATGAAACTTCATACACCTTAAAGCTCATAAGATAGGATGAAAAAATAATTTTTTTGAGGTCTTGATACTCATTATGGCTAGCATTGATTAGATGTGATATTCACCTTATCAATATCTCAAACCAATGCAAAGGTGGGTTCCATTTATTTGGCACCAAACCTAAATGGAAATGGACGCTCGGATTGGACCGAACCTTTTATCAGGCTTTTGTTCTCTTGCTTTATTCCCGAAAATATAGAGTAAGACATCTATTTCTCAATAAAGTCAACTATTTTGATTCCATGACAGACTTCTCTGAAAAACATTAGCAACCGTGTAAACGAGGTGCTCTACCAACTAAGCTATAGCCTTTGTGCTTGTTTTAGTTATACATATTTTATCATGTAGACAATTTATTGTCAAGATGAATATTACATGATCCAACATCAGATGTTTTATGATCTCTTTGATTGGCATTGCCTATGAGTAATATTTCATTTATAATCCATAGATGTCATAGGCCCTATTTTTTTTCTCTTTGTGATGATAAATGACCTACTTAACTCAGTGGTTAGAGTATTGTTTTCATACGGCGGGAGTCATTGGTTTAAATCCAATAATAGGTTTATCTTATTAGATACCAAAGTCAAGGGTATGGTATGTAATAAGCTTTTCTACTCATCTTCTTTTATTGATTTTGTATCTTTTCCATCCTGCTTTATTTCTCTATTTTTTTTTTATTGAAATTGGTTTGTCATTGCATTAGAATTCAATTACACTTGATTGCATTTCCTGGTCACCCCACTTGTCAAGAATTATTTCTAGAATCATTAATTACCAGCTAAGTCCGATATTTTCATTTTTGTTCAAAAGATAAGGCACTAGTTCTATGTTTCAAAGTTTTAGGTTCGAGTGCTAGGTAATCTTTCAAAATTCAACCTCAATTAAATCATGGTCACTCAAATCAGTGTCTTTTTTTTACATTGACATTTGCTGCTTTGTCAATGAGGGTCATTCTATAGACACTCAATTTTGCACCGATAATTTAATCAAGGAGAATGACTTGAATGACCATCCATGTACCACAAATTACATCACATGCATCAATTGGTTCTCACATTACATGCATCAACTTGTCTTTGCATTACATGCATTAATTCATTCATTGCATATCATAAAAATTATCTTGAGATTCTAACGGTCACAACAGTGTTTTTGGTTTCCAAATTGGACCATCATATCAAAAGATATCGCATGATCAAGTTTGCACGATCAGCATGCATTGCGTCTAGGTAAGGTCTACCACACATGATTAGTTTAAATTAATTTTGATTGGTTAAACCATTAAAATTAATTAAATTATTCTGTGATTTGTTGATAATTAGTGTTTAAAATAGGATTGCATGCATAGGTATAAAAGGGATGATTAGATAACAATAAAATTGTAGATAATTTGAACTTTATCAAGATTTATTTTAACATATTTATCTACAAGATAATTGTTCTTAAATAGCTTGAATTGTTCAAAAAAGAGATGAAAAATAATATACGGAGGATGAAAATGCGTCTAGGTACAAGGACAGGCCAAAAACCCTAGAAGAGGAGACCAAATGACACCCAAACGCGAAAGAACTTTCGAAGTCCAAAGGCCAATTCGACACTTTTAGAGTGCCGAATGACACTTTTGGATTGCCAAATGACACTCTAAAAGGGTCGAATTTTCCTTGGTTGGGCTTTGGCCTAACGACTTTCAAGTGACGATAAGGCATACCCTTTTCGATATTTTCGCAAAAGGATGCATCCGGATTCAAACCCTAATTGTCCATACCTATTTTTTAGAGCCCTCTGATCACTATAAATAGAGACTAAATCTCATAATTCAATACTTTTTTTCATGCTCTGGCAGGCATACGTTTTAGGCTCTCAAATTGCCTATAGTTGCTATTTAAATTAGGGTTTTTAGGTTTCAAAGAGAATTGTATAAATTTCTTTGAACCCTAAAAAATCCTCTCAAGAACAAAGAGTGCTCATGCAAGAGGTTGCTTCTTAACCCTTTTTCTTATGATGTGATGATGCATGTTATATCTCTTTCTTTTTCAAATATCCATAACATGAATTGTTAATAGTTGTTTTGTTTACAGCATGATTGTTTTTTTTTTTTTTTTTTATGTGATTGTTATAATCTCTTTCTTGAAAGTCAATAATCTGCATGTGAACAATTTTTTATCAAAATAAAACAGATCTACATCTTAGATGTAGATCTGGATTTTTCGCAATATAAAAACAGATTTGCATTGTTTCTAGATGTAGATCTAAATTTTTCTTAATACAAAAACAGATCTACATCTTTCCTAAATGTAAATCTGGATTTTTCTCAATATAAAAACTGACCTGCATCGTTTCTAGATGTAGATATGAATTTTTCTCAATACAAAAATAGATCTGCATCTTTCCTAATTGTAGATCTAAGTTTTTCTCAATATAAAAACAAACCTGCATCTTTCTTAGATGTAGATCTGATTTTTTCTCAAATAAAAAGAGATTTGCATCTTTATGAGATGTAGATCTAAATGTTTCTCAAATTGAAACCGATTTGTATCTTTCTTAAGATACAAATTTGATTTTTTAATACATGCAACTTGTTGAAATAAAGAAAGAGATCATGTACCACTATGTTTGTGTTTGTTTTAATTCCTGATTGCATAAATTCATATTATGAGTGAAACATTCTTCTTAAAAAATCTTTTCCATTCTTTTAAAAACATATAAAAGATAGATCTAATTTTTCTGTCATTATAAACCATTTTTTTATTGTCACAAAATAGATTTGAAGTTTTATCTCCAAAAACCACTTTTTTGTACATGCTACAAAATAGATCTGGTATTTTGACAAATCAAAATCATTTTTTTTACCAATCAAAACATATTTGAATGTTTTTTTAAAAACAAAAGAAGAGACTTCATTCATAAATAAATTTGGGTGATTTAATTTTAGTGTCATATGTTCAACATATCATTCATGACATGCATAAAAAAGTACATTGGTCACAAGAGTCTAGAAGACCAAACTTTGTTTGGGTGGAATGAGTGCTTAACACCTTCCCATTCCATAACCTAGCCTCTAGATTTAGGTCTTTGGCTAAGTAGATCTAGCTTTGTCTTTGTTTATTTTGGGTAGAATGTAACTAGGACAACAAGCCATGTTTTTTTGGTAGATCGTAACTAGGACAATAAGTGGCGACTCCATACCACTTACCCAAAAAGAAAGGTGCCCTAAAATGTATCCGAATCTCTATTTTTAAGGGACGCTTTTGTCGAGGTCTCTCACATCCATTTTCTAAATCAGACCATCAGATCGAAAGATATCACATGATCAAGTTTGCAAGGTCAACATGCATTGTGTCTAGGTAGAGTCAACCACACATGATCAATATAAATTAATTATGATTGGTTAAACAATTAAAATTAATTAAATAATTTTGTGATTGGTTGATAATTAGTGTTTAAAATGAGGTTGCATGCATAGGAATAAAAGGGGCTGATTGGATAACAATAAAATTGTGGATAATTTAAACTTTATCAAGATTTATTTTAGGGTATTTATCTACAAGATAATTATTCTTAAAAAGCTTGAATTATCCAGAAAAGAGATTAAAAAAAAAAAAAATCATAGACGGAGGATGAAAACGTTGTTGGGGTTTATGCCCTAGAATCCAATTTATTGGTATGTCATAAATAATTAAAGTGTTTAATTATATGAGACTATCTATAAATGAACTAATGGGACATTATTTTAGTCCATGAGATGCATAGTATGTGATTTCTGTGAAAAGTCACAGAAGATATAAATCACAAGTTCTTTGTAAACTCAGAATTTTAGTTCATAATTGGTGATGAAATTGGGCATTTCATCTTCGAAGACTATAACATATCAACTAAGATGATTTGTCTTGATCATGGAAGTTGAGACTTTTAGTTGATATGTTGATGTGTTTTAAGAGTTAAAACATACTGAACTAGACCGTTGTGAGATTTATTATTCTCCTAGCAACTGTCAAATGAATAATAAATCTCACGACTTCTATTTACATAAACTCTAAATCCTGAAAGAATAATGGACCTGATAATGAGGTGTAGGTTGCTTTGATATATCATGAGTGAGATCTATACGACACGATCAAAACCTCAATATGTTGGGCAGCCGCATTTAGTGTTGATGGAACATATATTCTCAAGATGGAATTCATAATCTCTTAACAAAGATATAAAATATTCTCTTGAGATAAGTTTAATGAGTTTGGTTATTCAGAGTGTTGGGCCCAACCACTTTAGTAAGAAGTTACTAAAGTATATATTTATGAAATTGGATTTCATAAATATATGATGAATAACATAAAAGATTAAACCGGTTACTCAAGGATTAAGATGTAGTAATTTTCAAAGTGGCAGTCAACATTCATAACTTTGTATTACAACAAATATTTTAATGAAGGGGTTGTATGTATAACAAAGTCTTCGGATATAATTTATTAATAAGGCCTAAAGTGCAGTTATATTCATATAGTGGTATTGAAAATAATTGATGGTAAATTTGGACTTGTCAAGAGTTAACAGAAAAACTCAAGGCCCATTGGAGCTAGAGTCTTATTTGTTCCCTTTGGTCCCATCTCAAACCACAAACTAAAGCCCAATTGGGTAGGCCCAAAAGGCTAACCCAATTAGATAATCAGTTTTTATTCAATAAGAATTATTAATTAAAGAAACTACCAAGGTAGTTAGAATGTACATATGATAAAAAGAAAAGAAAACAGTTTTTCTCTACAAAGAGAAGAAGAAGGATTTTTCTTTGAGAATCAATGTACAAAAACACTGATTAAGAGACCACACTTCTTGGGCACCATGTGGAATTGAGATGAAGATTAAAGGTATTCTCAAGTCTTGGTTTTGAATTTCATTGCATCAAGGTACGCTTTCTATTCTTTGTTCTCGAATTCAAGGTTACTTGTTATCTCTCATGAATAAAGTAGATCCATGATTGTTGCTTTTGCTGTGTGTTTTGTATGAGATGCAAAACTAAATTTTCCAACAAATGCGTCTAGGTGCAAGGACTTGCCAAAAAAAACCCTAGAAAAGGAGTCCAAATGGCACCTGAACACAAAAGAGCGCTCAGTGTCCAAGAGTCAATTAGGCACTTTCGGAGTGCTGAATAGCACATTTGGAGTGCCGAATGGCACTTTAAAAGGGCCGAATTTCCTCCTTTTGGGCTTTGGCCCAACGGCCTTTGGGTGACGATAATACACACCCTTTTCCATCTTTTGGCAAAAGGATGTGTCCAGATTCACATCCTAATCAGCCCTGCCTATTTTTTAAAGTCTTCTGTCCTCTATAAATAGAAGATGAACCTCATAATTTAGCACCTTTTTTCTACGCTCTGAGAGGCACACATTTTGAGGCTCTCAAATTGCTAATATTTGTTGATCCTCTCTGAGATTTGCTGCTTAAATTAGGGTTTTTAGTTTTCAAAGAAATCTAAATAAGTTTCTTTGAACCCCAAAACATCCTCTCAAGAACAAAGAGTGCTCATGCAATAGGTTGTTTCCATCACCTTATCTCTTTTCTTTATACTTCTTTTTATGTTGATGAATGTTTTTATCCATAACATGAATGGTTTGTAATTGTTTTTTGAAAGCATGATTGTTTTTTATGTGATTGTTATAATCTTTTTCTTGAATGTCAATAATCTGCATATGAACAATTCTTTTTCTTAAAATAAAAACAGATCTACATCTTTATTAGATGAAGATCTAACCTTTTTTAAAAAATAAAAACATATCTGTATCTTTGTTAGATGTAGATCTGAATTTTTCTTCAAAATAAAATGGATCTGCATCTTCCTTAGATGTAGATCTAGATTTTCCTTAATTTTGTGTCTTCATTAGATGCAAATCCGATCATTTTTAATGCATGCAAATCTGATTTTTTTTAATGCATGCAGATTTTTAAAATATAGAAAAAGATAAAACATGATTGTGTTTGTGTTTATTTTATTTAATTCATGTTGCATGAATTTAAATTATGATTGAAACTCTCTTCTTAAATTTATTTTATTCTTTTAAAACGTACAAAAAACAGATCTGATTTTTCTATTGTCAAAAACTTTTTGTTTTTAATCATAAAATGGATCTGATCTTTTACAAACCCAAAAAAAAAAAAAAAACATTTTTTTTTTTGGTTCTAAAAAACAGATCTAATATTTTTCAAATCAAAAGACTTTGTTTTAAGTGATAAACACATATCTGAATTTTTATCTCCAACAACCACTTTTTTCCACATACCACAAAACAGATCTGGCATTTTGACAAATCAAAATCAATTTCTTTTACCATTCCAAACGGGTCTAAATTTTTTTAAAAAACAAAAGAAAAGACTTCATTCATAAATAAATTTGTGTGATTTTATTTATTTATTTTTTTCACATGTTCAACATATCTTTCATCACATGCATAAAAAGGTACATTAGTCACAATAATCTAGAAAACCAGACTCTATCTGGGCAGAATGGGTGCCTAACACCTTCCCATTCCACAACCTAGCCTCTAGAGTTAGATCTTTGGGTAAGTAGATCTAAGCCTTGTCTTTACTTTTTATTTTGGGTAGAATGTAACTAGGACAAAAAGCCATATAATTATTTGCTAATTTGTAACTAGGACCCAAAGCCAAGTAATTTTTAAAATTTTGCAATTATGTAACTTTTTATTCAATCAATGAAGAGAACAATTAAGTCATGTATTATTTTTCCTTATTTTTTTGTATAAAAAAAAAAAAAAAAAAAGCTGCGACTCCACACCACTTACCCAAAAAGAGAGGTGCCCTAAAAAACACTCCAAAAATCTCTCTTTTTTATAAGGAACTTTTTTCGAGGTCTCTCACAGTGGCAACTTCGCTGAGGATGTCGAGGGCTAAACTTCGTATTAGACTTAAGTGAACAAATATGTACCCTTGTTTTGCATGGTCTTGCATGATATAGTTGTTGTTTGTTTATTTATGTTTGATGGGATGTTGTATGATATTTTGGTGTGTGGAATTTGTTGTTTGTATTGTTTGTTAAAATCTTTCATCAAAAGACATGAGATTCATCAAAAGAATTTTCAGCAAGTTGTGAGAGAATACTGTTTCATTAAAAGACACAAGAGACATGAGATTCCATGAAAGATCATTCAAGTTGAGAAGGATGAGCAAAAAAGAAGATTCATCAAAAGCAAAATTCAATCAAAATGAGGAGCACGAGGAAAAGAAAAAAGTAAGATACATTTCACCAAAAAAGTGTGTTCAGTCAAGTCAAGAAAAATGAAAGTGCATTAGAAAGGATAAAAGGGTATCAAGGAGAAATGCAAATTCATCCAGGAAAGATGGAAGTCTGTCAAATTGAAATAATGAAAAAATGCAGTTGAATGAAAGCCAATAAAATTCCCAAAAAAAAAAATTCAAAAAAAGAAGAAGAAAAAAGAAAAGAAAAACAAAAACAAAAAAGCTTGCTAGGCTGAAAACTTGAAAGGGCGATCTAGGCAAAAATTAGAGCAAAAAAAAAAAAAAAGAGAGCCTGCTAGGTTGAAAATCTGAAAGGGTGGTCTAGGAAAAATTAGGGCAAAAAAAAAAAAAAATCTTTCACAAAAAATGAGAGTGAGTGATCTAATCACAAGATAGGATGCTAAGAAGACCAAAAAAAGGAAGTCATCAAGCTGAAAAGATCAAGACCAAATGAAAGGAATCAATGAAGACCAATGAGAAGATGATGAACATGATAAGGATTTTAGCACAAGAGTCAATGATAAAAGATGTGGAAAAATATTCCAATGCTTGAATTTAAAGTATTGCATACTTGTGGAAACATCATAAGGATTTTTGAGCCTTTTATATCCTTACTTTCAATGACCTGAACCTGGCATACATTACAACCTTTGAACAAAGCCCTCCTTGAAGTCCTGCTGATTGAAAGCACACATTTAACTCTGATGATATTTTCTCTTGGATTAAGAAGGAAACTGCTCAAGATTATCAAGCTCCACTGGCTAATATCTTTAAAAGACAAATTTCACAAATTCTCTAGTGAGTGATTTTTTATTTTTTTTTCCCTAAGCCCTAAACACTCACTTTGTTTGTTCCCAACAAAAAATAACTTTAATGAGAACAAATTTCCAAACCTTTAGACTTGGGATTTTTCCCTTCCTTACTTATTCCCAACATGTGTGATCCCTGAGCATTTCATTTATTTGATTGTCTTCGAAGACTGAATCTAATTTTTTTATTTTTTTTATTTTTTATTTAGAATGAAAAAGAAAATTTGATTACATGTTTTTAATGATTTCAAATCCTTTCTAGCCAATGAGATTGAGTTAACAATTGAGCATTATGATTGGTCAAAGAGGTTGCTCAAAGGATCACCTTTTGTTCATTTGAAAAAGATAAAATTTCAAAAAATCAATTAAATTGTTGTTTTTCAAAAAAAGAAGACTCATTTAAAAAAATTCATTTTTCAAAATTTTTTTTTTAAACTACGTTTGGACCTGATCCTCTATGAGAGAGGTACGTAGGCAGCCTTTTCAAAGGCCCGGTCACAATCACTCCAAAAAAAAAAAAAATTTCAAAGACTCAAAATCAAAACTTTTTTTTTGGTGTGAATTTAGGTTAGAAGCATCTATTTTGCATCAAACATATCATCAATTTTCTGTGCAAGCATGTCTAAACTAGGGGTAGTGGCCCAAAACATTTTTATAATAACTGAGTACTAACAAGTTCATGAGAAGAATCTTTTGCAGGAGGTGGACATGGATCTTTCATCTACTTAACAATCACCACTAATCTTCAATTTAGAGGTGCCAATCGGCACTCCTACAAAGCCCATCGGCCCATCATCCCAACAATTCTTGTTTTGCCCAGTTTTGTGATTTTGATCTTGTTTTACCCAATTTTTTCTTTATTAAGGTCCTTACACAATAATATTTTTCAAAATTCACATTGATTTCTGAACTAGGGGCATTCGACCATGCTCTTCCATTTTAAAAAAAAAATTATCATCATAAAAAATCAAAATTTCCAAAAAAAAAATGTTTGGCAGGTATCTCGCAGGAAGGCCTTACTCACGAGACACTCGTGAAAACCAGCTGTCACCATCTATCATGACTCTTCGCATTCTAGTCATGTGTTGAGCACATGCTTCACTTCGCGGGAAGGCTTCTCGCAAACTACCCACGAAAACTTCTTTGATCTTCAATTTGCCTTCAGTCTTCACACTCTCTCTCACACACAACCCTTACAAAGAAATCTCACATAAAATACAGGGTACAAAAGATTGAACAAATTACAATCAAATTTGGCTCGAAATAAAAGCCAACACAAAATAGTTGTAAATCACAACTTTACAATCTCCCCCTTTGGCTATTCCGTGACAAAACCCCTAAAACAGACTCTATATTTAAAAGTGAGTTTGGGAACAGTGGTAAAACTCACTCACACCTAATCTAGAGGCTGTGAAGCACTTGCATGAATATACCTGTAACCTAAAACACTCAAACACAAACAAAACTTTCATTAAGCTTATGACAAGTTGAATACACGGTACGTATATAAGCAAGAAAAGTGCGATCAAGGTAATAAACACTATATAAACAGTTTAGCATATCTTGATCAAACAAGAATAGTCATTAAAAAATTACTGCAATGAACATTTAGCTAGTAAATGATCACCCGTAAACGTAATGCAATTAAGAGCAACGTAAAAATCAATTGCATGTCCAACAAACAACCAATGCGAAATAGTAGAAGTATTTACATCAAGGATACAAGATCCTACAAGGGCACAAGTGTGTAGTACTCAAGATAATGCAACAAAATCTAAAAGTACTTAAAAAAATGCTATAAAGCAAGGATATAAAAACAAATTACTGAAAATAAACTGAAAGTTTTTAAACCAAAGTACTTAAGGCTTTAAAAGAAAGCAATGTAAATATCCACGAGTTATAAAAACTACAAAGGTAAAAACAAATTAAACCACTAAACCACCAAAATGAACCAATATCGACAATATCATTTAAAGCCTTGCTATTAGCACTAGCTACCATAAGAGCTACCTTATCCCATGTGGATTTGGTGGCCTCTAGCCTAATCCATTCTATCTCAACAACGTCCCAAACACTATCATTAATAAAACATAAAAATGCCCTCATACAGACTTTCCGAAAAGCATAATTGCCCCCATCAAAGTATGGTGGAGCATTAAGTGATTGAGATCGATCCATCTCAAAAACGGTTTAGGATCACAATAAGGTAATGAAACCATAGTAAGTTTACCTGCTCTGATACCAATTGAAAGCTCGAATTTGTGTGAAAACACAAGAGCTGTTTAGATTCCCAAATTAAAAATACGGCTCGGCTGATTTTACTTGAACTTCAACAGAGTGCAAAATAGAGTAAATGTGAGCGGATAAACAATATAACTACTCTAAGCCATATTCAATAAATCACAGTAGCAAAATGAAAGCTAAAAGAGTAGGGAAGAAGAGTGCAAACACTAGATAACATGCTGATGTGTTATCGAAGAGGAAATCAAAAAACTCGGTGAAAAACCTCTCCAGCACCCTCCAAGCGATAAATCGATCCACTAGAGAATAATTTGGAGTACACAAATAACAAAAGACCTTCCAAGCCTAGTCTACCCCATGTACTTGAGCCCTCCAAACTCCTGCTACCAACTAACTTAACAAAGCCTTGTCTTCTCTAGCTCTCCAAATCACGCAATTCAGCTCAATTGCATCCACTAAACAATTGGCTTCTTCCATTGCTTCTTAGCAGCACCAAAACCTTACTTTACACTCAAGATGGGGTGTGGTAAGTGTTTGGACTATCAACCTCTCAAGGATTTGGAAATGGAGAGGTAGGAGTTGAGGAAAACCACAATAGATTGTGTAGAGAATTGTGGGTACGACAATCTCTCACTCTCAAGTGTAATGGCTAAAGTTTTCTCTTTGAAAAGCACTCCTCAACATATGTGGGTAATGTGGGTATATATATTGTGGGTAGAGATAGGGTGTATCAGATTTGACAAATTAGCAAAACAGAATGTTTCGCGGGTATCTAGTTGGATGGCCTTACCCACGATAGACTCGTGAAAACCAGCTGTCACCAGCTGTCATAACTCTTCGCATTCCAGTCATATGTTGAGCATATGCTTCACTTCGCGGGAAGGCTTCTCGCGAACTACCCGCGAAAACTTCTTTGATCTTCAATTTGCCTTCAGTCTTCACACTCTCTCACACACAATCCTTACAAAGAAATCTCACATAAAATACAGGGTGCAAAAGATTGAACAAATTACAATCAAATTTGGCACGGAATAAAAACCAACACAAAATAGTTGTAAATCACAACTTTACATTGTAGGATTGACAATAGCTCTCCTACCTTTAAGTGATCGACCTTAGTTCTCCCCAAACTCATACGAACAACAGTAGTTCTCCTATACATTGTAGGATTGACAATAGCTCTCCTACCTTTAAGGGATCGACTTTAGTTCTCCCAAAACTAATAGGAATGATAGTTGTTCTCCTATACATTGTAGGATTGACAATATCTCTCCCACCTTTAAGGGATCAACCTTAGTTCTCCTAAAACTCATAGGAATGACAATAGTTCTCCTATACAACATAGGATCAACAATAGCTCTCCTACCTTGAAGGGATTGACCTTAGTTCTCTTAAACCTTATAGGATCGACAATAGTTCTCCTATACATTGTAGGATCGACAATAGCTCTCCTACCTTTATGGGATCGATCTTAGTTCTCCTAAACCTCATAGGATCGGCAATAGTTCTCTTATACATCATAGGATAGACAATAGCTCCCCTACCTGTAAAGGATCGACCACAGTTCTCCCAAAACTCAGAGGATTGACAGTAGTTCTCCTACCTTCAAGGGATCGACCTTAGTTCTCCCAAAACTCATAGGATCGACAATAGTTCTCCTATACATTGCAGGATTGACAATAGCTCTCCTACCTTCTAGGGATTGACCTTAGATCTCCTTAAACTCATAGGACTGACAATAGTTCTCCTATACATTGTAGGATCGACAATAGCTCTCCTACCTTCAAGGGATCGACCTTAGTTCTCCTAAAACTCATAGGATCAACAATAGTTCTCCTATAGAACAAAGGATCGACAGTAGCTCTCCTACCTTTAAGGGATCGACCTCAGTTCTCCTAAAACTCATAGGATTGACAATAACTCCCCTATACATCGTAGGATTGACAATAGTTCTCCTATACACTGTAGGATCAACATTAGCTCTCCTACCTTTAAGGGAATGACCTTAGTTCTCCTAAAACTCATAGGATCGAAAATAATTCTCCTATACATCATAGGATCAACAATAGCTCTCTTACTTTCATAGGATCGACCTTAGTTCTCTTGAAACTCATAAGATCGACAATAGTTATCCAATACATTGTAGGATCGACAATAGCTCTCGTACCTTTAAGGGATCGGCCTTAGTTCTCCCAAAACTCATAGGATCGACAATAGTTCTCCTGTACATCGTAGGATTGATAGTAGCTCTCTACCTTTAAGGGATTAACCTTAGTTCTTCAAAACTCATAGGATCAACAATAGTTCTCCTATACATCATAAGATCAACAATAGTTCTCCTACACCTTAGTTCTCCCAAAACTCATAGGATCGATAGTAGCTCTCCTATCTTCAAAAGATTGACTTTAGTTTTTCCTTCAAGTTTCAAGTTTCAAATTCCAAATTTCAAGCTCCAAATTTCAATTCTTGGTCAAGATATAGAAGTCCTTGGCCACAGACAATTCCGGTTTCAAGGTAGAGAAGTCCTTTGATTACCTTTCATCAAGATCTAGGCAGAGAAGTCTTTGGGTTGCAGACAGCTCTAGATCAAGGTAGAGAATTCCTTTGATTGCCTTTCATCAAGATCTAGGTAGAGAAGCCCTTGGGTCATAGACGACTCCATTTTCAAGAACAGGATGGAAAAGTGTCTTGGTCACCCCACTTGTCAGGAATCATTTCCAGAGTCATCAACTACCAACTAAGTCAAGTTTTTTCACTTGTTGTCAAAAGATAAGGATGATCCAAAGTTTTAGGTTCGAGGGATAGGTAGCCTTTGAAAATCCAATCTCAATTAAATCATGGTTGCTAAAATAAGTGCCTTTGTTTTATATTGACATTCACTTTCCAAGCTCTATCAATGGGGGGTATTCTGTAGACACTCAATTTTGCACCCATGATTTAATCAAGGAGAATGACTTGAATGACTTGAATGACCATCGATGTACCCCAAAAATCATGATTGCATTACATGCATCGATTTGTTCTTGCATTACTTGCATCAATTTGTCTTTGCATTACATGCATCAATTCATTCATTACATATCATAAAAATGATCTTGAGATTCTAACGGTCACGGTGATGTGTCCGGTTTCTAAATTAGACCATCAAATCGAAAGATATCACATGATCAAGTTTGCAAGGTTAACATGCATTGTGTCTAGGTAGAGTCAACCACACATGATCAATATAAATTATTTCTGATTGGTTAAACAATTAAAATTAATTAAATAATTTTTTGATTGGTTGATAATTAGTGTTTAAAATGAGGATGCATGCATAGGAATAATAGGGGATAATTGGATAACAATAAAATTGTGGATAATCTAAACTTTATCAAAATTTATTTTAGGGTATTTATCTACAAGATAATTTTTCTTAAAAAGCCTGAATTATCCAGAAACGAGATAAAAAAGAAATCATAGACAAAGGATGAAAACGCGTCTAGGTGCAAGAACCTGTCAAAAAACTGAAGAGGAGTCCAAGTGGCACCTAAACACGAAAGAGCGTTTGGTGTCCAAGAGCCAATTCGGCCCTTTTGGAATGTCGAGCGGCATATTTGGAGGGCCGAACGACACTCTAAAAGGGTCGAATTTCCCCTTTCTGGGCTTTGCCCCAACGGCCTTCGAGTGACGATAAGGCACACCCTTATCAATCTTTTCGCTTGTGCCTATTTTTTAAAGTGTTTTGGCCTTTATAAATAGAGACTGAACCTCATAATTAAGCATTTTTTTTCTACGCTCTATTAGGCACACATCTTGAGGCTCTCAAATTGCTGATACTTGCTAATCCTCTCTGAGATTTGCTGCTTAAATTAGGGTTTTTAGGTTTCAAAGATAGCTGAATAAGTTTCTTTGAACCCCAAAACATCCTCTCAAGGAAAAAGAGTGCTCATGCAAGAGGTTGTTTCCATCACCCTATCTCTTTTCTCTATGCTTCTTTTTATGTGTTCGTAATTGTTTTGTTTAAAGCATGATTGTTTTTTATGTGATTGTTATAATATTTTTCTTAAATGTCAATAATCTGCATGTGAACAATTCTTTTACTTAAAGTGAAAACAAATCTACATCTTTGTTAGTTGTAGATCTGACTTTTTCTTAAAATAAAAACAGATTTGCATCTTTATTAGATGAAGATTTGACTTTTTCTTAAAATAAAAACAAATCTACATCTTTATTAGATGAAGATCTGAATTTTTCTTAAAATAAAATCAGATCTACGTCTTTGTTAGATGTAGATCTGAACTTTTTTTCACAATAAAACAGATATGCATCTTCCTTCGATGTAGATCTAGATTTTCCTTAATCAAAATTGGTTTGTATCTTCATTAGATGCAAATCCGAACATTATATATATATATATATATATATATATAAATTGATTTGTATCTTCCTTAGATACATATTTGATTTTTTTTTTTTTAATGCATGCAGACTTTTGAAATAAAGAAAAAGATAAAACATGATTGTGTTTGTGTTAGTTTTATTTAATTCATGTTGCATGAATTTAAATTATGAGTGAAACTCTCCTTAATTTTTTTTTTCATTCTTTTAAAGCATATAAAAAACAAATTTGATTTTTCTATTGTCAAAAACCCTTTTTTTTTATTCTCATAAAACAGATCTGATCTTTTAAAAACCAAAAAAAAAAAAAAAAAAAAAATTTAAATTCTTAAAAACATATCTAATATTTTTCAAATCAAAAGACTTTGTTTTAAGTGATAAACACAGATCTAAATTTTTATCTCCAACAACCACTTTTCTCCACATACCACAAAATAGATCTGGCATTTTGACAAATCAAAATAAATTTTTTTACCAATCCAAACAGATCTAAATTTTTTTTAAAAACAAAAGAAGAGACTTCATTCATAAATAAATTTGTGTGATATTTTTTTTCACATGTTCAACATATCATTCATGACATGCATAAAAAGGTACATTGGTCACAAGGGTTTAGAAGACCAGACTCTATCTAGGTGGAATGGGTGCCTAACACATTCTCATTCCATAACCTAGCCTCCGGATTTAGATCTTTGGCTAAGTAGATGTAAGCCTTGTCTTTACTTTTTATTTTGTGTAGAATGTAACTAGGACATAAAGTGATGTAATTATTTGGTAATTTGTAACTCGGGCCCAAAGCCACGTAATTTTTTAATTTTTCAATTATGTAATTTTTTATTCAATCAATGAAGAGAACAATTAAGTCATGTACTATTTATTCTTATTTTTTTGTATAAAAAAAAGTGGCGACTCCACACCACTTACCCAAAAAGAGAGGTGCCCTAAAAAGCACTCCAAAAATCTCTCTTTTTTTAGAGGCACTTTTTTCGAGGTCTCTCACAGTTCTATGTAATAAAGTTCTTTTATTATTATATAAAATAATGGTAACATGAATATTTTAGTATATGATTTATGTGATTTAGTCACATAAGATATAAATCACAAGTTTTTTGTAAACTCAGAATTTTAGTTCATAATCGGTAATGAAATCGGGCATTTCATCTACGAAGACTATAACATATCAACAAAGACGATTTGTCTTGATCATGGATGTGAAGACTTCTAGTTGATATGTTTTAAGTGTTAAGACACATTGAACTAGACTGCTGTGGGATTTATTATTCTACTAACGACTACTAAATGAATAATAAATCTCACAACTTCTATTTACATGAACTCTTAATCTTGAGAGAATAATGAGTGAGATCTAAAGTCACAATCAAATCCTCAGTATGTTGGGTAGCCACATTTAATGTTGAAGGAACATATATTTTCAAGATGGAATTCATAATCTCTTAACAGAGATATAAAATATTCTTTTGAGATAAATTTAATGGGTTTGGTTATTCAGAATGTTAGGCCTAACTACTTTAGTAAGAAGTTACTAAAGTATATATTTATGAAAGTGGATTTCATAAATATATGATGAATAACATAAAGGATTAAACCAGGTACTCAAGGATTAAGACGTAGTAATCTTCAAAGTGACAGTCAACATTCATGACTTTGTATTGCAACGAATATTTTAATGAAGGAGTGAATGTATAATAAAGTCTTGGGTTATAATTTATTAATAAGGCCTAGAGTGTAATTATATTTATATAGTGGTATTAAATATAATTAATGGTAATTTTGGGCTTGTCAAGAGTTAATAGAAAGGCTCAAAATCCATTGGAGCTAGTGTCTTATTTGTCCCTTTTGGTCCTACTCCAAGCCACATATTAAATCCCAATTGGAATGGCCCAAAAGGCTAGCCTAATTAGATAATCAGTTATGTATAAGGAGAGAAACATACAGAATTTTGCATTGATTGAAATGGTGTGTATGTGAGTGTAAGCCACTCTTATATTCTCCCTTGAACACATACATATAAACTGATTGAGAGACCACATTTCTTGGGCATAAGTGGAATCGAAGTGAAGATTAAAAGTATTCCCAAGTACTTCTAATCTTTGGTTTTGAATTTCACAGTACCAAGGTACGCTCTTTTATTCTTAAATTCTGAAATTTACATAGTACATGTTATCAATTGCGAATGAAGTAGATCCGTTAGTTGTTCGCTGCGTATGATTTGTATGCAATACAAACCATGTTTTTCCAACAATTGGTATCAGAGCACGGTCTTCAATTTCAAATTTGTATAACATGTTTTGTGAGTTTTGGAATCAAAGATAGTAATTTCATAATGTTAGAAGATTTTACAATAAATTTTCTGCATGGTTATTGAAATTATTGTTTGATAAAAAATGATATTGATGTTATGATGTTGTTTAAGTTTGATATTAAGTATGTTATATTGAACTTTAAGGCTATAGCATCAATGGAATCCAATTTTTGATCTCAAACTCAATCTATTATGTTCATATGATGGTAGTTCGTTCATGAAAAACCATTGAATTAAAAGTGCAAGGCTATGTGTGATGAGATTACACATGATTTTTAATTAAAAAACCTTTCTTTTAAAATATCTAGTGGGAGAGAGATACAAGGGTTGGATCTCACGGCCTCCATTATAGGTTCATAGTAGTGTGGGTAAGCACCTTCTCTTGGCGTATATGCCTTGTGGTCCCAAAGGAGGGTGTTTACATCATAGTACTACAAGGTTGAACTTACCCGCTTAAAGTAGTGTGAACAAGCACCTCATCTTGGCATATATGCCTCGTGATCCCAAAGGAGGGTGTTTTGTTTCATGGTACTACAAGTTTAAACACTATAAAGGAGATGAAATGTGGCTACACATGACTCTAGATAATGGTGTACACTAGACTAAGTGTAATGTTAACCTCCTAAAGGAGCTATGTCATTATTTACTTAGAGGCTAAAGTTAATACGGCATATTATTAGTGTTTGATAAGAGTTATCATGATAGCACTTCTCAATCAATCATGACGTTTATAATATATGTTATGTTATGATTTTATTATGGAACGTATGTTTATATGCTAAATTGATCATGTCCGGTTTACTTATTATATTCATGTTTGTTATTTTCAGATTTAAATCACAGCATCATTTAGCCCACTTGTTGCTATTCTTAATCAAAACAAACTTGCTAGATCCAACTATGTTGACTAAATATCAGGAAACCTATTAATCTGTTGTGCTTGGCTCTTACTTTTTTCCATTTTTGAAGTCCAAGTTATTTAAGTATTAGGAAAGCTGTCAATCTGTTAAATAAATAAAAAGGAATAGCATAATCTTAACATATATACAATTTTATCACAGATAGATCAAATTAATTGGTGACATGCAAAGCCAAGATTGTTAATCTTAACAACGGTTGGGGTATTATTTTTGCATGTCTCATATGCAACACAAAGGTCAAACCCATCAAAGGAGTTTTATGGTGTGAGTGATGTAAAGGTGAACCCAAATTATAAAATAATCCTGCGCATTGCGCGGGTTAAATGCTAGTTTCAATAACACTGAAAGCATATCCCAAAAATATACAAATCAAAGAAAAGAAACAAATTAATTGGAAACAAGCACTTACAAAGGGACCAAGGATCTTGTTCTATTAATGCCATCCCTACTAAAACTCTCATTGCCTACAATTGCTCAATGGTGTTCTTGCCTACTATATACACCACTTATTTTTAAAAGGTCACAAATTCTGGCCAATAACAAATAAAAGTAGAAAACTTCTAAAAAATTCGTTCAAGCATTGCACAATGTAGGGATGTGTGATTAAAAAATGAATATATATTTGTATGTTTCAAGACGTTGCAAGGGAACCAAAAAAAGTAAAAAATAGTGATGCCAATATCACATTGCACAATTTATTATTGCTAGAACTACCAATATAGCAAAACCGAACTCTGTTGCTCATAGTTTGGCTAAACACGCAATTAATATTCCAAACTTTTAGTGTGGATGGAGGATGCTCCACTACAACTTTTTTCTGTATTTCAGGCTGATTTAGCCGATATTTTTAAATAATATTATTCGACTTCTTTCTCAAAAAAAGGAAAAAAGAAAAGAAAAAGAAAAACAGAATTGTGACACTGAATATGAAAACAAACATAACAAATACAGCAATTTATTTATGTGGTTATGCTCCCAACAACATAGCTTTTTGTTTTTACCTCAACAGGTTATCTAAGGTTGATCTTTTGCGTAGGTTGTATATGCTTGGAATCACTCACAATATTAAAAGACCACATAAAAACCCAAAACCCAAAATCCAATTTGCATAAAAGCAACAACTAAACCACAAACCCAAAAATTAATCATTCATATTCTAGATCCCATCAAGTTTCCTATCATGGGCTAACCACAATTCAAAGAACACCAACTAAGAAGTCCTGCAACCATAAATTCATTGACGCAACTTAGATAAGTGTAGTTTACAGCTTTTGTTATTTTAGAGAATGAATAGAGCATCAAGCATAATTGTAATTGACCAATCAACAATTTTATCAACACAAATTAAGTTTGACTCCATGACATCTAAATTGTAATCAAATAGCACTAAGAAAAGAATTGGTTTAAGTCACAAAACACTGACTAAATTTGAGAAAATATTATATAATAAAGAATTGAATACAAAACATTACCTTATGCAACATCAGCGATAGAAGCAAATTGAGAGTGGTGATGGATTTGGCTAAGATTAGAGACAGAGGATAGGGTCTAAGTTTGAGGCCTAAGAAAATAAAAGAGAAACAAATGAAACAAATCAGAGAGAGATTATAGGCATTGGTTAGCTACATCCTCTGATACTGAGGTGAAATTTCAAACATGATACAATACATCTTTTAGGCATTTGCAATCCAAAATGAAGGGTGCAAAAGTCAATAATCATATAATGTATTAAGTTTGAAAGGACGATGTATTGTATCTATCATCTAATCCATTGTTTTCAAAATAGATAATACACAATCATACCTATGGTTTTTGGAACTGCCTTCCCAAAAAGACCCATCACAATTCGACCTGAAAGATGACAGATGATAAAGATTTAAAGAGTATCATATTAACGATGATCACAGTTCCTCTAACAACACTATATCCTTAAATTTCACAACTTTTGATACCCATTACTCACAGTTAGAATTGGCAAAATACTTCTACAATGTCAAAGTAAAATACCCTCTCTTTTTTTCTTTTTCTTTTTTTTTTTAAAAAAAAAAGCAAGTCTCTTTCTTTTACAAAAAAGAAATGTAATGGAATAGAGCACTTCCAGTGGGCTTTCCACCAATCTCAACATCAAAATAAACTTTATGGGTCAACGTCAAGCATCTGTTATTTTTAAATCAAAACCAATCAAACCACAATACCAACTTTATGGTAAATTTGTTAAATAATTTAACTAGAGGGATTTAATAAATCAAAGAAAAACAACCATCGGTACCCTGCTTAAAATAACCCTAACTAAAAAAAGCAAAGGCTTTACAAATCAAGGTCAAGCATCTGTTATTCCTAAATCAAAACAAATCAGACCACAATACCAACACCTAAATCATATTTCTAAGTTAATATATATATATATATATATAAATATATTTCCTCTGTTTTCATCATTAAGTTGGTTGCCTTTCCTCTGTTTGGTTTCAATTGAAAAACTTAAATTCAGAGAAAAGAGAAAGAGGAAAGCAAGCATACCTGGACATTGGGTATGGAGTTTGATTTTCAATTGAAAATAATAACAGGTAGAGAATGAGTTGCATAATACAAGAAAACCAAAAGATGAAGTGGCGGCGATCCGTGGTGGCGACAGAGGTGGTGAAAGAATCTAAGTTTTGGGTTTTGATTTTGGGGGAAGGAAAGGGTGAGTTTTAGGTTTAGGGGAAGGTGACGTTAGTGTGTGAGAAGAGGAGAGATTTTGAAGAAGTATCGGTTTTAGGTTTAGGTTTGAAGAAGTACGGGTTTTGTAATGTGTATTTGGTGGGGGAAATAATGAGATTTAAATTTTATTTTTAAATTAATAATGCTAACGTGAGTAAATGGGTTAGGAAAAAAATCAATACATATAAATCAAATTAAAAAATATATATATTAAATGTTGACATGGAAAATTGTGGGAGCTTCAAAAGCTACCCGTGCGATGCACGGGAAAGCTATTGACTATGAAAAAAAAATTCAACAATGAGTAAAGAATTTAAATTTATCTCATCATAGTCATAAGAGTAGTTTTAGGACCATATTATTTTACAACTTTTTGCCACAACTTTGTCGTGACAGTGGTAGAATGTTGTTTATGCACAAAAAATTATTTATAATAAATTATAAGAAATTTAGAAATAGAAATTTGGGTTAATAATATGCATATTATAGACATTTTGCTAGTTAGTATTTTTTAAAAATTAAGAAATATTTAACTTCTATACTTTTCTCAATCCTACTTATTCTTAGTAATAACAATATAGACAATTCAAAATATGAAAGAATATTAAAATTATAACACCTAATTCCATTATCTTTTATGTTGAATCCAAACAAATAATCAATCAACCAAAAATCATAGCTTTAATTAAGAAAACAAAAAATCACATGAACCCAAATAAAAAGCATTTAAGGTAAAGAATTAAGATCAACCTACTGAGACGCTAATACCAAAAGCCCAAGACTTAAAACTTCCAAATTTATAGAATTCCCGAATTCTACTTCAAAACCAAATAAAACCCTTCAAATTCAACCAATTTATATATAACATACCAAATAAAAATTTATCCCTGGGCTGGAAGAAATAGGTTGTAGCTTTGATTTTTCTCCAAAAAAATAGAGATGTTTCATATGCCATAAACAATATAAAATAATTAGTAGAAATTTCAACCCAAAAACCAAACCCATGAAAACAATGTGAACATAAATATGGAGATTAACCCAAATACTCAAAAGAAAATCAATTCTAAACATAATAAAAGAATAAGATAGAAAGAAAAACTCAGGCACATACAAAAGCAAATAAAAAATTCGACATAAAAGATAAAATTAATTAATAACAATATAAAAAAATATCCACATATGTTGAATTGAAATTCATTAATAATAACAATATAAACAAATTCAACATAAAATTCATTAATCAAAGAAGCAATCACCTTTCATCCCGATGGAAGGACCCTATTTTCTGGCTGGAAGATAGTTCGAAGATTTGGAATGTCACTATCATGTAGTTTAATGAAATTGTATGAAAATGGTACCTAAACATCACATACATACATGCTTGGAAATTGTAGATTTATTCATGGGAGCCATTAATTTGTCATGATGCTGTTGATATGGGATGGTCAACACTTGGTTTCCAATGCATTAATGATGGAAAACTCCTGGCTTGCTCATATTATCGCAATTTTGTTGGAGTTTGGGTAGCAGATGTATCGATGCTTTCTAATCAGGACCAAACGGCCCCTTAACCCTCACAACTCCACATTGCAGATATATTAGCATGGTTCTTAAATCAAATAGAAGACCAGTTCGGCGAGGGAGATCCATCTCACATTGCAAACAACCATAAAGCTATGGCATGTGTTTCTTTTCCTATTAAATATTATTTATCAACGAATAGCTCCTAATTTTAGTGGGCCCAAAAGTGTGTAAAAGCTTGAAAATTAAAAGCAAGAAATTCCAAAGGCATGAGTTTAGCCGTTAGAGAGACATGTTCTAGAATCTTCTTTCCTACTAGACCTCTTTATTGTAGTCTGAGCAGAACTTGGTTAACACTGCATACTGAACTCCCTCAAACCCTAAACAAAAGACCCAAAAAATTGAAGCCACAAATTAGAAACACATACCCACGGTGGTAAGAAGAGCTGTAGTGGCACCGTTTAGCTTGGAGTTTGGACTGAGGGTTTGTTTTCTCCATCTGGTTTATATGGTCGGGTTGTTGAAGGGTACTTAGGCTTTGTTTTCTTTGTCTAGTTTATATATATATATATATATATATATGATAATGATGAGTTTGAGTTTAAGTTGGACTTGTTAGAGAGATAGAGTTTCACTCCATGTTAAGTTTGGACTAAACAAAAATAATTTTATTTTAAAAAAATAATAATGATTTATTTTTTAAATATTGTGTTGACGTGAAAAATTGTAAGAGTTTCATATATATATATAGAGAGAGAGATTAGGATTTGGTGGGTGTTTTCCTATTCGCTTTATTATTCCTTTAAAAAAAATTTAATACATTCTAGTGTCTAAGGCCATCAATAATAATTCATATTTAATTTAATAAAAGTTTAGACCTGTTTCAAAATATAATGTGTTATGCTTCTTATGGCTTTCTCACCCTCACTGTTAGGACATATGTGTTTCACATGTTAAGAACATATGTCATGATTTTATATAATTGGCTTATATCCTTTGACAAAATGCACTTCACTTATAATTGGGTAGATTTAGGATGTGTGTAAATACTTCAAGAAACCATGTTTCAAGATCAAGTGTTAAAACCTTCAAGTTTGTCCAAGAAAACAAGCTGAAAGTGCAAAGTTACTAAAGCTCGACAACTAGCATGTGTCGAGGTTTAAGGAAGCTGTTCAGCCCGTGTGCTTGACACCTTCTCGACAGCTACTCGACACCTTTTATCTGTCAAGGTTTAAGAATTTCAGAATTCTGATATGATTTTCTTGGGATCTGTAAATGTGTCTTTGGGCTTTCTTTTCTCCTAACCCTAGACATATAAAAGGATTGTTTTAAGGGCCGTCAAATAGTTCATAAGTTGCACAAGCATTGAGCAAACTCTGTTTAAGAAAATTGTGACCAGAGACGAAGTTCTTGCCCTAGTTCATCTCTCTTTTTTGAAGAAGTTGTTATGTATGTGCACCGTAGGGTTTTGTGGCCAAGCATCTTCTTGATCTTCATCGTATGGATGAACTGAAGAAATTTGCAGCCAATAACCTTCTTAGTTGGTGATTGAAGTCGCGTACTGGGATCCGCGCAATTGGTTAGTCACATTCTTGGGAGCCATGCATCGAAAGGGGAACTGTCACTACAGAACAAGTCCAATTGGGTATTTGGGTAAGGATTCAACTGTAGGTTGGTAAGGTACTTGAGATTCCTTTACTTGTAATCGCTTGTTGTGATAATCACAGTTTCGGGAGTGGTAACCTGAAAATCACCAAGTGGGGTTTTTGACATTAGTTTTTCCCCATTCGTAAACAAATCACTGTGTTATTTATTTTTTATTGCATAATTAGTTTATTGGTGATTTGTTTGTGCTACCACGCGTTTGCATGTTAATTAACTTAATTGATTCACTTGGCTAAATTAATTGGTTAATTTATCACAAGAGGTCAACTCGTTTTTGGCCTATCAAGTGGTATCAAAGCAGGCACACTCTGATTAGGGTTAATCTTTGCTATGTTTGATCTGTTGACCCCTATTTGTCATGGATAAAGGACAGTCATTAATTATAGATCCTTTATTTGATGGCACTAACTATGCATACTGGAAAGTACACATGAGAGCTTTCTTGCAGTCTTTAGATGAGAAGGTGTGGCAAGCTGCCGAGATTGGTTGGACTAAGCCAAAGGAAGTGCCGGCAAATTGGGATGAAGCCAAGATCAAGACGGTAAACTTCAATACCAGGGCATTGAATGCTTTATTCAGTGCGGTCACCAATGAGGAGTTCAAGAAGATATCCTTTACTGAAACTGCTAAGGAAGGATGGACCATCCTCTAGACAACCTATGAGGGTACAAAGGCTGTCAAGGATTCAAAACTTCAAAGGCTCACTACAAGCTTTAAAGAGATAAAGATGGAGGAGGATGAGTCATTCGATGAGTTCTATGCCAAGCTAAAGGACATAGTAAACTCAACCTTCAATCTTGGGGAAACCATTCCTGAACCCAAGATTGTAAGGAAGGTGCTCAGATCTCTACTCGAAAGATTCCATGCCAAGATCACAGTGATAGAGGAATCAAAGGATATTGAGAAGATTCCTTTAACTGAGCTGGTTGGAAACTTACAGACCTACAAGCTAGGGTTAACAAGAATAGGTAAGTCGGGTAAAGGCAAGAGCATGGCTTTGAAGGCCAAGAGTAGTAACACAGATGAGTCTTCCGATGATGAAGATTCCAAGATGAAGTCCTACATCACTAGGCAGTTCAAGAAATTTATGAAGAATGCCAATGGAAAGGGCTTCGACAAGGACTGTAGGCAATCTA
Organism: Quercus lobata; assembly: GCF_001633185.2. Classification (NCBI taxonomy): domain Eukaryota; kingdom Viridiplantae; phylum Streptophyta; class Magnoliopsida; order Fagales; family Fagaceae; genus Quercus; species Quercus lobata. The sequence continues at coordinate 51,305,946 of NC_044907.1, forward strand.
GTTCTTCTTAGTTCAAGAGTCAAAAAAAGGGAAGAAGGATGCTAGGAATGGCGGTCTGTAAGGTTGAATTTAATCAACCATCTTGTTGGCTTTATTCCATGCCAAATTTGCTTGTATTTCAGCAATTAGTAACCCTGTATTTAGGTGGGATTGTTGTAAGGGTAGTGAGTGAGATAGTGTGTTGAAATGTTCAAGAGTGTGCAAGAAAACAAAGACTCGCGACGGGATCTTGCAGATGACTCGTGGTTGCAAGCCGCCAGAAGATGCATACGTGCTAGGCATGCCAGAAGTTGAAGTGTCATGCTAGCTGGAGCACTACAAGATAAAATAGGACAACTAGCCGTTCTGTTATCTCACGGTTGGATCTCGCGACTCAGTCTAGCCACGAGGCCAAGTCGCGAGCCACTACTGTTTTGAAAAACCTAACTCTTCACATTCCATTCTCACCCCAGTATAAATACTTCTTATACCCACGAAAGAACGAGAGTTTCCAGAGAGAATTTTGAGAGAGAAACCCCAGAGTAAATCAAGATTGATTCATCTACAATCTTCATATAAGAGACTCTTTAAATTCCTCAACTCTCTTCTTCTTCATTGTTAAATCCTTGAGAGGCTTTTTACCAAAACCTTTTCTCACCATATCCATTACTGTGAGAGGGCTGTTTGGTGTTCTGGGAAGCAGTTAGGAAGGAACCAATTTACATTGGTTGATGCTATGGTCAAGTAGCGGAATCCGGGAAGTTAGAAAAGAAATAGGTTCGGCGCAACCTCGTTGAAGCAAGAAGCTTGGAGGACTTAGGTACATTGGGTAGATTAGGCTTGGAGGGTCTATTGCTGTTCATGTATCTCAACTACATTTTCTAGTGGATTACTTACCGCTTGGAGGGCGGCGGAGAGGTTTTATGCCAAGGGCTTCGGTTTTCTCTTCGATAACACATCGTGTGTTGTCCTTGTGTTTACATCTTCCTTCTCTTAATCTTTGCCTTTTATTTTCTGCTGTGGATGTGATTTTAATTGGTTTAGATTGTTTACCAATTCTGTTTATAGCTTGTGTTCATTTTCCGCACACTAGTTGTTTGTCATAAAGCTTGAATTGGTTATTTTGTATTTGGGGGTCTAAATATTCAAGGGTGTTTTATACACTATTTGAACTTTCACGGTCAGTACACTGTTCCCGCAAGACCTAAGTGCTTTGGGTGTCAAGGTTTCAGTCACATGAAACATGAGTGTCCTACATATCTCAAGAGCATTGGAAAGAGCAAGGCACTTGCTGCTACCTTAAGCAACACCGAGCCTGAGGATGATTCCGACAATGAGGATGACGAAATCTTGAATGTCTTCACTGCCACTGTTAATCCTACTAATGGGATTGTTGAAGATGTGGTTAAAGAAGAGGAATTGGTGGAATCCAAGTTTGAGAAGATAGATGATCAAGATAACATCCATACAGCCTATGAGAAACTGTATAAGCTTTCTAAGAAGTATGAGAAACTGTATAGACTAACCACCAAGAAGCTTAGTCATGTAGAACTTGATTGTGAGGAGCTGTCCACAAAGTTTGATGAGGCTAATCAAACTATTGGAGCACTGAGGTTCGAGAACAATTTATTGGCTGAGAAGACCAAGAAACTTGAAGCGGAGCTATTTTAAGTCAGAGCTCAATTGGAGAGGACTTCCAATGCAAAGTTCGATGAGATGCTCAGTCTTCAGAAATCTACTTCTGATTGAACAGGTTTAGGGTATGGTCTCTCTTCCTCTAATATTGCTTCAACTAGTATCACTGTTTTTGTTCCTCATGCTAATAATGTTAAAATTGAAAACAATGATGTTAAAACTGATTTAGCTAGTGAGAACTTAGACAAAGGTAAATCTATCTTAGGAGCACCCCCTAAGCAAGATAAGAAGGAAGCTAAGAACCCTAGGGCTAAAAAGGCTAACTCTCAAAAGCTTAAACAGAAGAAGTAGCATCTTTGTCATCATTGTGGAGTTGCCGGTCATACTCGATCAAATTGCTATAAGTGACTAGCCACTCAATAGAGCAATGGCATGATAGCATCCGGGAACGAAAATCAACATCAATCCTCTCTTGCTCCTCTTGGAGATATTCTCAAAACCCTCATGTTCCTTTTGAACTTGAACGGTTTTAATTCTTCTCCCTCACCGCCGATTCAAGAGTTTCCTAGATGGAAAGGTTCTTCCAATGTGTGGAAGGAAAAGGGCTCCAAGTGATTCTATCACTTTTCTCTTTCTCTCTTCTTGTTTTTGTGTGTGCATTACTTGTGTGTTTTGCTTTCAAGTTTTGAGTCAGTCTAGTTTTTATGCTTTGCTTTGTTTAACATGTTTTTGTTTGGTTACTTTTCAGTTTTGTTTTGTTTTGTTTTTCGTATAAAATAAAAAAAAATTGAAAAATCAGAAAAATACAAAAACAATGTGTGTTTTGTGTACATTGGTACTTGTGTACCTTGGATGGCCATTGAAACAAAGTTTTCTAAACTTTGTATCTTTTGTAACTTAGATGAGCATCTCTATGCACAACTAAGCAATGAGTTTTGTGGCTCTTGTTTGTGATGAGTAAGATTAAGTTATCTCTGGTACTTGACACTCGTATCACTCTTTTTGACGGGAAGGACTAAAAAATCCTAAGAGAAAGGCAGAAATAACCATCTCATCACTATTGTCCACGATCATAATATGACACCTGTATGCTTTGTCATAGCAAAAGTGTAGTGTCAATGACATTTGTGTGCTTCGGCATAACAAATTGGAATGTCAAATGCTTACCATCATTGGGTATTTCTTATCTATCTCTTATATGCCCATGCATGATTTGCTCAAAAGAAAAATATGCAAAGAAAATAAAAAGCAAAAAGATCAAAAATGCTTTAAATATAATTGCAAGCGTGTATTCTAGGAGATGTGGGAGTTATAGGATGTACCTCGAAGGTGATAGTCCTCATCAAACAGTTATGATTGTATGTGAGTCAAAGTGATTTTCTAATATCTAAATTGTCATAACATGTATACACTTATGCAATCTTGCGATATTTTTCACACACAACACACAATATTCTTTACTACTCTTGATACATGTGCAGGTACAATATGATTTGGCCATCACAAGGTTTTACATGTGTTAATGTATGCTCACTAAACTAGCTTGACTTGTTTTTGAAAAATAAAATCGGTTTGACTTGTTTAGTGTGTGTATGTGTGTTTTTGGGATTCATGTGCTTAAAATTGCTGTTGAGAAATGATTTTAAGAGGTTTATATGGTGTTTGAATCATTGGTTGAGTTGCATGTTGGATTACATTCATGTCTATGTTTTTCTCTTCTCAAAAAACTGCTTTTAAAAGCTAGCTCAACACCTCCTCGATACCTTGCTATCTATCAAGCTTCTTAAGCTTTTTCTAATCGCAATCTCGACAGCTTCTTAACACCTGGTGGATTGATCAACAAAGTTCCTGCCTCCTCGATACCTTCTTGACAACTGGTGGATCGATTAAGCTTCTGTTCTTGAACCTAATGGTCTATTCCTTGACACCACCTCGATATTTGTATCTGTCAAAGACCAATTTCTCGACACCTTCCTCGACAAATGGCTTGACACCTTTCGACACCTCATCTGTCGAGATTTACTGAGGGTCTATTTATACTTTCTTGTGCTATCTGACCTTCATTTCTTTCGATCTCTCTCTCAATAGCACTCTCTTTTCTCTCCCAAACAACCTCATCTCACTCCAATTTTGATCCTCAAGGTTTCTTCAAGTTTTTTCAAGATTTTCTTCACTTGGTAAGCTTCTTATCTCTCATTCTTCATGCATTTCATGTTTTGAAACCTAGGTTTTGGGGTTTTTCAAAATTTTGGGGTTTTTCAAAATTGATGAGTTTTTGTTGAAATTTTGGGATGGGTTTTCACTTAAATGAGTTTAAAATCTCATGCATTGCATCACATTAGCATTATAATAGTATTGTCATGCATTTAGATATGTGCAAACTGTTTGTGTGCTGATAGGTTTGGATTGGGTTGAGCCCATGATGCAATTTCTTTTGTATGTCACATGTTTATACATTTCCCATGCATATGTACTCTCTTTTCAATATACTTGTTATATTTGAATTTCTTGGGAATTTTTAGATTGTATTTCTTTCTCTCCCTCTCTTTTTATTTACGTTAGTCGTATCTATGGCACCTAAGCGTAACCTACTCCGACTTGGAACCCTCTTCCTTCCAAAGCTTCTTCATCCTTTGATTCTACTCCTCTCTCTCTTTGATTCCATGATGATGATGCCCACAAGGCATTCTTGGAGAACTTTTCTAGAAGAGGTGCTCATTTGGAACGCCAAGTCATTTTGGCGGACTTTGCCGACATTAACCTTCCCACTGTCATTCACAGTCGAGAATAGGAGTCACTGTGGGACGTCCCGGTCACTTGTACTCTCGTGCTTATCCAGGAGTTTTACTCCAACATGCACGAGATTGATTGTTCAGTACCTCTTTTCTTCACTCGCATTCGAGGTACGCGCATTCCTGTCACACCGCAACTTGTTGCGGATGTGCTTTGGGTTCCTAGGATAGAGTTTCTTAACTATCCTAGTTGTGAGCGTCTGTGGACTGTGTCCAAAGATGAGCTCATGGCTGCTTTCTACGAGCGCCCTTCTGATTGGGGTGATCGTCAGTTTACACCATGTAGGCCTTTTGCTAAAGGTCCTAGATTCATAAACATGGTGACGACTTTTGTACTCCATCCATTCTCTCACTACAACTCCATCACAGAGCCTTGTGCTCGGTTTTTGTTGTCTTTTCTTGGGCATCTTACTATAGACTTCCCTTCTTATTTCATTCTTTCCATTATAGATGTTCATCTAGATTCAGCGTCTCGTGATAAGCTCATCTTTCCTTCCGCTATCATGAGGATCTTATGCCATTTTTCTGTTCCTTTTCCCTTTTCCGACCATTTTTCTATCATGTGTACCATAGACTACGCTACCATTAAACGTAGCGAGGCGCAGTTTCAATCAAGGCAGTCGGATTCAACAGCTCCTCCCTCCAATTTAGCTCTATCCTGTTCTGCTCCATCCATATTCGCTCCCTCCTCTTCTTCGGACGATGTGACTCTAGGAGACATCATGGTGCAACTTCAACGCATGAATGCTCGTCTAGATACACTATCTATAGAGATGTATCAGATGAACGTCTGTGTTGGCTGTATTGCTCGACGACAGGCGACCATGGGCAAATTTGCTCCCAAGGCTACTCCTTCACCACCTTCTGTTGGTTCTGATTCTGATGATGATGATGGTGATGACGATGATGCTTCTGAGGATGATGATGATGGAGATGCTAGCTCTATCGATGAGATGTCTACTTCACACTCTTACCCCTTGTAACTCGTGACAAAAATGGGGAGTAGTTTTGGATATGAGAGTAGTTATTCTTAGGGGAAGAGTTAATATAAGACTATTTTGTTAGGGGGAGTGTTGATATGCTTTAAGGGATGTAGTGAGGATAATATATATCTTTTCTTTTCTTTCTTTTTTAGATACATTGTTCTTGTACATTAGGTCTTATGACCATTTTTACACATACATTATACTTATTCTCTTTATATGTGGATGTATGTTTCTTTCACCTACCCCTTACATGTGTTGTTTCTTTTCTCTCTTTATGCACATACTTCTTATTACTTGTATGCAATCTATTATTTCTATTTCACACAAAGATGCCTTGATGAGTTTTGTTTAAAGTGTTTCTGAAATACAGGTTGTTAAAATCTACTTGTCATAAACTCTCTTCTTGCAAAGTTTTTCAAGAGTTTGTGTTAGAATAGATTTTATTGTATTCAACAAGTGAATATGAGTTAAGTGATTTATGACTTCTCTCATATGCTCATTTCTTTGTTGTGGTTTTGTCACAAATTGCCAAAGGGGGAGATTGTTAGGATATATGTGTTTCACATGTTAAGAACATATGTCATGATTTTATGTAATTGACTTATCCTTTGACAAAATGCACTTCACTTGTAATTGGGTAAATTTAAGATGTATTTAAATACTTCAAGAAACCATGTTTCAAGATCAAGTATTGAAGCCTTTAAGTCTGTCCAAGAAAACAAGCTAAAAGTATAGAGTTACTAAAGCTCAACAGCTACCTCGACAACTAGCATGTATCAAGGTTTAAGGAAGTTGTTCAGCTCGTGTGCTTGACACGTTCTCGACAGCTGCTCGACACCTTCTATCTGTTGAGATTTAAGAATTTAAGAATTCTGATATGATTTTCTTGGGATCTGTGAATGTGTCTTTGGGCCTTCTTTTCTCCTAACCCTAGACATATAAAAGGATTGTTTTAAGAGCCATCAAACAGTTCATAAGTTGCACAAGCATTGAACAAACTCTGTTCAAGCAAATTGTGACCGAATACGAAGTTCTTGCCCTAGTTCATCTCTTTTTCTTGAAGAAGTTGCTGTGTATGTGCACCCTGGGATTTTGTGACCAAGCATCTTCTCAATCTTCATCATGTGGATGAACTGAAGAACTTTGTAGCCAACAATCTTCTTAGTTGGTGATTGAAGTCGCGTACTGGGATCCGCGTAATTGGTTAGTCACGTACTTGGGAGCCGTGCATCGAAAGAGGAACTGTCACTACAGAACAAGTCCAATTGGGTATTGGGGTAAATGTTTAACTGTAGATTGGTAAGGTACTTGGGATTCCTTTACCTGTAACCACTTGTTGTGATAATAGTGGAGTTTTAGGAGTGGTGACTTGAAAATCATCCGGTGGGGTTTTTGCCGTTAGTTTTTTCCCATTCGTAAATAAATCACCGTGTTATTTATTTTCCGCTGCATAATTTGTTTATTGGTGATTTGTTTGTACTACCATGCGTTTGCATGTTAATTAACTTAATTAATTCACTTGGCTAAAATTAATTGGTTAATTTATCACAAGAGGTCATCTTGTTTTTGGCCTATCACTTATCTAATTCTTATCTATAATCTACTGAGAATAGGTTTATGACTAGACTCGAAGTTATTAGAAGAAAACTAAATTACTGGTAGTAATGTCGTTATAATGTTTCTTTGTTCAAAAAGTTGGTTTGAGATCTCACTGTTATCATTCCCATTTTAGATTATTTAGTTCGTCATAATGTGCGGAATTCGATCAAAAGATTTTATTATCATTCCTTCGGTTTGCTTCACGCTATATTTTGATGGGAAACGTAGCAGCTAGGCTAGCTTATTTATTACTTGGTTCCAATTTCGATGATACAAGTAGCTAAACAGGTATTTTCGATGCTATAATAAATTTAACATACATATAGTGAAAGAAAGAGCAATACTTATAGGTGACTTGATCTGTCACCGTTGGAGTACCTAAGCCACCGGATAGGAAGGTTTCTTGGCAATGCCACAAACACCTTCTGGTGCTCCAGTATCTCTCTGAATCCTCATGTAGCCACTCTCACCCCAGGTGGTGCCCCATGAATTCTTGATTAACCAGTACTTGGTACCATCATCACTCATTCCATACCCGATTACCGTAACGGCATGGTCTAAATTGGTCCCGCATTCTCCTGTGAAAACTCCACTGGAATAGGACTTAAAGTCAGGACTAGAACCTTCTATGGCAACTGAAACTGGGTGGTTGGCTACTGCTTGCAGTAATGCCTCCTCATTATTGGAAGGTACGTCTTCATATGAACTTATCTGAGCTACAATATTAGATGCCATTTGCTGGTCACAAGTTCCATCCATAGCCTGATATGGGTAGTTTTCCTCTGAGGCGAGTCCTTGGTTCTGTATTATATATTCGAAGGCATAATCCATGAGACCACCATTGCAACCATTACTGCCTTCCACACAGTCCACTAGTTGTTGCTCGGAAAGGGAGATTTTGTTGCCATTTTTGATCTGGGTGACCCCCTCTACTGCTGCCACAGCTGAAAAGGCCCAGCAACATCCTACATAGGAATCAATCATAACAGAAATCTTGTTAGGACAAAAATAAATGCAACAAATAAGACTAAACTAGGTTTTAGTTTCATACAACGTTATTATTCTCTTACCACACTGTTCTTGGTTTTTGATGGGGGTAACAGCTCCTTTTTCTCTCCAATCCATAGTCATTGGAATTTCAGTCAGGTTTTCATATCTGAATGAGGTTTTGGGTGAACTGGGCTGGGAGGAAATCTTGTATCCAGTACGAGTAGCAATGAATTCTTCAGTTGTTAAGTCTGCAAATTCATTGACGCTTAACTTGTAAGTGCGATTCCCTTCATTGTTGACTTTGTCTATGTATTCAACATTGTCCTTGAATATCTTGAAACGCTTTTCCTTCTCAGCATCATCTTCGTAGTTGCGTCCATACTTAGCCATCCATTGCTGATATCTCCCAGCAATGGAGTCTTCAAGTAATGTGCGGGACATGGCTTGATATGTGGAAGTCTCCAAAATCAACAAGAAGACTATGATAAGTTTTTTTCCATGTATTAAAGCCATTGTTTTACAGACCGAAGAGAGTTCTTTGTTAATGGCTCTATGTGATTGATAATTGGTGAGAAAGAAAACACACATTTACCCTATTTATAGGAGATTAGCATCCCCATTGTGAAGTGCATCTTGGGTTGGAATGGGACCCCTTTTTCCCATCGTGCTGGGCAAGTTAAAGTTGACACTTGAATCAGAATCCTTTCTTGAGGGATGCTGATTGCTGATAAAGGTTTTGAATGATCAAATTTAAGTAACATGGGAACCCAGCCAACATGTCAAACTAGAGAGTTTCTATACCGCTGGCTGTAGGATGTTGCTAGCTATTGTTCTTCGTGTAGTATACGAAGGGATACTCCCCCTTGCATGTGGTATTCCCTTTCAATCCATGTAAGTTCTCTCTTTCAGACTATGTAAAGGGTGATGCCAATGACTACCGGTTCTTGCGGTTGTTTCTTTCCTAGTTTCCCAATATTACTGCACTTAATAATTGCTGATATGGTTGTCATAGTTCAAAAAGTATTTCAAGTAATAGCAAGAACTGTGAATAACGACTTTAAGTACAACTATTTCAGTGATAAAGGTACAATTCAACAAGCTTCTAGTTATTATAGTAAGTAAATAGACTAATTGTGTAGAATCAACAAATCACAATACATGAAGCACTCTTTACGCTAAAATAATAAGAGACTAAGACTAATCTGGTACTAATTAGTTCTTGGTTAACCAGCCAGAAAATAACAGATTGGCACGTTGACCTCCGCCAATCAAGCATGAAAGAACAAACCAATGACTCTACTCCCCCTGCCATTTCTGTTATATGCCTTTTGCTTGATTTTCGGTATTGATTCGATAAAGCATATGCTAGTGTGGTAAACATTTTGAGAGTGACAAAACTTGATTAGTTTGAATTGATTACTGATTTCTCAGCTCAATAATTAGATGATGATGAAAGAGATAATTGGACCAATTGACTGACACTTGTCTGCCCTGACCCTTGAATCAGTAGTCCGACCACATTCTGGGCCAACGCTGTTGCAAGCCATTGTCAGATCCGCAGAAAGCTTGAGACTCTTCAATCTTGACCATATCAGCCCGTTAGTGCCCCAATTATAATTAGTGCTGATTTGTTGCGTGTTGATGGTGTTTTAAACTTCTTTGGTTCTCCAAAAAAAATAAAATAAAATAAAATAAAAAACTATAAATTAAATAAAAAATATTTTAAATATAGAATCAAAAGGCTAAGTTACAAACCAGTCATTAAGGCATCCATTCCCACCAATATGAACCAACAGACATCATGGCTACCGTATACTAAATTTGTAAGACATTGAAGCTTAAGATTCAAAAACTTATGGTACATTAATTTGGTACGCTATAATAGGCTATATACTGTAATACATATTTCTTATGAATAATTATGGTGAAACTATACTATTGGTCCCTGAAGTTTACCTGTGAGCGTTACTGGTCTCTCAAGTTTCAAGTGAGCGCGATTGGTCCCTTAAATTTAAAAATTTAATAATGTTAGTCCTTTTGTTAACTGTCGTTAGTGTTTTTTTTTTAATTGATGTGACATTTTTTATATATTAAAATGCTAAAACTATTTCAAGATTTACAAGTCTTATGTAACTATGACACATAAGCTATTTTGAAGAAAAACTTACAAATCAATTTTATGTTAATAATCTATTCATATTTAAAATAAAAAATTAAAATACCAAAACATTTTGGAAAAAAAAAAAAAAAACCAATTTTCACTGTCGGTGTCTCTTCAGTGACCACCCACCCAGGCAAGCTAGACTGTACATCTCAGGCGATGTTCTACCAAAAACTCAAAAACTCCCCAGATCTTACTTTCTTTCTTTTGGATGTTTTTATGGTTTTTTGAAGCATGAAATTCTTTTATTTTATTATTAAGATTTGGATCTTTTGGGGGTGATAGATTGTGAGCAAAGGAGGAGCACAGAAATTCTTTGTAGCCTGGTGTGCAGGTGAAGGCAGATTTTTTTATGGACAAACAGAGAAATTCTTTGTAATTCGTAATGGCCACTATTCATTGGCTTCTAAGAAACCCATTACTTCTTCATTATTGTCATCATCTCCTTTTTCTCTCTGGTGCTAGTCTAAGTGTAGGTGACCGAAGATTAGAGCTTGAAACGATATCGGTGATGAGAAAAAGGAATTAACGCTAACACTAAACAAAAAGACTAATATTTTTTTTTTAAAAAGGCCACTTCAATTAAAAAGATGTCACGTCAATGTACTGTTAGCCACGTAGGCATTAACACTAACATTGCTCATTTTTTAAACATAAAGGACCAATAATGCTCACTTGAAACTTAAGAGACCAAATATGCTCATAGGATAAACTTCAGGTACTAATATTGTAGTTTCGCCAATAATTATTCAATTGTTTGGTTGTATTTTTAATACAAGTAATATTTTTCCTTAGAAATAAATAGTTTCTTACTAAAAATGGCTATAATAACTATTCCTTTAACCTACATAATAAATACATAACAATAAAATAAAACTCCTAAACCCCCCTCCCAAAAAAAAAAAAAAAACTCCTCCTTGTCACTCCTCCCTCTCTCTCTAGTGAATCAATTCACAACTTTTTTCGTGGCTTCATTATTCTCTATATTAATTTTTGGAAAAAACTTAGGGCAAATTTGGTACACTAAATGAGGATTATAATTGGAATTGTTATCTTTATTACAAGGAATAAAATATGTTGTGATTGAATAACTAAACCTATTTGTAAGTTTGGTTGTGAGTTGTAACATTAGAATAAAACTTAAGGTTTATTTTAAGAAATATCTTACTTATACAATTATATTTCCCTAAAAATAAGACTTTTAAAATTTGAAAGAAAGGTGACAATTCATTGTAATAAAAACATTATTAAACTAAAGAATAACTAAACCACGTGAATAATTATTACATTGCAGTGTATATTACAATCTACCAAACATGCCCTTATGTACAATAATTTCTTCATAATTTCTAAATATTAAAGTTGATAACAACAAAAAAGACCGTGTATTAAAAAAGTATTAATAAAAGATAATAGTAAAAATTAATAAGTTAATAGTATATACATGGTATTCATTTATGAGTTTTTATGTGTTATATTTATATGAAAGTTCAAAAACGTGTACAAAAACACCTTTGAACGTTTAGACCCCCAAATTACAACTTAATCAATTCAAGCAATATGTCAAACAACTAGTGTGCGGAAACTTAACATATGCTATCATACGAAATTGATTAAATACTATCTAAGCCAAAACAGATTAATATCCACAGCAGATAAATAAAAAGGCAAAGATAGAGAGGAAGGAAGATGCAAACACAAAGACAACACGCGATGTGTTATCGAAGAGGAAACCGAAGCCCTCGACGAAAAACCTCTCCGCCGCCCTCCAAGCGGTAATCAATCCACTAGAAAATATAGTTGGGATACAAGGACAGCAATAGACCCTCCAAGCCTAATCTACCCAGTGCACCTAAGCCCTCCAAGCTTCTTGCTCCAACGAGGTTACGCCGAACCTTTTTCTTTTCTAGCTTCCCGGATTCCGCTACTGGACCGTAGCATCAACCAATGAAGATTGGTTCCTTCCTAACTGCTTCCCAGAAATCCAAACAGCAGACTCACAAAGATGATGATGGTGAGAACCTGGTTTGGTATAATGCCTCTCAAGGATTTGACAATGGAGAGGAAGAGAGTTAAGGAATTTGAAGAGTCTCTAAGGTATAGATTGTGTGTGAATCAATCTAGTTTTTCTCTAGGGTTTCTCTCTCAAAATTCTCTCTGGAAGCTCTCTTTCAATCGTGGGTAATAGGGGTATTTATACTGGAGTGGAGAGGAATGTGAAACGTCAGGTTTTTACAAAACAGGGGTGGCTCGCGGCTTGACCTCGCGGCTTGACTAAGTCGCGAGATCCAGTCGCGAGATAACAGTATGGCCAGTTGTCCTGTTTTGTCCTGTAGTGCTCCAGCTAGCATGACTGTTCATCTTCCAGCATGCTTGGCACGTGTGCTGCTTCTGGCGGCTTGCAGCCGCGAGTCACCCGCGAGTCCCAGCCGCGACACTCTGTTTTCTTGCACACTCTTGAGCAAACTTCACTCTTGAGCAAACTTCACTCTATCTCACTCACTACCCTTACATCAAACCCACCTAAATACAGGGTTACTAAATGCTGAATTACAAGCAAATTTGGTACGGAATAAAGCCAATTAGATGGTTGAATAAATTCAACCTTACAATCTCCCCCTTTGGCTATTCCGTGACAAAACCCTAAAACAGACTCCAGACTTAACATGTGAGTTGGGAACAGTTGAACAAAACTCACTCACACCTAACTCTAGAAGCTGTGAAGCACTTGAATCATATGAACATAATACTCCTGAAACACAACAATACACCATGATCATTGTAAGCAGAAAATTATAAAATGCATATGAAACAGGCAATATGTGATCAAGCAAAGATGGAGTTATGAAACAAACCATGGCTTGATCAACCAAGTGAACACCACAAGGTAGTGATCACAGTGCTCATTCACACTTGGAATGAACACAAGGACATACAAGTTAACAAGCACAAGGCAAGACACTTGTATGCTCAACACTCAACCAATGCATATCACACAAGGCATATGCATCTAGGAATCCTACAAGGGCACAAGAGTGACAGTACATAAACCAAAATGCATACCATTTAGATTAAAGTACTGATTTCAACATAGCATAAAGGCTGCACTAGGCAAGGTACATACCATAAAGCCTACAAACTATGCATAAAACATAAACTCTAAAAGCTTACACAAGCACATGGGTACAAAACACAAACATCCTGAATAACAGTTTACGGGTACAAAACATAAAACATCAACTTAAAGAGAAGAAGAATGTAAAGACACTCCCCCTTAGATAAAGACACTCCCCCTTTGATCATGCCTATCTCTCCCCCTTTTTGTCATGGAATAGGCTAGTCATCCTCTTCCAGCTTTCTCTGAATTTGATCCAGTTGAGTTTGAAGAGAAGTAAACTTCATATCCCACCGAGTGTTTTGATGGTGAAGAGAAGCAGTGAGTCCAGACATCTTTGTATTCAACTCGTGGACAGAGGAGACAATGCGATCAAGTTTCTCATCCAGGGAGAGAGTGCCAAACTGAGAGTCATTTTGAGATGCAGAAGTTTCTGGTTTGGCTCTCTTCCGACTATGTCCAATGCTGGCATTGAATGTACGCATGTTGATTGGACTTGGTTTGGGCATAGGGGATTCATCAGCCATTGGATAAATTCCCTTGAGCTTCAAGATCCGGGAAATGAGACTGCAGAAAGGAACGCATATCCGAGACTCAGTTCGAAGAACCGTTTTGCGCAGAACATGAAAGATATGAGCACAGATGTCTATTTCCACATCAGAGATTAGATCATGAAGAAATAAAGCCCGTCCAAGGTTCATATACCCAGTGCTTGACAAAGGGTACAAATTGTGAAACATTACAATTGTAAGCACTCTCAGCTTTGGAGAGAGAGAGGAAACACTGATGGATTTGCCATTTGGCGAGAACTCCAAGTCTTGACCAAGACTTTCTTTAAGAAACTCCTCATCAGGACAGAGATCATCGTAAACCGGCGAATGTCGGAAAATGGGTCTGTTGATGTGAAGAATTTCTGCCAGATATGCAGGAGAGACAGAAAAGCTTTTTTTCCGAACCTAGCACTTAAGTTCATCTCCTTCCACAATGGCGTTGGCATAAAATTCTTTTACCAACTCTTCATACGCGTCATCCGGATAAGAGAGAAGGTAATTCCAATCCTTGTGAGCAAACCATTTCGGAATGTCAGTGTCATGAAGTGATGGCTGATCCAAAGCTCTTTCTAGTAGTGGTTTGGCATGAAGAAAGAAATTCTCATAAGTCTGATAGGTTGCATATGATCTGAACCTATCGGGATCGAATCTCTTTGATGAAGAGCGAGTCCCTTTTGGTTGAGGTGAGAAATCATCAACATCTATTACTGGTTCCTTCCCTTTGGAACTACCTCCTTTTACAGTAGCCTTTTTGAATGGTGACATGACCAGTCTGCATTATGAACAGGGGAAACGACAGAACACAATCCAACAAACTTTATTAGCAGTGGGTTAGTGGAAATATAGGGACAATGTAGAAACCCTAATAGCTGGATGAAAATGGACAGAAAATAGTAATGAGGGACACAAATGGCTCAAATTGAACTACACAGAAGAAGGAGTCCAAAGAGAACCACATAATCAGCTGAAAAAGGACCCACATTCAACAACACATCAACAGGATACCACACAAGATCATAGTGAAACACGTCATCAACAGCAGATCAAACAAAAATTAGCTAACCCTAGCTAAGCACATGATGAAGAACAAAATCACCCAAAATAAACTAGCTCAAAAACAGAAACACAAGCTACCAAAGGCTAAACATGGACAAAGAGTAATAGTTGAGCTAAAATCCATCACAAAATCACAATCAAATGTGAAAAATCCAGAGGGAAAACCATATCACCAAGTAAAATAGAGTTCAAGACAGAACAAACATACCTGTTAGTCGACGATTTTGAGCTGACAAGAGGCAAACAATGGAGATCGAAAATGGAGGCACGGTGAGAAAGGGTAAGAGCAAATGAGAAAGACAATGAACAGTCACAAAAAGATCGAGGGAAAAACAAAAAGTTTAAAAACTGCCCCTGTATGTCTAAAACACGCGATTTTCGCGACTGATACGAGTCACCAAAAAGCCGCCAGATCAAGCCGCCAAAACACCCTAGGACGAAAATTTGAAAATTTTTCTAAGTGTTTTTCGCGACTGGAAGGTCTACCCGCGAGCGAGTCGCGAGCTAAGCCGCGAAAATCTCTGAGTGAACCTCGCGACTGGACCTTCCACTCGCGAACAAGTCGCCAAAAATGACCAGCAAAGATGCGACTGAGACTCGCAACTTGACATACCCGCGACTGAGCCGCCAAAACAGGGCAAAACTGGATTTTTGAAATTTTCAGATTTTTCAAACAAAATACTTTCCAAAATCACCTAAAACACTCAAAAATATTTTTGTGCTTGAATTAACAAAGATTGAGCATGTGAAAACACATTTTATCAAGTACAATCACACAAATGAATATGGCATTTATTGAACATAAACTTGTGA
Source organism: Quercus lobata (assembly GCF_001633185.2). Lineage (NCBI taxonomy): Eukaryota > Viridiplantae > Streptophyta > Magnoliopsida > Fagales > Fagaceae > Quercus > Quercus lobata. The sequence goes on from NC_044907.1 coordinate 51,321,623, forward strand.
GTTGTGTGTGGATATCAACAATGAGATAGTCCTTCGTCTAATGTGAAGCTTCAATGATCAATTCAACCAAGGCATACACAATTAGCACTAGATCATGTGACCCATCTCAATTATAGAAGTATGAATACATGACCTCCCACAAAACTTGATAACATGATTTGGAGCTTTACATTTGACTCCACTTTCAAACATAACAATTGATCTTTTTGATCTTTTGAGTCAATCACCTCTTATTGTGAGAGTGATATATGATATTTCACTTTAATGAATAAGCCTTTGGCTTTTTGAATGAACATTCATTTCAATATAAGGTCGCTTACCCTTTTTCCTAGTCAAATACTAGAATGTGCGACAGGCTTTTGCAGCTCAATATCTCTTTTCATTTGGAGATTTACATTTGGTGAGCTCTTTTTAGCAAAACAAAAATAAAGAGTGGGAAGATATATAGACACAAGTCTATGCAAGTCTCAAGATCAACAAAACCATTCACTAATCATTCATGACAAGTTTGAAGATCTATTTACAACAATCACAAAGATTTCAAGATTTTTCCCACAGTGATATAAGTGCATAAAAACAAGCAATGCTCGAAAATGCACAAAGCCATTAGCACAAAGGTACAAGGCAAAACAAGTTTTTGAGACAAAAGCTCAACAAAGTCAATCAAGCTTTTTGATTTTCTATTTTTTTTATGTGATTTTTGGATTTTTGACATAAAATAAGAAAAATGCTTTAACAATCAAAGAAAGAACCAACAGAATTAATCAGAAGGACAAACAAACAATAAATATGTTGCACAAAGGGCTAACAAAGAAGTGTGTGCCACATCACAAGCAAACATATCAAATTATAAATATGTGAAGCACACAACACACAAGAGGATCAAGGAATTGTACCGACACCAATGGTCTTACGGAGTGATTCAAACCGTGGACCATCGAGAGGCTTGGTGAAGATGTCCGCCTTTTGATTGTCGGTGTGTATGAACTCAAGACACACAACTCTTTCCTCTACCAAATCCCGAATGAAATGATAGCGTATCTCTATGTGTTTAGACTTTGAATGTTGGACAGGATTCTTGGAGAGATTGATGGCACTGGTGTTGTCACAGAAGACACACATCGTTTCTTGAGGAATTCCATAGTCATGAAGTAATTTCTTCATCCAAAGAAGCTGAGTGCAGCAACTTCCAGCAGCGATGTATTCTGCTTCTGCAGTAGATAGAGACACTGAATTCTGCTTCTTGCTCATCCACGAGACAAGGTTGTTACCAAGATAAAAACAGCCGCCTGAAGTGCTTTTCCGATCGTCTACACTGCCAGCCCAATTAGCATCTGAATACCCAGCAAGACAATCATTTGAGTCTTTTGAATACCACAGACCATAGTTTGCAGTACCATTCGCATATCGAATGATTCTCTTAGCAGCAGTCAGATGAGATTCTTTCGGATTAGCTTGGTACCTGGCACATACGCCCACACTGAAAGCAATGTCCGGTCTACTGGCTGTAAGGTAGAGCAAACTTCCTATGATGCTCCTATACAATGTAGGACTTACTTCAACTCCCGACGAATCCACATTCAGTTTAGTGGAAGAGCTCATGGGGGTGGAGGCGTGTTTTTTGGAGTTTAGTCCAAACTTCTTGACAATGTTTCTGGCATACTTTTCTTGAGATACAAAAATACCCTCCTTCTGTTGTTTGACTTGAAGACCCAAGAAAAATGTGAGCTCCCCCACCATACTCATCTCAAACTCCTTCTTCATCTCTTCAAAAAATTCAGTAGCACGATCTTCGATGGTTGCCCCAAACACTATGTCATCAACATAGACTTGTGCCACAAGGAGATAATCTTCATCATTTTTGACAAACAGAGTTCGATCTGCATACCTTCTCTTGAAACCTCTATCTAGAAGATAATGTGTAAGACGATCGTACCAGGCTCTAGGCGCTTGTTTTAAGCCATAAAGGGCTTTCTTCAATCTTAGTACATGATCTGGAAAATGAGGATCTTCAAATCCTTTTGGTTGCTCAACAAATACTTCTTCATTTAGATATCCATTCAGGAACGCACACTTTACATCCATTTGATAAAGTTTGAAATTCAAGGTGCACGCAATGGACATGAGGATACGAATGGATTCGAGTCTTGCCACCGGAGCAAAAGATTCATCAAAATCCACTCCTTCAACTTGAGTGTATCCTTGGGCTACTAACCGAGATTTGTTTCGAATTACTTCTCCATCTTCATCAGTTTTGTTTTTAAAAATCCATTTTGTGCCTATAACATGAACGTTCTCGGGCCGTGGAGCAAGTTCCCACACATCATTCCTCACAAACTGATTCAGCTCTTCATGCATTGACTCGACCCAATTCTCATCTTGAAGAGCCTCTTCAACCCTTTTTGGTTCAAATTGTGCAAGATAACAGTGATATGTTACATGATTGGCTAGCAGAACGTTTCCTTTCCTGAGGCGAAGACCGTCATCAAGAGATCCTATGATATTACTTTCCGGATGATTCTTGATAACTCTTGAAGATGGCCTTTTTGAAGTGGAAACTTCATCACTACGAGAGATAGGAGGATGGACTTCCGGAGGAGTAAGAGGGCTTGATGTTCTAGACATCGATCTCGTTTCCATTCTTGGGTTGATGGGAGTCGTTTCTACTTCTGGTATAGGTTCTTCACCTTCTATATTCAAAGCTTCTACCTCAACATCGGCCTCTTTGGTGCTCGGCCCTTCTACATCATCAATCATTTCCACCTTAGGTAAGGCATCATCAATCTTGACATTTATGGACTCCATCACAGTTTTTGTTCTCTTGTTAAACACTCTATACGCTCGACTTGTAGTAGAGTAGCCAAGAAAAATACCCTCATCACTTCTCGCATCAAACTTCCCAAGATTCTCTCGATCATTTAGGATATAGCATTTACTTCCAAACACCCGGAAATACTTCACTTTTGGCTTCTTCCCATTCCATATCTCATAGGCAGTCTTCTTTGTACCAACTTGAAAGAAAATCCTATTGCCAATGTGACACGAGGTGTTGACAACTTCTCCCCAAAATCTTTGAGGTATTTGCTTGTTAAGTAACATGACTCTTGCCATCTCCTGAATCATACGATTTTTTCTCTCTACCACTCCGTTTTGTTGTGGAGTTTTGGGAGCTGAAAATTCTCTTTTAATTCCATTCTTCTCACAGAAGGACTCGAATTTTGCATTCTCAAATTCCCTCCCATGATCACTTCTAACTTTGGCTATCGGAATCCCTTTTTCGTTTTGTAGTTTCTTGCACAGAATCTCCAACCTCTCACAAGCCTCTGATTTTTCTCTAAGGAAATCAACCCAAGTGTATCTTGAGTAGTCGTCCACAACAACCATAATGTATCTCTTACCCCCTAGGCTCTCTGTTCTGGTAGGCCCCATTAGATCAACATGAAGTAACTCCAAGCACCGAGAGGTGGCTATCACATTCACCTTGTGATGACTTGCCTTAGTTTGCTTCCCCATTTGACACGCACCACAAACGGTCTTCTTCACTTTTCCAAACTTAGGAAGTCCCTCGACTGCTTCAAGTTTTGAAACTTTCGCTACTTGTTTGAAGTTGGCATGCCCAAATCTATGATGCCACAACTCCAACGTATCCACACGAGCACTTCTACACGATATGGGTGCCGTGGGAGCAATTCCATAGCAGTTATCAGTAGTCCGATTTCCTTCCAAAACCTGAATCCCTTCTTCATTGATGATCAAACATCCCTTCTTAGAGAATTGTACCAGAAAATCATCATCACAAATTTGAGTGATGCTCAGCGAATTCGCCTTCAGCCCTTTTATGTACAGCACATCTTTCAAAAGCGGTAAACCAGGTATCTCAATGGTTCCTTTGCCTAGGAGTTGAGCATGGCTTCCATCACCAAAGGTCACATAGTCACCGACCTTTTCTTTGAGTGCCTTGAACAGAGACTTATCCCCTGTCATATGGCGAGAGCACCCACTGTCAAGATACCACAAACACGCATTAAACACCTTCAAAGAGGTATGCACAAATAGGTTCACATGTGATAGACATTCTTGACCTTCAAACACAAACTCATCATCAGTTTTCATGCTTCTTTCAGTTTGATTTTTCATTTTCAGATTCTCAATCATCTCACACAACATTCTATTCTTTCTTTTATATTTCTTAATCAATGATTTAGATTCAGATATGCTACTGTGTAAGACATAATTCTGATTTTCTAAATATTCCAGCATGTGAACAAAAGCTCTAGCATGTTTCTTAGTTTTTAACAACTCTACAAAAACATTAGTAAGACACCTTTCAGACATATGCATAGAGTCATTTTCACAAACACTTAAGCTACAATTCAGCATGGTATAAACCAAAACAATCAAACACAACACAGGGGTCTAGGATCACACTAAGGTAATAAAACCACAACAAGTGTACCTGCTCTGATACCAATTGAAAGTTCAAAAACGTGTACAAAAACACCTTTGAACGTTTAGACCCCCAAATTACAACTTAATCAATTCAAGCAATATGTCAAACAACTAGCGTGCGGAATGCTATCATACGAAATTGATTAAATACTATCTAAGTCATAACAGATTAATATCCATAGCAGATAAATAAAAAGGCAAAGATAGAGAGGAAGGAAGATGCAAACACAAAGACAACATGCGATGTGTTATCGAAGAGGAAACCGAAGCCCTCGGCGAAAAACGTCTCCGCCGCCCTCCAAGCGGTAATCAATCCACTAGAAAATATAGTTGGGATACAAGGACAGCAATAGACCCTCCAAGCCTAATCTACCCAGTGCACCTAAGCCCTCCAAGCTTCTTGCTCCAACGAGGTTACGCCGAACCTTTTTCTTTTCTAGCTTCCCGGATTCCGCTACTGGATCGTAGCATCAACCAATGAAGATTGGTTCCTTCCTAACTGCTTCCCAGAAATCCAAACAGCAGACTCACAAAGATGATGATGGTGAGAACCTGGTTTGGTATAATGCCTCTCAAGGATTTGACAATGGAAAGGAAGAGAGTTGAGGAATTTGAAGAGTCTCTAAGGTATAGATTGTGTGTGAATCAATCTAGTTTTTCTCTAGGGTTTCTCTCTCAAAATTCTCTCTGGAAGCTCTCTTTCAATCGTGGGTAATAGGGGTATTTATACTGGAGTGGAGAGGAATGTGAAACGTCAGGTTTTTACAAAATAGGGGTGGCTCGCGGCTTGACCTCGCGGCTTGACTAAGTCGCGAGATCCAGTCGCGAGATAACCGTATGGCCAGTTGTCCTGTTTTGTCCTGTAGTGCTCCAGCTAGCATGACTGTTCATCTTCCAGCATGCTTGGCACGTGTGCTGCTTCTGGCGGCTTGCAGCCGCGAGTCACCCGCGAGTCCCAGCCGCGACACTCTATTTTCTTGCACACTCTTGAGCAAACTTCACTCTATCTCACTCACTACCCTTACATCAAACCCACCTAAATACAGGGTTACTAAACGCTGAATTACAAGCAAATTTGGCATGGAATAAAGCTAATTAGATGGTTGAATAAATTCAACCTTACATTATATATAAGGTCAATTTTCAAATATAAATATAAAAATTGTAGTGAATGTAAAGAGCTTTTGTATGGTGGTCTTACCAATCCCATTTTCACATCAGATGTAATCCCAAAATTTTAATTTCATTGGATCTAATAACATCTAAGAAGCTCATTAGATGTCAAGGGCCTTGTAACACAACTAGTTAGCACATCTTGATTTTTTTCAAAGCATCAAAGGTTTAAATCTCACTCCTCCATTATAGCTAACGAATTTAAAAAACAATACTCATCAAAATTTCAATATAAGAGTGAAGTCCAACCATATTTGTTGGCACACCAAAGGACTAAAAATTGAATTAAATTTACTTCTGCCTTGAGAAGGATCTTAATGAAACAGTATCGTTATTTTTCATTCAAAATGCCCCAGAAGGATCCTAATGACGTCTACTCAATGAACATATGTTAGACTAAAAAAAGAACTAATACCGTTGAATGACTAAAGAAATAGTAAAAGATTGCAAAATGCACAAATATAATTGTAAATAAATATATCACTTCAATTAATAGTGCCTAAATAGAATTATTTAGGGTAAATTTTATTAACTACCCTTGAGGTTTGTGCAAGCAAGTCCAATTTTTTTTGAAACAAACCAATTTAGTCCCTGCGCACAATTTAGTCCTTAATCAGTGTCAAAGACGTTATTCACACTCTCTTACTCTTTTTTCCTCTCCTCTCTTATCTGCCATCCCTTTCTCATGGATCTCAGACTAAAAAATACCCACCATAGCCCACAAATGTTCTTCTTGTTGTCATATTCTTGGTGCCAAAATAATTGATTTGGCACATTCTCATGCCCAAGATTGAAATGAACATGTTCTCTCTTTTCTCTTATCTTGTGTTTCTCTCAAACCACCATGACCACCTAAACTCAGCCAGCATGACCCACAGCCACCAGTCGGCATAACCCACAGCCACCATGATCTTTGCTAAATCTTGGTTTCTATACTCTATGGTTAAGGATCAGTTTGGGTATAGTATTTGTTGGGTTTTTTGGGTTTGATTTGGTATTTCTCTATGGGTTGGTTTTCTTTCTTTTTTCATTTTGAAATGGTGGTGGTGGTTTTCTGTTTGAGGGTCTCATTAATGATGGGTTTAGATTTGAGAAGAGATGCATTTTGATTAAATTTTTGGTGTTTCTAGATGTGGGTTTATGAATGGTGTGTGTGTTTTTTGGGTGCTATGTATGTGAACAACTTTTTTGTGGATATGAATTTAAACCTGATCTCTCTTTTACTTGGATACTGTTTTTGTTGGGTGTCCTTTTAGATCTACATGGTCGGGTGGTTTTGGTGGCTGGAATTGGTTTAGTGTGGTTTGGTTTGGCCATGGGTGTTTGGATTGGTTTGATTTGGGTGGCTGTGTGGGTTTGCAGTGGTTTGAGTTCTGATTTATGGTTTTGGTTTGTAGTGGTGAGCTTTGTACCAATGGTTGTAAGGTGGTGGTTGTGGTCTTAACTAGTAGATCTTTGGGCTATAGTGGGTTTTCTTTTTATGTCTAAGATAAAATGAGAGAGGAGCAAGAGAAGCAACAAAAGAGAGAGAGTCAAGAATGGTTAACGTCTTGACGTTGTCTAGGGACCGAATAGTGCATAGGGACTAATTGGTTGGTTTTGAAAAGTTTTAGACCAGTTTGGTATTTGTCCAAACCTCATGGATAGTTAATGAACTTAGCCAATTATTAAAAAGCTAAAATTGTAGATAAGTGGACTTGCTTTCAAACCCAAGCAATATAGATCTGTCTTGTTCATTCTTGCAATCACTTGGAATTATTTTCAACTCTAAGGAATGACACTACTAATAGATAAATTGTTGTTACTTCAAAATGTATCTTCCTTTTAATCTTACAACCCTTGTTATTTTGGCATTGTTAAACTATTTACCCAAAAAAATATATGGCAAACAACTATAGTATACACAACCAAACTAATCTATATACATATATATAAAACCAAAAACTTTGACTTTTGGTTGACCTCTCCACAATTTTCCACATCAGCATTTTTTATTTATATTTTTTTAATTTGATTTAATTCAGTTTAATTATTTCGATTTTATAGCACCAAATTGCAAAAAATTTGTTCTTTTTAAAAAAAATTAAATTTAGTTTTTTGGTGCCATACAACTACTATACCTAATCAGGGAATTTTTAGATAATCTTAACAAACTATATGATAACTCCATTAATATAAATCTATCCCAAAAAATGGAATATATCTCCATTAATTTGATTATTTTTACGTTGACGACATTTTAAAAAAAAAAAAATCTATCATATTTCCTTATATCTATCAATCACATTTTCTTTCTATTCTTTTTTTCATTTTTTTATATTAACGTTGATTAGAAATTATAATTTCAATAGGATTTAAACTCTATAATTATATCAAATGAGACTTCACAAATATTTTTAATTTCAATAGGATTTAAATTTTATACCAAATGGACTCTACCAACATATTCATCCTTTAAAAAAAATTAAATAACCAAATTTAATTAGGAATCCATAACCCTATATTATATTATAAATAGTTTTTTTTAGGGATTGTTTGTTACAATTTCAACTCGGCTTTTCATTCCTATATTATATTTTAAATAGTTTTTTCTCTTTTGGGATTATTCTTCCAACACCGCTCTACTGTATAGTCTCTTGGAGCACCTTCAAAACAAAAGGTATGTAAAGTTTTCTTATTAGGTTTAATGTTAACATATATGAGAGATATTTTGGTCAATTAGAAAAAGTTTGATGAAACATAAAAGGAAAAAGAACAAAAAAATGCACAATCTGAGAAAAAAAAAATAGTTACTGTATTAGGTAAAGACTTTTGGAGATTGTTGTTTTTATTTTTGGAATTCTTTATGTTCATGTGTATGTATGTATTGGGTTTAATTGAATTGGAACTATCTTTGAAACTTTGGTTTTGATTGAATAATGAAAATGGTAGAAGAAGTATGTTCCAATATTTGGAGTCTTCTGTATATGTGTTGTAGTTTAAACTAGGTATTTGAATTATTAAATTGTTAATTCACAGTTTCATTGTTCATCTATTAATCATGAATAATAATATTGCTATTTGCAACCATCATGATAAGGTATCAATGATGTGATCATTCTGAATGTTTTCTTTTAGAGTTTAGATAGAGTCTATTTTATAAAATATACAAAAATATACAATTAAAATATACAATTAAAATTAGATTCAACATGAAATCAGATGAGAACAATATCAAACAAGACCCGCCATACCCATTTCATATGAGAGAAGTATATCGTACACAATATCAACCCAAACATCAGCAGGAAAAACCAGTAAAAGCGAAAATGAGATTGAGAAAGCAAAAACCCATACCTTTTCTTGATGATTTGGATAAGAAATGAAGCACCAATGAGGTTTGAAAATGGGTTCACAGAGTGTTTGGAAAGGAGGAAGTTTAGAGAGAAGATGAACAGTTACAAATGTTCGAGGGAAAACTGAAACAAGTTTTAAAACTGCTCCTATTTCTGCCAAACACGCGAATTTCGCGACTGGATTAAGTCGCCACACAGTCGCCAGCTCAAGCCGCCAAAGCACTCAAGAACAAAATTCTGAAAATTTTTCTAAGTGTTTTTCGCGACTGGAAGGTCTACCCGCGAATAAGTCGCGAGCTGAGCCGCGAAAATCTCTGAGTGAACCTCGCGACTGGACCTTCCACTCGCGAACAAGTCGCCAAAAATGACCAGCGAAGGTGCGACTGAGGCTCACGACTTGACATACCCGCGACAGAGCCGCCAAAACAGGGCAAAAACTGGATTTTTGAAATTTTCAGATTTTTCAAACAAAAAACTTTCCAAACACACCTAAAACACTCAAAAATCTTTTTGTGCTTGAATTAACAAAGATTGAGCATGTGAAAACACATTTCATCAAGTACAATCACACAAATGAATATGGCATTTATTGAACATAAACTTGTGTGTTGTGTGTGGATATCAACAATGAGATAGTCCTTCGTCTAATGTGAAGCTTCAATGATCAATTCAACCAAGGCATACACAATTAGCACTAGATCATGTGACCCATCTCAATTATAGAAATATGTATATATGACCTCCCACAAAACTTGATAACATGATTTGGAGCTTTACATTTGACTCCACTTTCAATCAAAACAATTGATCTTTTTGATCTTTTTGAGACAATCACCTCTCATTGTGAGAGTGATATATGATATTTCACTTTAAGGAATAAGCCTTTGGCTTTTTGAATAAACATTCATTTCAATATAAGGTCGCTTACCCTTTTTCCTAGTCAAATACTAGAATGTGCGACAGGCTTTTGCAGCTCAATATCTCTTTTCATTTGGAGATTTACATTTGGTGAGCTCTTTTTAACAAAGCAAAAATAAAGAGTGGGAAGATATATAGACACAAGTCTATGCAAGTCTCAAGATCAACAAAACCATTCACTAATCATTCATGACAAGTTTGAAGATCTATTTACAACAATCACAAAGATTTCAAGATTTTTCCCACAGAGATATATGTGCATGAAAACAAGTAATGTTCGAAAATGCACAAAGCCATTAGCACAAAGGTACAAGGCAAAACAAGTTTTGAGACAAAAGCTCAACAAAGTCAATCAAGCTTTTTGATTTTCTAATTTTTATGTGGTTTTTGGATTTTTGACACAATAAACAAAAAGATTGATACGACAAAATTAAACAAATTCACAAGTAGACAAGCAAACAATCAAAACAGCAAAAATAGCAAGCAAAACAAACAAACATAGTCACAAAGCATAGGAAGTATTAATGCATGGACATGTTGTAATGCTTATGCATGAGTACCCTTATTCACCCTCACGTCACTTGCGTTTGGGGTGATTTCCTTATAGGATTGGGTACGGGAGTTAGGGCTTTCAAACCTTCGTGAGAAGCTCTCCAAGCAGTTGGTGAATGCACCAATCATCTTCATCACGTTCATCATTCCGGGATCACCATTCTGATCTCTAGATTGATCTCCAGCCCAAATTCTCCTATCATTTCTAGGTCCTCCTGACCTTTGAGGAGTTGCACTATTCTTTGCTCTCAACTTTTGGCAATTTGGTCGAGTATGCCCTTGAAGTCCGCAATAGTGGCACACATAGGTTCCTCTAGGACCTCTTTGTGGTCGAGGATGTGACTTGGCACGAGATTCAGATCTGTCTGCAAACTGATTGCGAGGATTTAACATCCGTTGGTTCACCAAATTCTTCTTCTCCTCCACCTCGAGCTTCTCACCAGTAAGGTTAGCTACAACTGGAGCTTCAGCCTTTACAAACTTCACTCCTTTACTAACATTTCCAGACGAACTACCTCCTCCGGTATATCCCAATCCGGATTTGTCTGAGAAGCTCTTTTGAGATGATATAACATCATCTAGCTTCTTGGTGGTAACCCTCTCTACTTTAGCATTAGCTTGCACAACCTCACTCTCAAGAAACCTTACTTTTGTGTAAGCTTCGGACAACTCTCCATTCAGAGTTTCTATCTCACACTTGGCCTCCCTATATCGGATTAGGAGACTTTTGTAGTCCTCCTCAGCCTTCTTCATTTTTCTCACAGCAGCCTTGGCCACCCTTGTGTATTCCCCGGACTTCTCCAAAAGTAAGTTATAATTCTCCTGAAGATTCGCGTTGCTTCCATCTACTTTAGCATCCGATTCTTCAACAATTCCTAGTGATTCATCATCACTATGTTCTCCAAGGTCTTGCACAAGCAGATTCAGTTCATCTGACGACTCAACATGAGCAATAGTCATAAAAGCCGAATAGTTCCCCTCTCCATCACAGCTCTCTTCAGACTCTGAGTCAGACGAATCCGAGTCACTCAAGGTCGTGGCATACACTTTACCTTTCGATTTCAAATAATTCGGACATTCCTTCTTGAAGTGTCCATGCCCATTACATTCGAAACAAGTGACACCTTGTGTAGGTTGGGATTCTTTTCCATCTTTCCTTTTGAATTCCCTTTTCTCCCTTCCAGAACTTTGGAATTTTCTTTTATCATCAAATTTGCCATTATTTTTGAATTTCAAAAACTTTTTGAAATTTTTGACAAGGTATGCAACATCTTTGTCAACCACATCTTCTCCCGATGAGTCTTGATCTTCCACCTTCTCATTAATGGTCTTTAGAGCAAGAGATTTACTCTTCCGTTGATTTGGCAGTGACATCTCATAAGTCTGCAGAGAACCAACCAGCTCTTGCACTTTGATGTCATCAAGGTCCTTGCTCTCTTCAATTGCTGTCACTTTAGCTCGAAAGCTTTCCGGCAATGATCGAAGGATCTTCCTTACAATCTTCGAGTCCTCCGTTTTCTCCCCCAAGTTGAACTTGCTGACAACCACTTCATTTAACTTCCCATAGAAAGAATCAAAAGACTCATCCTCACTCATTTTGAGCTCCTCAAACCGAGTGGTCAGCATTTGTAACTTGGTGTCTTTCACTTTCTTCGTGCCTTCATAGGTAGTTTCCAAAATCTCCCATGCTTCTTTGGCCACGGTAATATGAGAAATCCTGTGAAATTCATCTGGAGACACACCACAGAAAATAGCATTGAGTGCTTTACTGTTAGCATTAGATGCAGCAAGTGCTGCCTTATCCCATGTGGATTTGGCTGCCTCTGGTTTGGTCCAACCAATCTCAACAGCATCCCAAACGGATTCATCAATAGAACACAGAAAAGCTCTCATTCGAACCTTCCAAAAAGTATAATTACTTCCATCAAAATATGGAGGTGCATTTAGGGATTGAGACCTATCCATCTCAAAAGGGAGTCAAGGATCACACAATGGTAATGAAACCAATATCAGTGTACCCGCTCTGATACCAAATGAAAGTTCAAAAACGTGTAAAAACACCTTTAAACGTTTAGACCCCCAAATAACAACTTAATCAATTCAAGCAATATGTCAAACAACTAGTGTGCGGAAACTTAATATATGCTATCATACGAAATTGATTAAATACTATCTAAGCCATAACAAAATAAAGTCCACAGCAGATAATTTAAAGGCAAAGATAGAGGAAGGAAGATGCAAACACAAAGACAACACGCGATGTGTTATCGAAGAGGAAACCGAAGTCCTCGGCAAAAATCCTCTCCGCCGCCCTCCAAGCGGTAATCAATCCACTAGAAAATATAGTTGGGATACAAGGACAGCAATAAACCCTCCAAGCCTAATCTACCCAGTGCACCTAAGCCCTCCAAGTTTCTTGCTCTAACGAGGTTGCGCCGAACCTTTTTCTTTTCTAGCTTTCCGGATTCCGCTACTAGACCGTAGCATCAACCAATGAAGATTGGTTCCTTCCTAACTGCTTCCCAGAAATCCAAACAACAGACTCACAATGATGATGATGGTGAGAACCTGGTTTGGTATAATGCCTCTCAAGGATTTGACAATGGAGAGGAAGAGAGTTGAGGAATTTGAAGAGATTCTTAGGTAGAGATTGTGGGTGAAACAATCTGGTTTTTCTTTAGGGTTTCTCTCTCAAAATTCTCTCAGGAAGCTCTCTTTCAATCGTGGGTAATAGGGGTATTTATACTGGAGTGGAGAGGAATGTGAAACGTCAGAATTCTACAAAATAGGGGTGGCTCGCGGCTTGACCTCGCGGCTTGACTAAGTCGCGAGATCCAGTCGCGAGATAACCGTATGGCCAGTTGTCCTGTTTTGTCCTGTAGTGCTCCAGCTAGCAGACTGTTCACCTTCCAGCATGCTTGGCACGTGAGGTTGCTTCTGGCGGCTTGAAGCCGCGAGTCACCCGCGAGACCCAGCCGCGAGACTCTGTTTTCTTGCACACTCTTGAGCAAACTTCACTCTATCTCACTCACTACCCTTACATCAAACCCACCTAAATACAGGGTTACTAAATGCTGAATTACAAGCAAATTTGGCACGGAATAAAGCCAATTAGATGGTTGAATAAATTCAACCTTACAATCTCCCCCTTTGGCTATTCCGTGACAAAACCCTAAAACAGACTCTAGACTTAACATGTGAGTTGGGAACAGTTGAACAAAACTCACTCACACCTAACTCTAGAAGCTGTGAAGCACTTGAATCATATGAACATAATACTCCTGAAACACAACAATACACCATGATCATTGTAAGCAGAAAATTATAAAATGCATATGAAACAGGCAATATGTGATCAAGCAAAGATGGAGTTATGAAACAAACCATGGCTTGATCAACCAAGTGAACACCACAATGTAGTGATCACAGTGCTCATTCATACTTGGAATGAACACAAGGACATACAAGTTGACATGCACAAGGCAAGACACTTGTATGCTCAACACTCAACCAATGCATATCACACAAGGCATATGCATCTAGGAACAATCCTACAAGGGCACAAGAGTGACAGTACATAAACCAAAATGCATAACATTTAGATTAAAGTACTGATTTCAACATAGTATAAAGGCTGCACTAGGCAAGGTACAAACCATAAAGCCTACAAACTATGCAAAAGACATAAACCCTAAAAGCTTACATAAGCACATGGGTACAAACACACAAACATCCTGAATAACATCATCAAAATATATTAAACTTTAAACCAAGAGTATAAGTTAAGAGTTAGAAACAATACACCAAAAAAAAAAACATAGTGTATCAAACCCATAAAGACAAAATTAAATAGTACCCAACAAGCATAAACTTAAAACCATAAGTTTAGAGGATTAGACTAAAAACAAAAGTATGTGAGTATGTGTGTACTCCCATGTGAGTATGTGTGTACTCCCCCTATCACTGCACACTTCCCTTTGAACTTATCTCCCCCTTACTGAATGCTCTCCCCCTTTTTGACACGAATAGCTAAAGGCTCTCATCCAACTTTCGTTGAATATCATCTAGCTGAGTCTCCATAGTCTCGAGACGCATTTGAACATGGTTGTCGGTGGAGTAGAGAAGTGCCACAAGCTCATCAACGCGTTTCTGAATATGCTCAAGTACACTGCCGACTCTATCAGTATGAGGAGCAGTAGGTGCTTGCGGAATATTAGCCGGTGAAGCTTCAGGAACAGCACGTGATGAAGATGTGGTATGTGCAGGTGTCTCTGAGTCAGGGGCAGATGGAGTGACCGGAGAGATGTGAGCACTCCTTGGTGATTTAGATGAGTGACTTCTGCTAACTTGAAGAGTGAACAAGGAAATGGGACGTTGACGTGTCAACATTTTTCCATCTGCAGGAGGATTAATGCCTTCACGAAGAATGAGCTTCATGATGAGACTGCAAAATGGAATAACTCCTCGAGCTGCAGATCGACATGCGGTCTTCCTCAAGATGTAGTAGATGTGAGCACATATGTCAATGGGAGCTCCTGTAATGAGGTCACAAAGAAAAAGAGCTCTCCCAAGATTGATGAATGTAGTGTTGGACAACGGGTAGAGATTGGTGAGCATGATCAATTTTAGTGTGGTCAGCTCGGGTGCAAACTTTGCGGTGCTGATGGAGGTTCCTGCACTGGATACTTCATGATCGTATCCTAGGATTTGTAAAATTTCTCCAACTTCTGGATTTCGTTCATCGTAAGGAGTCATATTCACATTCTGAGGTCTGGTGATGTTGAGAAGATCTGCGATGGAGTTTGGGTTAACACAAAACTCTGTTCCTCTCACCCAGAAAATGAGCTCAGGTCCAAGATCAGTTGCATTGGAGAAGCATTCTTTGACCAGCTCATCCATTGGATCATCAAAGTTCCCGAACAAGTTTGCCCAATCTCGTTTCTCAAAGATTCGAGGGATGAAAGTGGTCCCTAAGGTATTAAACTCGACCACCCGTTCCACTATAGTGGATGACTTGTCAAACACGTTTGAGTAGGCGTGTGAGTTCAGAGGAAGTCTGAACCTATCCTCATTGGGGTCTTGAGAAGCCTGAGATGATAAACGTGTCCTTTTGGCAACTGGTGTTGCTGGTTCATCAGCAACAATGTCTTTACCCCTGGAAGATCGACGAGACATCTGCAAGAGAACAGGCCCACAGCAAAGAACCAAACAGCAATACCACACAAGATAAATGTCAACAAGATTCAGAGTAAACAAAATTTCAATATTTAAGCACAAATTGGAGATATTGCAGTCTCAACCCAACTACCAACAAAACACAGGATCACAAAATGATAGGTGCAGCAATATGGTGATAGTGCACGAAGATATAGATGGACAAAACAACTAACAACTGTCACTGAGACAGGTTATCAAGACCATGATATGCAAACAAATACAGCATTCGAACATTTAGAGCAGATAACATAAAATACTCCATCAGAGATATGAGCAAGGGAAAATATTTCAACATGAAGAACCCAAACATCCATACTAGAGTACAAGGTTGAAAAAAAATCAGTAACCAATATCATTATCAGAAACAATGCTTAAGCAAGTGAAATGATTAAGTCAAATAGACACCAAACCCATTTAACAAAAGATTTTCAGACTCAACAATAGGCAAATATCAGAACAATGAAAATCACATTTTGACCATTCAACATGAAATCAGATGAGAATAATATCAAACAAGACCCGCCATACCCATTTCATATGAGAGAAGTATATCGTACACAATATCAACCCAAACATCAGCAGGAAAAACCAGTAAAAGCGAAAATGAGATTGAGAAAGCAAAAACCCATACCTTTTCTTGATGATTTGGATAAGAAATGAAGCACCAATGAGGTTTGAAAATGGGTTCACAGAGTGTTTGGAAAGGAGGAAGTTTAGAGAGAAGATGAACAGTTACAAATGTTCGAGGGAAAACTGAAACAAGTTTTAAAACTGCTCCTATTTCTGCCAAACATGCGAATTTCGCGACTGGATTAAGTCGCCACACAGTCGCCAGCTCAAGCCGCCAAAGCACTCAAGAACAAAATTCTGAAAATTTTTCTAAGTGTTTTTCGCGACTGGAAGGTCTACCCGCGAATAAGTCGCGAGCTGAGCCGCGAAAATCTCTGAGTGAACCTCGCGACTGGACCTTCCACTCGCGAACAAGTCGCCAAAAATGACCAGCGAAGGTGCGACTGAGGCTCGCGACTTGACATACCCGCGACAGAGCCGCCAAAACAGGGCAAAAACTGGATTTTTGAAATTTTCAGATTTTTCAAACAAAAAACTTTCCAAACACACCTAAAACACTCAAAAATCTTTTTGTGCTTGAATTAACAAAGATTGAGCATGTGAAAACACATTTCATCAAGTACAATCACACAAATGAATATGGCATTTATTGAACATAAACTTGTGTGTTGTGTGTGGATATCAACAATGAGATAGTCCTTCGTCTAATGTGAAGCTTCAATGATCAATTCAACCAAGGCATACACAATTAGCACTAGATCATGTGACCCATCTCAATTATAGAAATATGTATATATGACCTCCCACATAAACTTGATAACATGATTTGGAGCTTTACATTTGACTCCACTTTCAATCAAAACAATTGATCTTTTTGATCTTTTTGAGACAATCACCTCTCATTGTGAGAGTGATATATGATATTTCACTTTAAGGAATAAGCCTTTGGCTTTTTGAATAAACATTCATTTCAATATAAGGTCGCTTACCCTTTTTCCTAGTCAAATACTAGAATGTGCGACAGGCTTTTGCAGCTCAATATCTCTTTTCATTTGGAGATTTACATTTGGTGAGCTCTTTTTAACAAAGCAAAAATAAAGAGTGGGAAGATATATAGACACAAGTCTATGCAAGTCTCAAGATCAACAAAACCATTCACTAATCATTCATGACAAGTTTGAAGATCTATTTACAACAATCACAAAGATTTCAAGATTTTTCCCACAGAGATATATGTGCATGAAAACAAGTAATGTTCGAAAATGCACAAAGCCATTAGCACAAAGGTACAAGGCAAAACAAGTTTTGAGACAAAAGCTCAACAAAGTCAATCAAGCTTTTTGATTTTCTAATTTTTATGTGGTTTTTGGATTTTTGACACAATAAACAAAAAGATTGATACGACAAAATTAAACAAATTCACAAGTAGACAAGCAAACAATCAAAACAGCAAAAATAGCAAGCAAAACAAACAAACATAGTCACAAAGCATAGGAAGTATTAATGCATGGACATGTTGTAATGCTTATGCATGAGTACCCTTATTCACCCTCACGTCACTTGCGTTTGGGGTGATTTCCTTATAGGATTGGGTACGGGAGTTAGGGCTTTCAAACCTTCGTGAGAAGCTCTCCAAGCAGTTGGTGAATGCACCAATCATCTTCATCACGTTCATCATTCCGGGATCACCATTCTGATCTCTAGATTGATCTCCAGCCCAAATTCTCCTATCATTTCTAGGTCCTCCTGACCTTTGAGGAGTTGCACTATTCTTTGCTCTCAACTTTTGGCAATTTGGTCGAGTATGCCCTTGAAGTCCGCAATAGTGGCACACATAGGTTCCTCTAGGACCTCTTTGTGGTCGAGGACGTGACTTGGCACGAGATTCAGATCTGTCTGCAAACTGATTGCGAGGATTTAACATCCGTTGGTTCACCAAATTCTTCTTCTCCTCCACCTCGAGCTTCTCACCAGTAAGGTTAGCTACAACTGGAGCTTCAGCCTTTACAAACTTCACTCCTTTACTAACATTTCCAGACGAACTACCTCCTCCGGTATATCCCAATCCGGATTTGTCTGAGAAGCTCTTTTGAGATGATATAACATCATCTAGCTTCTTGGTGGTAACCCTCTCTACTTTAGCATTAGCTTGCACAACCTCACTCTCAAGAAACCTTACTTTTGTGTAAGCTTCGGACAACTCTCCATTCAGAGTTTCTATCTCACACTTGGCCTCCCTATATCGGATTAGGAGACTTTTGTAGTCCTCCTCAGCCTTCTTCATTTTTCTCACAGCAGCCTTGGCCACCCTTGTGTATTCCCCGGACTTCTCCAAAAGTAAGTTATAATTCTCCTGAAGATTCGCATTGCTTCCATCTACTTTAGCATCCGATTCTTCAACAATTCCTAGTGATTCATCATCACTATGTTCTCCAAGGTCTTGCACAAGCAGATTCAGTTCATCTGACGACTCAACATGAGCAATAGTCATAAAAGCCGAATAGTTCCCCTCTCCATCACAGCTCTCTTCAGACTCTGAGTCAGACGAATCCGAGTCACTCAAGGTCGTGGCATACACTTTACCTTTCGATTTCAAATAATTCGGACATTCCTTCTTGAAGTGTCCATGCCCATTACATTCGAAACAAGTGACACCTTGTGTAGGTTGGGATTCTTTTCCATCTTTCCTTTTGAATTCCCTTTTCTCCCTTCCAGAACTTTGGAATTTTCTTTTATCATCAAATTTGCCATTATTTTTGAATTTCAAAAACTTTTTGAAATTTTTGACAAGGTATGCAACATCTTTGTCAACCACATCTTCTCCCGATGAGTCTTGATCTTCCACCTTCTCATTAATGGTCTTTAGAGCAAGAGATTTACTCTTCTGTTGATTTGGCAGTGACATCTCATAAGTCTGCAGAGAACCAACCAGCTCTTGCACTTTGATGTCATCAAGGTCCTTGCTCTCTTCAATTGCTGTCACTTTAGCTCGAAAGCTTTCCGGCAATGATCGAAGGATCTTCCTTACAATCTTCGAGTCCTCCGTTTTCTCCCCCAAGTTGAACTTGCTGACAACCACTTCATTTAACTTCCCATAGAAAGAATCAAAAGACTCATCCTCACTCATTTTGAGCTCCTCAAACCGAGTGGTCAGCATTTGTAACTTGGTGTCTTTCACTTTCTTCGTGCCTTCATAGGTAGTTTCCAAAATCTCCCATGCTTCTTTGGCCACGGTAATATGAGAAATCCTGTGAAATTCATCTGGAGACACACCACAGAAAATAGCATTGAGTGCTTTACTGTTAGCATTAGATGCAGCAAGTGCTGCCTTATCCCATGTGGATTTGGCTGCCTCTGGTTTGGTCCAACCAATCTCAACAGCATCCCAAACGGATTCATCAATAGAACACAGAAAAGCTCTCATTCGAACCTTCCAAAAAGCATAATTACTTCCATCAAAATATGGAGGTGCATTTAGGGATTGAGACCTATCCATCTCAAAAGGGAGTCAAGGATCACACAATGGTAATGAAACCAATATCAGTGTACCCGCTCTGATACCAAATGAAAGTTCAAAAACGTGTAAAAACACCTTTGAACGTTTAGACCCCCAAATAACAACTTAATCAATTCAAGCAATATGTCAAACAACTAGTGTGCGGAAACTTAACATATGCTATCATACGAAATTGATTAAATACTATCTAAGCCATAACAAAATAAAATCCACAGCAGATAATTTAAAGGCAAAGATAGAGGAAGGAAGATGCAAACACAAAGACAACACGCGATGTGTTATCGAAGAGGAAACCGAAGTCCTCGGCGAAAAACCTCTCCGCCGCCCTCCAAGCGGTAATCAATCCACTAGAAAATATAGTTGGGATACAAGGACAGCAATAGACCCTCCAAGCCTAATCTACCCAGTGCACCTAAGCCCTCCAAGCTTCTTGCTCCAACGAGG
This sequence comes from Quercus lobata, assembly GCF_001633185.2. Classification (NCBI taxonomy): domain Eukaryota; kingdom Viridiplantae; phylum Streptophyta; class Magnoliopsida; order Fagales; family Fagaceae; genus Quercus; species Quercus lobata. The sequence goes on from NC_044907.1 coordinate 51,341,798, forward strand.
TTGCGCCGAACCTTTTTCTTTTCTAGCTTTCCGGATTCCGCTACTAGACCGTAGCATCAACCAATGAAGATTGGTTCCTTCCTAACTGCTTCCCAGAAATCCAAACAACAGACTCACAATGATGATGATGGTGAGAACCTGGTTTGGTATAATGCCTCTCAAGGATTTGACAATGGAGAGGAAGAGAGTTGAGGAATTTGAAGAGATTCTTAGGTAGAGATTGTGGGTGAAACAATCTGGTTTTTCTTTAGGGTTTCTCTCTCAAAATTCTCTCAGGAAGCTCTCTTTCAATCGTGGGTAATAGGGGTATTTATACTGGAGTGGAGAGGAATGTGAAACGTCAGAATTCTACAAAACAGGGGTGGCTCGCGGCTTGACCTCGGCTTGACTAAGTCGCGAGATCCAGTCGCGAGATAACCGTATGGCCAGTTGTCCTGTTTTGTCCTGTAGTGCTCCAGCTAGCAGACTGTTCACCTTCCAGCATGCTTGGCACGTGAGGTTGCTTCTGGCGGCTTGAAGCCGCGAGTCACCCGCGAGACCCAGCCGCGAGACTCTGTTTTCTTGCACACTCTTGAGCAAACTTCACTCTATCTCACTCACTACCGTTACATCAAACCCACCTAAATACAGGGTTACTAAATGCTGAATTACAAGCAAATTTGGCACGGAATAAAGCCAATTAGATGGTTGAATAAATTCAACCTTACAAGTGACTAGTAGTATGTATACTTGAAAGACAAATTAAATGCATATAAAGTGTAAAAAAAATACTTATCTGTTGGAAGGTGGTGTTAGTGTATTCTTCTATGTATATCTAATTCTTGTTAATCCCTTTGTTTTGCACAGAGAGAGAGAGAGAGAGAGAGAGAGAGAGAGAGAGAGAGAGAGAGAGAGAGAGAGAGAGAGAGAGAGAGAGAGACTTCGTCTTCCTTTGGAAAACAATTCAGTATATATTCGCTAAGAAACTAATCTTGAAAAGTGATATTGATGTGGATTAGCATTTTAATTGTGTTCAAAGTAATTAACGGTCGGTTACTATTTGTCATTGACCTTGATTAGTGTTATTGTGAGCTTTGGTTGTTAGCACTTATCACATAGTTCATAATTAGGAACTCACTTTGAAAATTTTAGTAGATTTTAAATCACGTTCATAAATTGACTTTTTATTTATTAAAAAAAAAAAAAAGAAAAAAAAAGAGCATGTTACCCGTATTATGTATCGTTACAATTCTACATACACTATATATGCTTAAAGCTACACCAAGTATAACTTGAACCCAACTATATATATATGTTATAGCATAAGACTATAACCTTACTCAAAAAAATAAATATTACTATATATTTTGAAAATCTAACCGTTGAATTCAACTATATATATAGTAAGGTTATAGTTTTATGCTATAACCAATTTTATAATTAAACTTTGTCCTCTATATATACTAGTGTTTAACCCGCGCAATGCGCGGGATCGTTTTACATATTAATGAACTTTGCATTTAACATAAACTTATCATACTTCTACTACATATATTCAAACTTTAATAACATAGTATATTTAAGCATATAGTGTCCAATACCTAAAACTATATACATTAAGCTGTTATGAATATGGGGACATACATGTTCAGGCATGTGGGTCAATGGTGACAGAGGAGCAGCCCCATGCTATGTTAATACCGTTGGTACCCGAAAGTATAGACTTAAAGTTGGTACATAAAAGGGGGAAAAGGAAAGATGTAAGGAAACAAAAAATTTAGAAAAGGAAGTATATATTTTCATTCTTTAATTTGTAACCATCTATGTATATTAGTTGAGGTTGACTGAACTGTTTGTAAATCCTCCAATAATTATTCATCAGTGACAAACAAATTGTCATAATAAGAACAATAATTGATGGTGACTTTGCTTTTTCCTAATTTTAAATGTCTTTTTCTTGGCACATTATTTAATTGCAGCTTAATGGTAAAACAAATAAACCAAACATAAAGATGATCAACACATAAACACCCTAAGAGCATTCACATCAGTTGGTTGGATAATATGAAGTTATCATCAAAGAATAGCTGCAAGGCTGTCATAGCAATAGAAATTTCACAAACTATAAACAAAAAATTAACCAAAAGATATTAAGATGATACCACTACAAACCTGTCAATTTAATAGCAATTACATTCATTGTTTTATTATTGAAAATTCACCCACCAGCAACCATAAAATTACAACAACAAAATACATTTTCTACAATTGTCTACCATTAAAATAAAAGTTTAAAGTAGCTAACCCTAGTAATTATGCAGATAGGGTGAAATATTGACTAAAATCTATGAAATAATCAACTTTGTATAAATAACATTACACTTTCAGATTTCAAAGTTCCACAATTTCAATCCCTCTTTAAAAATAGTAGAACAGGTAGGAGGGAAAACAAAAACTGAAAATTAAATTGAATTTTGTAGTTGCTATTTTTCCTCCTTCAATTTTTCTTCTTCTTTGATGCATTTTGTTTAGTAGCATTGTTTCGTTTGCGAAGCATTTGAATAAGCATGCTATCATCTTCTCATTTTCCATCTTCAGCAGGTTTATAAGCTACAAATAGAGAATTGCTGTGAGAATCAACATGATATTTTCTTTCATAGTAGTTAATTTTCTCAAAAGCTAAACAAACAAAAATATTTAAAAAAAAAAAAAAATCAAGCTAAATTATATTATTTTCAAGCTTGCACAGCCCCAAATCTTGCAAACAGAAAATGGTAATTCTCTTGTCTTTCTAATTGAAATTACCTCTGCTTATATCTCTGCAAGTTCTTTTACAGTCTTAGATACAAATTTCTCAGTCGCTTTGTCAAACGAAATGAATGTTGTTGAATCGGTTTTACTTTCTACTTGGACATGTATCCTATACTTGTTTCAGTTGCAAAGTTGTTAGTATAATGTATATTTATATTATGTGTGCATTTGTAAATTTACAAATAGTTTTTCTCGTTTACCTTTGATACCTTTGTCTCTAAGTTCCACTCCAAGTCCTCTATTTAAGATATTGATTTTCCATTATGCAAGGAAAGTTCTCCATCCTGTACTTCACGTGGTCTCCTTGGTATAATTTGTGTAACATTAATGTCCATTGTGGTGTTCAATCTATGCATCACCATTTGACATGTTTTTCTGTTAGTTTGTTGAATATTTAATTTTCTTATATTAAAAAAAAATAAAAAATAAAAAAAAGAAGAAGGAAATAGCATGGCAGTAGTTACTTCCATTATAATTTAACCCCCCAAAATTATATCAAGATTTTTCCAAAAAGCATTTTATTTACATGTTGCAAGGGCAAAACCGAAACAAAAGAGAGACTACTACACATTGATGGGTGACTGTAAGACCAATTTCTTAATGCAATCTTAAGTAACAGGTTAGAAATTAAGGATTGTTTGTCAATAGATCATGCCTACTGTCAAATTGTAGTACATTTTCAAACTATAGTAAGACCAAGCACCAAAGTTTACTAAAGACATATAACCCCTCTATTTATGATAATTTTCATTACATAAGATTAAAGGTGGATTATAATATTCAAAATATTACCTACGGCCATCAAAAACTCATACTCTAAGAAATGATAATATGTATTTGTACAATGATAATCTATTCTTCATGGTTAGGATTAGTTGCATTTTGTCAAGTGGAATGTTCAACAACAATTGCTGGTCTTCTATTGTTTTCTCTTCACATTTAAGTGCCAAAAAGAACTTAAAAAGAAAATACATGGGAATATAGACATTATCCGTCACCAACAACTTTATTATACCCCTGTTTTGTCCTCTATATTCAACACTTATAAGAGGCATTAAAAAAGCTCAATAAATCTTCATGCTGGTCATGCCAATATGCACTAAAAATATGAAATAAAATAACATTTTAAAATAAGATAAGTTTGAAGAAACAATTAACAGAAATAATAGAAGTCCTATACACAAATAGAAAGAAGTACAAAGTATGCTATATAAGAAGGGTGAAAAAGAATTAAAAGTTTAAAACCTGTGTTAATGACAGATTGTTGTAGACAATAAAGGCTATCCTGCAAAGAAGATTAGCCAGCCGCATTGGGTCTACCAATCATGTTGAAATTGCATCCTTTGTTGGTAACACTTCTGATTCTCTACTGTCTCATTGCCTCCCTACTCTTTGCTCTCTACATAGATTGAAATATAAATAACACAAACAAAAACAATAGACACCAATCATAACTCTAAAACAAAGAAAGAACTGATGAGGTATCCAAAAAAAAAAAAAAACTTGAGGAACATTAATAGGTCCATGCCAATTAAAAATAACTGATGTCCACACCGTAATAATTCCACACAATCCAGGGGCTCCAACAAAAGGCAAACACAAATAGAGAAACCAAGATTTTGAATCAGGAATTTAACAAAAAACCAAAGGCACGAATTTAAAAATGCTCATTACGGAAAAATAAATCTACAAAATTTATATAAAAAAAAGAAACTAATTATAATCAATTCAATGTTAAATATTTACTCAGAGGAGTTTGAATATGTACTAAATGATGAAGGCCGTGACATAAATTTATATGAAAATGTCTTTATATTGTAAATTAGAGATAAAAGGAGGGAAAGAAACACCTTAGGAGGCTTGATGTCAAAGTTTTCATATAGTTCATTGCAGAGAGTTCATCTGCCTCTCAAATCTCTTGTAAACCACTTATGCTAGTGTATGATTCTAATAGAGCCATCTCAATCGACTCGGACATAGCTAAGACACTAAAACACTAATCAGCCTTAACATTGCAAGTAAAGTTGTGGCCCACTCTTAGAAGATATTTCTTCAGGGAGTAAGAAAATCAATTATGACTGTTCTGCCTATTAAAGTTTCTCAACAAAGTAACAAAATAAAAGCATGAGATGTTTCAATATTAATGGTTTGAAAGTATATTTACATTTTTGGTGAGCTAACAATAAAGAATTAGATAAAGGAAACTAAATGTTACATACCTATTTCTACACCCCCTGTTCTGCAAAATGCCAGAATAGCCATTAAGATTGCAAATTGTTCACTTTGAAATGGCTGGCTTTGCAAAGTAACCCACAATTCAACCAATAATAGTCAAATTCACAAATTCACAAATTCTTGGGAGCATATCACACTCTTAAAATACAAATTGACTTTAGAAACCAATAATAGTCAAACTAAAAGCCAAATATCTAATGTTGAATTGGCTTTACAAATTTACTTTAAAAGTCAAATTGATTTTAAAACTGAATAAAAGTTAAAACGATTCAAAAAAAAAATCTAATGTTGGCCTTGCCATTGCCATCTACCCCATCAATCTCTGCTAAGCATTTAAAACAAAAGCACACCCAAACATAACTCTAAATGTTAACAAAAAGAATATATCAAGTATTGAGCACACACTTTACACTAAATTTTTTTGATGATATTATTCTTTCTTGAAACTTGATTATCCAATCAGTAGCTGTAATTTCTAAATTTGTCATAGTTCTATTTTCTGCTAGGCCTTTCCTAAACACATCTATTTTCAATAGGGCGATACTCCCAGTGCTATTAAAAAAAAAAAAAAAGAAGTAATGATGATATTTTGAGACCAAAGAATTCAAAGAAAAATACTAAAACCCATCTTTTTTTAAACTGTTTTTGTTTAAAGTTTTTTTTAATCAAACATTAACAAATGATAAAGAGATACAAATTAAGAAAAAGCAACAAAGGAAAATTAGGCTGGCCTGACCTTTATATTTAATCAAGTAGCTCTTCTTGAATAGCTACCAACTGTCTTATTAGCCAGAGCAGAGATGATAGATCTACATTAGCACGTGAGGGAAAAAAAGTCATTGAAAATACAAAATTACTGAGAAGCAACAATGTAAATGAGGCCCTCGAAAATTTGGCATATTTATGAATTATTAGTACTTGACAGGAAAAACTCAGCGAATCTGAATTTCAACAAAAAATGAAAGGGTAAAAAGGTTTTTTAAACTGACAGAAGAGAAAGATGAAAGATAGACACACACCAAACAAATAACCAAAAAAAGCGATGAAGATGTGAAATAAGAACTGAAATTAATGATTACATAATCATCACAAATAGAAATTCAAATCCTTCAAAACCAACATAATGTAATAATTGAGCTACACTGAATAGTAAAATTTCACAAAAACAAATAAGCCAAAATTAATTGCAAAGAAAGATGAAGAGAGACTATAAAAGAAGCGGATGCAAACATTGTAATATGGTTTGAGTTGCAAAAAATTTGAAAGATTGTTTTACTTTTTAATAAGCTATTGCCTATTTCCAATATGATGACGGTAAAGAATTTGGCTTCCATTAGCCAAGGATATATATAAATAAATATTTAAAGCACATCAAACAGTAAAACTTAAAGCAAAATTTACATTATATTTTGTAAATAAAACATAATAGTTCAATGTCATATGACCAGTGACTTTTATGAATAAGTAAACTTAGTATATATTTACACCCATTCAAAATAACAGAAACAGCCAATAGCCTAAGGTAAATTGTAATTGCCAACTTCTAAATTTTAGTATGTATTTAGTGCTTCAATCAAATGTTTGATACCCCTTTGCAGCTTCAGTTTTGTGGTCATGCCACATTGGCTGCTGCACATACAATCTTTGTAAGTATTCTACAGTATGAAACTCAAAGAAAAAGAGGTGTGCTCCAACCAAACATGATCTACTAAATGAATTACAAACAATTTCTGTCAATTTAATAGTAATTACATTCATTGTTTTATAAATGAAAATTCACCTACCAGCAACCATAAAGTTACAACAACAAAAATACATTACACTTTCAGATTTCAAAGTCTTACAATCCAATCTAACCAACAACACAAATATACATCAGAATTGAATTTCACACCAAATCCACAAAACAAAATCAATTATAACCCAAACACCTTAGGTTTTACGAATCAAGTTTGTACCCATATAAAATTATATATATGGCAAGCCACAATATCTGAAACTTGAATTAATATATCACATACATCAATCACAGTACACAGATTTATCGAACAATAGTTCTTAAACGAAATTATGCAGGAAAATTCCTGCAGAAATTTGAACAATCAATCTTCACAACAAAGCACCAAAAGGGGAAAAATGAACACAGAGAATTAATGCATATATTTCGTCCAATTTTCACAACAAAGCACTCAAAAAAGGTAGAATGAACAAACAGAAATGATGCGTACCTTTCATCAGAATAGCGCCAATCTCTAACTCCGTATCACAAAACCTATGGGGCGTTTGATCGTATTTAGCTTTGACGGATGCCGATTGTGATGCTCTAAGTCCGGCAGGGTATGGCAGTGGCCGGCCATACGAATATCCACTGGTTCACAGAGTCTGAAGAGAAGATCAATAGGGTTTTAATCGCTAAATAGATCTAGAATATTCCGTAAATTGACGGAAACAGGAGAAACTTATCCCGAAATCACAGAGAAGTTTCAAAACGAATCAAAACAACAAAAAATCATAGAAAGAAGGAGAGGGAGAGGGAGAGAGAGAAGAACGTACCTGGAAAACTCAAAAGGGGATAGCGATGATCAATCGAATCTCCACTGTGGCGCAAGTCTTTCTTTTTTTTTCTTTTCTCGTAGTGGAGTTTGATGTGAAAAGATCGCCTCTATCGTAGAATGGCTAGGGTTTTTTTTAGAGAGAAAAAAAGTTAAGAAGACTGATGTGCAGAGAGTAGGAGGTTTTGTGCAGAACAGATTCATATGGGGATTCAAAATAGTAAGTTAGAAACGGTTTGAAAGAATTAAGGAAAGTAGCATCTCGAGTTTTTAAAACTCGAGATCCATATTAGAACTCGAGTGCTAAAGACTCGCGTTGCGAGTGGAAAAATGCCACATAGATCTCGAGTCTTTAAGACTCGAGTTTTATGCAAAAAAATTTCACCTATAGTGGCGTTTTTAAGCCTTACAGTGACGTTTTAAAGCCCTATAGCGGCGTTTTCCTGCAAAAATTTTTTTGTAGGTACCAGGTTTAAGGAGTCCTATAGTGGCGTTTTTAATCCCTATAGTGACGTTTTAAATCCATATAGCGGCGTTTTTTACAATTTATGGAAATCGAGTCTTTAAAACTCGATTTTCAGGTCAATTTTTTTTCTCAAATCGAGACTTAAAAACTCGAGTTCCAAGATGGAACTCGAGATGTTATTTTTCAAAATTGTTTTGAAACTTGACAATTAACTAAATTTTTTAATATTTATTGTTATTTAAAAAAAAAATTCGTAGGAGGTTTTTCCCCTTTTTCCCTTTCTCTTTCTCTGTATCGCAATATTGGCAGGTTTTTTTTTTTTTTTTTTTTTTTTTTTTTTTTTAAGAAAGAGAAAATGTTAAGTAGTCTGAAGAGATAGGCAGATATTTTAAAATTTCTGCGTTTTTTTTTTTTTTCTTTTAACAGGGTTTTTTTTTTTTTTTTGTTAATATAAAAAAGTACAGCCAAACGGTGTTAATATTTTGAAAACAATATAATGTATCACTTTTTAAAGTTACACATGTCTGAATTTTAAGTAGGGACTTTTTCTATTTGTCATTACCTCCTTAATTCTAGGAACTCATTTTCTCTCAGCTTCTGCAATTATATATATATAGATAGATATAGATATATATAGTATGTGTGCGCGCGCGTGTGTTATTCTTTGGATTTAACATTCTTTTTATATATATTTTTTGATTAGCCTCAAAAAAAATTTCTAACTGCGCTACTTGTTGAGCCAAGACTGATGTCAATTAGAATACCATTTCAATTAGATGGCAAAATCGATATAAATTTTGCTCACTGAAACGTGACTTTTATTTATTTTGATATGTACAATTTTGATCATACTCATATATTTTTTTCCCAATCCTGCTTCTTCACATTCTCATGCTTTTGTATTTGATATAAGTAAAATCCATCCTCTTGTACAATCCAAATGCAATGGTCTCCACCGCAAGCCCATTTCCACTTATAGGTTGCAGCATATACATCAAAAGCGGCATGGAAGCTCCCGTAAAAAAAAATAGCAATAGAAAAGTGTCGTTCCTTGAAAGTTAGGACGAAAAGAGAACTCCCACTCTCCATTAGGCTGAAGGATTTCCAGACCTAAATCATTATCTGCAGATTTACAATGGCAGTCAAGGAGTTCATTGTTGAGGTTGTTGACGATTCGTACGTACTGTGTTCTAAATGGGTTGGGTACCCATGTAAAAGAGCTACTTAGGCCAAATGATAAGAGAAGGACAAACACAAAGTAATGAAGATGGGACATCATCCTTTGTTTCATTTTTCTGGTGCATACAAAAGCTATTTGGTTAAACTTGAAATGCATTTCCCTTATGCTTTTATAGCAAGAGTTTGCCAAGTTATACCTGCAAAACGCATGTCCAAATTCTATGCGATTGCTACAAACATTTAATGCACCTTAATTTTTCATTGGGAACATTACACTGACTTATCCTGAGGTCTACTCAAATTATATTTATTTCTCCTTTATTTCAAATTGTACACAAACCTTCGTAACTTTTCAAAATAAACTACACTCATATCTCTTGTGATTTAACAAAGTTAAATCCACTAATCGAAATTAAAGAAGTAAAATAATAATAATAATAATAATTTATGTAATTTGGCTTTTACCGTTCCGATTTCAAATGATATTCAAATTTTCTTTTCTTAAATTCAAGGAAAAGCAAAAGGTAAAAGATTTTTAATATAAATTTAATAACAAACAAAAATATGAAAAATGTCAAGAAATTAGTGTTGCAAAACTCAAAACAGGCCATCAAAGAAATATAATATTTATAGAAAACTATAGGGAATAATGTTGATGTTTTTAATCACTCACTTTGGTGCCAAACTGACAGCAGTAGAATTGTTTTCCCACTGCCTTGTGCCTTCTGGTCTACTATTACTCCAACCAATATTTTTATACTTTTATATTATCATTTTTTCTTTATTTTCCACTCATGGTCAACAATAAGCAATAATATGGTGAGAAAGTGCTCTCACCTTTGTATTGATAATTGACAATGATGAAAGACTACAATTCTCCCAGCTTCCTCTAAAAAATAGGGATAATAATAGGGTGGGGCGTTTCAGATCATAGATGCTCCATTGTAGTCTTGTCTCTCTTCTGGTAAAATTCGGGGTGGGTTGATTATATTTTACTAATCCTAATGCAATGGTTTTGACAAAAATGAGATGCAATTTTTTGGAGATGGTAGTAGAATATGTATACAAAAATAAGACAATTGTTATGGTTTAGTCCCTGATGCTGATATTTTGTGCAATAGTATTCAATTGCCAAACGAAGATCTATGGCATCAAAGGATGGGACATGCTAGTTACAAACATCTTTCAATTGTATCTATGCGTAAATCAGTTTTAGGGATGCCCAAGCTCAACTAAGTGAACAATGTGATGTGTGGACCATGTCAGCTTGGGAAACAGACGAAAGCTAAACATCCGGGCACTCAAACATCCGCTACATCTAGACCATTGGAGCTACTACATCTAAATCTCATGTATCCAACTAGAGTTGAGTCTCTTGGTGTAAAGAAATACATCATGGTTGTGGTAGATGACTTCACTAGGTACACTTGGGTCATCCTTCTACGATCCATGTCTGATGCTCCTGAGCACATTGAAGCCTTGTGCATAAAATTGCAAAATGAGAAGAGCTTGAAGATTGATCGAATTTGAAGTGATCACGGTAAAGAAATCGAGAACTCTTACATGGAGTCCTTCTGCACTAGATCAGGTATATCTCAGGAATTCTCTACTCCTATTACTCCTCAACAGAATGGTGTAGTAAAAAGAAAGAACATGGTTAGAGCCATGCTGCACAACAAGAATGTGGCTAGAAACTTGTGTGAAGAAGCCATCAATACTGCATGTCATATGGTTAACAAGGTATATTTTAGACTCGATACCAAAAAGACTCCCTATGAGTTGTGGAAGGGAAGGAAACCGAATGTTAAGTATTTCAAAATCTTTGGAAGTACTTGTTTCATTCTCAAGGATAGAGAGAATGTGAGAAAATTTGACTCCCGAAGCAATAAAGGAATATTTCTGGGATACTCCTCTACAAGCAAGGCTTATCGGGTATACAACAAAAGAATCAAGAAGGTAATGGAAACTGTGAATGTTGTTATCGATGAATCTTTAGAGTCCGGTTCTGAGAAACTTAGTGAGGAAATCCGCAAAGAAATTCTTCGTCCCAAGCCCAAGGACATTCAAGAAATTGTTGATCAAGAGCCTGCATCTCCAAGTACTCCTGGCACTCTAAGTGTTGAAGAAGGTTCAGCAGACATACCTACTTCACCTAATTCTGAATCCCATGAAGAGAAAGGACCTTCCTCATGGATTAAATTGATTCATCCTCCTGAAGTTATTGTGGGAAACACGAATGAACTTACACTAAGGAAGCGTATAGTTGATAAATGTGTTGCTAACTTTGTGTCATATTCTTGTTATTTGTCGCAGGTTAAACCCACCAAGGTTGACGAAGTTCTTCAGGATAAAAGCTGGGTCGAGGCTATGCATGATGAACTGCGTCAATTTCAAAGGAATGATGTCTAGACTCTAGTACCTAGACCAGAAGGTAAGCACATCATCGGCACAAAGTGGATATTCTGCAATAAGACTGATAAGGAAGGTAATGTGATCCGCAACAAGTCTCATCTTGTGGCTCAAGGATATTATCAAATGGAATGAGTAGACTATGATGAGACATTTGCTCCAATAGCCTGTATGGAGTCCATCAGAATTCTCCTAGCCCTGGCATGTCACTTGAGGTTCAAGCTTTACCAAATGGATGTACTGATTTCTTGAATGGGTTCCTTAAGAAAGATGTTTATGTGGCTCAACCAAAAGGATTCATTGACCCACACTTTCCAGATCATGTGTTGTACCTCAAGAAGGCATTTTATGGTTTAAAGCAAGCCCCTAGAGCTTGGTATGATTGGCTCACACAATACTTGGTGTCACATGGGTTCACAAGAGGAAAAGCTGATCAAACTCTCTCTATCAAAAGGGAAGACAGCGAGTTGATAGTTGCTCAGGTCTATGTTGATGATATCATCTTTGGGTCGACTATGGATGAACTTGTTCATAGTTTCTCAAAACTCATGCAAGCCGAGTTCGAGATGAGCATGATTGGAGAGTTGACTCACTTACATGGTTTGCAGATTGGTCAACAAGAGTCAGATATATTCCTATCTCAATCTAAATATTCTAGAAATCTTGTGAAAAAGTTTGGTTCGGAATCTGCTAGTTATGTTAGAACCCCTATGAGCCCAAATGCTAAACTCACTGTTGATTTGTTGGGTAAAAGTGTTGATTCATCTCTTTATAGAAGCATGATAGGTAGTCTTCTTTACCTTACTATTAGTAGACTTGACATTAGTTACAGTGTAGGAGTGTGTGCTAGATATCAGGCTAATCCCAAAAAGTCTCATGTGATAGAAAGAGTACATTGGGGGATTGGTCTTATGTGGGTAATAATCTTGTCTCCTGGATGAGCAAAAAGTAGAATTCCATCCATTATTCACTGCAGAGGCTGAGTACATCACTGCTAGTAGCTGTTGCACCCAATTTCTATGGATGCAAAAACTCCTTGATTACTGTATTAGTCAAGAGCATCTTACCATCTACTGTGACAATACTTTTGCTATCAACATCTCTAAGAATCCAGTTCAACATTCTCGAACTAAACACATAGAGATTTGACATCACTTCATTCAGGAGCTTGTCGAAGATGGTACTCTCACTCTTAAGTTCATTCACACTAATGATTAAAAGGTTGATTTGTTCACCAAACCTTTTAATAGCAAACGGTTTAAATTCTTTCACCAAAACATTGCTGTCATCTCCATGGATTGATCTCTTCTTCTCCTCCTCCTTCCTTTGGCATTTGCATCTAGTTTTATGCATTGCTTTGTTTACCATGTTTTTGTTTGTTTGTTTTTTTTTTGTTTTTGTTTTTTTTTTTTTTTCCAGTTTTGCTTTATTTTGTTTTTCATATAAAAAAATATTTGAAAAATTAGAAAAATACAAAAACAATGTGTGTTTGTATACATTGGTATTTGTGTATCTTGGATGGCCATTGAAATAAAGTTTTCTAAACTTTGTATCTTTTGTAGCTTTGATGAGTATATCTATGCACAACTAAGAAAGTGAGCTTTGTGGCTCGTGTTTGTGATGAGTAAGATTAAGTAATCTCTTGTACTTAAAACTCATATCACTCTTTTTGACGGGAAGGACTAGAAAATCCTAAGAGAAAGGCATAAATAACCATCTCACAACTGTTGTCAGCTAATCATGAAATGACATCTGTATGCTTAGGCATAGCAAAAGTGCAATGTCAAAAGCTTAACATCATTGGGTATTTCTTTTCTCTTTCTTATATGTCCATGTATGGTTTGCTTAAAAGAAAATATGCAAATAAAAATAAAAGCAAAAAGAATCAAAATGTTTTATATATGATTGCAACATGTGCTCTAAGAGATGTGGGAGTTATAGGATGTACCTCAAAGGTGATAGACCCCATCAAGCAATCATGATTTTGTCATATCTCAAATCATCATAACATGTAAACACTTATGTAATCTTGTGATATTTTTCACACACAACACGCAATATTCTTTGCTACTCTCGATACATGTGTAGGTACAATGTGATTTGGCCATCACAAAGAATACATGTTTTAATGTATGCTCACTAAACTGTCTTAACTTGTTTTTGAAATATAAAATTGGTTAGACTTGTTTAGTGTGTGTGTGTATTTTGGATCTAAATGCTTGACCATTTTCTTGTTAAGAGATGATTTTGGGAGTTCAAAATATTGTTTGGATCTTTGGTTGAGTAGCATGTTTGATTGTATTCATGTCTGTGTTTTTCTCTTCCTTGAAAAACTATTTTTAAGCAATCTCGACAGCTTCTCGATACCTCTTGATAGCTAGGCTATCTATCAAGCCTCTTGAGCTTCTTTTCTCGATAGCTATTATCGTCATCTTGATCCATCGAGATTCAATCTTAATAGCTTCTTTACAGCTTCACGATCGATCGAGGAAGTTTCTGTATGCTCGATAGATTCTCGATCCATCGGGCCCCTTTTGCTTTGGACACCTATCGATAGCTGCTTGATAGCTCCTTCTAGTAAATTTTAATTCTTGACACCTCTTTACACCTGCCGATCCATCGAGCTACGAATATGTCTATATATATTGACAGCGTGATTTTTCTTCATTTCTCCCCGATCTCTCTCGATAGTTTTTGTCTCTTCACCTCCCCAAACTTTTTTCTCTCAATCCAAATCTCAAACCCAAAATTTTTTTGGCCTCAAGATCATTTCTTCATCTAGTATGATCTTATTCTCTCTATTCTTATCATGCATTTCATGTTTTTTGACCTAACTTTTGGTATTTTTTGAAAAATTTGGGGTTTTTCAAATTTGATGAGTTCTTCACAAATTTTTGGGTTGGTTTTTGTGCAAGTGATTTTAAATCATCATGCATTGCATCACATGTGCAGTTTTAACAATGGTCATGCATTTTAGATGTGTGATTACTATGTTGAAATGTTTTGTGTTGGTAGGTTTGGATTAGGCTGAGCCCATGATGGTTTTAATGTTGCATGTCACACGTTCATGCATTTTTCATGCATACGTACTAATTTTTGTTTCTGTCATTTGATACTAAACTGTTTGGTTCTTTTTTGAGTATCTCCCTCTCTTTCTCTCTCTCTCTTTCTTTCATTAGTTGATCTATGGCACCTAAATGAAAATCTACCCTGTCCTAGAACCCTCTTCATTCCGGGGCATCTTCTTCTACTACCCTCTTTGATTCTACTCCTTTTTACGTCCAATTCCTTGATGATAAAGCTCATGAGGACTTTTTGGAGAACTTATCACGACGAGACATTCATTCGGAACACCAAGTCATTCTATCGAAATTTTCCGATATTGACCTTCCCACTGTTATCTACAGTAGGGGTTGGGAGTCACTATGTGGCATCCTGGTCACTTGTCCCTCCGTGATCATATAGGAGTTTTACTCCAATATGCACAGATTCGATTATTTAGTACCTCATTTTGTCACTCGCATTCGAGGTACGCACATCGTAGTCACTCTGGATATTGTATCTGAGGTGCTACACGTTTCTAGGATAACGCATCCTGACTACCCTAGCTGCGATCGTCCAAGGATTGTGTCCAAAGACAAACTCTCGTCTCTTTTCTGTGAGACACCTTCTTCTTGGGATGACCATCAAAACACCCCTTGCTCGGGCTTTGCAAAAGGTCCGAGGTTCCTTAACATGGTAATGACATTTGTTCTTCATCCTTTGTCTCACTATAACTCTATCACAGAGTCTCGTGCTTGATTTTTGTTATCCTTTCTTAAGGGACTCACTCTAGACTTTCCCTTTCACTTCATTCTTTCCTTGATGTATATAGGGATACAGCGACTCGTGATAAGCTCATTTTTCCTTCAGCTATCATGAGGCTTCTTCACCATTTTTCTATCTCCTATCTTGAGTCTCCTCATTTTACAGTTATGTATGCCATAGATGCTGCAATTGTTAGATAGAGCGAGGCCTAGTTTGGACAGAAGCAGATACGGACAAAGACAGCAACTCCTTTGGCTTCTTCCGCTCCTTCTACATCTACACCTTCTTCATCGGTGGGTGGTGTGACCCTCGAGGCGGTCATGGCGCAATTGCAGTGTATGGATGCTTACCTTGACACACTCAGTGATGAGTTGTGTCAGGTGAACACTCGTGTTAGTCGTATTGCTCGACAGCAAGCTCGCCTTGGTGGCTTCATAGAGTCTCCCTCTCCTTCTCTAGAGGCATCTGAGGATGAGGATGATGATGGTGACTCCGAGGACGATGATGGTGTCTGAGGACGATGATGGTGACTCCAACGACGATGATGATTATGAGGATGAGGATGCTAGCTTGCCTAGTGACAATGAGATGATTGCTTAAGTTACTTACCTTTTGTCATTCGTGACAAAAAATGGAAGTAGTTTTGGATATGAGAGTAGTCATGCACATAGGGGGAGAGTTAGCATAAGAGATTTTTGCTAGGGGAGTGTTTTTCTTTTTGAGGGATGTAGTGAGGACTTATGTATTTTTTCCTTTTTTTCTTTTATAGATACATTGTTCTTACTTTGTGATAGCAAACCTTGTACTTATGATGTTATCTATATATGATGAAGTTGTTATTGCAGTTCTTTCACCTATCTCTAAATGTGTTGTTTCTTTTCTCTCTTTATGCACATGCTTCTTATTTATTGTACGCAATCTTTTATTTCTATTTCACACTAAGATGCCTTGATGAATTTTGTTTAAAGTGTTTCAGAAATACAAGTTATCAAAGTCTTCATGCCATAAACTCTCTTATTGAAAAGTTTTTCAAGAGTTTGTGTTAGGATAGATTTTATTGTATTCAACAAGTGAGTATGAGTTGAGTGATTTATGACTTCTCTTATATGTTCATTTGTTTGTTGTTGTTTTGTCACAAATTGCCAAAGGGAGAGATTGTTAGGACATATGTGAATCATGTTAGGAATATATGTCAATATAGAATTGGCTAATCCTTTGACAAAATGCACTTTACTTATAATTAGGTAGATCTAGGATGTGTTTAATGCTTCAAGGAACAAGGTTTCAAGTTCAAGTGTTAAAACTACTCAAGTTTGTCCAAGAATCAAGTGAAGAAGTGTTAGATTTTAAAACTCGACAGCTAGTATCTATCGAGGTTTAGAAGGTTATTTAAGCTCGATGCTCGACAGCTGCTTAATAGATAGGGTATCTATCAAGATTTAAGAAAATCATATTTTCAGTTCTGATTTTCATCCAATCCATGTATAGATGTTTGGCCTTTCTTTTCTTACAATCATAAACATATATAAGGATTGTCTTAAGAGCCGTCACAGCTGATGCAAATGAGTGCAACTTGATGCAAAGGTTTTTCACATGCATATTGTGAACCGGAGACATATGCCCTAGTTCATCTTTCTCTTTAAGAAGCTGCTGTGTTTGTACACCATAAGGTTTTGTAACCAAGGAGCTTCACGATCTTCATTGTGTTGATGAACTAAAGAACTTTGCAGCTAACATCCTTCTCAAGTTGGTATGTAGGCCGCGTACTGAGATCCGCACATCAAATTAGTTAGTCACATACTGGGGTAAGGGTTCAACTGTAGGTTAGTATAAGGTACTAGGATTCTTTTACTTGTAACTGCTTATTGTGATAATAGTGAATTCTCGAGAGTGGTGACCTTAAAATCACCTGGTGGGGTTTTCGCTATGTAGGTTTTCCTCATTCATAAAAAATCACCATGTAAATTTATTTTCCGTTACATATTAACTTAGTTAGTGATTTTTTTGTGTTGCCATGCGTATTGCATGCTAATTAACTTGGCTAATTAATTGGTTAATTTATAATAAGGGGTCAATACATTCTTGGCCTATCAAAATACACCTAACGATAAATTTTTTACTAGTTAAGTTATTAAATGTCAATCAATAAATATGCTTGCATAATAAATGCTTTTAAATGACTACTTTATGTTTAGGATTTATGGAGGTGGTTAGACATTAATTCGAAATAATTTTAGATCTTTAAAAGCTAAAATTTTCCTGCTTTTAAGGGGAAAGAGTGTTATGATTAACAAAAAAATCAGCAATCGAGTTGAAGTGTTTTGAAATCGAGGATGCTTCCTCTATTTATAGATGGGAATATCCCTGGTTGATAAGTTGGAGTGAAGTACAAACTCCGTAGGGCATTGTGAAAGACCGCAAAAGTGCCTCTAAAAAAAAGAGAGATTTTTAGAGTGTTTTTTAGAGCACCTCTCTTTTTGGATAAGTGGTGTGGAGTCGCCACTTATTTTTTATACAAATAAAATAAGAAAAACTAAATATAACTAAATATGACTGAATTGTTTCATTTGATTGACTAAGTAAAAAAAATACATGTTTGATAAATTGAAAATTACATGGCTTTGGGTCCTAGTTACAAACTACTAAAAATACATGGTTTTTTGTCCTAATTACAATCTACCCAAAATAAATAAAGATAAAGATAAAGCCTAGGTCTACCTATCCAAAGACTTTAAATTTGGAGGCTAGGTTACAGAATGGGAAGGAGTGAGGTACCCATTTCACCCAGATAGAGTCTGGTCTTCTAGACTCTCATGACCTATGTACCCTTTTATGCATGACATGAATGATAAGTTGCACACATAAATAAAAAAATAATAATAAAAAAAAAAAACTAAATCACACAAGTTTATTTATGAATGCATCATCTTCTTTGTAAAAAATAATTCAGATCTGTGTTGTAAAAAAAAATTGAATTTGGTTTAAAAAATCAGATATGTTTTTGAGAACTTGAAAAAAAAATTGGTTTTTTGAAAAGAAAAATTCAGATCTGTGCTTATTAAAGAAAACAAAATCTTTTGATTTGAAAATATATTAGATTAGTTTTTTAAGAACTGAGAAAAAATGGTTTTTGATTTGTAAAAGATCAAATTTGTTTTGTGAGAACTAAGAAAAAATGGTTTTTGATTTGTAAAAGATCAGATTTGTTTTGTGATAATAAAAAAAATCAAATTTGTGTATTTAAAAAAATCAGATCTATTTTTATATGTGTAAAAAAAATATGAAAAAGATTTCTTGAGAAAAGGATTTCATTCATGAAATAAATTTATGCTATGTGTACTAAATGAAACAAACACAACCATTCATGATCCTTTTTTTTTTTTTTTTCAAAATCTGCTATGTTAAAAAAATCAGATCTACATCTAATGAAAATGTAGATCAATTTTTAATTTGAAAAAAAATGCAGATCTGCATCTAATGAAGATGCAGATTAGTTTTTAACTTGAGGAAAATTCGGATCTACATCTAAGGAAGATGAAGGTCCGTTTTTGATTTAAGAAAAGTTCAGATCTGCATCTAAGGATGTGCCTTATCGTCATCCTAAGAGCGTTGAGCCCGGGCCCTTAAGGGTGCCATTCAAAACTTTGAAAGTGTCGTTCGGCACTCCAAAAGTGCCGAATGGTACTCTTGGATGCTAATCACACTTTCGTGTTCGGGTGCGTTTTGGACTCCTTTTTTAGATTTTCTTGAGCCGGGCCTTGCACCTAGACGTGTTTTCAATTCGTATTTTAGATTTTTATCTCTTTTCTAGATATTTTAGGTCTTTTCAGCAACAACTATCTTGTAGACAAATACTCTAAAATAAATCTTGATAAAGTTCAGATTATCCACAATTTTATTGTTATCCAATTATCCCATTTATTCCCATGCAAGCAATCCCATTTTTGACACTAACTATCAACCAATCACAAAATTATTTAATTAATTTTAATTGTTTAACTAATCAGAATTAATATAAATCAATCATGCATGGTCGACTCCACCTAGACACAATGCATGCTGACCGTGCAAACATGATCATGCGATATCTTTCGATCTGACGGTCCGATTTGGAAACTGGTTATATCGTCGCAACCGTTAGAACCTCAAGATCATTTTTATGATATGCAATGAACAAATTAATGCATGTAATGCAATCATTATTTTTGGGGTACATGGATGGTCATTCCAATCATCTTCCTTGATTAAATCATGGGTGCAAAATCGAGTGTCTACAGGCATAAATTATCTAGCATTTATCTTTAATAATGAGTATTCCTTTGATGATTTATGAATAGCAAATTACACTTGATGCACTGGTTGTAGCCTATAACTACAACTTCCTTTAGAAAAATTAACACTACTACATATTTTGAAAATCTAACTATTGGATCACATGTTCTTTACGCTCTTAACACACATTTTAGATTTTGTTCTAATCAGATGTTATTTACTATATGATTCATGAACTTATTTTTATACATAATTTTATACTACAAAAACTTGCAATTTGAAAAATTAATCGATAACATGTCTATTGATCTTTGATATTCCAGAAATTTTGCAAGTATGAAGAATATAAAAATAAAATATAATCCAATAGTAGATTTGTCAAAATTCACATCCAATAAAAAGATAGAGTTAAATTTTAGCTTTAAGTTACAATCAAGTTTGTAGCCTAACTTTGTCTTTACAAACTTGAACTTAGAGTCTATCCAATTTGACTCCTACTTTATTCTCTGATTAATTTGAGTGATAATACAACTTTGAGCCAGTTATTTTTTTCCTTTTTCAAGAAATATAATCCTGTATATTTATGAATTTTAATTTACTTAATTATCTTAAATTATTAGAAAACCAACTAGTAATTCAAAATAAATCAACTATCTAATGGAAATATCCACTTGGAATAATGCAGTGCACGTCCACTCTTATTTTAGGTTTGAACCAACGAAATCATGGCATGTAATTAATTAAAATTAATTCTTAAAGAATAAATATAATTAAATTAATCATAATTGCACATGATCAATCATAATTGTGGGAATGTATTCCTTCCTCTAAAATATTATTCATATCGATCTTACAATTTGGTAGTTTGATTTAAGTATATGAGATGTCATTTTCGTCTTGAATAAAAATTAGGTATAGTATTTTAGGTGTTGTTCCTTAGGTTCCCCTCTTACGATTCTGCCCATATGGCATAATCTTAAAAGGAGAACTTAAGAAATAACACATAGACAGTAAGGGATAAATGACAATAAGCATAACTTGATCAAACATAGACAGTCATTAGGAAATGACTACAATGAACATTTATCAAGTAAATGATCGTCCGGACACACAATGCAATTAAGAACAATGCTAGAATCAATTGCATGTTCAACAAACACATAATGCATTAAAGAAACTATAGCAATACGCAATAGAAAACAATAAGCATCAAGAAATGGCTATAAAAACCAAGATGCAAAACAATACTAAAGAAAACAAAGTTTTAAACTAAAGTACCTGAAAGCTTTAAACGAAAGCACTGTAAACATCCAACAATTATAAAAATGTAAAATAAACTAAAAACCGCTAAAATAAACCAATGATTTTATACTACTCCCCCTCAAGCTATACTCCCCCTCAAGCCTAAACTACTCCCCCTTTTTTACCAGAATGACCAAATGTCCTAAAATGCATTGGACTCCAAATCCGATTTGTGCATCAAAGTCATCAACTTGAGACGAGAGGGTAGTGATCTGGCCTTGAAGGTATGTGAATTGAGTCTTGGAGTTGTTGATTTGTGAAGCTAGCATTATATGCAACTCTTCAACCCTTCTAATGAGATGATCAAGGCAATCGGGTGCTCTTTCTTGTGCTTGGGAAGAAGGTTATGCAATATCCTCTGGGACTAAAGTGAAATGCTCAATTTACTCTTCAATGTCTCCTCCTTTAGCAGCATCATCTCTTGGAATTTGAGAGACACCAACACTTGGTCTGGGGATATGAGCTTTGCTTTGGATGATGGTTTGCTCAATTATAGGATCTTTCCTTTGCATCACTTGAAGACCACTTGGAATCTTCACCCTTGCCTTTAAAATAAGAGACATGACATGGCTTGGGAACAGTAGAGTTAGCCTTGAATTCCTCTTTGTGATGCTTTTGATGAAGAGCTGATAAATGAAACCACAAATGTCGATCTCCTTGTGAGTGAAGAGATCAAATAAAAATATGGTCCTTGTTGTTGACAAAGTCATCAAGTTCTTCACTGGGTAGAGGTTGAAGATCATGATGTACGCCAAGGCACACATTTCTGAAGTGAACTCAATGGTGTGCCCTTTTTCTTGAGTTGTCCTCCAAGAATTTCCACGATAGGCTCAAGCTTCTCTCATCATATTGAAGAGATGTTTTCAAAGTTTTCGAACGAATCTCCAAAACCTCTTGAATTGATTCCCTTGAAACTGAGAACTCTCTCCCCCTTAGCCAACAGTTGATGTGATCACCTTCCACAATGGCATTGGCAGAGAATTCTCAAATGATATCTTCAAACACATCACCCAACGGATTAAGCAACTTCGACCATGTCCTTTCTTTGAACACATCCAAAATGAAAGTGCCCTCTAGGGACTATAAATCCACAACCCTCTCTAGGACAATTGGGGCCCATTTGTAGTGATCAAGAAAGGCCATGTTGGCTTCGTCATTTCGAAATGAATTTGAGGAGGTGCAAGGACACTTTGAAGACTTCTTTTTGGCCTTTTTCTTGATAGGAGACATCTGCAAAACAAACACCAACACAAAGAAACAAAAACAAATACAAACATGGAAACAAACTTGATTAGACACAAGTTAGTTCAAAAATGAACAAAATAGTCCTAAAAAGTATAAAGACAAGAAAACAAAGTCACAAGATCATGTTTTAAGTGCTAAAGGTCTAACAAGACTTACATAGCATGAGTGAAATGCAAAACATGTCAAGTGATCGAGTGTGTGCATCAAGTGTGCTTGTGGTGTGCATGAGAGATGCATGAGCAATGCATGACAAGGCACTCATGGGTCAAAGTGTGCAAAACACATAACTAATGTTTAAAACATGTTAAGCATGTAAAAACATAGTAATCCCCAAAAATTGGTACTCATCGGAGTCCAAACCAATGAAAAAAATTTCATGTGAATTACTCTAAAGGGAGATAAATGTTGGATAAATGATAAATTGTCTTTGAGGGCAAGTGGGAGATTGTTGGGGTTTATGCCCTAAAATCCAATTTATTGGCATCTCATAAATAATTAAATTGTTTAATTATATGAGACTATCTATAAATGAACTAATGAGACATTATCTTAGTCCATGAGATCCTTAGTATGTGATTTATGTGAAAAGTCACAGAAGATATAAATCACAAGTTCTTTGTAAACTCAGAAATTTAGTTCATAGTCGGTGATGAAATTGGGCATTTCATATGTGAAGACTTTAACATATCAACTAAGATGATTTGTCTTGATCATGGAAGTGGAGACTTCTAGTTGATATGTTGATATGTTTTAAGAGTTAAAACATACTGAACTAGACCACTGTGAGATTTATTATTCTCCTAACGAGTGTCAAATGAATAATAAATCTCACGACTTCTATTTACATAAACTCTAAATCCTGAGAGAATAATGGACCTGATCATGAGGTATAGGTTGCTTTGATATATCAGGAGTGAGATCTATAAGACACGATCAAAACCACAGTATGTTGGGCAGCCGCATTTAGTGTTGATGGAACATATATTCTCAAGATGGAATTCATAATCTTTTAACGGAGATATAAAGTATTCCCTTGAGATAAGTTTAATGAGTTTGGTTATTCAGAGTGTTGGGCCCAACCACTTTAGTAAGAAGTTACTAAAGTATATATTTATGAAATTGGATTTCATAAATATATGATGAATAACATAAAGGATTAAACCGAGTATTTAAGGATTAAGATGTAGTAATCTTCAAAGTGGCAGTCAACATTCATGACTTTGTATTACTACGAATATTTTAATGAAGAGGTTGTATGTATAATAAAGTCTTGGGATCTAATTTATTAATAAGGCCTAAAGTGCAATTATATTCATATAGTGTTATTGAATATAATTAGGACAAAGTTTAGCTACAAAATTGGTTGTAGCTTAAGGCTACAAACTCACTCAATAAAATAAATACTATAACATATTTTGAAAATCTAACCGTTGAATTGCATGTTCTTTACGCCCTTAATACACATGTTAAATTTTATGTCAATTGGATATCATTTACTATATGATCTATAAGCTTATATTTTGTGCATAATTTTAAATTACAAAAACTTGCAATTTAAAAAATTTATTGATGGCATAGCTATTGATCTTTAATTTTCTTGAAATTTTGCAAGCATGGAGGATATAAGAAGAAGATATAATCCAATGGTGGATTTGTCAAAATTCACATCCAATAAAAAGATATTAAGTAAGTTTGTAGCCTAAGGCTACAACTAATTTTGTAGCTAAACTTTGTCCATATAATTAATGGTAATTTTGGATTTATGAAGAGTTGACAGAAAAGCCCAAGGCCCATTGGAGTTAGAATCTTATTTGTTCCCTTTGGTCCCATCTCAAGCCACAAACTAAAGCCCAATTGGGTAGGCCCAATTGGATGAAAACGCGTCTAGGTGCAAAGACTTGTCAAAAAACTCTAGAAGAGGAGTCCAAATGGCACCTGAACACGAAAGAGCGTTCGGTGTCCAAGAGCTAATTCAGCCCTTTTGGAATGTCGAACTGCACTTTTGGAGTGCCGAACGGCACTCTAAAAGGGCCGAATTTCCCCTTTTTGGGCTTTGCCCTAACGGCCTTCGGGTGACGATAAGGCACACCCTTTTCAATCTTTTCGCAAAAGGATTTGTTTGGATTCACATCCTAATCGCTTGTGCCTATTTTTTAAAGTCTTTTGGCCTCTATAAATAGAGACCGAACCTCATAATTAAGCACTTTTTTTCTACACTCTAATAGGCACACATTTTGAGGCTCTCAAATTACTGATATTTGCTGATCCTCTCTAAGATTTGCTGCTTAAATTAGGGTTTTTAGGTTTCAAAGATAACTGAATAAGTTTCTTTGAACCCCAAAACATCCTCTCAAGGAAAAAGAGTGCTCATGCAAGAGGTTGTTTCCATCACCCTATCTCTTTTCTTTGTGCTTCTTTTTATGTGTTCATAATTGTTTTGTTTAAAGCATGATTGTTTTCTATGTGATTGTTATAATATTTTTCTTGAATGTCAATAATTTGCATGTGAACAATTCTTTTTCTTAAAATGAAAACAGATCTACATCTTTGTTAGTTGTAGATCTGACTTTTTCTTAAAATAAAAACAGATTTGCATCTTTATTAGATGAAGATCTGACTTTTTCTTAAAATAAAAATAGATCTGCATCTTTATTAGATGAAGATCTGACTTTTTCTAAAAATAAAAACAGATCTACATCTTTGTTAGATGTATATCCCACTTTTTCTTCACAATAAAACAGATTTGCATCTTCCTTAGATGTAGATCTAGATTTTCCTTAATCAAAACTGGTTTGTATCTTCATTAGATGCAAATCCGAACATTTTAGATATATATATATATATATATATATTAAAAAAAAAAAAAAAAAAAAACTGATTTGTATCTTCCTTAGATACAGATCTGATTATTATTATTATTATTATTTTTAATGCATGCAAAATTTTGAAATAAAGAAAAAGATAAAACATGATTGTGTTTGTGTTTGTTTTATTTAATTCATGTTGCATGAATTTAAATTATGAGCGAAACTCTCTTCTTCTTTTTTCTTTTCATTCTTTTAAAACATATTAAAAATCAAATTTGATTTTTCTATTGTCAAAAACCCTTTTTTTTATTCTCAAAAAATAGATCTAATCTTTTGCAAACCAAAAAAAAAAAAAAAAAAATTCTTAAAAACATATCTAATATTTTTCAAATCAAAAGACTTTGTTTTAAGTGATAAACACAGATCTAAATTTTTATCTCCAACAACCACTTTTCTCCACATACCACAAAACAGATCTGGCATTTTGACAAATCAAAATCAATTTTTTTACCAATCTAAATAGATCTAATTTTTTTTTTTTTTAAACAAAAGAAGAGACTTCATTCATAAATAAATTTGTGTGATTTTTTTTTTTCACATGTTCAACATATCATTCATGACATGCATAAAAAGGTACATTGGTCACAAGAGTTTAGAAGACCAGACTCTATCTAGGTGGAATGGGTGCCTAACACCTTCCCATTCCGTAACCTAGCCTCTGGATTTAGATCATTGCCTAAGTAGATGTAAGCCTTGTCTTTACTTTTTATTTTGTGTAGAACGTAACTAGGACAAAAAGTGATGTAATTATTTGGTAATTTGTAACTCAGACCCAAAGCCACGTAATTTTTTAATTTTTCAATTATGTAATTTTTTATTCAATCAATGAAGAGAACAATTAAGTCATGTACTATTTATTCTTATTTTTTTGTATAAAAAAAGTGGCGACTCCATACCACTTACCCAAAAAGAGAGGTGCCCTAAAAAGCACTCTAAAAAATTCTCTTTTTTGAGAGGCACCCTTTTCGAGGTCTCTCACAGTTCTATGTAATAAAGTTCTTTTATTATTATATAAAATGATGGTAACATGAATATTTGGACATTATCATATAGTCCATGAGATGCATAGTATATGATTTATGTGATTTAGTCACAGAAGATATAAATCACAAGTTTTTGTAAACTCAGAATTTTAGTTCGCAATCGGTGATGAAATTGGGCATTTCATCTATGAAGACTATAACATATCAACTAAGATGATTTGTCTTGATCATGGAAGTGGAGACTTCTAGTTGATATGTTGATATGTTTTAAGTGTTTAGACATATTGAACTGGATCGCTGTGAGATTTATTATTCTACAAATGATTATTAAATGAATAATAAATCTCACGACTTCTATTTACATGAACTCTTAATCCTGAGAGAATAATGAGTGAGATCTAAAGTCATGATCAAATCCTCAGTATGTTGGGTAACCATATTTAATGTTGAAGGAACATATATTCTCAAGATGAAATTTATAATCTCTTAACGGAGATATAAAATATTCATTTGAGATAAATTTAATGGGTTTGGTTATTCAGAATGTTAGGCCTAACTACTTTAGTAAGAAGTTACTAAAGTATATATTTATGAAATTGGATTTCATAAATATATGATGAATAACATAAAGGATTAAACCGGGTACTCAAGGATTAAGATGTAGTAATCTTCAAAGTGACAGTCAGCATTCATGACTTTGTATTACTACGAATATTTTAATGAAGGAGTGAATGTACAATAAAGTCTTGGGATATAATTTATTAATAAGGCCTAGAGTGTAATTATATTTATATAGTAGTATTAAATATAATTAATGATAATTTTGGGCTTGTAAAGAGTTGACAGAAAGGCCTAAAACCCATTGGAGCTAGTGTCTTATTTATCCCTTTTGGTCCCACTCCAAGCCACATACTAAAGCCCAATTGGAAAAGCCCAATTGGAATGGCCCAAAAGGCTAGCCTAATTAGATAATCAGTTATGTATAAGGAGAGAAACATACATAATTTTGCATTGAATGAAATGGTGTATATGTGAGTATAGGCCATTCTCTTATTCTCCCTTAAACACATACATATAAACTGATTGAGAGACCACACTTCTTGGGCATAAGTGGAATCGAAGTGAATATTAAAAGTGTTCCTAAGTATTTCTAATCTTTGGTTTTGAATTTCACCATACCAAGGTACGCTCTCTTATTCTTAAATTCTGAAATTTACATAGTATATGTTATTAATTGCGAATGAAGTAGATCCGTTAGTTGTTCGCTACGTATGATTTGTATGCGATATAAACCATGTTTTTCCAACAATTGGTATCAGAGTGCGGTCTTCAATTTCAAATTTGTATAACATGTTTTGTGAGTTTTGGAATCAAAGATAGTAATTTCATAATGTTAGAAGATTTTACAATAAATTTTTTGCATGGTTATTGAAATTATTGTTTGATAAAAACTGATATTGATGTTATGATGTTGTTTAAGTTTGATATTAAGTATGTTATACTGAACTTTAAGGCTATAGCATCAATGGAATCCAATTTTTGATCTCAAACTCAATCTATTATGTTCATATGATGGTAGTTTGTTCATGAAAAACCATTGAAAACTGTTTGGTGAAAATTCTAGAAAATTCAGTTTCACAAGTTTTGACCAATCGAGAATTCCCTTCGATCAATCAAATGTTACTTTTCGATTAATTGAACAAGAATCGAGAATCGACTAAATCAACCCGAGACTTTGTGATGAATTTATTCAATTTTTCAACCGATCGAGAATTCCTTTCAATCGGTCGAATTTGCCTCTTCGATCGATCGAACAGGAATCGAGAGTCGATTGATTCATCCAGAAAGTTTGTTAAGATTTTCTTCATGATTTTGATCGATCAAGGGATACATTTGATCAATCGAAATTTGTGAATTTTGAATTTTCACTAAGTGTTTTCACATTTAAAAGTGCAAGGCTATGTGTGATGAGATTACACATGATTTTTAATTAAAAAACCTTTCTTTTAAAATATCTAGTGGGAGAGAGATACAAGGGTTGGATCTCATGGCCTCCATTATAGGTTGTCTTGGCGTATATGCCTCGTGATCCCAAAGGAGGGTGTTTACTTCATAGTACTACAAGGTTGAACTTACCCGTTTAAGGCAGTGTGAACAAGCACCTCGTCTTGGTGTATATGCCTCGTGATCCCAAAGGAGGGTGTTTTGTTTCATGGTACTACAAGTTTAAACACTATAAGAGAGATGAAATGTGGCTACACATGACTCTAGATAATGGTGTACACTAGACTAAGTGTAATGTTAACCTCCTAAAGGAGCTATGTCATTATTTACTTAGAGGCTAAAGTTAATACGGCATATTATTAGTGTTTGATAAGAGTTATCACGATAGCACTTCTCAATCAATCATGACGTTTATAATATACTTGCTACCAAGGAATTATTGACATGGATTGGGTTGTTGTTGCATATTTTATGTTATGGTTTTATTAAGGTTCCATACCATATGTTTATATGCTAAATTTGTCATGTTCGGTTTACTTATTATATTCATGTTTGTTATTTTCAGATTTAAATCATGGCATCATTTAGCCCATTTGTTACTATTCTTAATCAAAACAAACTTGCTGGATCCAACTATGTTGACTAGAAAAGAAATTTGGACATTGTTCTAACTGCTGAAGAGCACAAGTATGTGCTTAGTCAACCTTGTCCTAATTTCCTATCATTAGATGCTCCTCTTGAGGAAAAACAGTGATATGATCGTTGGTAGAAATCTAATGAGATGGCCAAGTGCTATATCCTAGCATCTATCTCAAATGTTCTACAGCATCAAATGCAAGATGTAGAACTAGTTTCGAACATAATGCTAAGTCTGAAGGAGATGTTTGGTGAGCAAGGCCATTCTGCTAGACAAGAAACTATGAGGTAGATTTAAAATACCAAAATGGCTGAAGGTACTTCAGTAAGGGAGCATTGTCTTAGGATGATATCTCCTCTGAATACATTGGAGGTTTTAGGTGCCAATATTGATCGAGAATCCCAAGCGGATATGATACTTCAATCACTACCAGAATCATTCAAGGAATTCAGACTTAATTATAACATGAACAAAAAGATTTATACATTGTCTAAATTAATGAATGAATTGGTGGCGATGGAAGGCATTCTTGGTACATCCAGTGTTGGTGCTAATATGATTGAAGGCAAGGGTAAAAAGAA
This sequence comes from Quercus lobata, assembly GCF_001633185.2. NCBI lineage: Eukaryota > Viridiplantae > Streptophyta > Magnoliopsida > Fagales > Fagaceae > Quercus > Quercus lobata. The sequence continues at coordinate 51,371,127 of NC_044907.1, forward strand.
GAAGAAGAAGGACTTCACCAAGCAAGATGGTAAACAAATTGCCTTAGGAGTTGCCAACAAGGGAAAGAAAAAAGATTATGCCAAAGGAAAGTGTTTCCATTGTGGCGAGAAAGGTCATGGAAAATGAATTGTCCAAAATTCATATTGGACTTTTATGGATTTCCAGTTTGTGAATCTTGTTTGGAGGGCAAAATGACCAAAAGACCTTTTAATGCAAAAGGTCGAAGAGCCCAAGAGTTGCTTGAATTAGTTCATACGGATGTATGTGGTCCTACGTCAACCCAAGCAAAAGGAGGTTATGAGTACTTCATCATTTTTACGGATGATTGCTTAAGATATGGTTATGTGTACCTAAAGAGACAGAAGTCCGAGGCCTTTGAAAAGTTCAAAGAGTTTAGGGCTGAAGTTGAGAATCAATTGGGTAAACGCATAAAGGCCATCCAATTTGATCAAGGTGGCAAATACCGTCTTGGGAATTTCAAGGGTTACTTAACTCAAAATGGGATTGTATCCCAATTGACTGCACCTGGAACTCCTCAACAAACCATGTTTTTCCAACACGAGCTTTATCTTCCTTAGGCCCATCCATCATGGATGCCATTGTTGCTAAAGCATCTGCAATCTGATTCTGCATTCTTGGCACATACTAGTATTGAATCTTACTGAATTTTGAGGCCCACTTTTGGAGACATTCATGATAATTCATCAACATTTCTTCCTTAATCTTCCATCTATTTTGAATATGAGATTATCAAGGCTAAATCACTATATACTTCTAACCTTTTCACTCAAAGGCCTAGGGCCGCTTGTAACCTCATAATGCAAGCTTCATATTTAGTGGCATTATTAGTGGCAGGAAAGTTAAGCCTACTAGAATGGGATGCGTGTCCCTTTCAGAGAAATTAGGAGAACTCCAATGCCACTTCCATTTTGATTAGTTGCACCATCAAAATACATCTTCCATGATTCTAACTCTATCCCCATGATATCCTCATCTAGAAAGTCTCCTTGGATATCTTCAGCTTCTTCAGGTGAATAGTGGGCTAAGTAATCAACAATTGCTCTTCCCTTCATAGACTTCTGAGTCACATATTTAATATCAAATTCTAACAGAAGCAAAACTCATTTAGCTATCTTCCCATCTTGCATAGGCTTCTCCATTAGATATTTCAAAGGATCCATTCTTGCAATCAATAAGACCTTGAAAGCAAGCATCTAATGTCTGAGTTTTTAGGTTGCCCATACAAGTGTTAAACATGTCTTCTCATGTGGTGAATACTTCTCTTCATAAGCCAATATCTTCTTATTGATGTAGTAGATCACATTCTCCCTCCCATGCTTAATTCTTCAACTCGGTTGTGGCTTCAACAATGGGGGGTGGCTCCCAATGAGTTCCTTCTTCCCTCAACATTAGTATATAAGGTCTTCATCCATATGATCCATCCCTTCACCATCAATCTCCATATCTGTGAGTTTGTCAGTCACATAAGCATCAAGACGCTCTATACTGTCGATATACTTACCAAATAAATCTTGCTTTCCTTTGTTACTCAGGTGGATGTATTGGGGGAGGTATTCTGACTCATTCCCTCACATTCTCTCATCTTCACCTTCAAGACTCTCCAGTGTTAAGTTTTTGAAACTGTGGATCATCATCTTTCTATCTAAGGCAGCCAATCTAGCATCTATGTCATCTTCTTCCTTAGTGTACAGGGTCAACGAACCAAGTTCTGAATTATGGAACAACCCTAACTCAAGAATTTCTCTACCATACTTGTCATATCGAGGACCTGACTTTGAACTAACATCTGTAATGCAGCTCCAATCTGAGGGTTGCCCATAAGGGTAATCATCATAATCTATATTATCAACCTCATCTCCTATAGCTTCTAGCACATTTTCTAGCTTATATTCTTCACTTTTAGCACCATTCTCCATATCTATAGGTTCAGCTTCAGCGTCATCCTCTATATGTCCATCATAGTAGTCTATGTCATCATCAAAGTGGTCTTCATAGAAAAGTCCTACATCTTCATCTTCTCTATTACTAGGGGGTTCACCCCAATCATTGCCACTATATTGGCTATCATAGTCTTCACTATTGTTGGCTTCACGATCACGGTTGCTATCATCCTCATCATCACCATTGTCATTGCTGCTGTTATCGCTACTACTATCACTCTTGATGTTGCTACCTTCATCATCATCACTAGGGGCTTCTCCCCTTTCCTCATCTTCATCATTTGTTCTTACTTCATATGGGCTCTTCAATGCATGTTAGCAAGCCTCCTAGTACTCTTCTTCTTCTATATTGCAAGTGGCATCTCCTAGAAGCCTAGTCATTCCATCAGGGTCCATATAATCAGCCCAATCAGTTGGGACCCAATTTGTGTCTTCCTTCTTCAGTTCTGGAAGCTTGTTGTTGTAATCAATTAATAGCTCAAACCCAGGCACCATTGTTCTTCACTCAGGATCGAATCTCAGCTCAGGGAATCCCCAATAGTGTTGACTATCTCCAGCTTTGACAAACTTTCCATTCAACATAGGAGTATAGGGCTTTAGGGGTTCTGGGGGACAAGGAAGCCCCTTTGCTTTAGCTTTGGCACGTGCCATTCTTCTCACCTCCATCTTTAGCAGGTCATCATCAGTGGGCTTATAACATAGCCCAAAAGGTGGTGTGGCAGTGGGAATTTTTGGGACTTGAGCAGTTGCCTTCTTTACAATCTTCTCCACTTATTCTTCTCTTCTCCCCAAACTAGGCTTCTCAATTTCAAAGCCATCCAAATTCAATGACTCCTTCTCAAAATCAATACCAAAAATGGGCTTTGGTGTGGTCAAAGTATCGCCATATATGGTAACTGAAAGTTCAAATATGTGTATAAACACCCTTGAACGTTTAGACCCCCAAATTACAACTTAACCAATTCAAGCAATATGTCAAACAACTAGTGTGCAGAAACTTAACATAAACTATAATATGGAATTGGTAAAACTATCTAAGCCAAATTAAAATCACAACCCACAGCAGATAATAAAAAGGCAAAGATAGAAAGGAAGGAAGATGCAAACACAAAGACAACACGCGATGTGTTATCGAAGAGGAAACCGAAGCCCTCGGCGTAAAACCTCTCCGCCGCCCTCTAAGCGGTAAACAATCCACTAGAAAATATAGTTGGGATACATGGACAGCAATAGACCCTCCAAGCCTAATCTACCCAGTGCACCTAAGCCCTCCAAGCTTCTTGCTCCAACGAGGTTGCGCCGAACCTTTTTCTTTTCTAGCTTCCCGGATTACGCTACTAGACCGTAGCATCAACCAATGAAGATTGGTTCCTTCCTAACTGCTTCCCAGAAATCCAAACTGCCCTCTCACAGAGATGAAGATGGTGAGAACAAGGTTTGGTAAAATGCCTCTCAAGGATTTGACAATAGAGAGGAAGAGAGTTGAGGAATTTGAAGAGACTCTAATGTAAAGATTGTTGGTGAATCAATCTCATTTTTCTTTAGGGTTTCTCTCTCAAAAATCTCTCTGGAAGCTTTCTTACATTTGTGGGTAAAAGGGGTATTTATACTGGAGTGGGAGAGGAATGTGAAACGTCAGGATTTACAAAACAGGGGTGGCTCGCGGCTTGACCTCGCGGCTTGACTAAGTCGCGAGATCCAGTTGCGAGATAACCGTATGGCCAGTTGTCCTGTTTTGTCCTGTAGTGCTCCAGCTAGCATGACTGTTCACCTTCTAGCATGCTTGGCACGTGTGCTGCGTTTGGCGGCTTGCAGCCGTGAGTCACCCGCGAGGCCAAGCCGTGAGTCTCTGTTTTCTTGCACACTCTTGAGCAAACTTCACTCTATCTCACTCACTACCCTTACAACAAACCCACCTAAATACAGGGTTACTAAATGCTGAATTACAAGCAAATTTGGCATGGAATAAAGCCAATTAGATGGTTGAATAAATTCAACCTTACAGTAACTATGGCTCTTTCATGCGGAAACTGAACCTTTTAGTATAGGGATGAAGGTACGACCTCTGTGTCATGGATCCATGGTTTTCTAAGGAGCATATTGAAGCATGAAGTTATGTTCAAGACTTGAAATTCCACCTTCTTGATCATTGGCCCTATAGTGAGCTCTAGTGTTATGGTCCCCAAGACCTCTTTTCTACTTTTGTCACACGCCCTCACATGCTGATCAGTCGGCACAAAATCTTTAATACTTAGGCCCAAGCAACTTGCAGTCTTTAAAGGTCACACATTTAAGGAACTTCCATTATCATTTAGAACCATTGGAATCCTCTTGCCTTTGGCATCTACAGTAATGTGCAATGGCTCATTGTGGTGCTTCCCCTTCTTTGTCAAATCTTTGTCAAGGTAGGAAATAGTGAGTTTCCTACTTATAGACCCAATCATAGCATTTAGATCTTGAGAAGTAGTGGTTGTAGGGACTTGGATTTGATTGAGAAGGTCTACCAGATTCTGGCGGTGCTTGTATGATGCCATAAGTAAACCCCATAAAGATATATTGGCTTGTGTCTTCTATAGCTGCTTGAGGACCTTATCCTCTTCTATCGGGTTGTCTGTCTCCAAATGTGGGTGTTTGAATTGTCTCCCCCTTATGATGTGGGTAATTTTTGATGGGTCATTTAGATCGGTATCTTAAGGTTTAAGGTGTCTCCCCCCATATGTGGATGTTGGGTCATTTGATTGGGTTCGAAGTGTCTTCCCCCGTATGTAGGTATTGGGTTGTTTGATTCGGGTTCGAAGTGTCTCCCCCATATATAGGTGTTTGGTAACTTGATTGGGGTTTGAAGTGTCTTCCCCCATTTGTGGATGTTGTGTAGTTAGATTGGGGTTTGAAGTGTCTCTCCCAATTTGTGGATGTTGGGTAATTTGGGGTTTCTGTAGCATCTTCATTCCATATATCATACCCTGCAGTGGATGTCATACCCATCAACTCTTCCCATGTCATCATAAAACACTTAGGTAGGTCATAAATTAACTCAGACGGGTCTTCTTTACTTCCCTCTTCAGTCATCAAGCAATTAATCCTTGGTCGTCTCCCAAAATTGTGGTTGGGGAAGGGATTATTAGTAATGCTAGGCCTTGTAGGCGATGCAATCACCTTATTGTCTATTAAATCTTGAATTGCATGACGAAGGCCAAAACACTTGTCAGTATCGTGGCCAGGGCTTTGATGGTAGGCACATCTCTTACTTACATCAAATCTTGCAGGCAATGGGTTTAGGATTGGTCTTAGATCTAAGGGCTTTAGTAACCCCTTTGCTTTTAGTTTTTCAAACACTTGACTCACAAGCATATATAACTTATGAAATTCCCTCCTAGGCCTTGAAGGTGGCCCTTGTGATATTTGCACGGGGCAATAGGAGAAATAAGTTGGTAAGGATCATTTTTGTATATATTAGAAACATTTGCAGTTGTAGAACTAGATCCTAAATTCTTCTTAAACCTTAGTGGGTCCTCATTTTTTATAGTGCCATTATTTATTGCATCCTCAAATTGGGTTCCAGTAGCAATCAAAGCTTTAAAATTAGGAAAATATTGGGTAAACAAGTACTTGTGAGGCAATAAGTTTTTTACAACCATGGTTAATTGTTCTTCTTCACTTGGCTTATTCATCATCTATGTAGTTTTGGATCTCCACTTAGTAATGCAGGTAGAGAAGGATTCTTTCAGCTCTTGCTTCGTGGTCTCCAAATATCTCCTCGTCACATCCACTTCTATGTTGTACTTGTATTGATTGTGAAACTCGCAGCAAATGTCCTCCCAACTCCTTGCTCTAGCATCATCTAGGTTGAGGAACCACCTAAGAGTGACCCCTAATTAGGGTCTTTTGGAACATTTAAGCAAATAGTTCTTCAGTTGCTCCTAGGGGCTGCATGGCCCTCATATACATCTTTAAATGGGACTTTGGGCAACCAGTGTTGTCAAGTGAGAGTGATTGGTAGTCCATGAGGTCTTCCATCTTACTAGCTTTCTTGATCATCTCTTCCACCTTGTTTATCCTTTCGTTGATCTTCTTCTCACTCTCCATGGTTGGGTGATTATGATCAGTCTTGTTTTCCTCTTGGCCACTCTTCAGTTTCTAAAATTGTTGCACAATAAGGTTCATGTCCTCCCTCAATTGGATTTGACTAGCTACCATGGTGTTTAGTAGCTCTTGAGTGTTCATGGGTTCTTCAGTATTTGGATGTTCTCCCCCTTTCGCCATAGTGATGGAGTCTTCAGACTTCTTATGGCTTGGACTATCTTGTAGGTCAAATACGAGATTGTGATGTTGCAGCAATGAAGTGTCTTCTATGCTCACAGACTTCAATACCATGATGAGCTAGGAGCTAGAACTACTAGCTCGAGTGTCGGTCTTGGGTTCTCTTTAGAGTCTTCCCTTTGATATTGACCAAATTCTCTCCTAAGAAATGGCTTGGTTGGGTCAATCAAAGCTAGGTCCCCATCTACATCAATCTACCAACCAAACAAGCACACACAACATGCAATGCAATTTTAACATGGACCGCCCTAAGGGTAGGTTCTAAGTCATTACATTGTAGGGTGGGTTGGTTGTTTCATTTTTTTCCCATAGCTAGGACATTACGCCTCCCAACTTGTAATGAAATGAACATTACGTTAGTCCAAACAGCATGGTCTATGGTTACTACCACCATATGTTGTGAGAGGTGCATACATATTTGTTGTTTTGATGGCACGCATTATGATAGTTAGGGAAAGCTCTTAGCAATCAACATGGCAACACGAACAAAAAAAATATCATACAAACATCTCAAGACATTAAATAAACAAACAAACAAAAATATCATGCAAAAGGCAAGGGTATATAGTTGGTCACTTAAAGTCTAACACGAAGCTTAGCCCTCGACATCCCTGGCGGAGTCACCACTATGAGAGAATGCAGGGGGTGCTCTCAAAAAAGGAGATTTGGGTGCTTTCAAGGGCACCTCTCTTTTGGGTAGTGGTGTGGAGTTGCCACTTATTTTTTATACAAAAAAATAAGAAAAAAATAAATATAATTGCATATTCAAAATACATTGAATGTCATTGATTGAATAAAACAATGGTACGATTTTGGTAAATTAACCTTACAGTGCTTTGGTCCTAGTTATGATCTACCAAATTAAAAGATAAAACACTAATTTGCCTATCCAAAAATCCTAAGCTTGGGGCTAGGTTACGGAATGGGAAGGTGTTAGGCACCCATTTTGCCCAGACAAAGGTTGGTCTCCTAGACTCTAATGACCATTATATACCCTTTTTGCATGATGTTGAATGATATGTTATAATGCACATGAAAAACACTTGACAAAAATTAATTGAAAAAAAAAATTGCCTTATGAATAATATCCTCTTGTTAAAGAAAAATCAGATTTGTTTTCAAAAGTAAAAAAATGAGACTTGATTTGCAAAAATCAGATAATTTTTTATAAAAGGGTTAAAAAGAAAGATTTTATCAAGAAAAATAAGATTTGTTGTTTGTAAAGTGGAAAAAATGAGGTTTTGTTAAAAAGAATTAGATCTGCTTTTTTTTTTAAGAATAATAAAAAAAAAAAGATTTGATTTGTAAAAAAATCAGATCCGCTTTTAAAAGTTAAAAAAGAAAAAGAAAAAAGAAAAAAAAAAGAGATTTGGTTTGTAAAAAAAATCAGATCTGTTGTTGGGGAAAAAAAAAAAAAACTTTTGAAAGAGGATTCACATCCATGAGACAAATTTATAATGCATGCATCACATTTTAAAAAAAAAATACTTTAACCTAACTCTTAATTCCTCCTTTGAAATTTCAAAATCTGCAATTTAATAATGGAGAAAACTTTTTAGAAAAATTTTCAGATCTGTATTTAATGAAAATACAGATCAGTTTTGAGATAAGAAAAAAAAATTGATCTGTATTTAATGAAAATATAGATCAGTTTTGAGACCAGAAAAAAAAATTCAATCTGTATTTAATGAAAATACATATCTATTTTGAGTTTAGAAAAAGACTAGATTTGTATTTAATAAAAATACAGATCGGTTTTGAGTTTAAAAAAAAAAATTGATGATCATTGGTAGATTTTGAAATAAAAAAGAAAGAATTAAAATAAACAATCAATTAAAGAAAACAAAGTATCTAAGCATGACAACTATGTATTAAGAATAAGGCATAATAAACATAATAATTGCATTCATGCAACAAACAACAACATACTAATTAAGGGAAAAAAGGAAAGAAAAACAGAAGAAATGATGAAATACCTCTTGCATGAGCATGCTCTTTAAATAAAAGAATATTTGAAAAATCAAAGAAATTAATTCACTTCTTTGAGGTCTAAAATACTTTACTTACAAAAAGGAAGTTCCTAAAACGAAAACCTCTAGAACGTCTTTAACGTAAGGGGACTAGAAAAGTCAGAAAAGAAAAGCGCTTAATTTTAATTTATTCTCCTTTATTTATAGAGGTTGGGATGCTTAAAAAATAAGCTGAATGAGATCATCTATTTAGAAACTGTCCTATAATATACATTTTCTGCATAATACACAAAAGCATGAATATGTTCTAACACATCTAAAATCTCCTCAAAGCATGGTTCCTACAAGTGAATTAATGCCAGCAAATGTGATGCTCTCAACAGAGCCATAGCAGCCATCCACAATGGGTCTTGGCAAGGAATTAATTCACTATGGGCTATATAGGAGAACCACGACTATCTCTAACAATATTGATTAAACCTACAAAATTCTTGGCTTTTGAAAAAAGTCAATGCCATTTTCATTTTGAATAATCATTTGAATAATAGTACTGACTTTATAGTTTTCTTATTTATTACCTATATGCATAGATTTCTAAAATATATGGTAGAAAAATAATTTGAAAACTGAAATGGGACGGTGAATCTAATTTAACAATCCCAACTCCTATAAGCTTTTATCAAGATCCAAGAAAATTTCAATTCCTAATATCCAAAACAATTTCAATAACACCAAAAGCATATCCCAAAAATATACTAATCAAAGAGAAGAAACAAATTAATTGGAAACAAGCACTTACCAAGGGACCAAGGATCTTGTTCTATTAATGCCATCCCTACTAAAACTCTCATTGCCTACAATTGCTCAATGGTGTTCTTGCCTACTATATATGCCATTTATTTTTTAAAAGTCACAAATTCTGGCCAATAACAAATAAAAGTAGAAAAGTTCTAAAAAATTTATTCAAGCATTGCACAATGTAGGGATGTGTGATTAAATAATGAATATATATTTGTATGTTTCAAGAAGTTGCAAGGGTACCAAAAAAAGTAAAAAATAGTGATGCCAATATCACATTGCACAATTTATTATTGCTAGAACTACCAATATAGCAAAACCGAACTCTGTTGCTCATAGTTTGGCTAGACACGCTATTAATATTCCAAACTTTTAGTGTGGATGGAGGATGTTCCACCACAACTTTTTTCTGTATTTCAAGCTGATTTAGCCGATCTTTTTTTAATAATATTATTCAACTTCTTTCTCAAAAAAAGGAAAAACGAAAGGAAAAACAAAAACAAAACTGTGACACTAAATATGAAAACAAACATAACAAATACAGCAATTTATTTACGTGGTTATGCCCCCAACAACATAGCTTTTTGTTTTTACCTCAACAGGTTATCTAAGGTTGATCTTTTGTGTAGGTTGTATATGCCTGGAATCACTCACAATATTAAAAGACCACATAAAAACCCAAAACCCAAAATCCATTTTGCATTAAATTTTGGCAGGAAAATTTTGTGGGATATTAATTTGACTAAAGCAACAGCTAAACCATAAACCCAAAAAATAATCATTCATATTCTAGATCCCACCAAGTTTCCTATCATGGGCTAACCACAATTCAAAGAACACCAACTAAGAAGCCCTGCAACCATAAATTCATTGACGCAACTTTGATAAGTATAGTTTACAGCTTTTGTTATGTTAGAGAATGAATAGAGCATCAAGCATAATTGTAATCAACCAATCAACAATTTTATCAACACAAATTAAGTTTGACTCCATGACATCTAAATTGTAATCAAATAGCACTAAGAAAAGAATTGGTTTAAGTCTTAAAACACTGACTAAATTTGAGAAAATATTATATAATAAGGAATTGAATACAAAACATTACCTTATGCAACATCAGTGACAGAAGCAAATTGAGAGTGGTGATGGATTTGGCTGTGATTAGAGAGAGAGGATAGGGTCTAAGTTTGAGGCCTAAGAAAATAAAAGATAAACAAATGAAACAAATCAGAGAGAGATTATAGGCACTAGTTAGCTACATCGTCTGATACTGAGGTGAAATTTCAAACATGATACAATACCTCTTTTAGGCATTTGCAATCCAAAATGAAGGGTGCAAAAGTTAGTAATCGTATAATGTATTAAGTTTGAAAGGATGATGTATTGTATCTATCATCTAATCTAGTGTTTTCAAAACAGATAATACACAATCATACCTATGGTTTTTGGAACTGCCTTCCCAAAAAGACCCATCACAATTCGACCTGAAAGATGACAAATGATAAAGATTTAAAGAGTATCATATTAACCATGATCACAGTTCCTCTAACAACACTATATCCTTAAATTTCACAACTTTTGATACCCATTACTCACAGCCAATTCCAACATGGAATTGGCAAAATACTTTTGCAATATCAAAGTAAAATACCCTCTCTCTCTCTCTCTCTTTTTTCCCCCAACAAAGCAAGTCTCTTTCTTTTACAAAAAAGAAATGTAATGGAATAGAGCACTACCAGTGGGCTTTCCACCAATCTCAACATCAAAATAAACTTTAAGGGTCAACGTCAAGCATCTGTTATTCCTAAATCAAAACCAATCAAACCACAATACCAACTTTATGGTAAATTTGTTAAATAATTTAACCGGAGTGATATAAAAAATCAAAGAAAAACAACCATCGGTACCCTGCCTAAAATAACCCTAACTAAAAAAAGCAAAGGCTTTACAAATCAAGGTCAAGCATCTGTTATTCCTAAATCAAAACCAATCAGACCACAATACCAAAACCTAAATCATATTTCCAAATTAAAAAAAATATATATATATATATATATATATTTCCTTTGTTTTCATCATTAAGTAGGTTGCCTTTCCTCTGTTTGGTTTCAATTGAAAAACTTAAATTCAGAGAAAAGAGAAAGAGGAAAGCAAGCGTACCTGGACATTGGGTATTGAGTTTGATTTTCAATTGAAAATAATAACAGGTAGAGAATGAGTTGCATAATACAAGAAAACCAAAAGATTAAGTGGTGGTGATCCGTGGTGGCGGCGGTGGCGGTGGGAGAATCTAAGTTTTGGGTTTTGATTTTGGGGGAAGGAAAGGGTGAGTTTTAGGTTTAGGGGAAGGTGACGTTAGCGTGTGAGAAGAGGAGAGATTTTGAAGAAGTATCGGTGTTAGGTTTAGGTTTGAAGATTTACGGGTTTTGTAATGCGTATTTAGTGGGGGAAATAATGAGATTTAATTTTTATTTTTAAATTAATAATGCTGACGTGAGTAAATGGGTTGGGAAAAAAAATCAAAACATATAAATCAAATTAAAAAAAAAAATTTAATGTTGACGTGGAAAATTGTGGGAGCTTCAAAAGCTACCTGTGCAATGCACGGGAAAGCTATTGACTATGAAAAAAAAAATTCAACAATGAGTAAAGAATTTAAATTTATCTCATCATAGTCATAAGAGTAGTTTTAGGACCATATTATTTTACAACTTTTTGCCACAACTTTGTCGTGATAGTGGTAGAATGTTGTTTATGCACAAAAAATTATTTATAATAAAATATAAGAAATTTAGAAATAGAAAATTGGGTTAATAATATGCATATTATAGACATTTTGCTAGTTAGTATTTTTAAAAAATTAAGAAATATTTAACTTCTATGCTTTTCTCAATCCTACTCATTCGTAGTAATAACAATATAGACAATTCAAAATATGAAAGAATATTAAAATTATAACACCTAATTCCATTATCTTTTATGTTGAATCCAAACAAATAATCAATCAACCAAAAATCATAGCTTTAATTAAGAAAACAAAAAATCACATGAACCCAAATAAAAAGCATTTAAGGTAAAGAATTAAGATCAACTTACTGAGACGCTAATACCAAAAACCCCAAGACTTAAAACTCCCAAATTTATAGAATCCCCAAATTCTACTTCAAAACCAAATAAAACCCTTCAAATTCAACAAATTTATATATAACATACCCAATAAAAATTAATCCCTGGGCTGGAAGACATAGGTTGTAGCTTTGATTTTTCTCCAAAAAAATAGAGATGTTTCATATGCCATAAACAATATAAAATAATTAGTAGAAATTTCAACCCAAAAACCAGACCCACGAAAACAATTTCAACATAAAAGAATAAGATAGAAAATCAAATAAACATAATAAAAACATAAAAGATAAGATAGAAAGAAAAACTCAGGCACATACGAAAGCAAATAAAAAATTTGACATAAAAGATAAAATTTATTAATAACAATATAAAAAAAATAACCAGATATGTTGAATTGAAATTCATTAATAATAACAATATAAAAAAATTCAACATAAAATTCATTAATCAAAGAAGCAATCACCTTTCATCTTGATGGAAGGACCCTACTTTCTGGTTGGAAGATAGTTTAAAGATTTGGAATGTCACTATCTTGTAGTTTAATGAAATTGTATGAAAATGGTACCTAAACATCACATACATACATGCTTGGAAATTGTAGGTTTACTCATGGGAGCCATTAATTTGTCATGATGTTGTTGATATGGGATGGTCAACACTTGGTTTCCAATGCATTAATGATGGAAAACTCTTGGCTTGCTTATATTGTTGCAATTTTGTTGGAGTTTGGGTAGCAGATGTATCGATGCTTTCTAATCAGGACCAAATGTCCCCTTAACCCTCACAACTCCACATTGTAGATATACCAGCACGGTTCTTAAATCAAATAGAAGACCAGTTCGGTGAGAGAGATCCATCTCACATTGCAAACAACCATAAAGCTATGGCATGTGTTTCTTTTCCTATTAAATATTATTTATCAATGAATAGCTCCTAATTTTAGTGGGCCCAAAAGTGTGTAAAAGCTTGAAAATTAAAAGCAAGAAATTCCAAAGGCATGAGTTTAGTCGTTAGAGAGACATGTTCTAGAATCTTCTTTCCTACTGGACCTCTTTATTGTAATGTGAGCAGCACTTGGTTAACACTGCATATTGGACTCCCTAAACCCCTAAACAAAAGACCCAAAAAATTGAAGCCACAAATTAGAAACACATACCCATGGTGGTAGACTTGGCTTGGCAGCAGGCTGGGGGGCTGTAATGGCACCGTTTAGCTTGGAGTTTGGACTGAGGGTTTGTTTTCTCCATTTGGTTTATATGGTCGGGTTGTTGAAGGGTACTTAGGGTTTGTTTTCTTTGTCTAGTTTATATATATATATATATATATATATATATATAATAATGATGAGTTTGAGTTTAAGTTGGAGTTGTTAGAGAGTTAGAGTTTCACTCCATGTTAAGTTTGGACTAAAAAAAAATAATTTTATTTTAAAAAAAATAATGATTTATTTTTTAAATATTGTGCTGACGTGAAAAATTATAAGAGTTTCATATATATATATATAGAGAGAGAGAGAGATTAGGATTTGGTGGGTGTTTTCCTATTCACCTTATTATTCCTTAAAAAAAAGATTAATACATTGTAGTGTCTAAGGCTGTCAATAATAATTCATATTTAATTTAATAAAAGTTCAGACTTGTTTCAAAAGCAAATGTGTTATGCTTCTTATGGCTTCCTCACCCTCATTGTTAGGAGATATGTGTTTCACATGTTAAGAACATATGTCATGATTTTATGTAATTAGCTTATCCTTTGACAAAACGCACTTTACTTGTAATTGGGTAGATTTAAGATGTGTTTTAATACTTCAAGAAACCATGTTTCAAGATCAAGTGTTAAAGCCTTCAAGTCTGTCCAAGAAAACAAGCTGAAAGTGCAGAGTTACTAAAGCTCGACAGCTAGCATGTGTCGAGGTTTAAGGAAGCTGTTCTGCCCGTGTGCTCAACACCTTCTCGATAGCTGCTCGACACCTTCTATCTATTGAGGTTTAAGAATTTCAGAATTTTGATATGATTTTCTTGGAATCCGTGAATGTGTCTTTGGGCCTTCTTTTCTTCTAACCCTAGACATATAAAAGGATTGTTTTAAGGGCCGTTAAACAGTTCACATGTTGCACAAGCATTGAGCAAACTCTGCTCAAGCAAATTGTGACCGGAGACAAAGTTCTTACCCTAGTTCATCTCTTTCTCTTGAAGAAGTTGTTGTGTATATGCACCGTAGGGTTTTTTGACCAAGCATCTTCTTGATCTTTATCGTGTGGATGAACTGAAGAACTTTGCAGCCAACAACCTTCTTAGTTGGTGATTGAAGTCACGTATTGGGATTCGCGTAATTGGTTAGTCACGTACTTGGGAGCTATGCATTGAAAGGGGAACTGTCACTACAGAACAAGTCCAATTGGGTATTTGGGTAAGGGTTCAACTGTAGGTTGGTAAGGTACTTGAGATTCCTTTATTTGTAACCACTTGTTGTAATAATAGTGGAGTTTCGGGAGTGGTGACCTGAAAATCACCCGATAGGGGTTTTGCCGTTAGTTTTTTCCCATTCGTAAACAAATCACTGTGTTATTTATTTTCCGCTGCATAATTAGTTTATTGGTGATTTGTTTGTGCTACCACACGTTTGCATGTTAATTAACTTAATTAATTCACTTGGCTAAATTAATTGGTTAATTTATCACAAATGGTCAACTCATTTTTGGCCTATCAAGTGATATCAGAGCGGGCACACTCTGATTAGGGTTAATCTGTGTTTGATCCATTGACCCCTATCTGTCATAGATAGATGATAGTCATTAATTATACCTCCTTTATTTGATGGCACTAACTATGCATACTGGAAAGTACGTATGAGAGCTTTCTTACAGTCTTTAGATGAGAAGGTGTGGCAAGCTGTCGAGATTGGTTAGACTAAGCCAAAGGAAGCGCCGGCCGATTGGGATGAAGCCAAGATCAAGGCGGCAAACTTCAACAACAAGGCATTGAATGTTTTATTCAGTGCGGTCACCAATAAGGAGTTTAAGAAGATATCTTCTACTGAAACTGCTAAGGAAGCATGGACCATCCTCTAAACAACCTATGACAGTACAAAGGCTGTCAAGGATTCAAAGCTTCAGAGGCTCACTACAAGCTTTGAAGAGATAAAGATGGAGGAGGATGAGTCATTCGATGAGTTCTATGCCAAGCTAAAGGACATAGTAAACTCAGCTTTCAATCTTGGGGAAACCATTCCTAAACCCAAGATTATAAGGAAGGTGCTCAGATCTCTACCCGAGAGATTCCATGCCAAGATCATGGCAATAGAGGAATCAAAGGATATTGACAAGATTCCTTTGACTGAGCTGGTTGGAAACTTGCAGACCTACGAGCTAGGGTTAACAAGAATAGGCAAGTCGGGTAAGGCAAGAGCATGGCTTTGAAGGCCAAGAGCAGTGACACAGATGAGTCTTCCGACGATGAAGATTCCAAGATGAAGTCCTACATCACCAGGCAGTTCAAGAAATTTATGAAGAATGCTAATGGAAAGGGCTTCGACAAGGATCGTAGGCAATTTAGTTCTTCTCAGATCAAGAGTCAAGACAAAGGGAAGAAGGATGCTAGGGATGGCGGTCAGTACACTATTCCCGCAGGACCTAAGTGCTTTGGGTGTCAAGGCTTCAGTCACATGAAACATAAGTGTCCTACATATCTCAAGAGCATTGGAAAGAGCAAGGCACTTGCTACTACCTTGAGCGACACCGAGCTTGAGGATGATTCCGACAATGAGGATGACAAAATCTTGAATTCCTTCACTGCCACTGTTAATCCTACTGATGGGATTGTTGAAGATGTGGTTAAAGAAGAGGAATTGGTGGAATCCAAGTTTGAGAAGACGGATGATCAAGATGGCATCCATACAGCCTCTGAGAAACTGTATAAGCTTTTTGAGAAGCATGAGAAACTGTATAGGCTAACCACCAAGAAGCTCAGTGATATGGAACTTGACCGTGAGGAGTTGTTCACAAAGTTTGATGAGGCTAATCTAACTATTGGAACACTGAGGTTCGAGAACAATTTATTGGCTGAGAAGACCAAGAAGCTTGAAGCGGAGCTGTTTCAAGTCAGACCTCTTGGAGAGGACTTCAAGTGCAAAGCTTGATGAGATGCTCAATCTTCAGAAATCTGCTTCTGATCGAATAGGTTTAGGGTATGGTCTCTCGTCTTCTAATATTGCTTCAACTAGTACCACTGTTTTTGTTCCTCTTGCTAATAATGTTAAAATTGAAATCAATGATGTGAAAACTGATTTAGCTAGTGAGAACTTAGACAAAGGTAAATCTATCTTAGGAGCACCCCCTAAGCAAGATAAGAAGGAAGCTAAGAACCCTAGGGCTAAAAAGGCTAACTCTCAAAAGTCTAAACAGAAGAAGCAACATCTTTGTCATCATTGTGGAGTTGCTGGTCATACTTGACCAAATTGCTATAAGTGGCTAGCCACTCAACAGAGCAATGGCATGATAGCATCCAGGAACCAGAATCAGCATCAATCCTCTCTTGCTCCTCTTGGAGATATTCTCAAAGCCCTCATGTTCCTTTTGAACTTGAACGGTTTTAATTCTTCCCCCTCACTACCGGTTCAAGGGCTTGCTAGACGGAAAGGTTCTTCCAAGGTGTGGAAGGAAAAGGGCTCCAATTGATTCTATCACTTTTCTCTTTCTCTCTTCTTGTTTTTGTGTGTGCATTACTTGTGTGTTTTGCTTTCAAGTTTTGAGTCAGTCTAGTTTTTATGCTTTGCTTTGTTTAATATGTTTTTGTTTGGTTACTTTTCAGTTTTGTTTTGTTTTGTTTTTCATATGAAATAATTTTTTTTTTTGAAAAATAAAAAAATAGTGTGTGTTCTGTATACATTGGTACTTGTGTACCTTGGATGGCCATTGAAACAAAGTTTTCTAAACTTTGTATCTTTTGTAGCTTAGATGAGCATTTCTATGCACAACTAAGCAAGTGAGCTTTGTGGCTCTTGTTTGTGATGAGTAAGATTAAGTTATCTCTGATACTTAACACTCATATCACTCTTTTTGATGGGAAGGACTAAAAAATCCTAAGAGAAAGGCATAAATAACCATCTCACCACTATTGCCCGCCAATCATAATATGACACCTGTATGCCACGACATAGCAAAAGTGTAGTGTCAATGACATTCGTGTGCTTCGTCATAGCAAAATTGGAATGTCAAATGCTTACCATCATTGGGTATTTCTTCTCTATATCTTATATGCTCATGCATGATTTGCTTAAAAGAAAATAAAAAGCAAAAAGATCAAAAATGCTTTAAATATGATTGCAAGCGTGTATTCTAGGAGATGTGGGAGTTATAGGATGTACCTCGAAGGTGATAGTCCCCATCAAAAAATTATTATTGTGTGTGAGTTAAAGTGATTTTCTCATATCTCAAATCGTCATAATATGTATACACTTATGCAATCTTGCAATGTTTTTCACACACAACACGCAATATTCTTTGCTACTCTTGATACATATGCAGGTACAATGTGATTTGGCCATCACAAGGTTTTACATGTGTTAATGTATGCTCACTAAACTGTCTTGACTTGTTTTTGAAAAATAAAATCGGTTAAACTTGTTTAGTGTGTGTGTGTGTTTTTGGGATTCATGTGCTTAAAATTGTTGTTGAGAGATGATTTTGAGAGGTTTATATGGTGTTTTAATCATTGGTTGAGTTGTCTGTTGGATTGCATTCATGTCTGTGTTTTTCTATTCTCTAAAAACTGCTTTTAAAAGCTAGCTCGACACCTCCTCGACACCTCTTCGATACCTTTCTATCTGTCGAGCTTCTTAAGCTTTTTCTTATCGCAATCTCGACAGCTTCTCAACACCTGGTGGATCGATTAAGAAAGTTCCTGCCTCCTCGATACCTTCTCGACAACTAGTGGATCGATTGAGCTTCTGTTCTTATCTATCCTCGACCTGGACCAATTTCTCGACACCTTCCTCAATAGATGGCTCGACACCTCTCGACACCTCATCTGTCAAGATTTACTGAGGATCTATTTATACTTCCTCGTGCGATCTCTCTCTCGATAGCTCTCTCTTTTCTCTCCCAAACAACCTCATCTCACTCCAATCTTGATCCTCAAGGTTTCTTCAAGCTTTTTCAAGATTTTCTTCACTTGGTAAGCTTCTTATCTCTCATTCTCCATGCATTTCATGTTTTAAAACCTAGGTTTTGGGGTTTTATAAAAATTTGGGGTTTTTCAAAATTGATGAGTTTTTGTTGAAATTTTGGGATGGGTTTTCATTTAAATGAGTTTAAAATCTCATGCATTGCATCACATTAACATTATAATAGTATTGTCATGCATTTAGATGTGTGCAAACTGTTTGTGTGCTGATAAGTTTGGATTGGGCTGAGCCCATGATGCAATTTCTTTTGCATGTCACTTGTTTATGTATTTCCCATGCATACGTACTCTTTTTTCAATATACTTGTTATATTTGAATTTCTTGGGACTTTTCTGATTGTCTTTCTTTCTCTTTCTCTTTCTCTCTTTCTGTTTACGTTAGTCGTGTCTATGGCACCTAAGCGTAAATCTACTCCGACTTGGAACCCTCTTCATTCCGGAGCTTCTTCATCTTTTGATTCTGCTCCTCTCTCTTCGGTACCGTGATGACGATGCCTACAAGGCAATCTCTGAGAACTTTTCTAGACAAGGTGTTCATTCAAAACACCAAGTCATTTTGGCGGACTTCACCGACACTGACCTTCCCACTGTCATTCACAGTCGGGAATGGGAGTCACTGTGTGATGTCCCGGTCACTTGTCCTCTCGTGCTTATCTAGGAGTTTTACTCCAACATGCACGGGATTGATCGTTTAGTATCTCTTTTCCTCACTTGCGTTCGAGATATACGCATTCCTGTCACACCGAAGCTTGTTGGGATGTGCTTCGGGTTCCTAGGATAGAGTTTCCTAACTATCCTAGTTGTGAGCGCCTACGGACTGTGTCCAAAGATGAGCTCATGGCTGCTTTCTACGAGTGCCCTTCTAATTGGGTTGATCGTCAGTTTACACCATGTAGGCCTTTTGCTAAAGGTCCTAGATTCATAAACATGGTGATGACTTTTGTACTCCATCCACTCTCTCACTACAACTCCATCACAGAGCCTCGTGCTCGGTTTTTATTGTCTCTTCTTTAGCATCTTACTATAGACTTCCCTTTTCATTTCATTCTTTCTATTATAGATGTTCATCTAGATTCGACGTCTTGTGATAAGCTCATCTTTCCTTCCACTATCATGAGGATCTTACGCCATTTTTCTGTTCCGCCAGTTTTGGTCATGGCAGACGGATTCAGTAGCTTCTCCCTCCTGTTCAGCTCCGTCCCATTCTGCTCCATCCACATCCGCTCCCTCCTCTTCTTCGGGCAATGTGACTCTAGGAGACATCATGGCGCAGCTTCAGCGCATGGATGCTCGTCTAGATACACTATCTACAGAGATGTATAAGATGAACATCCGTGTTGACCGTATCGCTCAACGGTAGGCGACCATGGGCGGATTTGCTCCCGAGGCTA
Source organism: Quercus lobata (assembly GCF_001633185.2). NCBI lineage: Eukaryota > Viridiplantae > Streptophyta > Magnoliopsida > Fagales > Fagaceae > Quercus > Quercus lobata. The sequence goes on from NC_044907.1 coordinate 51,390,876, forward strand.
CTCCTTCACCACCTTCTGTTGGTTCTGATTTTGATGATGATAATGGTGATGACGATGATGCTTCTGAAGATGATGATGATGGAGAAGCTAGCTCTACCGATGAGATGTCTACTTGACACTCTTACCCTTTGTCACTTGTGACAAAAAAGGGAAGTAGTTTTGGATATGAGAGTAGTCATACTTAGGGGGAGAGTTAGTGTAGGACCATTTTGTTGGGGGGAGTGTTGATATGTTTTGAGGGATGTAGTGAGGATATTATGTATCTTTTCTTTTCTTTCTTTTTTAGATACATTGTTCTTGTACATTAGGTCTTGTGACCATTTTTACACATACATTGTACTTATTCTCTTTATATGTGAATGTATGTTTCTTTCACCTACCCCTTACATGTGTTGTTTCTTTTCTCTCTTTATGCACATGCCTCTTATTACTTGTATACAATTTATTATTTCCATTTCACACAAAGTTGCCTTAATGAGTTTTGTTTAAAGTGTTTTAGAAATACAGGTTGTCAAAGTCTACTTGTCATAAACTCTCTTCTTGCAAAGTTTTTCAAGAGTTTGTGTTAGGATAGATTTTATTGTATTCAACAGGTGAATATGAGTTGAGTGATTTATGACTTCTCTCATATGCTTATTTGTTTGTTGTGGTTTTGTCACGGATTGTCAAAGGGGGAGATTGTTAGGACATATGTGTTTCACATGTTAAGAACATATGTCATGATTTTATGTAATTGACTTATCTTTTGACAAAACGTACTTTACTTGTAATTGGGTAGATTTTGGATGTGTTTAAATACTTCAAGAAACCATGTTTCTAGATCAAGTGTTAAAACCTTCAAGTCTGTCCAAGAAAATAAGCTGAAAGTGCAGAGTTACTAAAACTCGACAGCTAGCATGTGTCAAGGTTTAAGGACGCTGTTCAGCCCGTGTGCTCGACACCTTCTCGACAGCTGCTCGACACCTTCTATCTGTCGAGGTTTAAGAATTTCAAAATTCTGATATGATTTTCTTGGGATCCGTGATTGTTTCTTTGGGCTTTTTTTCTCCTAACCCTAAACATATAAAAGGATTGTTTTAAGGGCTGTCAAACAGTTCACAAGTTGCATAAGCATTGAGCAAACTCTGTTCAAGCAAATTGTGACCGAAGACGAAGTTCTTGCCCTAGTTCATCTCTTTCTCTTAAAGAAGTTGTTGTGTATGTGCACCGTAGGGTTTTGTGACCAAACATCTTCTTGATCTTCATCGTGTGGATGAACTGAAGAACTTTGCAGTCAACAACCTTCTTAGTTGGTGATTGAAGTTACGTATTGGGATCCACACAATTGGTTAGTCATGTACTTGGGAGCTGAAAGTTCAATTATGTGTATAAACACCCTTGAACGTTTAGACCCTCAATTTACAAATGAACCAATTCAAGCATTATGCCAAACAACTAGTGTGCGGAAAATGAACATACGCTATAATATAGAATTGGATATACTATCTAAGCTAAATTAAAATCACAACCCACAGCAGATAATAAAAGGCAAAGATAAAAGGGAAGGAAGATACAAACACAAAGACAACACGCGATGTGTTATCGAAGAGGAAACTGAAGCTCTCGGCGTAAAACCTCTCTGCCGCTCTCCAAGCGGTAAACAATCCACTAGAAAATGTAGTTAGGATACAAGGACAGTAATAGACCCTCCAAGCCTAATCTACCCAGTGCACATAAGCCCTCCAAGCTTCTTGCTCCAACAAGGTTGCGCCGAACCTTTTTCTTTTCTAGCTTCCTGGATTCCGCTACTAGACCATAGCATCAACCAATGTAGATTGGTTCCTTCCTAACTGCTTCCCAGCAAACCAAACAACCCTCTCACAGTGATGAATATGGTGAGAATAAGGTTTTGGTAAAATGCCTCTCAAGAATTTGACAATGGAGAGGAAGAGAGTTGAGGAATTTGAAGAGATTCTAATGTATAGATTGTTGGTGAATCAATCTTATTTTTCTCTAGGGTTTCTCTCTCAAAATTCTCTCTGGAAGCTCTCATACATTTGTGGGTATAAGGGGTATTTATACTGGAGTGAGAGAGGAATGTGAAACGTCAGGTTTTACAAAATAGGGGTGGCTCGCGGCTTAGCCTCGCGACTTGACTAAGTCGCGAGACCCAGTCGCGAGATAACCGTATGCCCAGTTGTCCTGTTTTGTCCTGTAGTGCTCCAGCTAGCATAACTGTTCACCTTCTGGCACGCTTGGCACGTGTGCTGCGTTTGGCGGCTTGAAGCCGCAAGCTACCCGCAAGAGCAAGCCGCGAGTCTCTGTTTTCTTGCACACTCTTGAGCAATCAACACTCTATCTCACTCACTACCCTTACATCAAACCCACCTAAATACAAGGTTACTAAATGCTGAAATACAAGCAAATTTGGCACGGAATAAAGCCAATAAAATGGTTGATTAAATTCAACCTTACAGGAGCCGTACATCGAAAGGGGAACTATCACTACAGAACAAGTGCAATTGGGTATTGGGGTAAGGGTTCAACTGTAGGTTGGTAAGGTACTTGGGATTCCTTTACTTGTAACCGCTTGTTGTGATAATAGTGGAGTTTTGGGAGTGGTGACCTGAAAATCACCTGGTGGGGTTTTTGCTGTTAGTTTTTCCCCATTTGTAAAAAAATCACTGTGTTATTTATTTTCCGCTGTATAATTAGTTTATTGGTGATTTGTTTGTACTACCACGCGTTTACATGTTAATTAACTTAATTAATTCACTTGGCTAGATTAATTGGTTAATTTATCACGAGGGGTCAACTCGTTTTTGGCCTATCACTCATCAAATTCTTATCTATAATCTCCTGAGAATAGGTTTATGTTTATGACTAGACTCGAAGTTCTTAGAAGAAAACTAAATTACTGGTAGTAATGTCGTTATAATGTTTCTTTGTTCAAAAAGTTGGGTTGAGATCTCACTGTTATCATTCCCATTTTAGATTATTTAGTTCGTCCTAATGTGCGGAATTCGGTCGAAAGATTTTATTATCATTCCTTCGGTTTGCTTCATGCTTTATTTTGATGGGAAACGTAGCAACTAGGCTAGCTTATTTATTACTTGGTTCCAATTTTGATGATACAAGTAGCTAAACAGGTATTTTCGATGCTATAATAAATTTAACATACATATAGTGAAAGAAAGAGAAATACTTATAGGTGACTTGATCTGTCACCGTTGGAGTACCTAAGCCACCGGATAGGAAGGTTTCTTGGCAATGCCACAAACACCTTCTGGTGCTCCAGTATCTCTCTGAATCCTCATGTAGCCACTCTCACCCCAGGTGGTGCCCCATGAATTCTTGATTAACCAGTACTTGGTACCATCATCACTCATTCCATACCCGATTACAGTAACGGCATGGTCTAAATTGGTCCCGCATTCTCCTGTGAAAACTCCACTGGAATAGGACTTAAAGTCAGGACTAGAACCTTCTATGGCAACTGAAACTGGGTGGTTGGCTACTGCTTGCAGTAATGCCTCCTCATTATTGGAAGGTACGTCTTCATATGAACTTATCTGAGCTACAATATTAGATGCCATTTGCTGGTCACAAGTTCCATCCATAGCCTGATATGGGTAGTTTTCCTCTGAGGCGAGTCCTTGGTTCTGTATTATATATTCAAAGGCATAATCCATGAGACCACCATTGCAACCATTACTGCCTTCCACACAGTCCACTAGTTGTTGCTCGGAAAGGGAGATTTTGTTGCCATTTTTGATCTGGGTGACCCCCTCTACTGCTGCCACAGCTGAAAAGGCCCAGCAACATCCTACATAGGAATCAATCATAACAGAAATCTTGTTAGGACAAAAATAAATGTAGCAAATAAGGCTAAACTAGGTTTTAGTTTCATACAACGTTATTATTCTCTTACCACACTGTTCTTGGTTTTTGATGGGGGTGACAGCTCCTTTTTCTCTCCAATCCATAGTCATTGGAATTTCAGTCAGGTTTTCATATCTGAATGAGGTTTTGGGTGAACTGGGCTGGGAGGAAATCTTGTATCCAGTACGAGTAGCAATGAATTCTTCAGTTGTTAAGTCTGCAAATTCATTGACGCTTAACTTGTAAGTGCGATTCCCTTCATTGTTGACTTTGTCTATGTATTCAACATTGTCCTTGAATATCTTGAAACGCTTTTCCTTCTCAGCATCATCTTCGTAGTTGCGTCCATACTTAGCCATCCATTGCTGATATCTCCCAGCAATGGAGTCTTCAAGTAATGTGCGGGACATGGCTTGATATGTGGAAGTCTCCAAAATCAACAAGAAGACTATGATAAGTTTTTTTCCATGTATTAAAGCCATTGTTTTACAGACCGAAGAGAGTTCTTTGTTAATGGCTCTATGTGATTGATAATTGGTGAGAAAGAAAACACACATTTACCCTATTTATAGGAGATTAGCATCCCCATTGTGAAGTGCATCTTGGGTTGGAATGGGACCCCTTTTTCCCATCGTGCTGGGCAAGTTAAAGTTGACACTTGAATCAGAATCCTTTCTTGAGGGATGCTGATTGCTGATAAAGGTTTTGAATGATCAAATTTAAGTAACATGGGAACCCAGCCAACATGTCAAACTAGAGAGTTTCTATACCGCTGGCTGTAGGATGTTGCTAGCTATTGTTCTTCGTGTAGTATACGAAGGGATACTCCCCCTTGCATGTGGTATTCCCTTTCAATCCATGTAAGTTCTCTCTTTCAGACTATGTAAAGGGTGATGCCAATGACTAGCGGTTCTTGCGGTTGTTTCTTTCCTAGTTTCCCAATATTACTGCACTTAATAATTGCTGATATGTTTGTCATAGTTCAAAAAGTATTTCAAGTAATAGCAAGAACTGTGAATAACGACTTTAAGTACAACTATTTCAGTGATAAAGGTACAATTCAACAAGCTTCTAGTTATTATAGCAAGTAAATAGACTAATTGTGTAGAATCAACAAATCACAATACATGAAGCACTCTTTACGCTAAAATAATAAGAGACTAAGACTAATCTGGTACTAATTAGTTCTTGGTTAACCAGCCAGAAAATAACAGATTGACACGTTGACCTCCGCCAATCAAGCATGAAAGAACAAACCAATGACTCTACTCCCCCTGCCATTTCTGTTATATGCCTTTTGCTTGATTTTCGGTATTGATTCGATAAAGCATATGCTAGTGTGGTAAACATTTTGAGAGTGACAAAACTTGATTAGTTTGAATTGATTACTGATTTCTCAGCTCAATAATTAGATGATGATGAAAGAGATAATTGGACCAATTGACTGACACTTGTCTGCCCTGACCCTTGAATCAGTAGTCCGACCACATTCTGGGCCAACGCTGTTGCAAGCCATTGTCAGATCCGCAGAAAGCTTGAGACTCTTCAATCTTGACCATATCAGCCCGTTAGTGCCCCAATTATAATTAGTGCTGATTTGTTGCGTGTTGATGGTGTTTTAAACTTCTTTGGTTCTCCAAAAAAAATAAAATAAAATAAAATAAAAAACTATAAATAAAATAAAAAATATTTTAAATATAGAATCAAAAGGCTAAGTTACAAACCAGTCATTAAGGCATCCATTCCCACCAATATGAACCAACAGACATCATGGCTACCGTATACTAAATTTGTAAGACATTGAAGCTTAAGATTCAAAAACTTATGGTACATTAATTTGGTACGCTATAATAGGCTATATACTGTAATACATATTTCTTATGAATAATTATGGTGAAACTATACTATTGGTCCCTGAAGTTTACCTGTGAGCGTTACTGGTCTCTCAAGTTTCAAGTGAGCGCGATTGGTCCCTTAAATTTAAAAATTTAATAATGTTAGTCCTTTTGTTAACTGTCGTTAGTGTTTTTTTTTTAATTGATGTGACATTTTTTATATATTAAAATGCTAAAACTATTTCAAGATTTACAAGTCTTATGTAACTATGACACATAAGCTATTTTGAAGAAAAACTTACAAATCAATTTTATGTTAATAATCTATTCATATTTAAAATAAAAAATTAAAATACCAAAACATTTTGGAAAAAAAAAAAAAAAACCAATTTTCACTGTCGGTGTCTCTTCAGTGACCACCCACCCAGGCAAGCTAGACTGTACATCTCAGGCGATGTTCTACCAAAAACTCAAAAACTCCCCAGATCTTACTTTCTTTCTTTTGGATGTTTTTATGGTTTTTTGAAGCATGAAATTCTTTTATTTTATTATTAAGATTTGGATCTTTTGGGGGTGATAGATTGTGAGCAAAGGAGGAGCACAGAAATTCTTTGTAGCCTGGTGTGCAGGTGAAGGCAGATTTTTTTATGGACAAACAGAGAAATTCTTTGTAATTCGTAATGGCCACTATTCATTGGCTTCTAAGAAACCCATTACTTCTTCATTATTGTCATCATCTCCTTTTTCTCTCTGGTGCTAGTCTAAGTGTAGGTGACCGAAGATTAGAGCTTGAAACGATATCGGTGATGAGAAAAAGGAATTAACGCTAACACTAAACAAAAAGACTAATATTTTTTTTTTAAAAAGGCCACTTCAATTAAAAAGATGTCACGTCAATGTACTGTTAGCCACGTAGGCATTAACACTAACATTGCTCATTTTTTAAACATAAAGGACCAATAATGCTCACTTGAAACTTAAGAGACCAAATATGCTCATAGGATAAACTTCAGGTACTAATATTGTAGTTTCGCCAATAATTATTCAATTGTTTGGTTGTATTTTTAATACAAGTAATATTTTTCCTTAGAAATAAATAGTTTCTTACTAAAAATGGCTATAATAACTATTCCTTTAACCTACATAATAAATACATAACAATAAAATAAAACTCCTAAACCCCCCTCCCAAAAAAAAAAAAAAAACTCCTCCTTGTCACTCCTCCCTCTCTCTCTAGTGAATCAATTCACAACTTTTTTCGTGGCTTCATTATTCTCTATATTAATTTTTGGAAAAAACTTAGGGCAAATTTGGTACACTAAATGAGGATTATAATTGGAATTGTTATCTTTATTACAAGGAATAAAATATGTTGTGATTGAATAACTAAACCTATTTGTAAGTTTGGTTGTGAGTTGTAACATTAGAATAAAACTTAAGGTTTATTTTAAGAAATATCTTACTCATACAATTATATTTCCTTAAAAATAAGACTTTTAAAATTTGAAAGAAAGGTGACAATTCATTGTAATAAAAACATTACTAAACTAAAGAATAACTAAACCATGTGAATAATAATTACATTGCAGTGTATATTACAATCTACCAAACATGCCCTTATGTACAATAATTTCTTCATAATTTCTAAATATTAAAGTTGATAACAACAAAAAAGACCGTGTATTAAAAAAGTATTAATAAAAGATAATAGTAAAAATTAATAAGTTAATAGTATATACATGGTATTCATTTATGAGTTTTTATGTGTTATATGTATATATAAGGTCAATTTTCAAATATAAATATAAAAATTGTAGTGAATGTAAAGAGCTTTTGTATGGTGGTCTTACCAATCCCATTTTCACATCAGATGTAATCCCAAAATTTTAATTTTATTGGATCTAATAACATCTAAGAAGCTCATTAGATGTCAAGGGCCTTGTAACACAACTAGTTAGCACATCTTGATTTTTTTCAAAGCATCAAAGGTTTAAATCTCACTCCTCCATTATAGCTAACGAATTTAAAAAACAATACTCATCAAAATTTCAATATAAGAGTGAAGTCCAACCATATTTGCTGGCACACCAAAGGACTAAAAATTGAATTAAATTTACTTCTGCCTTGAGAAGGATCTTAATGAAACAGTATCGTTATTTTTCATTCAAAATGCCCCAGAAGGATCTTAATGACGTCTACTCAATGAACATATGTTAGACTAAAAAAAGAACTAATACCGTTGAATGACTAAAGAAGTAGTAAAAGATTGCAAAATGCACAAATATAATTGTAAATAAATATATCACTTCAATTAATAGTGCCTAAATAGAATTATTTAGGGTAAATTTTATTAACTACCCTTGAGGTTTGTGCAAGCAAGTCCAATTTTTTTTGAAACAAACCAATTTAGTCCTTAATCAGTGTCAAAGACGTTATTCACACTCTCTTACTCTTTTTTCCCCTCCTCTCTTATCTGCCATCCCTTTCTCATGGATCTCAGACTAAAAAATACCCACCACAGCCCACAAATGTTCTTCTTGTTGTCATATTCTTGGTGCCAAAATAATTGATTTGGCACATTCTCACGCCCAAGATTGAAATGAACATGTTCTCTCTTTTCTCTTATCTTGTGTTTCTCTCAAACCACCATGACCACCTAAACTCAGCCAGCATGACCCACAGCCACCAGTCGGCATAACCCACAACCACCATGATCTTTGCTAAATCTTGGTTTCTATACTCTATGGTTAAGGATCAGTTTGGGTATAGTATTTGTTGGGTTTTTTGGGTTTGATTTGGTATTTCTCTATGGGTTGGTTTTCTTTCTTTTTTCATTTTGAAATGGTGGTGGTGGTTTTCTGTTTGGGGGTCTCATTAATGATGGGTTTAGATTTGAGAAGAGATGCATTTTGATTAAATTTTTGGTGTTTCTAGATGTGGGTTTATGAATGGTGTGTGTGTTTTTTGGGTGCTATGTATGTGAACAATTTTTTTGTGGATACTGTTTTTGTTGGGTGTCCTTTTAGATCTACATGGTTGGGTGGTTTTGGTGGCTGGAATTGGTTTAGTGTGGTTTGGTTTGGCCATGGGTGTTTGGATTGGTTTGATTTGGGTGGTTGTGTGGGTTTGCAGTGGTTTGAGTTCTGATTTATGATTTTGATTTGTAGTGGTGAGCTTTGTACCAATGGTTGTAAGGTGGTGGTCGTGGTCTTAACTAGTAGATCTGTGGGCTACGGTGGGTTTTCTTTTTATGTCTAAGATAAAATGAGAGAGGAGCAAGAGAAGCAACAAAAGAGAGAGAGTCAAGAATGGTTAACGTCTTGACGTTGTCTAGGGACCAAATTGTGCATAGGGACTAATTGGTTGGTTTTGAAAAGTTTTAGACCTGTTTGGTATTTGTCCAAACCTCATGGATAGTTAATGAAATTAGCCAATTATTAAAAAGCTAAAATTGTAGATAAGTGGACTTGCTTTCAAACCCAAGCAATATAGATCTGTCTTGTTCATTCTTGCAATCACTTGGAATTATTTTTAACTCTAAGGAATGACACTACTAATAGATAAATTGTTGTTACTTCAAAATGTATCTTCCTTTTAATCTTACAACCCTTGTTATTTTGGCATTGTTAAACTATTTACCCAAAAAAATATATGGCAAACAACTATAGTATACACAACCAAACTAATCTATATACATATATATAAAACCAAAAACTTTGACTTTTGGTTGTCCTCTCCACAATTTTCCACATCAGCATTTTTTATTTATATTTTTTTAATTTGATTTAATTCAGTTTAATTATTTAGATTTTATAGCACCAAATTGCAAAAAATTTGTTCTTTTAAAAAAAAATTAAATTTAGTTTTTTGGTGCCATATAACTACTATACCTAATCAGGGAATTTTTAGATAATCTTAACAAACTATATGATAACTCCATTAATATAAATCTATCCCAAAAAATGGAATATATCTCCATTAATTTGATTATTTTTACGATGACGACATTTAAAAAAAAAAAATCTATCATATTTCCTTATATCTATCAATCACATTTTCTTTCTATTCTTTTTTTCATTTTTTTTATATTAACGTTGATTAGAAATTATAATTTCAATAGGATTTAAACTCTATAATTATATCAAATGAGACTTCACAAATATTTTTAATTTCAATAGGATTTAAATTTTATACCAAATGGACTCTACCAACATATTCATCCTTTAAAAAAAATTAAATAACCAAATTTAATTAGGAATCCATAACCCTATATTATATTATAAATAGTTTTTTTTAGGGATTGTTTGTTACAATTTCAACTCGGCTTTTCATTCCTATATTATATTTTAAATAGTTTTTTTCTCTTTTGGGATTATTCTTCCAACACCGCTCTACTGTATAGTCTCTTGGAGCGCCTTCAAAACAAAAGGTACGTAAAATTTTCTTATTAGGTTTAATGTTAACATATATGAGAGATATTTTGGTCAATTAGAAAAAGTTTGATGAAACATAAAAGGAAAAAGAACAAAAAAATGCACAATCTGGGAAAAAAAAATAGTTACTGTATTAGGTAAAGACTTTTGGAGATTGTTGTTTTTATTTTTGGAATTCTTTATGTTCATGTGTATGTATGTATTGGGTTTAATTGAATTGGAACTATCTTTGAAACTTTGGTTTTGATTGAATAATGAAAATGGTAGAAGAAGTATGTTCCAATATTTGGAGTCTTCTGTATATGTGTTGTAGTTTAAACTTGGTATTTGAATTGTTAAATTGTTAATTCACAGTTTCATTGTTCATCTATTAATCATGAATAATAATATTGCTATTTGCAACCATCATGATATGGTATCAATGATGTGATCATTCTGAATGTTTTCTTTTAGAGTTTAGATAGAGTCTATTTTATAATTAAAAAAATATACAATTAAAAGACTTTTGAAATTACATTTAAAAAAAAAAAATTATACTGTAAGGTTGAATTTAATCAACCATCTTGTTGGCTTTATTCCGTACCAAATTTGCTTGTATTTCAGCATTTAGTAACCCTGTATTTAGGTGGGTTTGTTGTAAGGGTAGTGAGTGAGATAGAGTGATTGAATGCTCAAGAGTGTGCAAGAAAACAGAGTCTTGCGGCTTGATCTCGTGGGTGACTTGTGGCTGCAAGCCGCCAGAAGCAGCATACGTGCCAAGCATGCCAAAAGTTGAAGCGTCATGCTAGCTGGAGCACTACAGGACAAAATAGGACAACTGACCGTTCTGTTATCGCGCGGCTGGAACTTGCGACTTAGTCAAGCTACGAGTCCAAGCCGCGAGCAACCCTGTTTTGTAAAACCTGATGTTTCACATTCTTTTCTCACCCCAGTATAAATACCCCTCATACCCACAAATGAAAGTGAGCTTCCAGAGAGAATTTTGAGAGAGAAACCCTAGAGTAAAACAAGATTGATTCATCTACAATCTTTACATAAGAGTCTCTTCAAATCCTCAATTCTCTTCCTCTCCATTGTCAAATCCTTGAGAGGCATTTTACCAAAACCCTTTTCTCACCATATCCATTATTGTGAGAAGGCTGTTTGGTGTTCTAGGAAGCAGTTAGGAAGGAACCAATCTACATTGGTTGATGCTATGGTCAAATAGCGGAATCCGGGAAGCTAGAAAAGAAATAGGTTCAGCGTAACCTCGTTGGACCAAGAAGCTTGGAGGGATTAGGTGCATTGGGTAGATTAGGCTTGGAGGGTCCATTGCTGTCCATGTATCCCAACTACATTTTCTAGTAGATTGTTTACTGCTTGGAGGGCGGCGGAGAGGTTTTACACCGAGGGCTTCGGTTTCCTCTTTGATAACACATCGCGTGTTGTCCTTGTGTTTGCATCTTCCTTCCCTTTTATCTTTGCCTTTTATTATCTGCTGTGGGTTGTGATTTTAATTTGGCTTAGATTGTTTTCCAATTCTGTTTTATAGCTTTTGTTCATTTTCCGCACACTAGTTGTTTGACATAAAGCTTGAATTGGTTAATTTGTAAATTGGGGGTTTAAATGTTCAAGGGTATTTTTACACTATTTGAACTTTCATATACGTTGGGTCTTAAATGACTTTTATTAAACTTCATCCTTTATGGCATCATTAAAAAGAAAAATCATATAGATAAGTATTAGGATATTATTTGGAACTATCATAATGGACTAATGTATTACACATGATACAAATCTAACTGTAACATCCTATGCTATAAAATAAAAATTGGGCCTATGGTTATCTTCTCTTTGCAAAAAATGGTTAAGTTCTCATAAATTGTGATAGTTAACTTTTAGGTAAAATAGAAACTCTATTAACTATGTATTAAGAAATTTAAAATTCTATTTCAAACAATTTCCAGAACATTTTATTTAATTATTTTAATAATTTTATATTGTAAAAGAATAAAATTTATACATTACATACAATCACTACTTCAGTTACCTTCTAAATGTGGAGAATATGAGAATTCAATTTGTAGATCTACTATCAAGATCACATAGATTAGATTGGTGTTGTGTGAAGTCATTACCATAGAATAGCCCACGACGGAATGTGTTATGTGTAACCAATGATATTAAAGAAAATGAATTTTTCTAAAGCATTATATTGAACAAAAAAAATTACTTATTTTCATTCATTTCAAGTTATAAATTTTTTAAAGTCATAGACCTTTAAGCAAAATAGATACTTTTAACTTTTATTTAACTATCTCGTGCATCGCACGAGTTAGCAACTAGTAGTATGTTTACTTGAAAGACAAATTAAACGCATATAAAGTGTAAACAAAATACTTATCTGTTGGTCGGTGGTGTTAGTGTATTCTTCTATGTATATCTAATTCTTGTTAATCCCTTTGTTTTGCACAGAGAGAGAGAAAGAGAGAGAGAGAGAGAGAGAGAGAGAGAGAGAGAGAGAGACTTCGTCTTCGTTTGGAAAACAATTCAGTATATATTCGCTTAGAAACTAATCTTGAAAAGTGATATTGATGTGGATTAGCATTTTAATTGTGTTCAAAGTAATTAACGGTCGGTTACTATTTGTCATTGACCTTGATTAGTGTTATTGTGAGCTTTGGTTGTTAGCACTTATCACATAGTTCATAATTAGGAACTCACTTTGAAAATTTTAGTAGATTTTAAATCACGTTAATAAATTGACTTTTTATTTATTTAAAAAAAAAAAAAAAAAAAAGAGCATGTAACCCGTATTATGTATCGTTACAATTCTACATACACTATATATGCTTAAAGCTACACCAAGTATAACTTGAACCCAACTATATATATATATATATGTTATAGCATAAGACTATAACCTTACTCCAAAAAAATAAATATTACTATATATTTTGAAAATCTAACCGTTGAATTCAACTATATATATAGCAAGGTTATAGTTTTATGCTATAACCAATTTTATAATTAAACTTTGTCCTCTATATATATATATATATATAGTATGTGTGCGCGCGCGTGTGTTATTCTTTGGATTTAACATTCTTTTTATATATATTTTTTGATTAGCCTCAAAAAAAATTTCTAACTGCGCTACTTGTTGAGCCAAGACTGATGTCAATTAGAATACCATTTCAATTAGATGGCAAAATCGATATAAATTTTGCTCACTGAAACGTGACTTTTATTTATTTTGATATGTACAATTTTGATCATACTCATATATTTTTTTCCCAATCCTGCTTCTTCACATTCTCATGCTTTAGTATTTGATATAAGTAAAATCCATCCTCTTGTACAATCCAAATGCAATGGTCTCCACCGCAAGCCCATTTCCACTTATAGGTTGCAGCATATACATCAAAAGCGGCATGGAAGCTCCCGTAAAAAAAAATAGCAATAGAAAAGTGTCGTTCCTTGAAAGTTAGGACGAAAAGAGAACTCCCACTCTCCATTAGGCTGAAGGATTTCCAGACCTAAATCATTATCTGCAGATTTACAATGGCAGTCAAGGAGTTCATTGTTGAGGTTGTTGACGATTCGTACGTACTGCGTTCTAAATGGGTTGGGTACCCATGTAAAGGAGCTACTTAGGCCAAATGATAAGAGAAGGACAAACACAAAGTAATGAAGATGGGACATCATCCTTTGTTTCATTTTTCTGGTGCATACAAAAGCTATTTGGTTAAACTTGAAATGCATTTCCCTTATGCTTTTATAGCAAGAGTTTGCCAAGTTATACCTGCAAAACGCATGTCCAAATTCTATGCGATTGCTACAAACATTTAATGCACCTTAATTTTTCATTGGGAACATTACACTGACTTATCCTGAGGTCTACTCAAATTATATTTATTTCTCCTTTATTTCAAATTGTACACAAACCTTCGTAACTTTTCAAAATAAACTACACTCATATCTCTTGTGATTTAACAAAGTTAAATCCACTAATCGAAATTAAAGAAGTAAAATAATAATAATAATAATAATTTATGTAATTTGGCTTTTACCGTTCCGATTTCAAATGATATTCAAATTTTCTTTTCTTAAATTCAAGGAAAAGCAAAAGGTAAAAGATTTTTAATATAAATTTAATAACAAACAAAAATGTGAAAAATGTCAAGAAATTAGTGTTGCAAAATTCAAAACAGGCCATCAAAGAAATATAATATTTATAAAAAACTATAGGGAATAATGTTGATGTTTTTAATCACTCACTTTGGTGCCAAACTGACAGCAGTAGAATTGTTTTCCCACTGCCTTGTGCCTTCTGGTCTACTATTACTCCAACCAATATTTTTATACTTTTATATTATCATTTTTTCTTTATTTTCCACTCATGGTCAACAATAAGCAATAATATGGTGAGAAAGTGCTCTCACCTTTGTATTGATAATTGACAATGATGAAAGACTACAATTCTCCCAGCTTCCTCTAAAAAATAGGGATAATAATAGGGTGGGGCATTTCAAATCATAGATGCTCCATTGTAGTCTTGTCTCTCTTCTGGTAAAATTCGGGGTGGGTTGATTATATTTTACTAATCCTAATGCAATGGTTTTGACAAAAATGAGATGCAATTTTTTGGAGATGGTAGTAGAATATGTATACAAAAATAAGACAATTGTTATGGTTTAGTCCCTGATGCTGATATTTTGTGTAATAGTATTCAATTGCCAAACGAAGATCTATGGCATCAAAGGATGGGACATGCTAGTTACAAACATCTTTCAATTGTATCTATGCGTAAATCAGTTTTAGGGATGCCCAAGCTCAACTGAGTGAACAATGTGGTGTGTGGACCATGTCAGCTTGAGAAACAGACGAAAGTTAAACATCCGGGCACTCAAACATCCGCTACATCTAGACCATTGGAGCTACTACATCTAAATCTCATGGATCCAACTAGAGTTGAGTCTCTTGGTGTAAAGAAATACATCATGGTTGTGGTAGATGACTTCACTAGGTACACTTGGGTCATCCTTCTACAATCCATGTCTGATGCTCCTGAGCACATTGAAGCCTTGTGCATAAAATTGCAAAATGAGAAGAGCTTGAAGATTGATCGAATTTGAAGTGATCACGGTAAAGAAATCGAGAACTCTTACATAGAGTCCTTCTGCACTAGATCAGGTATATCTCAGGAATTCTCTACTCCTATTACTCCTCAACAGAATGGTGTAGTAAAAAGAAAGAACAGGGTTATTCAGGAGATGGTTAGAGTCATGCTGCACAACAAGAATGTGGCTAGAAACTTGTGTGAAGAAGCCATCAATACTGCATGTCATATGGTTAACAGGGTATATTTTAGACTCGATACCAAAAAGACTCCCTATGAGCTGTGGAAGGGAAGGAAACCAAATGTTAAGTATTTCAAAATCTTTGGAAGTACTTGTTTCATTCTCAAGGATAGAGAGAATGTGAGAAAATTTGACTCCCGAAGCAATAAAGGAATATTTCTGGGATACTCCTCTACAAGCAAGGCTTATCGGGTATACAACAAAAGAATCAAGAAGGTAATGGAAACTGTGAATGTTGTTATCGATGAATCTTCAGAGTCCGGTTCTAAGAAACTTAGTGAGGAAATCCGCAAAGAAATTCTTCGTCCCAAGCCCAAGGACATTCAAGAAATTGTTGATCAAGAGCCCGCATCTCCAAGTACTCCTGGCACTCTAAGTGTTGAAGAAGGTTCAGCAGACATACCTACTTCACCTAATTCTGAATCCCATGAAGAGAAAGGACCTTCCTCATGGATTAAATTGATTCATCCTCCTGAAGTTATTGTGGGAAACACGAATGAACTTACACTAAGGAAGCGTATAGTTGATAAATGTGTTGCTAACTTTGTGTCATATTCTTGTTATTTGTCGCAGGTTAAACCCACCAAGGTTGACGATGTTCTTCAGGATAAAAGCTGGGTCGAGGCTATGCATGATGAACTGCGTCAATTTCAAAGGAATGATGTCTGGACTCTAGTACCTAGACCAGAAGGTAAGAACATCATTGGCACAAAGTGGATATTCTGCAATAAGACTGATAAGGAAGGTAATGTGATCCGCAACAAGTCTCATCTTGTGGCTCAAGGATATTCTCAAATGGAATGAGTAGACTATGATGAGACATTTGCTCCAATAGCCCGTATGGAGTCCATCAGAATTCTCCTAGCCCTGGCATGTCACTTGAGGTTCAAGCTTTACCAAATGGATGTACTGATTTCTTGAATGGGTTCCTTAAGAAAGATGTTTATGTGGCTCAACCAAAAGGATTCATTGACCCACACTTTCCAGATCATGTCTTGTACCTCAAGAAGGCATTTTATGGTTTAAAGCAAGCCCCTAGAGTTTGGTATGATTGGCTCACACAATACTTGGTGTCACATGGGTTCACAAGAGGAAAAGCTGATCAAACTCTCTCTATCAAAAGGGAAGACAGCGAGTTATAGTTGCTCAGGTCTATGTTGATGATATCATCTTTGGGTCGACTATGGATGAACTTGTTCATAGTTTCTCAAAACTCATGCAAGCCAAGTTCGAGATGAGCATGATTGGAGAGTTGACTCACTTACATGGTTTGCAGATTGGTCAACAAGAGTCAGATATATTCCTATCTCAATCTAAATATTCTAGAAATCTTGTGAAAAAGTTTGGTTCGGAATCTGCTAGTTATGTTAGAACCCCTATGAGCCTAAATGCTAAACTCACTGTTGATTTGTTGGGTAAAAGTGTTGATTCATCTCTTTATAGAAGCATGATAAGTAGTCTTCTTTACCTTACTACTAGTAGACTTGACATTAGTTACAGTGTAGGAGTGTGTGCTAGATATCAGGCTAATCCCAAAAAGTCTCATGTGATAGAAAGAGTACATTGGGGGATTGGTCTTATGTGGGTAATAATCTTGTCTCCTGGATGAGCAAAAAGTAGAATTTCATCCATTATTCACTGCAGAGGCTGAGTACATCGCTGCTAGTAGCTGTTGCATCCAATTTCTATGGATGCAAAAACTCCTTGATTACCGTATTAGTCAAGAGCATCTTACCATCTACTGTGACAATACTTTTGCTATCAACATCTCTAAGAATCCAGTTCAACATTCTCGAACTAAACACATAGAGATTTGACATCACTTTATTCAGGAGCTTGTCGAAGATGGTACTCTCACTCTTAAGTTCATTCACACTAATGATTAAAAGGTTGATTTGTTCACCAAACCTTTTAATAGCAAACGGTTTGAATTCCTTCACCAAAACATTGCTGTCATCTCCATGGATTGATCTCTTCTTCTCCTCCTCCTTCCTTTGGCATTTGCATCTAGTTTTATGCATTGCTTTGTTTACCATGTTTTTGTTTGTTTGCTTTTTTTTGTTTTTGTTTTTGTTTTTTTTTTTTTTTTCCAGTTTTGCTTTATTTTTTTTTTCATAAAAAAAAATATTTGAAAAATTAGAAAAATACAAAAACAATGTGTGTTTGTGTACATTGGTATTTGTGTATCTTGGATGGCCATTGAAATAAAGTTTTCTAAACTTTGTATCTTTTGTAGCTTTGATGAGTATATCTATGCACAACTAAGAAAGTGAGCTTTGTGGCTCGTGTTTGTGATGAGTAAGATTAAGTAATCTCTTGTACTTAAAACTTGTATCACTCTTTTTGACAGGAAGGACTAGAAAATCCTAAGAGAAAGGCATAAATAACCATCTCACAACTGTTGCCCGCCAATCATGAAATGACATCTGTATGCTTAGGCATAACAAAAGTGCAATGTCAAAAACTTAACATCATTGGGTATTTCTTTTCTCTCTCTTATATGTCCATGTATGGTTTGCTTAAAAGAAAATATGCAAATAAAAATAAAAGCAAAAAGAATCAAAATGTTTTATATATGATTGCAACATGTGCTCTAAGAGATGTGGGAGTTATAGGATGTACCTCAAAGGTGATAGACCCCATCAAGCAATCATGATTTTGTCATATCTCAAATCATCATAACATGTAAACACTTATGTAATCTTGTGATATTTTTCACACACAACATGCAATATTCTTTGCTACTCTCGATACATGTGTAGGTACAATGTGATTTGGCCATCACAAAGAATATATGTTTTAATGTATGCTCACTAAACTGTCTTAACTTGTTTTTGAAATATAAAATTGGTTAGACTTGTTTAGTGTGTGTGTGTGTTTTGGATCTAAATGCTTGACCATTTTCTTGTTAAGAGATGATTTTGGGAGTTCAAAATGTTGTTTGGATCTTTGGTTGAGTAGCATGTTTGATTGCATTCATGTCTGTGTTTTTCTCTTCCTTGAAAAACTATTTTTAAGCAATCTCAACAGCTTCTCGATACCTCTCGATAGCTAGGCTATCTATCAAGCCTCTTGAGCTTCTTTTCTCGATAGCTATTATCGTCATCTTGATCCATCGAGATTCAATCTTAATAGCTTCTTTACAGCTTCACGATCGATCGAGGAAGTTTCTGTATGCTCGATAGATGCTCGATAGATTCTCGATCCATCGGGCCCCTTTTGCTTTGGACACCTCTCGATAGCTGCTTGATAGCTCCTTCTAGTAAATTTTAATTCTTGACACCTCTTTACACCTGCCGATCCATCGAGCTACGAATATGTCTATATATATTGACAGCGTGATTTTTCTTCATTTCTCCTCGATCTCTCTCGACAGTTTTTGTCTCTTCACCTCCCCAAACTTTTTTCTCTCAATCCAAATCTTAAACCCAAAATTTTTTTGGCCTCAAGATCATTTCTTCATCTAGTATGATCTTATTCTCTCTATTCTTATCATGCATTTCATGTTTTTTGACCTAACTTTTGGGATTTTTTGAAAAATTTGGGATTTTTCAAATTTGATGAGTTCTTCACAAATTTTTGGGTTGGTTTTTGTGCAAGTGATTTTAAATCATCATGCATTGCATCACATGTGCAGTTTTAACAATGGTCATGCATTTTAGATGTGTGATTACTATGTTGAAATGTTTTGTGTTGGTAGGTTTGGATTAGGCTGAGCCCATGATGGTTTTAATGTTGCATGTCACACGTTCATGCATTTTTCATGCATACGTACTAATTTTTGTTTCTGTCATTTGATACTAAACTGTTTGGTTCTTTTTTGAGTATCTCCCTCTCTTTCTCTCTCTCTCTTTCTTTCGTTAGTTGCTCTATGGCACCTAAATGAAAATCTACCCTGTCCTAGAACCCTCTTCACTCCGGGGCATCTTCTTCTACTACCCTCTTTGATTCTACTCCTTTTTACGTCCAGTTCCTTGATGATAAAGCTCATAAGGACTTTTTGGAGAACTTATCACGATGAGACATTCATTCGGAACACCAAGTCATTCTATCGAAATTTTCCGATATTGACCTTCCCACTGTTATCTACAGTAGGGGTTGGGAGTCACTATGTGGCATCCCGGTCACTTGTCCCTCCGTGATCATATAGGAGTTTTACTCCAATATGCACAGATTCAATTATTTAGTACCTCATTTTGTCACTCGCATTCGAGGTACGCACATCGTAGTCACTCTGGATATTGTATCTGAGGTGCTACACGTTTCTAGGATAACGCATCCTGACTACCCTAGCTGCGATCGTCCAAGGATTGTGTCCAAAGACAAACTCTCGTCTCTTTTCTGTGAGGCACCTTCTTCTTGGGATGACCATCAAAACACCCCTTGCTCGGGCTTTGCAAAAGGTCCGAGGTTCCTTAACATGGTAATGAAATTTGTTCTTCATCCTTTGTCTCACTATAACTGTATCACAGAGTCTCGTGCTTGATTTTTGTTATCCTTTCTTAAGGGACTCACTCTAGACTTTCCCTTTCACTTCATTCTTTCCCTGATGTATATAGGGATACAACGACTCGTGATAAGCTCATTTTTCCTTCAGCTATCATGAGGCTTCTTCACCATTTTTATATCTCCTATCTTGAGTCTCCTCATTTTACAGTTATGTATGCCATAGATGCTGCAATCGTTAGATAGAGCGAGGCCTAGTTTGGACCGAAGCAGATACGGACAAAGACAGCAACTCCTTCGGCTTCTTCCGCTCCTTCTACATCCACACCTTCTTCATCGGTGGGTGGTTTGACCCTCGAGGTGGTCATGGCACAATTGTAGTGTATGGATGCTTGCCTTGACACACTCAGTGATGAGTTGTGTCAGGTGAACACCTGTGTTAGTCGTATTGCTCGACAGCAAGCTCGCCTTGGTGGCTTCATAGAGTCTCCCTCTCCTTCTCTAGAGGCATCTGAGGATGAGGACGATGATGGTGACTCCAACGACGATGATGATTATGAGGATGAGGATGCTAGCTTGCCCAGTGACAATGAGATGACTGCTTAAGTTACTTACCTTTTGTCATTCGTGACAAAAAATGGAAGTAGTTTTGGATATGAGAGTAGTCATGCACATAAGGGGAGAGTTAGCATAAGAGATTTTGCTAGGGGAGTGTTTTTCTTTTTGAGGGATGTAGTGAGGACTTATGTATTTTTTCCTTTTTTTCTTTTATAGATACATTGTTCTTACTTTGTGATAGCAAACCTTGTACTTATGATGTTATCTATATATGATGAAGTTGTTATTACAATTCTTTCACCTATCTCTAAATGTGCTGTTTCTTTTCTCTCTTTATGCACATGCTTCTTATTTATTGTACGCAATCTTTTATTTCTGTTTCACACTAAGATGCCTTGATGAGTTTTATTTAAAGTGTTTCAGAAATACAAGTTATCAAAGTCTTCATGCCATAAACTCTCTTATTGAAAAGTTTTTCAAGAGTTTGTGTTAGGATAGATTTTATTGTATTCAACAAGTGAGTATGAGTTGAGTGATTTATAATTTCTCTTATATGTTCATTTGTTTGTTGTGGTTTTGTCACAAATTGGCAAAGGGAGAGATTGTTAAGACATATGTGAATCATTTTAGGAATATATGTCAATATAGAATTGGCTAATCCTTTGACAAAATGCACTTTACTTATAATTAGGTAGATCTAAGATGTGTTTAATGCTTCAAGGAACAAGGTTTCAAGTTCAAGTGTTAAAATCACGCAAGTTTGTCCAAGAATCAAGTGAAGAAGTGTTAGATTTTAAAGCTCGACAGCTAGTATCTATCGAGGTTTAAAAGGTTGTTTAAGCTCGATGCTCGACAGCTGCTTAATAGATAGGGTATCTATTAAGATTTAAGAAAATCATATTTTCAGTTCTGATTTTCATCCAATCCGTGTATAGATGTTTGGCCTTTCTTTTCTTACAACCATAAACATATATAAGGATTGTCTTAAGAGCCGTCACAGCTGATGCAAGTGAGTGCAACTTGATGCAAAGGTTTTTCACATGCATATTGTGAACCGGAGACATATGCCCTAGTTCATCTTTCTCTTTAAGAAGCTGCTGTGTTTGTACACCATAAGGTTTTGTAACCAAGGAGTTTCATGATCTTCATTGTGTTGATGAACTAAAGAACTTTGCAGCTAACATCCTTCTCAAGTTGGTGTGTAGGCCGCGTACTGAGATCCGCGCATCAAATTAGTTAGTCACGTACTGGGTAAGGGTTCAACTGTAGGTTAGTATAAGGTACTAGGATTCTTTTACTTGTAACCGCTTATTGTGATAATAGTGAATTCTCGAGAGTGGTGACCTTAAAATCACCTAGTGGGGTTTTCGCTATGTAGGTTTTCCTCATTCATAAAATAATCACCATGTAAATTTATTTTCCGTTACATATTAACTTAGTTAGTGATTTGTTTGTGTTGTCATGCGTATTGCATGCTAATTAACTTGGCTAATTAATTGGTTAATTTATAACAAAGGGTCAATACATTCTTGGCCTATCAAAATACACCTAACGATAAATTTTTTACTAGTTAAGTTATTAAATGTCAATCAATAAATATGCTTGCATAATAAATTCTTTTAAATGACTACTTTATGTTTAGGATTTATGGAGGTGGTTAGACATTAATTCGAAATAATTTTAGATCTTTTAAAGCTAAAATTTTCTTGCTTTTAAGGGGAAAGAGTGTTATGATTAACAAAAAAATCAGCAATCGAGTTGAAGTGTTTTGAAATCGAGGATGCTTCCTCTATTTATAGATGGGAATATCCCTGGTTGATAAGTTGGAGTGAAGTACAAACTCCGTAGGGCATTGTGAGAGACCGCAAAAGTGCCTCTAAAAAAAAGAGAGATTTTTAGAGTGTTTTTTAGAGCACCTCTCTTTTTGGATAAGTGGTGTGGAGTCGCCACTTATTTTTTATACAAAAAAAATAAGAAAAACTAAATATAACTAAATATGACTGAATTGTTTCATTTGATTGACTAAGTAAAAAAATACATGTTTGATAAATTGAAAATTACATGGCTTTGGGTCCTAGTTACAAACTACTAAAAATACATGGTTTTTTGTCCTAATTACAATCTACCCAAAATAAATAAAGATAAAGATAAAGCCTAGGTCTACCTATCCAAAGACTTTAAATTTGGAGGCTAGGTTACAGAATGGGAAGGAGTGAGGTACCCATTTCATCCAGACAGAGTCTGGTCTTCTAGACTCTCATGACCTATGTACCCCTTTATGCATGACATGAATGATAAGTTGCACACATAAATAAAAAATAATAATAATAAAAAAAAAAAAACTAAATCACACAAGTTTATTTATGAATGCATCATCTTCTTTGTAAAAAATAATTCAAATCTGTGTTGTAAAAAAAAATTGAATTTGGTTTAGAAAAATCAGATCTGTTTTTGAGAACTTGAAAAAAAAAAATTGGTTTTTTGAAAAGAAAAATTCAGATTTGTGCTTATTAAAGAAAACAAAATCTTTTGATCTGAAAATATATTAGATCAGTTTTTTAAGAACTGAGAAAAAATGGTTTTTGATTTGTAAAAGATCAAATTTGTTTTGTGAGAACTAAGAAAAAATGGTTTTTGATTTGTAAAAGATCAGATCTGTTTTGTGATAATAAAAAAAATCAAATTTGTGTATTTAAAAAAATAAGATCTATTTTTATATGTGTAAAAAAAATATGAAAAAGATTTCTTGAGAAAAGGATTTCATTCATGAAATAAATTTATGCTATGTATACTAAATCAAACAAACACAACCATTGATGATCCTTTTTTTTTTTTTTCAAAATCTGCTATGTTAAAAAAATCAGATCTACATCTAATGAAAATGTAGATCAATTTTTAATTTGAAAAAAAATGCAGATCTGCATCTAATGAAGATGCAGATTAGTTTTTAACTTGAGGAAAATTCGGATCTACATCTAAGGAAGATGAAGGTCCGTTTTTGATTTAAGAAAAGTTCAAATCTGCATCTAAGGATGTGCCTTTTCGTCATCCTAAGAGCGTTGAGCCCGGGCCCTCAAGGGTGCCATTCAACACTTTGAAAGTGTCGTTCGGCACTCCAAAAGTGCCGAATGGTACTCTTGGATGCTAATCACACTTTCGTGTTCGGGTGCGTTTTGGACTCCTTTTTTAGGTTTTCTTGAGCCGGGCCTTGCACTTAGACATGTTTTCAATTCGTATTCTTAGATTTTTATCTCTTTTCTAGATAATGTAGGTCTTTTCAGCAACAACTATCTTGTAGATAAATACTCTAAAATAAATCTTGATAAAGTTCAGATTATCCACAATTTTATTGTTATCCAATTATCCCATTTATTCCCATGCAAGCAATCCCATTTTTGACACTAACTATCAACCAATCACAAAATTATTTAATTAATTTTAATTGTTTAACTAATCAGAATTAATATAAATCAATCATGCATGGTCGACTCCACCTAGACACAATGCATGCTGACCGTGCAAACATGATCATGCGATATCTTTCGATCTGACGGTCCGATTTGGAAACCGGTTATATCATCGCGACCGTTAGAACCTCAAGATCATTTTTATGATATGCAATGAACAAATTAATGCATGTAATGCAATCATGATTTTTGGGGTACATGGATGGTCATTCCAGTCATCTTCCTTGATTAAATCATGGGTGCAAAATCGAGTGTCTACAGGCATAAATTATCTAGCATTTATCTTTAATAATGAGTATTCCTTTGATGATTTATGAATAGCAAATTACACTTGATGCACTGGTTGTAGCCTATAACTACAACTTCCTTTAGAAAAATTAACACTACTACATATTTTGAAAATCTAACTATTGGATCACATGTTCTTTACGCTCTTAACACACATTTTAGATTTTGTTCTAATCAGATGTTATTTACTATATGAACCATGAACTTCTTTTTATACATAATTTTATACTACAAAAACTTGCAATTTGAAAAATTAATCGATAACATGTCTATTGATCTTTGATATTCCAGAAATTTTGCAAGTATGAAGAATATAAAAATAAAATATAATCCAATAGTAGATTTGTCAAAATTCACATCCAATAAAAAGATAGAGTTAAATTTTAGCTTTAAGTTACAATCAAGTTTGTAGCCTAACTTTGTCTTTACAAATTTGAACTCAGAGTCTATCCAATTTGACTCCTACTTTATTTTCTGATTAATTTGAGTGATAATACAACTTTGAGCCAGTTATTTTTTTCCTTTTTCAAGAAATATAATCCTGTATATTTATGAATTTTAATTTACTTAATTATCTTAAATTATTAGAAAACCAACTAGTAATTCAAAATAAATCAACTATCTAATGGAAATATCCACTTGGAATAATGCAGTGCACGTCCACTCTTATTTTAGGTTTGAACCAACGAAATCATGGCATGTAATTAATTAAAATTAATTCTTAAAGAATCAATATAATTAAATTAATCATAATTGCACATGATCAATCATAATTGTGGGAATGTATTCCTTCCTCTAAAATATTATTCATATTGATCTTACAATTTGGTAGTTTGATTTAAGTATATGAGATGTCATTTTCGTCTTGAATAAAAATTAGGTATAGTATTTTAGGTGCTGTTCCTTAGGTTCCCCTCTTACGATTCTGCCCATATGGCATAATCTTAAAAGGAGAACTTAAGAAATAACACATAGAGAGTAAGGGATAAATGACAATAAGCATAACTTGATCAAACATAGACAGTCATTAGGAAATGACTACAATGAACATTTATCAAGTAAATGACCGTCCGGACACACAATGCAATTAAGAACAATGCTAGAATCAATTGCATGTTCAACAAACACATGATGCATTAAAGAAACTATAGCAATACGCAATAGAAAACAATAAGCATCAAGAAATGGCTATAAAAACCAAGATGCAAAGTTTAAACTAAAGAAAACAAAGTTTTAAACTAAAGTACTTGAAAGCTTTAAACGAAAGCACTGTAAACATCCAACAATTATAAAAATGTAAAATAAACTAAAAACCACTAAAATAAACCAATGATTTTATACTACTCCCCCTCAAGCTGTACTCCCCCTCAAGCCTAAACTACTCCCCCTTTTTTACCAGAACGACCAAATGTCCTAAAATGCATTGGACTCCAAATCTGATTTGTGCATCAAAGTCATCAACTTGAGATGAGAGGGTAGTGATCTGGCCTTGAAGGTATGTGAATTGAGTCTTGGAGTTGTTGATTTGTGAAGCTAGCATTATATGCAACTCTTCAACCCTTCTAATGAGATGATCAAGGCAATCGGGTGCTCTTTCTTGTGCTTGGGAAGAAGGTTATGCAATATCCTCTGGGACTAAAGTGAAATGCTCAATTTACTCTTCAATGTCTCCTCCTTTAGCAGCATCATCTCTTGGAATTTGAGAGACACCAACACTTGGTCTGGGGATATGAGCTTTGCTTTGGATGATGGTCTGCTCAATTATAGGATCTTTCCTTTGCATCACTTGAAGACCACTTGGAATCTTCACCCTTGCCTTTAAAATAAGAGACATGACAAGGCTTGGGAACGGTAGAGTTAGCCTTGAATTCCTCTTTGTGATGCTTTTGATGAAGAGCTGATAAATGAAACCACAAATGTCGATCTCCTTGTGAGTGAAGAGATCAAATAAAAATATGGTCCTTGTTGTTGACAAAGTCATCAAGTTCTTCACTGGGTAGAGGTTGAAGATCATGATGTACGCCAAGGCACACATTTCTGAAGTGAACTCAATGGTGTGCCCTTTTTCTTGAGTTTTCCTCCAAGAATTTCCACGATAGGCTCAAGCTTCTCCCTTCTCTCATCATATTGAAGAGATGTTTTCAAATTTGTCGAACGAATCTCCAAAACCTCTTGAATTGATTCCCTTGAAACTGAGAACTCTCTCCCCCTTAGCCAACAGTTGATGTGATCACCTTCCACAATGGCATTGGCAAAGAATTCTCAAATGATATCTTTAAACACATCACCCAACGGATTAAGCAACTTCGACCATGTCCTTTCTTTGAACACATCCAAAATGAAAGTGCCCTCTAGGGACTATAAATCCACAACCCTCTCTAGGACAATTGGGGCCCATTTGTAGTGATCAAGAAAGGCCATGTCGGCTTCGTCATTTCGAAATGAATTTGAGGAGGTGCAAGGACGCTTTGAAGACTTCTTTTTGGCCTTTTTCTTGATAGGAGACATCTGCAAAACAAACACCAACACAAAGAAACAAAAACAAATACAAACATGGAAACAAACTTGATTAGACACAAGTTAGTTCAAAAATGAACAAAATAGTCCTAAAAAGTATAAAGACAAGAAAACAAAGTCACAAGATCATGTTTTAAGTGCTAAAGGTCTAACAAGACTTACATAGCATGAGTGAAATGCAAAACATGTCAAGTGATCGAGTGTGTGCATCAAGTGTGCTTGTGGTGTGCATGAGAGATGCATGAGCAATGCATGACAAGGCACTCATGGGTCAAAGTGTGCAAAACACATAACTAATGTTTAAAACATGTTAAGCATGTAAAAACATAGTAATCCCCAAAAATTGGTACTCATCGGAGTCCAAACCAATGAAAAAAATTTCATTTGGGCATTTTATCAAACACTTAGAGTGCATACAAACCACTTACATGTAAAACAATGCATGAACATGTTGAAATCTTACCTAAATACATGTTAAAATGCCACTTGGGGCCAACACAAACACAAATAAACACAATGGGACATAGCCCAAACAAGAAAAATAAAAAATTTTGCAAGAAAATAAGTTTTCCCAACCCTTTTCAAAAAATAACCCAACCCTAGAAATCCTAGAATCTAAACTTAATCTAAGGGATCAAGAGTGAAAAAATGTTAAAACTTGCCTTAGATGTTTCTTTGGAATGAAAGTTCTTGAGATTTGGGTGAGATTTTGAGTGAAAGAGTGTTTTGGGTTGAGAGAGACACAGAGGAGGCATAAGAGAGTGTTTTGAAAAAACTGTCACTGTTTTGCTTTTAAAATTGAAAATCCGCTCATTTCGCGAGTAAGCTACTCGCAAAATGACCTCTAAAGAACAAGATAGATTTCGCAGGAAAATTCTTCTTGCGAGGGAGTCACGAAACTCACTGTGTAAATTTTAGAAGAAATTGAAAATGGCTTCCTCATTTTCGCGGGTAAGGTCTTACTCGCGAAAATGCCTCTGAAGGAGTTTTTCAACAAAAACAGATTTGGCAGCTTGGAAAACTCTTAACATAAAAATGTTACACAAAAACACTTTCAAAAACATATAAAATACTTAGAAATATTTTTGGGTTTGATTATCAAGCAATTGAGTATACATATATCGCATGTGAACACGTATAATCTCACAAATGAAATAGGCATTCATTGAACATTAACCTTGTGTGTTGTGTGTGTGGATCAAGTATGAGCTAGTCCATAGTCTAGTATGAAGCTTCAATGATCAATTCAATCAAGTCATACACAACTAGTATGAAGTCAAGTGACCTATCTCACTTGTAGAAATGAACATATATGACCCCTCACCAATGTGTTTACATATTGATTGAAATCTTTTCATTTGGCTTCCATTTTTCATACTTTGATCAAATACAACTCAAAATTTTGAGAACCGATGCCATAAACTTTTTGATATATATTTGGCAAAAAAACCTTTGGCTTTGGCACCATACATTCTAATACATATTTGCTCCACATTTTCCTAGTCAAACTAGTTTTCGAAGCAAGGCCTTTTCAGCTCTTTTCTACTTTTAGAGACAGACAATTGAAGAGCTCTTTGAAAAAGAAAAAAAAGAATGTGAAGAGATATATAGGCACCAGTCTACGCATATATCAAGATCAAGCAAAACCATTGACTAATCATTCACGACAAGCTTGAAGATCTATTTACAACAATCAAACGTAGATTTCTAGATGTCGCTCACACTTAAAAAAATGTGCATACATAACAAGCTAAGCTTGTAAATGCACTACCCCATTAGTACAAAGGTACTAGGCCAAACTCAACATGTGATATACACAACACAAGTGATCAAACTTTTTGAGATTTTTCATTTTTATGGGTTTTCAAAATTTTCAACACACTAAAAAAAAAAAAAAAAAAAAGCGATAAATTAAAACCAACAAAAACAAGGTAAACAAACATGAATGCACTAATGATTAGGAGTGGGTCACACAAGAGATATAAGTCAAGGGATGATACCGACACCGATGGTTTGCAAAGAGATTCAAACCGAGGACCATCAAGAGGTTTAGTGAAAATATCAGCCTTTTGATTTTCGGTGTTGATAAACTCCAGCCATACAATTTTCTCTTCCACCAAGTCTCGAATGAAATTATATCGAATTTCGATATGCTTTGACTTTGAATGTTGAATAGGATTCTTAGATAGATTAATGACACTGGTATTGTAATGGAAAACACACATGGTGTCTTGAGAGATCCCATAATCATGAAGAAGCTTTTTCATCCACAAGAGTTGTGCACAACAACTACCCACTGCAATGTACTTCGCTTCAGCAGTTGATAGGGACACCAAATTTTGCTTCTTGCTTATCCATGACACCAAATTTTTTCTGAGGGAGAAACATCCTCTCGAGGTGCTTTTTCTATCATCAACACACCTGACCCGATCAGCATCTGAGTATCCAACTAGGCAGTCATTTGAATCTCTTAAGTACCAAATCCCATAGTCGGATGTTCCATTGACATAGAGAATGATTCTTTTGACCGCTGTCATATGGGACTCTTTGGGTGCTGCTTGAAAATGAGCACATACCCTGACACTAAAAGCTATGTCTGGCCTACTTGCAGTGAGATATAATAGACTACCAATCATGCTCCTATAGAGGGTTGGATCTACATCCACACCGACTAGATCAGAGCTCAGTTTTACTAAGGAACTCATTGGAGTGGATGCATGTTTCTTTGAGTCTAAACCAAATCTATTTACGAGATTTTTGGCATACTTCTCTTGAGATATGAATATCTCATCTTTCTATTGTTTCATTTGAAGACCAAGGAACTAGTTTAGTTCCACCACCATTGTAAAATGTACTCCCCCATAGATCGAGGGTTTTACATGGAGTCGCCACTTATTTAATTTAAATGGAAAAATAAGAAAACCTTTAATATAAAAAATACTTCTATTGTATTAATGTATATGACAATTTCTATCAATTTTGTAACAAAAATTAACAATGCTTTTTTGTCCTAGATACAATCTAAGAAAAGTAAATTACATTGCTTTATTTCCAACTTACATTCTAGAAAATGTATAATTGCATATACAAGAGCATAGTCTAGAACCCTTGATCTTGGTTCGGAGGCTAATTTACGAGATGGGAAGGGATTAAGCACCCATCTCACTTGGTAAAACCGGTCTCCTAGGTTAAGGTGGCCAATATCATGTCATGTCAAACAAATACAAACAATATGTCATATAAACATGTTAATTTGCAGGAATTGTAAACAAATATGTGTTAGGGGAATTTGACATAAAGAGAAACAAAAAGTGGAACTTGTTAGACAACAATTTTAATGTAAAGAAAGCATGAAGGTAATGACATGTTCATCCAAGAAATCAATGTAAACAAAGAATTCCTAGCCTAGACATGTTCATCTAAGCATGTGAAGAAAAAAAAAAGTTGTCATGTTATTTGTCATCAACATAATTGCAGAGAGAACAAAATAAAATAAAATAAAATAAAACATTTAAGCATATTTGATCATCCAAGCAATTATGAAAAAAAAAATAAAGGAAAAATCCCTTAGACATGTTCATCTAGAGAAAATCAAAATACTTAGACATGTTCGTTCAAGCATTTAAAAAAAAAAAAGTACAACAACTACCTAGATATGTTCATCTAAGCATTCAAGGGAAAGTTGTGCTTTGTTCTAGAAGTGTTCATCTAAGCATTCAAGAGAATATTGTGCTTTAGCCTAGAAGTGTTCATCTAAGCATGTAAAAGGAATATCAATGAGACATATAGACATATTCATCCAAGCATATCATGAAAGAAACAAATAATGACTTGTTAAGCATTTATCCAAGCATGTGTAGAAAGTTAAGAACATAATTAACTACTTAGCAGCATAGAACATAAATTAAAAGGGGGAAGTGATCACTTAAAGGGCTAGGGAGAAAGCAAGGAAGTACTAAACTACAACAAAGGTAAGAACAATGGTTGCACAACAACTTTTCTTTTCTTCTTTCTCACTAGCTCTCTAGAGGGAATTCCGGGTCTAGAAAATGGAAGAGGTCTTCTCTATTTATAGGGGAAGGGATGGCTTAGCTTTAAAGCTAAGTTATTAGCTTTCTTTTGCAGCTAAGGGAGGAGATAACCTGTTTAAAAGAGCTGGAACAGATTTGGTGTTGATCCCCATTTGAATTTTGAAAGTAAGTTGAAGATGATGCTGCACCTGCTTCGTATTTTCGCTATAAATTTCTGCTCAAAATTCCAAATGATTCAAGATTGGTGTTTTTTGAAATTAAATTCAATTATCTACAACCTTTTCAAAAATAGAGAAAACCAAATTTCAACGTTTTCCAGGCCGAAAATGCGTTTCAAATTGCTGCTAAAAATAGTACCGTTTTTTGAGCATTTTTTAAAATTTTCACAGGTTGTATCTGTTTCTCTATCCAATTTATTTTTCAAAAAACTTTCTTCTGAAGCTAAGGGAAGGGATAAGCCTATTAGATAAGCTTGAATAAATTTGATGTTGATCCCCCTTTGAAATTTTGAAAGAAAATTGAAGATGATGCTGAATGTGTGTTATCTTCTGCATCTGTTTCGAATTTTGGCCATAACTTTCTGCTCAAAATTCCAATTGATTCAGGATTTATGTTTTTTGAAAGGAAATTCATTTCTCTACAACTTTTATAGAATAGAAAAAACCAAGTTGCTGCTGAAGGTAATGACATTTTTTGAACATTTTTCTTTTTTTTTGAATTTTTCATGGATCATATCTTTTTCTATCTCCAATTTTTTTTTTTTTTCAAAAGAGCTGATAAGATGCCATATAGGAAAACACTTTTATTATTTCTAAAAAAAAAAATGAAAAAAAAATTGAAATCCAATCAAAAATCACACTTAATTAATTTTAAATTAATTCTTGTGAGAACCAATCAAAATTAAGTGTTTACAATAGGTCGCGATGGGGCCCATTGTGTAGGTGAGCCATGATCATTGAAAATTGTTTGTATGATAACTTTTGATCAGGTGGTCCAATCAAAACCCATGGCATACCATTATGATTGTTAGAGCATCAAGATTTGTTTTGTATCACATATATGAAGATCTATTGGTTAGTTAAATGTAAGTTGTAAAATGGGGTGTCTACAACCATGCTCATTTTGAATTCCTTATTCATTTCTTCTAACAATTATTGAGCAAGAGCATCAATTATTGAACCGAACACAATATCATCCATATATACTTGAGATACAAGAAGAGATTTTTCATCTTATTTAACAAAAAGTGTCTAATCAACTTGACCTCTCTTGAAGCCGCGGTCCAAATGATATGACATAAGACGATCATACCATGCTCTTGGTGCTTGCTTCTGCCCATATAAAGCTTTCTTCAATCTTAGAACAAATTTCAAAAAATGTGGATCTTGGTATCGCTTTGGTTGCTCAACAAACACTTCTTCGTGTAGAAGCCCATTCAAAAATGCACTCTCACATCCATTTGATATAGCTTGAAATTCATAATACATGCTTTGGAAAGAAGAATCCAGATTGACTCAAGTCTTGCTATCGGAGCGAATGATTCATCAAAATCTACACCTTCAACTTGAGTATATCCTTGAGCCACCAATCTAGATTTGTTTCAAACAACTTCACCATCCTCATCGGTCTAGTTCTTGAAGATCCACTTGGTACCATTCACATGTGTGTCTTTGGGTCTTGGAACCAATTCCCATACGTCATTTCTAACAAATTGATGTAACTCTTGGTGCATGGATTCTACCCAATTTTCATCTTTCTAGGCTTCTTCCACTTTCTTTGGTCAAATTGAGCAAGGTAGAAATGATACATCACATGGTTCACACTATAGCTCGGTCCTCTTCTCCAACGAAGGCCTTCATCCAAATCACCAATTATGTTGCTTTTGGGATGATTGAGAGTCACTCTTGACGAGGGTTTCTTAAAAGTGGAGGGTTCTTCATTATAGGAGATTGGAGGCTAAACTTCCAGAGGGGTTAGTGGACTTAACAACCCTTGAGTTGATCTATTCTCCCTTCTCGATGTGGTAGGAGTAG
Source organism: Quercus lobata (assembly GCF_001633185.2). Classification (NCBI taxonomy): domain Eukaryota; kingdom Viridiplantae; phylum Streptophyta; class Magnoliopsida; order Fagales; family Fagaceae; genus Quercus; species Quercus lobata. The sequence goes on from NC_044907.1 coordinate 51,423,687, forward strand.
TTTCATTTTCCGGTGATTGTCTCCCACCATCATCACTTTGAGACATGTTGCTATCGCCATCATTCTTCTTAAGGCTTGGAGCTTCTCCATCTTCACCAACACTCTTTTTTGGAATGGTGTCATATATAACTACATTTATTGACTCCATAACCGATTTTGTGTGCTTGTTGTACACTCTATAAGCTCGGCTATTTACGGAGTATCCTAGGAAAATCCCTTCATTGCTCCTGGCGTCAAACTTTCCAAGATTTTCCCTATCATTGAGAATGAAGCATTTACTTCCAAATACCTAGAATTATTTCACCTTTGGCTTCTTTTCCTTCCGTATCTCATATGATGTTTTCTTCATTCCCGCTTGGAAGAAGATTTTAATCCCAATGTGGCACAAAGGTCTCTATTAAAAAGTATAACTCTCGCCATCTCTTGGATCACCCGATTATTCCTTTCAACAACCCCATTTTGTTGCGGAGTCTTTGGGGCTGAGAATTCCTTCTTGATACCATGCTCATTGCAAAATGCTTCAAATTTAGCATTCTCAAACTCCTTCCCATGGTCACTTTTGATTTTGATGATAGGGACTCCCTTTTCATTTTGAAGCTTCTTGCATAGTCTTTCCATCTTTTCGCATGCCTCCAACTTTTCTCTAAGGAATTCCACCCAAGAGTACCTTGAGAAATCATCAACCACAACTATGATGTATCTTTTTCCACCCATGCTTTCCGTTCTCGTTGGACCCATTAGATTAACATGAAACAACTCCAATGGATGAGATGTAGCAACAACAATTACTTTGGGATGGGTTGATTTATTTTGTTTACCTAATTGACATGGGCCACAAACATTTTTCTCGATCTTTCCAAATTTTGGCGAACCAATCATGGCTTCAAGCTTTGAGACTTTTGCCACTTGCTTGTAATTTGCCAAAACATTGGTGCCATAACTCCAGCAAATTAACTTGGGCACTTTGACATGATACATTTGGCTTGGGAACTATGCCATAGCAATTATCGGTGGTCCTAAGTCCTTTCAAGACTTATACACCTTCTTCACTGAGAATTAAATACCCTTTCTTGGAGAATTGAACTAGAAAATCTTCGTCACATATTTGGGCGATGCTCGGCAAGTTTTCTTTCAGCCATTTGATATAAAGAACATCAGTCAACAATGGAAGTCCTGGAATGTCAATAGTTCCCTTTCCTAGGACTTACACAAGCTATTATGAAGCTCATGATTTCTACGCTCTAGACATTTCAGCATGTGTATGAACATTCTAGCATGTTTCTTAGACTTTAATAACTCTAAGAGCTCGTTACTAGGAAAATCTCCAAAGATGCTCATAGAGTCATTATCACAAATACATGAGCCACAATTCATGTGGGCCTTTTCCATTGCCTTATCCATAGCAAAGCAAGGGGTCTAGGATCACACTAGGATAATGAAATCTGACAAGTGTACCCACTCTGATACCAATTGAAAGTTTGGATTTGTGCTAAAACACAAGAGCTTGTTCAAACCCCCAATTAAAAATTACAGCTAGATTGCTTTTACTCTAACTTAGACTAAGTGCGGAACAAAAGTAAATAAGTGCAATGAATTGATAGCACTACCATAAGTTATATTCATCCATCATCAACAATAAAATGAAAACTTAAAGAGTAGGGAAGAGAGACACAAACACAAAATAACACCGAGACATGTTATAGAAGAGGAAACCGAAGAACTCGGCGAAAAACCTCTCTATGACCCTCCAAGTGGAAATCGATCCACTAGAGAATAAAGTTAAAGTACACAAATAACAAAACACCCTCCAAACCTAGTCTACCCCATGTACTTGAGCCCTCCAAACTCCTGCTACCAACTGACTTCCTGGAGCCTTGTCTTCTCTAGCTTTCTGAATCCCACAATTCAGCCTGATTACATTCGCCAATGAATGGCTCCTTCCAGTGCTTCCCAACAGCACCAAAATCTTACTTTACACTCAGCATGGGTGTGGTAAGTGTTTAGGCTAGCAACCTTTCAAAGATCTAGAGATGGAAAGGTAGGAGTTTAGAAAAAACCACAAGGAAATGTGTAGATGATTGTAAGTATAACAATCTCTAACTCTCAAGTGTATTTTCTAGGGTTTTCTCTCTGAAAAGCACTTCTTATACTTTGTGTGTAATGAGGGTATATATAGTATGGGTAAAGACTTGGTAAAGCAAAACATAACTTTTTTCCAAATAAAGTCTTTTGTGGGTCCTTCGCAGGTTGGCCTTACCCACAAAACAGTTACAAAAATTACAGTCTAGCATGACTCTTCATCTTCTAGTCATGTGCTCTACACGTGGCTTTTTTGCGGGTTGCTTCTCGCGAGCCAGTCACGAAATACACTTGTTCATCTTTTGAAGCTTGATTCTTCACCGATCTCTCATACTCATCCCTTACAATTAAACCCACATACATATAGGGAAAATGATTGAAGAAATTACAATCAAATTTGGCACGAAATTAAAGCCAACACAACATAGTTGGAAATCACAACTTCACATCTCCCGCATTTTGTTTTGATTTGTATAAAACTTTTATTTTTCTCTATAAGTTAATTATTTCACATTTATGATGAAATTTATGAAAATTATTTGTTAGGTTCTAAGGAATTAGGAACTAATGTATTAAAACTTCATTTTGTAATGTTGGCAAACCATGATCAAAACGTTTTAGTCTTGTTTATACTAGTTTAGACTTGCTCAAAGTATGTGTTTTTATGTAAAGTTGGAATTGAGTTACTACAGGATTTACTATGTAAATCTGTTTGGCTCAATCGATCGAGAATTAGACTCGATCGGTTGAAAGTCGTGCAGATTTTTTTTTTTCTGCAGAATTTCCAACTTAGTCCAAGCCCGTTTGATGTGTTCGGATTTTATGTTTTGCCCTAAGTATAAAAGGGAAAACTCTAGCCACATTTTAGAGTTGCTCTTTATGCTGTGTTTGTGAATCTTCTGTGAGATCTAGAGGTGTTTGCCTTCACATACACTTAGGGTTTCCAATCTTAAGATTGATGTCAAGCGTTTGGTGATCAATTTAGTTGCTGATCCAAGAGCTTAAAGATACACAAGCAGGAGTGCTTGTACTTGCTGGGAATCCAAGAAAAAAGTTGTTCTTGGACTTGGAGTTGTCACGTGGTCGTGGTAGTAAGTTTCCTACTCGAGGTAGCAATAGGATGTTAGTGGTCTAAGTCGTTATTGTGTAAACTTCAATTCTTTTATAGTGGATTCGTTTTACCTTGAAGATAGCTAGGTTAAATCCTCTCCAGGTTTTTTACCGGTTTGGTTTTCCTGGGTTATCATATCGTTGTGTTCTTTATTTTCCATATTTGTCAATGATATGATATATTTGTGTTAACCTAGATTTGATAATTTGACTAAGTAATCACTTGGCTAATTAACTAGCTTAATTTGGTTGTGTTTTAAGGGGTCTAAAAACAAACATTATTGTTTGTTATTATTTAAAAAAAATGTGAAAAAAAAAGTCCTGCATAATTCACTAATTCGGGGGAAGATACTGAACTCTTGTTGTATTTGAAACATATTTCAAGAGGGATCTCAGAAGTCAATGTAGATGGTGGTTGATTGAGTAATCCTCGATCATAATTTCCAGTATGAGTACTTCGTCAAGTATAAAACTTGTGGTTGATAGTAAAACATCGACTCCCCTGTTGAAACCTAATTCAATCTTCATAGATTTCTCGAGATAGTTTATTACGAAGTTTTGTTATAGCATTTATAACTGCCTCCGGTTTAGGTGGACAACCTGGCAAATAGACAACTACAGGAATTAGCTTATCAACCCCCCGAATAGTAATATAAGAATAGGTACTGAACGTACCCCCTGTAATGGTACATGCTCCCATAGCAATAACATATTTGGGTTCAGGCATTTGTTCATATAATCTCACTAAAGAAGGAGCCAATTTCATTGTTACTGTACCCACAGTTAAAATTAGGTTTACCTGTCTAGAACACGATCTTGGTACTAGTCCATAATGGTCAAAGTCGAATCGTGAGCCTATTAGTGAAGCAAATTCAATGAAACAACAATTGGTACCATATAGAAGCGGCCATAAACTGGATAGGCTTGACCAATTTGAAAGATCATTTGATGTAGTTGAAATAACTGAATTTTTTTGGTGGGCTGTTCGATAAAGTAAGGGAAACTCAATGGAATTCATAACCGTTTCAATGTTTTTTATTTTTATTTTTTATTATACTTTCTTTGTCCTTATTTTTATTTTCTGAATATTCAATAGCTAAGACCATTCCGATGCTCCTTTTTGCCATGCATAAATTGAACCAAAAATTAGGATAAGCACAAAAATGAAAGGTTCTATAAATATAGATATACCCAATACATCAAAACTCATTGCCCATGGATAAAGAGGAACCGTTTCAACATAAAAAACAACAAAAACTAGAGCAAACATATAATACCGAATTCGAAATTGGAGCCAAGCATCACCCATTGGTTCTATTTTTGATTCATAACTAGATAGTTTCTCTGGTCCTTAGCAAATTGGGGCTAAAACTCCTAAAATCAAAAATGCCAAAATAGGAATAGCACTTGCTATTATTAGAAATGCCTAGAAAATATCATATTCGTAAAGTAGAAACATAGATGGACTCCTTGCATGTGGAAAATATGCCGGATTAGTTTATTGGAATTGGAATGAATTGTCAAGCCATCCATAAATCTTTAGTCAAAATAAAACTTGATTTGGTTCAACGGCTTAGTTTCACTTGTTTGTTTTGGCACGTGTCAACCTTTTGCTCACAATTCATCCACTCGAATCCCATTTCTAATATATATATATATATATATATATATTACTTTTATACTATTTCTATCTATACTATAAAACTAAGAGTCTCACGGTTTCACTTCACTTCGGATTTGAATTTTATATAAATTGATTAGAAAGAACTAAAGGATATAAAGAGCTAAAGAAAAGGAATTTTAATTTAAATAGCATTGTAATTGTTTTGTTTAGAATTCTATTATTATTAAAAATGAAATTTCTATTAGAAATTCGTATTCTAAATTGAAATAAAATCTATTTATTTTTTATTCTAGTTAGGTTATAGGGCTATACGGACTCAAACTGTAGACCTTCTCGGTAAAACTAATCAAACTAATTATTATCAAAATGATTTGAACCTTTTCAAAGGCCTAACATGCATTTTTTTGTGCATTGGGCTCTTTCATAAACTGAAAGAAATATCGGCTAGTTTACCATATTTTTTCTTGACATAAAGATAAAGAGATGGCTCCATTTACTCGGATTCATTATTTTGATTCCAATAAAAAGGAGCACTACCAAAGTGTTTCAAAGAAGGACTATCTTGACGTAGGTCTGCTTTTGGCCTAGATTAACTTAAGTTAAATGAAGTCTGTCTCTATCAACTCGCTTCCGCTTAACTTAAAGAAGCAAATATGAAACTTCATACACCTTAAAGCTCATAAGATAGGATGAAAAAATAATTCTTTTGAGGTCTTGATACTCATTATGGCTAGCATTGATTAGATGGGATATTCACCTTATCAATATCTCAAACCAACGCAAAGGTAGGTTCCATTTATTTGGTACCAAACCTAAATGGAAATTGACGCCCGGATTGGACCGAACCTTTTATCAAGATTTTGTTCTCTTGCTTTATTCCCAAAAATATATAGTAGGATATCTATTTCTCAATAAAGTCAATTATTTTGAATCCATGACGAACTCCCCTGAAAAACATTGGCACGCGTGTAAACGAGGTGCTCTACCAACTAAGCTATAGCCTTTGTGCTTGTTCTAGTTATACATATTTTATCATGTAGATAATTTATTGTCAAGATGAATATTACATGATCCAACATCAGATGTTTTATGATCTCTTTGATTGGTATTGCCTATGAGCAATATTTCATTTATAATCCATAGATGTCATAGGCCCTATTTTTTTCTCTTTGTGATGATAAATGACCTACTTAACTCAGTGGTTAGAGTATTGCTTTCATATGGTGGGAGTCATTGGTTCAAATCCAATAGTAGGTGTATCTTATTAGATACCAGAGTTAAGGGTATGGTATCTAATAAACTTTTCTACTCATCTTCTTTTATTGATTTTGTATCTTTTCCATCCTACTTTATTTCTCTATTTTTTTATTATTGAAATTGGTTTGTCATTGCATTAGAATTCAATTACACTTGATTGCATTTGATTCTATCCAATCGGCATAATCACCAAAAAAAACTAGTTACAAAATCATATTAAGAGCCTCCACTCATGTCCTAGCTTGTCTAAGAGCTAGATTTTCCTCAATTGTTTGTCTCTTGCCTTCAACTTTACTCAAGTTAGCTTCCGCTACTTCAAGAGTTTGTTGAGCTTCTTGTGGATCAATGTCACTACCCTTTTCCGCATCATTTACTAAAATAGTGATCTCATTATTACCTATTCAAGCGAAACCGCCCATCAGAGCCATTGTTAACCATTGGTTAGTAAGACGTATTATCAAAATACCTATATCCACAACCATGGAAATAGGCTTGTGATTGGGTAATATGCCAATTTGTCCACTATTAGTAGATAAAATGATTTCTTTAACTTCTAAATCCTAAACAATTTGATTCGGAGTCAATACACAAAGATTTAAGGTCATTGCTTCAACTTGCTCTCCATTTCTAATTTTACGCAATTTCGTAATGTTCTTCACGAATGATCTGAGGTTGGAGAATAGTTGAAATTGAATCTAAAGGATCGACTGCTAGATAGATACCTTTGGTAGCTAATCCTCTTGATAGTAAAGTAGTATCATCTAAATGTGAAAATGTCGTGGCAGGAGCAAGATCGGTCAAATCGTCCGTAGGCACATAAACTGCTTGAATAGAAGTTATGGAACCTTCTTTGGTAGAAGTAATTCTTTCTTGTAAATAACCCATTTCAATACTAAGGGTGGGTTGATAACCCACAACGGAAGGCATTCTACCCAATAAGGTAGATACTTCGGATCTTGCTTAAACAAAATGAAAGATATTGTCGATAAATAGAAGTACATTTTGTTCATTAACATCTCGGAAATATTCTACCATGGTTAGGGCAGTTAAACCAACTCTTATACGAGCTCCAAGCAGTTCATTCATCTGACCATATACTGGAGCTACTTTCAGTTCTACAATATTTTGTTCATTAATTACTCTAGATTCTTTCATTTCCATGTAAAGATAATTTCCTTCAAGAGTACGTTCACCTACTTCGCCAAATATAGATACACCCCCATGAGCTTTGGCAATGTTGTTGATCAATTCCATAATGAGTACTGTTTTACCCACTCTAGCTCCCCCGAGTAGTCCTACTTTTCCTCCACAGTGATAAAGGGCTAAAAGATCTAGTACTTTAATTCCTGTTTCAAAAATAGATAATTTTGTATCTTATTGTATAAAAACAGACGCAAATCTATGAATAGGAGATGTTGTGTGAGTATCTATAGGACCTAAATTGTCAACTAGCTCTCCAAGCACGTTGAAAACTCGTCCTAAAGTTGCTCTGTCAACCAGAACGTTTAAAGGAGCTCCCGTGTCAATCACTTCCATTCCTCTTATTAGACCATCTGTAGCACTCATAGCTACAGCTCTAACTTAATTATTTCCTAATAATTGTTGTACTTCACAAGTCAAATTAATTTGTTGACGGGCAGTATCTTGACACTTAACTACTAGAGCATTGTAAATATTAGGCATTTTTCGGGGGGAAAGTTACATCTAGTATCGGACTGATGATTTGAGCTATACGCCCCAAGTTTTTATTTTTCAAGCATAGAAACTCCAGGCTCAAAAGTAGTAGGTCTCATAATAAAATATAATATGTCAATTTTTTATTTTTTATTTTGTGAAAATTATTGAAAAAAAAATGATAGAAAAGCAAGTTGATCGTTTAATTCAATAAGAATTTCATAATAATGGGGTTTAGCACTGCACTAGATTGTGTTGGTACCATCTAATCGAATCCAATTCAATTGCTTATTTATTCAATTTCAATGAGTTAGTTTTCAAGTTCAACCAACTCATTTTCAAAATCAAAGTAGAAGAAGACCTTTGATCGTCATTCTAGCAATTCTAGATCAAAGTAGAAGAAGACCTTTGATCATCATTCCAACAAATCCAGATCGAAGTAGGAGAAGACCTTTGATCGACATCAGAGTAGAAGAGGACCTTTGATCGACATTTCAATTCCAGATCAGAGTAGAAGAGAACCTTTGATCATCATTTCAGCAATTCTAGATCAAAGTAGAAGAGGACCTTTGATCGTCATTCCACTCCAGATCAAAGTAGAAGAGGACCTTTGATTGCCATTCCCATTCTAGATCAGAGTAGAAGAGGACCTTTGATCATCATTCCATTCGACATCAAAGTAGAAGAGGACCTTTGATTGTCATTACAATTCTAGATCAAAGTAGAAAAAGACTTTTGATCATCATTTCAATAATTCAGATCGAAGTAAAAGAGGACCTTTGATCATCATTACAACTCTAGATCGAAGTAGAGGAGGACCTTTGATCGATATTACAATTCCAGATTGAAGTAGAAGAGGACCTTTGATCAACATTTCAACAATTCCAGATCAAAGTAGAAGAGGACATTTGATCGACATTACAATTCCAAATTATCAAAATAGAAAAGGACCTTTGATCGTCATACAATTCTAGATTATCAAAGTAGAAGAGGACCTTTGATTGAATTTACAACTCTAGATCAGAGTAGAAAAGGACTTTTGATCATCATTCCATTCTGAAAGTTCAAATATGTGTACAAACACCCTTGAACGTTTAGACCCCCAATTTACAAATTAGCCAATTCAAGCTTTATGTCAAACAACTAGTGTGCGGAAAATGAACATAAGCTATAAACAGAATTGGAAATCAATCTAAGCCAATTATAAATCACATCCACAGCAGAAAATAAAAGGCAAAGATAAAGGGAAGAGAGATGCAAACACAAGGACAACACACGATGTGTTATCGAAGAGGAAACCGAAGCCCTCGGCGTAAAACCTCTCCGCCGCCCTTCAAGCGGTCAATAATCCACTAGAAAATGTAGTTGGGATACATGAACAGCAATAGACCCTCCAAGCCTAATCTACCCGATGTACCTAAGCCCTCCAAGCTTCTTGCTCCAACAAGGTTGCACCGAACCTTTTTCTTTTCTAGCTTACCGGATTCCGCTACTAGACCGTAGCATCCGCCATCCTTGGCATCTTCCAATGCTTCCCAAAACTCCAAAAACACTCAACACTCTAAATTGGTGTGGGTAGTGTTTGGATAGAAATCTCCTCTCAATAGGTATGACAATGAGAGAGGGAATGAGAAGAGACTACAAAGATTTCTCTCTAAGAATGAGTAGCTCTCTCTAATTGGGTGGGTGTTTTGAAGAAACCTCTCTTAGGGTTTTTCTTTCTGAATAGCCACACATATCTTGTGGGAATGAGGGGTATTTATACTGGTGTGAGAAAAGAATGCAAAGAGTCAGTTTTTCCAAAAACAAGGTTGGCTGGCAACTTGACCTCGCGACTTAACTGAGTCGCGAGTTTAAGTCGCGAGCTAGCTAAATGGCCAATCTGGATTTTTGTCCTGTAGTGCTCCAGCTGGCATGACTGTTCAGCTCCCCTGCATGCTCTGCACGTGTGCAACTTTTGGCGGCTTGCAAGCCGCGAGCCACCCGCGAGGCCAAGCCGCGAGTCTCTGCTTCACTGCACTGTCTTGAGCATTTCTTCACACTCTCTCACACACTACCCTTACATGATTCCCACCTAAATACAAGGTTTCTAAGTGCTGTATTACAAGTAAATTTGTCATGGAATAAAGCCAACACATGGTTGATTAAATTCAACCTTACACATTCCAAATCAAAGTAGAAGAAGACATTTGATCATCATTCCAGCAATTCCAGATCAAAGTAGAAGAAGACCTTTGATCATTATCCCAGATAACTCCATTTTCAAAATCCAGATTGGAAAGTTTCCTGGTCACCCCACTTGTCAAGAATTATTTCCAGAATCATTAATTACCAGCTAAGTCCAGTATTTTCATTTTTGTTCAAAAGATAAGGCACTAGTTCTATGTTCCAAAGTTTTAGGTTCGAGAGCTAGGTAATCTTTAAAAATTCAACCTCAATTAAATTATGGTTGCTAAAATTAGTGTCTTTGTTTTGCATTGACATTCACTGCTCTGTCAATGAGGGTCATTCTATGGACACTCAATTTTGCACCCATAATTTAATCAAGGAGAATGACTTGAATGACCATCCATGTACCACAAATTGCATCACATGCATCAATTGGTTATTGCATTACATGCATCAACTTGTCTTTGCATTACATGCATTAATTCATTCATTGCATATCATAAAAATTATCTTGAGATTCTAACAATCACAACAATGTTTTTGGTTTCCAAATTGGACCATCAGATCGAAAGATATCGCATGACCAAGTTTGCACGATCAACATGCATTGCGTGTAGGTAAGGTCGACCACACATGATTAGTTTAAATTAATTATGATTGGTTAAACCATTAAAATTAATTAAATTATTCTGTGATTGGTTGATAATTAGTGTTTAAAATAGGATTGCATGCATAGGAATAAAAGGGATGATTGGATAACAATAAAATTGTGGATAATTTGAACTTTATCAAGATTTATTTTAATATATTTATCTACAAGATAATTGTTCTTAACTAACCTCAATTATTCAAAAAAGAGATGAAAAATAATATACAGATGATGAAAATGCGTCTAGGTACAAGGACCAGCCAAAAAACCCTAGAAGAGAAGACCAAACGACACCCAAACACGAAAGAACGTTCGGAGTCCAAAGGCCAATTCGACACTTTTGGATTGCCGAACGACACTCTAAAAGGGCCGAATTTTCCTCGGTTGGGCTTTGGCCTAACGGCTTTCAGGTGACGATAAGGCACACCCTTTCGATATTTTCACAAAAGATTGCATCCGAATTCAAACCCTAATCGTCCGTACCTATTTTTTAGAGCCCTCTGATCACTATAAATAGAGACTAAATCTCATAATTCAGTACTTTTTTTCATGCTCTGGGAGGCATACGTTTTAGGCTCTCAAATTGCCCATAGTTGCTGTTTAAATTAGGGTTTTTAGGTTTCAAAAAGAATTGCATAAATTTCTTTGAACCCTAAAACATCCTCTCAAGAACAAAGAGTGCTCGTGCAAGAGGTTGCTTCTTAACCATTTTTCTAATGATGTGATGATGCATGTTATATCTCTTGAAATAAAACAAATCTACATCTTTTCTAGATGTAGATTTGGATTTTTCTCAATATAAAAACAGATTTGCATCATTTCTAGATATAGATTTAAAATTTTCTCAATACAAAAACAGATCTGCATCTTTCCTAAATGTAGATCTGGATTTTTCTCTATACAAAAACAGACCTGCATCGTTTCTAGATGTAGATATGAATTTTTCTCAATACAAAAACAGATTTGCATCTTTCCTAATTGTAGATCTGAGTTTTTCTCAATATAAAAATAGACCTGCATCTTTCTTAGATGTAGATCTGAATTTTTCTCAAATAAAAAGAGATTTGCATCTTTATGAGATGTAGATCTAAATGTTTCTCAAATTGAAACTGGTTTGTATCTTTCTTAAAACACAAATTTGATTTTTTAATACATGCAAATTGTTGAAATAAAGAAAGAGATCATGTACCACTATATTTGTGTTTGTTTTAATTCCTGATTGCATAAATTCATATTATGAGTGAAACATTCTTCTTAAAAAATCTTTCCCATTCTTTTAAAAACATATAAAAAATAGATCTGATTTTTCTGTCATTATAAACCATATTTTTTTTTATTGTCACAAAACTGATCTGAATTTTTATCTCCAAAAACCACTTTTTTGTACATGCTACAAAATAGATCTGGTATTTTGACAAATCAAAATCTTTTTTTTTACCAATCAAAACATATCTGAATGTTTTTGTAAATGTAAGGTTGAATTTATTCAACCATCTAATTGGCTTTATTCCGTGCCAAATTTGCTTGTAATTCAGCATTTAGTAACCCTGTATTTAGGTGGGTTTGATGTAAGGGTAGTGAGTGAGATAGAGTGAAGATTGCTCAAGAGTGTGCAAGAAAACAGAGACTCGCGGTTGGGACTCGCGGGTGACTCGCGGCTGCAAGCCGCCAGAAGCAGCACACGTGCCAAGCATGCTGGAAGATGAACAGTCATGCTAGCTGGAGCACTACAGGACAAAACTAGACAACTGGCCATACGGTTATCTTGCGACTGGAACTCGCGACTTGGTCAAGCCGCGAGGTCAAGCCGCGAGCCACCCCTGTTTTGTAAAAACCTGACGTTTCACATTCCTCTCCACTCCAGTATAAATACCCCTTTTACCCACGATTGAAAGAGAGCTTCCAGAGAGAATTTTGAGAGAGAAACCCTAAAGAAAAACCAGATTGTTTCACCCACAATCTCTACCTTAGAATCTCTTCAAATTCCTCAACTCTCTTCCTCTCCATTGTTAAATCCTTGAGAGGCATTATACCAAACCTAGTTCTCACCATCATCATCACTGTGAGACAGTCGTTTGGATTTCTAGGAAGCAGTTAGGAAGGAACCAATCTTCATTGGTTGATGCTATGGTCTAGTAGCGGAATCCGAGAAGCTAGAAAAGAAAAAGGTTCGGCGCAACCTCGTTGGAGCAAGAAGCTTGGAGGGCTTAGGTGCACTGGATAGATTAGGCTTGGAGGGTCTATTACTGTCCTTGTATCCCAACTGTATTTTCTAGTGGATTGCTTACCGCTTGGAGGGCGGCGGAGAAGTTTTACGCCGAGGGCTTCGGTTTCCTCTTCGATAACACATCGCGTGTTGTCTTTGTGTTTACATCTTCCTTCCTCTCTATCTTTGCCTTTTCATTTATCTGCTGTGGATTTTAATCTGTTATGGCTTAGATAGTATTTAATCAATTTCGTATTATAGCATATATTAAGTTTCCGCACACTAGTTGTTTGACATATTGCTTGAATTGATTAAGTTGTTATTTGGGGGTCTAAACGTTCAAAGGTGTTTTCTACACATTTTTGAACTTTCAGTAAAAACAAAAGAAAAGACTTCATTCATAAATAAATTTGTGTGATTTAATTTTAGTGTCACATGTTCAACATATCATTCATGACATGCATAAAAAAGTACATTGGTCACAAGAGTCTAGAAGAACAAACTCTGTTTGGGCGGAAGGGGTGCTTAACACATTTCCATTCCATAACCTAGCCTCTAGATTTAGGTCTTTGGCTAAGTAGATCTAGCCTTGTCTTTGTTTATTTTGGGTAGAATGTAACTAGGACAACAAGCCATATATTTTTGGTAGACTGTAACTAGGACAATAAATGGCAACTCCATACCATTTACCCAAAAAGAGAGGTTCTCTAAAAGGTATCCGAATCTCTTTTTTTGAGGGACGCTTTTGTCGAGGTCTCTCACATCTGTTTTCTAAATCGGAACATCAGATCGAAAGATATCACATGATCAAGTTTGCAAGGTCAACATGCATTGTGTCTAGGTAGAGTCAACCACACATGATCAATTTAAATTAACTATGATTGGTTAAACAATTAAAATTAATTAAATAATTTTGAGATTGATTGATAATTAGTGTTTAAAATGAGGATGCATGGATAGGAATAAAAGGGGCTAATTGAATAACAATAAAATTGTGGATAATTTGAACTTTATCAAGATTTATTTCAGGGTATTTTTCTACAAGATAATTGTTCTTAAAAAGCCTGAATTATCTAGAAAATAGATAATAAAAAAAAAAATCATAGACGGAGGATGAAAACACTGTTGGGGTTTATGCCCTAAAATCCAATTTATTGACATGTCATAAACAATTAAATTGTTTAATTATATGAGACTATCTATAAATGAACTAATGGGACATTATTTTAGTCCATGAGATGCATAGTATGTGATTTATGTAAAAAGTCACAGAAGATATAAATCACAAGTTCTTTGTAAACTCAGAATTTTAGTTCGTAATCGATGATGAAATTGGGCATTTCATCTGCGAAGACTATAACATATCAACTAAGATGATTTGTCTTGATCATGGAGGTGGAGACTTCTAGTTGATATGTTGATATGTTTTAAGAGTTAAAACATACTGAACTGGTCCGCTGTGAGATTTATTATTCTCCTAACAACTGTCAAATGAATAATAAATCTCACGACTTCTATTTACATAAACTCTAAATCCTGAGAGAATAATGGACCTGATCATGAGGTGTAGGTTGCTTTAATATATCAAGAGTGAGATCTGTAAGACATGATCAAAACCTCAGTATGTTGGGCAGCCGCATTTAGTGTTAATGGAACATATAATCTCAAGATGAAATTCATAATCTCTTAACGAAGATATAAAATATTCCCTTGAGATAAGTTTAATGAGTTTGGTTATTCAGAGTGTTGGGCCCAACCACTTTAGTAAGAAGTTACTAAAGTATATATTTATGAAATTAGATTTTGTTAGGTTCTAAGAAATTAGGAACTAATGTATTAGAACTTCAATTTGTATTATGTTGGCAAACCATGATCAAAACATGGAGTCTAGGTTTAGGCTTGCTCAAAGTATGTTTATTTGTAAAATTGGAATCAAGTGATTGCAGAATTTATTGAAATAAATCTACAAAGCTCGATCGATCGAACCACGTGTAAATTTATTTTTCTGCAGAATTCCAGTTCAGCCCAAACTCTACTTAAACGTATTAGGGTTCAAGTAAAATTCTCCTATATATAAAGGAAACCCTAGAACGTTTTTTTAAGTTTTAGAGAGATTAGAGTGCCTCTTGTGCCTCTTTTGGTTTTAGGGTTTTGTACCCAAACCTCTCTAGAGTCTTGGTTGCTTGAGAGTTGTATTGTTGCTCATATTACTGTTTGTGTAAATCTCTTGTGAGATCTAGAGGAGTTTTCCTTTACACAAACTTAGAGTTTTCAAGGAGGAGATTTTATCTACACCTTGATGATCAACTCGGTTGCTGCCATTGAAGTTTAAAGAAACACAAGTAGGTGTGCTTGTATCTGGTGGTGAATCCAAGAAAGAAGAAGTCCGTGAATTCGGAGCTTGCATGTGGTCGTGTCAGTAAGTTCTACTGGTAGGTAGCAATAAGAAGTCGAGCGTGGGGGCTTGTAAGTCTTATTGTATGAACTTCGATTCATTCAAGATAGTGGATTCAAGTTTACCTTGAGGATAGCTAGGTCAAATCCTCCCCAGGTTTTTACCGGTTTGGTTTCCTGGGTGATCATATCTTTGTGTTATTTATCTTTCTGCTGCTTTGCATAATATGATTGTTTTGATTGTGGTAACCTAGTACTTGTTAAATTGGACTAAGTAACAACTTGTCTAATTACCTAGGTTAATCTAATTGTGTTTTAAGGGATCTAAAAACTAACAGATTTCATAAATATATGATGAATAACATAAATGATTAAACCGGGTACTCAAGGATTAAGATGTAGTAATCTTCAAAGTGGCAGTCAACATTCATGACTTTGTATTACTATGAATATTTTAATGAAGAGGTTGTATGTATAACAAAGTATTGAGATATAATTTATTAATAAGGCCTAGAATGCAATTATATTCATATAGTGGTATTAAATATAATTGATGGTAACTTTGGACTTATCAAGAGTTGACAGAAAAGCTCAAAACCCATTAGAGCTAGAGTCTTATTTGTTCCCTTTAGTCCCATCTCAAGCCACAAACTAAAACCCAAAACTAAAGCCCAATTGGGTAGGCCCAAAAGGCTAACCCAATTAGATAATCAGTTTTTATTCAATAAGAGTTATTAATTGAAGTAACTACTAAGGTAGTTAGATTGTACATATGATAAAAAGAAAAGAAAACAATTTTTCTCTACAAGGAGAAGAAGAAGGATTTTTCTTTGAGAATCAATGTACAAAAACACTAATTGAGAGACCACACTTCTTGGGCACCATGTGGAATTGAGATGAAGATTAAAGGTATTCTCAAGTGTTGGCTTTGAATTTCATTGCATCGAGGTATGCTTTCTATTCTTTGTTCTAGAATTCAAGTTTACTTGTTATCTCTCATGAATAAAGTAGATCCGTGATTGTTGCTTCCGCTGTGTGTTTTGTATGAAATGCAAAACCAGATTTTCTAACAATTGGTATCAGAGTGGTCTTTAATATCATACTTGTATAACATGTTATTGAGTTTTAGAATTAAAGAAAAATCGTTTCTTGGTGTTCTAGTTTTCTGCAATAAAAATTTCTGCATATTTATGTTTTAATCGTTGTTTACGATGTGGATATGTTTAGAGATTCACGGCATTAGTTTTAAATGGAACTGGTATATCGGTCAAGCATGTGCATTTCGTTTTGCACTGCTTGGATATAGTTGGTAACTGAATTTTCTTTGATAACCGTTGCCCATTCCGTTTACGTATGTGTTGAATTCAGTTTTACGAAGTGGTCATGATTATGTCTCTTAATATATGCCGTGTTTTGATAGTGTCTGTGTTAGGTATGAACACAATAGTCTTCGTATTAGGGATGAACACAAAAACCTATAAAGCATTGATAGAGTTTGATGTGTTGTTCTCCTGTCTTCTTGGAATGCATTGATTAATATATGCCATGATTTAATATATGAGATATATATATATATATATATATATATTGGTTCGTGTTATTCCATGAAGCCCATAATCATGTCTTTTGTTTATGGTGCCATGTTATGCTTAATCATATAAAAGTTGAAGCACTGGAACCTTTCTTATGGAATTGTGTGCTTGACATCATTGGATTAAATGAATATATGTATAGATTCATGTCCGGGTATATAAACCATTGGTGTTGTGATATCAGTTCATGATTACATATATTAATATAGGCGTGATGTTATTTTTGGAGATTAAGGTTTTATGATTTATAGTGTTCTTAATGTGTTAGGGTTCTTCATCTTGATCTTGAAAACCTTAATGTTTGAACTATAAATCTTCTTTCATAAAATCAAAAGGTGTTTTTGATGGGTTGAAACTGTCTACATCTGCCCTTTAAAAATTGAAAACACGCGTTTTTTGCGGGTTACCTTCTCACGAAGTTACTCGCGAAAAATGCCTTTGAAGCACAAAACTTTTCGTGGGTAAGCTTTACTCGTGAAACAGTCGCGAGACAGTCACGAAAGTTTCTGTCTGAATTTTGTGTTTTCACTATTTTGCCTTAACCCATTTTTGCGAGAAGAGCTTAGTCGCGAGATTCTCGCAAAAATGCCTCTGAAGTTATCTAACTAAAAGACCTAACGGGATCAAAGATGTTAGTTAAATAGAAATCTTAGTCTTAAATTTTTTATGGTTAAAAGTCCTTAATTTATTTTAATTAGAGGTTTTTTAATGAGATTAAAATTCTAATTAAAGTTATATAGTTTTTAATGAGATTAGAATACTTTATTTAGTAAATTAAGGATAGAGTTCTATATAACTAAATTTTAATTCATTAGTGTTTAAGGAATCCTAAATAGTTTAGGACTTCCATTTTAGTTAGTGATTCTAATAAGATTAGAGTCTTCAACAAGTGCAAGGTTATTAGTTGTGATGGCATCACAATTATTTAAGAAAAACCCAAACAACGAGTGGGAGTTCTGAAATCACCCTTTTGTTAAGTTTATTGTAATGTGAATAGATACCTTGCCTTGACTTCGAGTCTTGCATTCCATGCGGAGGGTATTTACTTCACGGATTACAAGATTAAACTTCTTTGTGATTGCGCAAATGTTCATTACACTATTGTGACGTGACTTAGTAAGATCACATCGAATTTAAACAATTAAACACATTTGATATGTAGGGTTAAATTGTGATTAGATCACAATGATTTCAAGACAATCTACTTGTTTTAAAATTTCTATTGGGAGAGAGATACAAGGGTTGGATCTCATGGCCTCCATTGTCGGTTCATAGTGGTGTCGAGTAAACATCTCGTCTTGGCCTTGAGCCTTGCGTTCCATGTGGAGGATGTTTATTTCATGGTACTACAAGATTGAACTTCCCGGTTTATAATGGTGTGGGCAAGCACGTCTTGGCCTTGAGCCTTGCGTTCCATGCGGAGGGTGTTTTGCATCATGGTACTCTAAGATTAAACCTTACAAGGGTAGAGTTATGTGGCTACACATGGGTCTAGGCAATGGTGCACACTAGACTAAGTTTGATAGTATCCTCTATGCTGAGTTCTTGTTATTATTACTTAGAGGCCAAAGGAAAAGCGGCTGAAAGTTCAATTATGTGTATAAACACCCTTGAACGTTTAGACCCCCAATTTACAAATTAACCAATTCAAGCTTTATGTCAAACAACTAGTGTGCGGAAAATGAACATAAGCTATAATATAGAATTGGTAAACAATCTATGCCAATTAAAATCACATCCATAGCAGAAAATAAAAGGCAAAGATAAAAGGAAGAGAGATGCAAACACAAGGACAACACACGATGTGTTATCGAAGAGGAAACCGAAGCCCTCGGCGTAAAACCTCTCCGCCGCCCTCCAAGCGGTCAATAATCCACTAGAAAATGTAGTTGGGATACATGAACATCAATAGACCCTCCAAGCCTAATCTACCCGATGTACCTAAGCCCTCCAAGCTTCTTGCTCCAACGAGGTTGCGCCGAACCTTTTTCTTTTCTAGCTTACCGGATTCCGCTACTAGACCGTAGCATCCGCCATCCTTGGCATCTTCCAATGCTTCCCAAAGCTCCAAAAATACTCAACACTCTAAATTGGTGTGGGTAGTATTTGGATAGAAATCTCCTCTCAATAGGTATGACAATGAGAGAGGGAATGAGAAGAGACTACAAAGGTTTATCTCTAAGAATGAGTAGCTCTCTCTAATTGGGTGGGTGTTTTAAAGAAACCTCTCTTAGGGTTTTTCTTTCTGAATGGCCACACATATTTTGTGGGAATAAGGGGTATTTATACTGGTGTGAGAATAGAATGCGAAGAGTCAGTTTTTCCAAAACAGGGCTGGCTGGCGAGTTGACCTCGCGACTTGACTGAGTCGCGAGTTCAAGCCGCGAGCTAGCTGAATGGCCAGTCTAGATTTTTGTCCTGTAGTGCTCCAGCTGGCATGACTGTTTAGCTCCCCTGCATGCTCTGCACGTGTGCGACTTTTGGCGGCTTGCAAGCCGCGAGCCTCCCGCGAGATCTAGCCGCGAGTCCCTGCTTCACTGCACAGTCTTGAGCATTTCTTCACACTCTCTCACACACTACCCTTACAACAATCCCACCTAAATACAGGGTTTCTAAGTGCTGTATTACAAGCAAATTTGTCACGGAATAAAGCCAACACATGATTGATTAAATTCAACCTTACAGCGGCAAATTATTTTTGTTTTGTAAGAGTTACCATGATAGCATTAATAATGAGAATAATTCTCACTTGATCATAGTGATTGGTATGACCTCGCTTCCAAGGAATATTAATTGTGGGATTAGGTTGTCGTTGCACCTAGTATAGTATGTTTTTCGGGTTTCGTATTATATGGTTATGGATGCAAAATGATAATGTCCTGGTATTTAAGTTCATAGTCTCAAAATAAAGTTGTCATAAATTTTGTTCTCTAGCTACTATTTTATTAAATCACATCAACTAAGAAATAATTTTGGACATGGTGCTTAAAGGATCTAAAGTACATAAATATGTTTCAATTCAGCATTGTCATAATTTCCTGTACATGATGCATTGATGGAAGATAGCTCATGATATGATCATAGTCTCCATTGAAATGCTAAAATATTTCATTGGCTTCTATCTCAATTGTGCTATAACATGAGATGCAAGAGTTAGTACTAGACTTAGACTTTATATTAAGTCTAAATGAGATGTTTGGTATGAATCATATTGAGTGCTATGAAAGGCTTAAGGAGTTCCAATTCTATATCATTTTATGAAAATGTTTTAATTTTAAAATGAATTGGAATTCTTGGATGAAGAGATTAAATGTTAATCTCATATGGATATAATCCACAAGTTCTTGTTAGAATCATTTGATCAATTCAGATTGTTTTGAAACTAAATTCTTTTTATGTTACCTGAATTGATTAGTGAGTTCTACGCAATGGAAGACATCCTAAAAGCTAAGGCTAGGATCAATATGATTTAATTCAAATTCTTAACCTAAATTGAAAGGTAAGGGTGGTAAGAAGAGGAATTATAATACCAAACAGTTGGACAAGTTAGTTGCCCTAGTAGTTGCCAAAAGGAAATTAGACTCAAAAGAATAACCAAAAGGAAAGCATTTCGTTTTGGTAAAGCTAAGCATTGTCCATGATTGTCTTCTAGATGGAAATTTACATGTTTTACTTTTTAAAGAGAAAGTTTCCATCCTTTGTAATTGTATGTTTTGGCACTTAAGTCTATAGATCTTATTAATCTAAATGATATTCAAGATTGGTGAAAGATGAGTTTTTAGAACCATTATTTTATTATATTCCCAGTCTATGAATTTTATTTAGAGGATAATATGATCTAGGGTTCCTTTTTGTAAAGGAATGAAGTTCCAATGACTTTTTTAAGTTAGTGCATACATAAAGGAGGAATAGGGCTTTTTTAAAGGTAGATTGTTCTAGAAGAAAAATGTCAGAATTTGTTGTAAGATAACTATAAAATACATTTAGAAATGAGATGGTTGTATTAGATACACCACAAGACATTATTCTGTACATAACTATTACTCCGGTACAATATCATAGTGGGAGGATTACCAAATAAATTCATACTTTTGGAATAAACTTTTGTAGTTATTCCACAAGGATATGAATTTGATCCTCGGTCCTACGTGTTAGGTTCTAAAGACATAGGAACTAATGTATTTAGAATTTTAATGTGTATTGTTGGCAAACCATGATCAAAACAAGTTGTTTAGTCTTGTTTAGACTTGCTCAAAGTTGTGTCTTTTATGTAAAGTTGGATTCAAGCATGTAAAGTTATGATTCACAACTATGTTTTATGTTGGCTTTATTCCATAACAAAAAGTGTTGTAATTACTCTAATTTTGTTCCTTGTATTTTGTGGGATTTTATTATATTGGGTTTAGTAATAAGTTGGTGAAGACTCCAGCTTAAACGAAGAATCAGTAGATTTCGCGAGAAGCTCGCGAGAAGCTAAGCCGCGAAAGAGCATGTGAGGAGCACATGACTAGAAGTTGAAAAGTCGTGCTAGGCTGTCATTTTCGCGAGTGTCTCCCGGGTAAGGCCTTCCCGCGAGACAGTCGCGAAACATTCTTCCTGGAGGATTTTTATGTGTGAATTCCTGACCCTTCACCCATACTATATATACCCTCATTACCCACAAATGTAAGAGAGGCCATTTAGAGAGAAAAACCCTAGATAGGTTTTCTACAACACACACGCCCATCTTTTTGAGAGAGAGCTACTCATCCTTAGTGAGAATTCATTGTAGCCTATTCTCCTTCCCTCTCCCATTATCATACCTTGAGAGAAGATTTGTACCCAAACACAATCCACACCTTTTCAGAGTGTAGTGAGTGTTTTTGGTGTTGCTGGGAAGCATTGGAAGATGCCAAGGTTGGCAGATGCAACATGGAGCTTGTTGTAGGATCCAGAGAGCTAGACAAGACACGGTTCCGAGAAGCCTTGTTGGAGTAGGAGCTTGGAGGGCTTAGGTACAGATGGTAGATTAGGCTTGGAGGGTCTCTTGCTTACCCATGTATCCTAATTGATTGTCTAGTGGATCGATTACCGCTTGGAGGGCGGCGGTCAGGTTTTTCGCCGAGTTCTTCGGTTTCCTCTTCAATAACACATCTCGATGTTATCTGTGTTTGCATCTCTCTTCCCTACTCTTGTTCATTTCATTTTACTGCTGTATTGCTTTAAATATGAATTAGAGTAGCTCTATTGCTTGTTTGCTTGCGTTTACACTATTCCGCACTTAGTATTAAGTTAGTGTAAAATCAATCAAGCTGTAAGTTGAATTGGGGGTCTAAACAAGCTCTTGTGTTTTCACACATTTCGAGCTTTCAATTGGTATCAGAGCGGGTACACTTGATTTGGTTTCATTACCTAAGTGTGATCCTTGACCCCTTGTGTGTTTTGCCATAGATAATGCTTTGTTTGCTTCTATGGATGTTGTTGATTGTAACATGCCATGTGTTTGTGAAAATGCCTCTATGAGTGTTTATCCTCATGATTGTGATGCCATGTTACATGAATCTGTGGGTATTGTTGATATTCCTAACATCAAACTTTTGAAGAAAGATGCTAAAAAGTTTCAAAAGAAGTTGAGCAAGTTATTTTGCGAAAATGATGATTTGATTGCTAAGCTTAATGAATCCAACAAATTGGTTGAGAAATATACGAATCTTACTGAAATTTCTCTTGAAAAACTGAAAGAGTTTGAATGTTTGAATAAGGACTTGGATGCTAAACTTGTTTTGTCTAACAAGCTTGTAGATGATCTTAAATTTGAAAATGAATCTCTTAAGATGCATGCCAAGTTTTTGATTGCTGAACCTGTTACTAAAACGGAAGAAAATATATGTTGCAATCATGTTGTGGTACCCGATTATGTGCCTATTGTGTGTTCTACCTCAAAGGACAAATCGGTGTACATTCCTCCACACAAAAGAAATCAAAAAGTGGAGAGAAAGGCTCTTAAACCTAAGCCTCTATTTAGGACCCATCTTAGGGAATTAAGTGGATCTAAGTTTGTTCCTACTTGCCACCATTGCGGTGTGATTGGTCACATAAGACCTCAATTCTCCATGTTGAAGAAAGAACAAAACCTTGGTGCTAGATCCCTCCCTAAAAAGCCTAGTGGACCTAAACACATTGTTTGTCACCATTGTGGTGTCTTTGGTCATCTAAGGCCTCACTGCTCTAAGTTTTAAGCTCTTAAGAGAATCAAAAGAAAAGATAAACTTGATCTTTTTGGAAGTTTTGCTTTGAAAGCTAAACCGGATTGGATGGAAAATGGTTAATGCTTTGAAAGTTGTTGAAGAAAGTGGTTAATGCTCTTACCTCCTTGTCTATGTGCATCTCTGGTTCTCATTCTTCCAACCCTCGTCTCACTTCTCATGAGACACTCATTCCAAACAATCACTCCATTTGGATGAGGAAGGGTTCCTATGGTTGAGTTTTTGCTCATTTGGTCCTTGATCTAATTCTTTCGATCTTTATAGGACCCTTCATGCATTTGATGCTTCATTGTCATGCATTTGTGCATCATGCATCTCTTTATATGCATTGTATTGTTTTTGTTTTTATCAAACTTTTATGTCTTTGTTTTGTGTGTGTAAAAATCCAAAACCACATAAAAAGTGAAAAATTCAAAAAGTTTGATCGTATATGTTTGAGCACATATCACATGTGAGTTTGGCCTAGTACCTTCGTACCAATGGCGTAGCTTAGCTTGTTATGTATGCACATTTATCTTTGTGGGAGAAATCTTGAAATCTAGGTGTGATTGCTGTAAATAGATCTTCAAGCTAGTCATGAATGATTGGTCAATAGTCTTGTTTGTCTTAATACTTGCATAGACTTGTGCCTATATATCTTCCCACTTTTATTTTTATGTTTTTTCAAATAGAACTCACCAAATGTAAATCTCAAAATGAAAAAGAGATTATGAGCTGCAAAAGTCTATCGCACATACTAGTATTTGACTAGGAAAAAGGGAAAGCGACCTTTTTAATTGAAATGTATGGTGCTCAAAAAGCCAAAGGCTAAATCATAATGTTGAAATATCAAAAATTTCAAGCACCGATCTCAAAAAGAGATGTATTATCCAAAAAGAATCAAATGTCATAAATTATGCAGAAGCCAAATGAAAAGCTTCTAATTTTTGTAATCATTCTCTTGTAGGAGGTCATATATGTTCATTTCTATAATTGAGATAGACTACTTAATTTCGTATCAGTTGTGTATGATTTGATTGAATTGATCATTGAAACTTCACTCTAGTCTAAGGACTATACCACACTTGATCCGCACACACAACACACAAGTTTAATGTTCGATGAATGCCTATTTCATTTGTGTGGTTGTACATGTTCAAATGTGATGTGTGTGTGCTCAACCATATGTGGATCAAACCAAAAAGATTTTTTTTGTTCTTTTTGTTTGCTTTTGGAAGTTATTTGTATCACCTATGTTTTTCAAAGTTTTTCAAGTTATTTTTGTGTGAAAAACATGTTTTCTGGGTGTTTTCATGACCCATTTCATATGTAAGCTCAACTGGTAGTTAAATGGTCCAAATCTCATGTTTTTCAACTTTGTACAAAGAGTTTCGCGACTGTTTCGCGAGTAGCTCGCGAGTAAGGCTTACCTGCGAAAAATTTCGCAAGTACTTTCGCGAGTCAGCTTCCCGCGAAAATTCCCAGATCAGCTTTTTAAAGGGCATTTCATGGGACATTTGTTTTAAACTTCTCTCATCTTCTTCCAAACCCCTATTTTAATGTTTAACATCAAAACCCAACTAATTTCAAGTGTTTTACATTTCATAAACATATCTGAGGTAATTTTTAACTCTTTTCATTTATTTTGATCCTTAGATTATGCTTTTTGAGGTTTTATGTTCATAATTGAGATTTTCTCAAATGGGAGTTGGAAAACTTAATTTTTGTCAATCTTTTTGATTGGGCTTTGTTTTAAATGATGATTTGCTTTGGATGTTGGCCCCTTGTGGCAAAAATAACATGTATTTAGGCAAGATTTTCATACGTTCTTGCATTGTTTAACATACATGTGTAGTGTGTGCACTCTAAGTGTTTAATAAAATGCCCAAATGGCATTTTCTCGTTGTTTTGGACTCCGATGAGTACCAAACTTTGGGGATCACCATAATTATTCATGTTTATTATGTTTTGATCATTGGTGGTGTGTTTTTTACACTTTTCCCTGTGAGTGCTTATTCATGCATTGGTCATGCATCTCACATGCACACTAGATGCACCTTTGCTGCACACACTCTAACACTTGACATGTTTTGCACTTCTCTCATGATAGTCAAGTCTTTTTAGACCTTTTAGCTCTTAACATGTTCTTGTGTCTTTGTCATGCCTAGGTTTACATCATGTTCCATCATCCTTAGCATGTCATGTTCTTTATGCTTTGTAGCATTTTTTTTTTTAATGTTTTTGTCTTATGTTTGAGCTTCATTTTCTCATTCATCTTGCACCCCTCATGCATATATGTTCCAATTGCTACACAGCTTCTAGATTTAGGTCTGAGTGAGTTCTACCATTGTTCCCAAACTCACGTTTAAGTCTAGAGTCTGTTATAGGGTGTTTTGTCACGGAATAGCCAAAGGGGGAGATTGTAAAGTTGTGATTCACAACTATGTTTTATGTTGGCTTTATTCCATGATAAAAAGTGTTGTAATTGCTCTAATTTTGTTCCTTGTATTTTGTGGGATTTTATTATATTGGGTTTAGTATTAAGTTGGTGAAGACTCAAGCTTAAATGAAGAATCAGTGGATTTCACGAAAAGCTAAACCGCGAAAGAACATGTGAGGAGCACATGACTAGAAGCTGAAGAGTCGTGCCAGGCTGTCGTTTTCGCTAGTGTCTCGCGGGTAAGGCCTTCCCGCGAGACAGTCGCGAAACATTCTGCCTGGAGGATTTTTATGTGTGAATTCCTTACTCTTCACCCATACTATATATACCATCATTACCCACAAATGTAAGAGAGGCCATTCAAAGAGAAAAACCCTAAATAGGTTTTCTACAACACACACACCCATCTTTTTGAGAGAAAGCTACTCATCCTTAGTGAGAATTCATTGTAGCCTCTTCTCCTTCCCTCTCCCATTATCATACCTTGAGAGGAGATTTGTACCCAAACACAATCCACACCTTTTCAGAGTGTAGTGAGTGTTTTTGGTGTTGCTAGGAAGCATTGGAAGATGCCAAGGTTGGCAGATGCAACATGGAGCTTGTTGCGGGATCCGGAGAGCTAGACATGACACGATTCCGAGAAGCCTTGTTGGAGTAGGAACTTGGAGGGCTTAGGTACAAAGGGTAGATTAGGCTTGGAGGGTCTCTTGCTTACCCATGTATCCCAACTGATTGTCTAGTGGATCGATTACCGCTTGGAGGGCGGCGGCGAGATTTTTCGCCGAGTTCTTCGGTTTCTTCTTTGATAACACATCTCGGTGTTATCTGTGTTTGCATCTCTCTTCCCTACTCTTGTTCATTTCATTTTACTGCTGTGTTGCTTTAAATATAAATTAGAGTAACTCTATTGCTTGTTTGCTTGTGCTTACACTATTCCGCACTTAGTATTAAGTTAGTGTAAAATCAATCAAGCCTTAATTTGAATTGGGGGTCTAAACAAGCTCTTGTGTTTTCACACATTTCGAGCTTTCAAAGCTGATGCAGAATTAATAGTGCATTTCGCCCTGGTTCGATCGATCGAAGCTTAGGTCGATCAATCGAAAATCGGGTAGAATAGGTTTTTCTGTAGAATTCCAACTCAGCCCTAGTTCATTAAAATTTTTAGGGTGTTATGTTTTTGCCCTAGGTATATAAGGAAAATCCTAGCCACGTTTTAGATGTTGCTCATATTGTTGTTTGTGTAAATCTCTTGTGAGATCTGTAAGGAGCTTTCCTTTACACAAGCTTAGGATCATCAAGAAGGAGATTCGTTCAAGAATTTGATGATCATGCAGTTGCTGCCGTAGAATCTTAAAGAAACACAAGTAGGTGTGCTTGTACTTGTTGGAGAATCCAAGAAAGGAGTCCATGGTCTCAAAGCTTGCACATGGTCGTGTCAGTAAGTTTCTACTGGTGGATAGCAATAGGATGTTAGTGGTTTAAGTCCTATTATAAAACTTCGATTCTTTCATAGTGGATTCAGGTTTACCTTGGGGATAGTTAGGTTAAATCCTCCCCAAATTTTTACTTGTTTGGCTTCCTGGGTCATCATATCATTGTGTTATTTATCTTTCCACTGCTATGCATGATATGATTGTTTGATTGTGATAACCTAGATCTGGAATTTGGACTAAGTAATAACTTGGCTAATTAACTAGGTTAATTCAATTGTGTTTTAAGGGGTCTAAAAACTTTCACTACGTAAAGGCAATAGATGATATGAATATGGATTACTGGATCAAGGTTATGTGAATAGAATTAGATTCTATTTAAAATCTAGAACTTGTAGAGGCGCCTAATAGTATTAAGCCTATTGTTTTCAAATAGGTCTACAAGTAAATGAGATTGATAGATTTGAAGGTGCAAACCTTCAAAGTCAAGACTAATGGCAAAAAGATTTATTCAGAAAGAAATTATTCGACTATGAAAAGATTTTTTCACCAATAGTCAAGTTTGACTCTATCTAGATTCTCTTATTCATTATATTTCATTTGGATGAAATATTGCAATGAATATCAAGAAAGCTTCTTTTAGTAGCAATCTTGAGGAAGACATCTATATGATGTAACTAAACTTGTTCATAGCAAAGAACTAGTAGTATTTAGTATGCAAGTTGCTTAAAGTCCATTTATGGACTAAAGCAAGCATCTAAATCATAAAATATCTTATTTGATCAAGCAATCAAATTGTTTGATTTTGATCAAGCATTAAAAGGCCTTATGTTTATAAAAGCTATATAGAATAATAAATTTCTTAATGTATGTTGATGACATTCTAATCATTTAGAATGATGTAGAGTTATTGTCATCAATGGAATTTTTTGTTGTCTAGTTCAGTTTGATATAAAGTACTTGGGAAAGACTAGTCACATCCTAAGAATTAAACTTTGTTAAAATTCAGAAATTAGGATGTTGGGTCTATCTCAAACTGCTTAAATAGAATAGATTCTAACCAAGTATAGCATGTAATACTTCAAAAAATGATTCTTTCCTTTTAAGTTTGAAGTTCCTTTATAAAGGACTATAGTCCTAAGACATATAAAAGGAAGCGCATATTAAGACGGTTCCTTATATCAAATCGATAGGAAGTCTTTATGCTATGCAAAATACTAGGCTAAATATCTATTTTGCGGTGGGCATAGTAAGCAAATATCAATTGAATCAAAGATCACTTAATTTAGTAGGAGTAAAGCATATACTCAAATATCTTAGGAGAATGAGGGATTATATGCTTGTCCACAAAAGTGAAGTTTTGATGGTTACTGGTGTACAAATACTAACTTGTAGTTTGATTGTGATTCATGAAGTTGGACTTCAAGATATGTGTTCATCCTAGGTGGTGAAGATACACATTATATGTAAGTATTATCTCATTAGAGAAATATGAGTACGTAAGTAGTGGTAGAAAAGATAATTTATGCAATAAATCTGGCTAAAACTTGTTTCCAGACCTTGCCTTAGAGTGACTGTAAATTACTCTAAAGGGAGATAAATGTTGGATAAATGATAAATTGTCTTTGAGGGCAAGTGGGAGATTGTTGGGGTTTATGCCCTAAAATCCAATTTATTGGCATCTCATAAATAATTAAATTGTTTAATTATATGAGACTATCTATAAATGAACTAATGAGACATTATCTTAGTCCATGAGATCCTTAGTATGTGATTTATGTGAAAAGTCACAGAAGATATAAATCACAAGTTCTTTGTAAACTCAGAAATTTAGTTCATAGTCGGTGATGAAATTGGACATTTCATCTGTGAAGACTTTAACATATCAACTAAGATGATTTGTCTTGATCATGGAAGTAGAGACTTCTAGTTGATATGTTGATATGTTTTAAGAGTTAAAACATATTGAACTAGACCGCTGTGAGATTTATTATTCTCCTAATGAGTGTCAAATGAATAATAAATCTCACGACTTCTATTTACATAAACTCTAAATCCTGAGAGAATAATGGACCTGATCATGAGGTATAGGTTACTTCGATATATCAGGAGTGAGATCTATAAGACACGATCAAAACCACAGTATGTTGGGCAGCCGCATTTAGTGTTGATGAAACATATATTCTCAAGATGGAATTCATAATCTCTTAACGGAGATATAAAGTATTCCCTTGAGATAAGTTTAATGAGTTTGGTTATTCAGAGTGTTGGGCCCAACCACTTTAGTAAGAAGTTACTAAAGTATATATTTATGAAATTGGATTTCATAAATATATGATGAATAACATAAAGGATTAAACCGGGTACTTAAGGATTAAGATGTAGTAATTTTCAAAGTGGCAGTCAACATTCATGACTTTGTATTACTACGAATATTTTAATGAAGAGGTTGTATGTATAATAAAGTCTTGGGATCTAATTTATTAATAAGGCCTAAAATGTAATTATATTCATATAGTGTTATTGAATATAATTAATGGTAATTTTGGATTTGTGAAGAGTTGACAGAAAAGCCCAAGGCCCATTGGAGTTAGAATCTTATTTGTTCCCTTTGGTCCCATCTCAAGCCACAAACTAAAGCCCAATTGGGTAGGCCTAAAAGGCTAACCCAATTAGATAATCAGTTTTTATTCAATAAGAGTTATTAATTAAAGTAACTACCAAGGTAGTTAGAATGTACATATGATAAAAAAAAAAAAAAAAAAAAGTTTTTCTCTACAAGGAGAAGAAGAAGGGATTTTCTTTGAGAATCAATGTACAAAAACATTGATTGAGAGACCACACTTCTTGGGCACCATGTGGAATTGAGATGAAGATTAAAGGTATTCTTAAGTCTTGGTTTTGAATTTCATTGCATCAAGGTACGCTTTCTATTCTTTGTTCTCAAATTCAAGGTTACTTGTTATCTCTTATGAATAAAGTAGATTTGTGATTGTTGCTCCCGCTGTGTGTTTTGTATGAGATGCAAAACTAGATTTTCCAACAAACGCGTCTAGGTGCAAGGACTTGCCAAAAAAAACCCTAGAAAAGGAGTCCAAATGGCACCCGAACACAAAAGAGCGCTCGGTGTCCAAGAGTCAATTCGGCACTTCTGGAGTGCTAAATAGCACATTTGGAGTGCCGAATGGCACTTTAAAAGGGCCAAATTTCCTCTTTTTGGGATTTGGTCCAACGACCTTTGGGTGACGATAAGGCACACCCTTTTCCACCTTTTCGCAAAAGGATGTGTCTGGATTCACATCCTAATCGCTCCTGCCTATTTTTTAGAGTCTTCTGGCCTCTATAAATAGAAGCTGAACCACATAATTCAACACCTTTTTTCTACGCTCTGAGAGGCACACATTTTGAGGCTCTCAAATTGCTGATATTTGCTGATCCTCTCTGAGATTTGCTACTTAAATTAGGGTTTTTAGGTTTCAAAGATAACTAAATAAGTTTCTTTGAACCCCAAAACATCCTCTCAAGAACAAAGAGTGCTCATGCAATAGGTTGTTTCCATCACCTTATCTCTTTTCTTTATATTTCTTTTTTTGTTGATGAATGTTTTTATCCATAACATGAATGGTTCGTAATTGTTTCGTTGAAAGCATGATTGTTTTTTATGTGACTGTTATAATCTTTTTCTTGAATGTCAATAATCTGCATATGAACAATTCTTTTTCTTAAAATAAAAACAGATCTACATCTTTATTAGATGAAGATCTGACTTTTTCTTCATAATAAAACAGATATGCATCTTCCTTAGATGTATATCTAAATTTTTCTTCAAAATAAAATGGATCTACATCTTCCTTAGATGTAAATCTAGATTTTCCTTAATTTTGTGTCTTCATTAGATGCAAATCCGATCATTTTTAATGCATGCATGTCTGATTTTTTTTAATGCATGCAGATTTTTAAAATATAGAAAAAGATAAAACATGATTGTGTTTGTGTTTAATTTATTTAATTGTTGCATGAATTTAAATCATGATTGAAAATCTCTTCTTAATTTTTTTTTTATTCTTTTAAAACGTATAAAAAACAGATCTGATTTTTCCATTGTCAAAAACTTTTTTTTTTTAAATCATAAAACAGATCTGATCTTTTACAAACCAAAAAAAAAAAAAAAAAAAAATTGTTTTGGTTCTAAAAAACAGATCTAATATTTTTCAAATCAAAAGACTTTGTTTTAAGTGATAAACACATATCTGAATTTTTATCTCCAACAACCACTTTTTTCCATATACCGCAAAACAGATATGGCATTTTGACAAATCAAAATCAATTTCTTTTACCAATCCAAACAGATCTAATATTTTTTTTAAAACAAAAGAAAAGACTTCATTCATAAATAAATTTGTGTGATTTTATTTATTTATTTATTTTTTTCACATGTTCAACATATCTTTCATCACATGCATAGAAAGGTACATTGGTCACAATAGTCTAGAAGACCAGACTCTATCTGGGCAAAATGGGTGCCTAACACCTTCCCATTCCGCAACCTAGCCTCTAGATTTAGATCTTTGGCTGAGTAGATCTAAGCCTTGTCTTTACTTTTTGTTTTGGGTAGAATGTAACTAGGACAAAAAGCAATGTAATTATTTGGTAATTTGTATCTAGGACCCAAAGCCATGTAATTTTTAAAATTTTCAATTATGTAACATTTTATTCATTCAATGAAGAGAACAATTAAGTCATGTATTATTTTTCTTAGTTTTTTATATATAAAAAAAAAGAAATAAAAGAAGAAGTTGCGACTCCACACCACTTACCCAAAAAGAGAGGTGCCCTAAAAAGCACTCCAAAAATCTCTCTTTTTTGAAAGGAACTTTTTTCAAGGTCTCTCATAGTGGCGACTCCGCTGGAGATGTCGAGGGCTAAACTTTGTATTAGACTTAAGTGACCAAATATGTACCCTTGTTTTGCATGGTCTTGCATGATATAGTTGTTGTTTGTTTATTTATATTTGATGGGATGTTGTATGATATTTTGGTGTATGGAATTTGTTGGTTGTATTGTTTGTTAAAATCTTTCCCTAACTGTCATTGTGTGTGCCATCCAAACAATAATGTATGCACCCCTTTTCAACAATTTTGTGGTGGTAGTAACCATGGATCACCGATCTTAATTAGATTCGGGTACCCAGTGGTGAACTCACCAACTCATAGCCCAAAGTCGCTAGATCATTTCATGTTGACTGTAAAGGATAAACCATGCCGTTTGGACTAACGTAATGTCCATTACATTACAAGTTGGGAGGTGTAACGCCCTAGCTATGGGAAACAATAAAACAACAAACCCACCCAACAACTTAATGACTTAGAACTTACCCTTAGGTTAGTCCCAGTTAAAATTGCATTGCATGATGTGTGTGTTTGTTTTGCTTGGTTGTTTTATGCAGATGGTGAGCTAGCTTTATTTGACCCAAGAAAGCCTGTTCTAGAGAGGGAGAGAGAGGAAGGAATTTGGTCAGGATCTAAAGGAAGGCTGCAAAGAGAACCCAAGTCTGACACTCAAGCTAGTAGCTCCAGTTCCAAGCCCATCACTCCCATCACAGTACTGAAGCCCGTGAGCATAGAAGACACTTTACTGCAGCAACATCACAACACCATCTTCGACCTACAAGACAGTTCAATCCACAAGAAGTCTGAAGCTCCTAACACTATGGCAGAAGAGGAAGAACATTCAAACACTGAAGAACCCATGAACACTTAAGAGCTACTCAACACTATGGTAGCTAGTCAAATCAAACTGAAGGAAGACATGAACTGTATGGTGCAATAGTTTCAGAACCCTGAAGAGTAACCAAGAGGAAGACAAGATTGATCATGATCCACCAGCCATGGAGAATGAATAAAATGGAGGAGATGATTAGAAGAGCTCGTAAGATGGAAGACCTTATGGACTATGATTACCTCTCACTTTTCCCTAATGTGAGACTGCCTCCCAAGTTCAAGATGCCAACCTTGGACAAGTTTGATGGGACGGGTTGCCCAAAGTCCCATCTAAAGAAGCACTTGCTCAGATGTTCCAAAACACACTAACCAAAATCGCTCTTAGGTGGTTCCTCAACCTAGATGATGCAAGAGCAAGGAGTTGGGAGGACATCTGCCGCAAGTTTCACAATCAATACAAGTACAACATAGAGGTGGATATGACAAGGAGAGATTTGGAAACTAAAAAACAATAGCTAAAGGAGTCATTTTCTGCATTCATAACCAAATGGAGAGCCAAGGCAACCCAAATGATGAATAGGCCAAGTGCAAAAGAGCAAATCCAAATGGTGGTTAAGAATTTGCTACCCATTTACCATGAGCACCTTTTCACCCAATACTTCCCTCACTTCAAAGCTTTGATAATAGCTGGTACTCAAGTGGAAGATGCTATCAACAATGGCATAATCAAGGGAGAAGATCTTGTCTCTAAGAAAATAAAAACTATGGAAAGAAGGGTCAAAGCTATCAATCCCCAAAGATCATCAATTGCCAAACCTCGAAGAAATTTTTCAGAAATACACATGACTAAGAGTGAAGCCTTGGAGAAACTACAAGCTAAGGGAGTACTAAAGCCAGTAATCCGCCTTCATCAGCCAGCAATCCTAACTTTATTTGAATTTTATTTTACAAGTTTTTTAGAATTACTCTTTGGTTTTATTGTTTGTTTAGGATTTGCTTTCTAGTTGGTTATTTTCTCAATAAAGTCCATGTTGTGTTTGATGCATTTGATTCATCATGTTGCTCATATGTACATAAAAAAAAAAAAAAAAAAAAAAAAAAAAAAAAAAAAGACAAAAAAAAAAAAAAGAGAACAAAAAAAAGACCTTTTGGACTGGGCCATTGGTCCCTTAAGTCATTTCAGTTAATTTTCAAAATAAAAAATAAAAATTTTGCACTAGGGGCATTGGGCCGTCTTAGTAACCTTTTTTTTCTAAAAATCCTTTTGTTGTTCCTTCAAAAACTCCAAATTTTTTCAAAAGCCTTCTTTTCAAGAGAATACAAGAAGATCCATTTGACAAAGCTTCTTCCAAATCATGATGATTAATTTCTCTACCAATCAATTTGTTCCAAAGAGGGATTTAACTTCATTCAATCCATGTAAGGCCTTTTGCTAAATATTCAAAATATGATAAGAAAAGGTCCTAAAAGGCAATCAAAGAAATTCATCAATTCATTCATAATTCTCAAGCCACATACACTCAATCCTAATCTCTCAAGATTTTGTCATATCATTGGAGCATTTGAACTCTTATTCCAAGAATAATTTATTAAAAGAGTTTAAGTTGCTTTGCTTACAAAAAAGCATCACTAGGGATAGGAGGCCGCCTTCAATAATCCCCATTGTTCCTTGACACCTATTAAAAATAATTATCCATTGCTAGCCAACTTGAGCCTTTAAATAGTTAGCCTGTTTTTCAATGAACCCACTTAAAACTTAAACCTTGGGTGGGGAATCAAGTATGCATGCTTAAATCTCAAGATGAGGAAGTGTTGACCTTATGGATTCAGCACCACTTGGTAAAGTTCTCAATGATGACAATGTGACATTAGGGATTTAAGTGGGGGAGATTGTGATGCCCGAACTTGATTGATTGTGTGATGTGTGTGGGTGTGTGATGAGTCCCACATTGGGTATTTACTAGGTTGAATTGGGTTTTATTAACAATTGCAAGGAGTTTCAATTGTGACTAGTCCTTTTGAGGTGTAGCGCAGATATGGCTAGCGCTTTTGAGGTGTAGCGCAGATGTGACAAGTTCAAAAGAGGAAGATTCATCAGGTTCAGAAAGAGAGTTCATCAAAGCTAGGTAGAAAGGAAATCCATCAAGGAGAGATAAGATTTTGAGAAAGCAGCAAACTGTGAGAAAAAAGAGAAGGCCATCTAGCTAGAAAAGGCTTCATCAAAAGACATGAGATTCATCAAAAGAATTTTCAGCAAGTTGTGAGAGAATATTGATTCATCAAAAGACACAAGAGACATGAGATTCCATGAAAGATCATTCAAGTTGAGAAGGATGAGCAAAAAAGAAGATTCATCAAAAGCAAAATTCAATCAAATTGAGGAACACGAGGAAAAGAAAAAAGTAAGATACATTTCACCAAAAAAGTGTGTTCAGTCAAGTCAAGAAAAATGAAAGTGCATTAGAAAGGATAAGAGGGTATCAAGGAGAAATGCAAATTCATCCAAGAAAGATGGAAGTCTGTCAAATTGAGAGAACGAAAAAATACAGTTGAATGAAAGCCAATAAAATTCCAAAAAAAAAAATTCAAAAAAAAAAAAGAAGAAGAAAAAAAAAAAGAAGAAGAAAAAAAATTCTTTCACAAAAAATGAGAGTGAGTGATCTGATCACAAGATAGGTTGCTAAGAAGACCAAAAAGAGGAAGCCATCAAGCTGAAAAGATCAAGACCAAATGAAAGGAATCAATGAAGACCAATGAGAAGATGATGAACATGATAAGGATTTTAGCACAGGAGTCGATGATAAAAGATGTGGAAAAAATCTTCCAATGCTTGAATTTAAAGTATTGCATACTTATGGAAACATCATAAGGGTTTTTGAGCCTTTTATATCCTTACTTTCAATAACCTGAACTTGGCCTACATTACAACCTTTGAATAAAGCCCTCCTTGAAGTCCTGCTGATTGAAAGCACACATTTAACTCTGATGATATTTTCTCTTGGATTAAGAAGGAAACTGCTCAAGATTATCAAGCTCCACTGGCTGGTATCGTTAAAAGACAAATTTCACAAATTATGTAGTAAGTGAATTGTTTTTTTCTAAGCCCCAAACACTCACTTTGTTTGTTCCCAATAGAAAATAACTTTCATGAGAACAAATTTCCAAATTCTCAAAAATTTTCAAACCTTTAGACTTGGGATTTTTCCCTTCCTTGCTTATTCCCAACATGTGTGATCCCTGAGCATTTCATTTCTTTGATTGTCTTTGAAGACCGAATCTATTTTATTTTTTTCTTCAGAATGAAAAAGCAAATTTGATTACATGTTTTTAATGATTTCAAATCCTTTCAAGCCAATGAGATCGAGTTAACAATTGAGCATTATGATTGGCAAAGAGGTTGTTCAAAGGATCACCTTTTGTTCATTTGAAAAAGATAAAATTTCAAAAAATCTCATTCTAATTAAACTTTTGTTTTTCAAAAAAAGAAGACTCATTTAAAAAAAATTCATTTTTCAAAATTTTGTTTTTGAACTACGTTTGGACCTGATCCTCTATGAGAGAGGTACGTAGGCAGCCTCTTCAAAGGCCCGGTCACAATCACTCAAAAAAAAAAAAAACTTTTTTTCAAAGACTCAAAATCAAAACTTTTTTTGTGTGAATTTAGGTTAGAAGCATTTGTTTTGCATTAAACATATCATCAATTTTTTGTGCAAGCATGTCTAAACTAGGGGCAGTGGCCCAAAACATTTTTATAATAACTGAGTACTAACAAGTTCATGAGAAGAATCTTTTGTAGGAGGTGGACATGGATCTTTCATCTACTTAACAATCACCATTAATCTTCAGTTTAGAGGTGCCAATAGGCACTCCTACAGAGCCCATCGGCCCATCATCCCAGCAATTCTTGTTTTGCCCAGTTTTGTGATTTTGATCTTGTTTTACTCAAATTTTTCTTTATTGAGGTCCTTACACAATAATATTTTTCAAAATTCACATTGATTTCTGAACTAGGGGCATTCGGCCATGCTCATCCATTTAAAAAAAAAAATCATCATCATAAAAAATCAAGATTTCCCAAAAATCATGCACCCATTTCTAAACTAGGGGCATTCGGCCATGCCTCATCCATTTTGAAAAAGAAATCATCTTTTCCTCAATTATCAGAGTTTTCAAAAAGTCATGCATCAATTTGCAATCTGGGGCATTCAACCATGCCTCATTCATTTTTAAAAAAAATAAAAAATAAATAAAGGAGGAACCACCATCATCATCTTTTCATGAAAAATCAAGATTTCAAGATTTTGATGAAAAATCATGCATTCATTTCTAAACTAGGGCCATTCAACTATGCCTCGTTCAGGTGAGATCACTCATGTGAAGACCTCCCAAGTAAGTTCAAAGTTTTAAGTAAGAAGGTCACATCAAGTAAACTCTAAACATTTCCGAATCAAGTACAATTTTCTTTCAAATAAGTTCATACATGCTATATATTATAGGATAGACAATAATTCTCCTATACATTGTATGAAAGCTCGAATTTGTGTGAAAACACAAGAGCTATTTAGACTCCTAAATTAAAAATACGGCTCGGTTGATTTTACTCTAACTTAAACTAAGTACGGAATAGAGTAAATGTGAGTGGATAAACAATAAAACTAATCTAAGCCATATTCAATAAATCACAGAAGTAAAATGAAAGCTAAAAGAGTAGGGAAGAAGAATGCAAACACAAGATAACACGCCGATGTGTTATCAAAGAGAAAACCAAAGAACATGGTGAAAAACCTCTTCGCCTTCCTCCAAGGGGTAAATCAATCCACTAGAGAATAATTTGGAGTACACAAATAACAAAAGACCCTCCAAGCCTATTCTATCCCATGTACTTGAGCCCTCCAAGCTCCTGCTACCAACTGACTTAACAAAGCCTTGTCTTCTCTAGGTCTCCGGATCACACAATTTAGCCTGATTGCATCCACCAAACAAATGGCTTCTTCCAATACTTCCTAGCAGCACCAAAACCCCACTTTACACTCAGGATGGGTGTGGTAAGTGTTTGGGCTATCAACCTCTCAAGAATTTGGAAATGGAGAGGTACGAATTGAGGAAAACCACAATGGATTATGTAGAGAATTATGGGTATGACAATCTCCCACTCTCAAGGGTAATGGCTAGGGTTTTCTCTCTAAAAAGCACTCCTTAACATATATGGGTAATGTGGGTATATATAGTGTGGGTAGAGACAGGGTGAATCAGATATGACAAATTGGCAAGACAGAATGTTTCGCGGGTATCTCACAGGAAGGTCTTACTCACAAGACACTCATGAAAACCAGCTATCACTATCTATCATGACTTTTCATATTCCAGTCATGTGCTGAGCACATGCTTTACTTCGCGGGAAGGCTTCTCGCGAGCTACCTGTGAAAACTTCTTTGATCTTCAATTTGCCTTAAGTTTTCACACTCTCTCTCACACACAACCCTTACAAAGAAATCCCACATAAAATACAGGATACAAAAGATTGAACAAATTACAATCAAATTTGGCTTGGAATAAAAGCCAACACAAAATAGTTGTAAATCATAACTTTACAATCTCCCCTTTTGGCTATTCCGTGACAAAACCCCTAAAACAAACTCTATATTTAAAAGTGAGTTTGGGAACAGTGGTAAAACTCACTCACACCTAATCTAGAAGCTGTGAAGCACTTGCATGAATATACCTGTAACCTGAAACACTCGAACACAAACAAAACTTTCATTAAGCTTATGACAAGTTGAATACACGGTACGTATATAAGCAAGTAAAGTACGATCAAGGTAATAAACACTATATAAACAGTTAAGCATATCTTGATCAAACAAGAATAGTCATTAAAAAATGACTGCAATGAACATTTAGCTAGTAAATGATCATCCGTACACTCAATGCAATTATGAGCAATGTAAAAATCAATTGCATGTCCAACAAACAACCAATGCAAAATACTAGAAGTATTTGCATCAAGGATACAAGATCCAACAAGGGCACAAGTGTGTAGTACTCAAGATAATGCAACAAAATCTAAAAGTACTTAAAAAATGCTATAAAGCAAGGATATAAAAAAAAAGTACTGAAAATAAACTGAAAGTTTTTAAACCAAAGTACTTAAGGCTTTAAAAGAAAGCAATGTAAATATCCAAGAGTTATAAAAACTACAAAGGTAAAAAAAATTAAACCGCTAAACCACCAAAATGAACTGTAAGGTTGAATTTATTCAACCATCTAATTGGCTTTATTCCATGCCAAATTTGCTTGTAATTCAGCATTTAGTAACCCTGTATTTAGGTGGGTTTGATGTAAGGGTAGTGAGTGAGATAGAGTGAAGTTTGCTCAAGAGTGTGCAAGAAAACAGAGACTCGCGGCTGGGACTCGCGGATGACTCGCGGCTGCAAGCCGCCAGACGCAGCACACGTGCCAAGCATGCTAGAAGATGAACAGTTATGCTAGCTGGAGCACTACAGGACAAAACAGGACAACTGGCCATACGGTTATCTCGCGATTGGATCTCGCGACTTGGTCAAGCCGCGAGGTCAAGCCGCGAGCCACCCCTGTTTTGTAAAACCTGACGTTTCACATTCCTCTCCCACTCCAGTATAAATACCCCTTTTACCCACGATTGAAAGAGAGCTTCCAGAGAGAATTTTGAGAGAGAAACCCTAAAGAAAAACAAGATTGATTCACCCACAATCTATACCTTAGAATCTCTTCAAATTCCTTAACTCTCTTCCTCTCCATTGTCAAATCCTTGAGAGGCATTATACCAAACTTGGTTCTCACCATCATCATCACTGTGAGACAGTTGTTTGGATTTCTGGGAAGCAGTTAGGAAGGAACCAATCTTCATTGGTTGATGCTATGGTCTAGTAGCGGAATCCGGGAAGCTAGAAAAGAAAAAGGTTCGGCGCAACCTCGTTGGAGCAAGAAGCTTGGAGGGCTTAGGTGCACTGGGTAGATTAGGCTTGGAGGGTCTATTGCTGTCCTTGTATCCCAACTGTATTTTCTAGTGGATTGTTTACCGCTTGGAGGGCGGCAGAGAGGTTTTACGCCGAGAGCTTCGGTTTCCTCTTCGATAACACATCGCGTGTTGTCTTTGTGTTTGCATCTTCCTTCCTCTCTATCTTTGCCTTTTTATTATCTGCTGTGGATTTTAATTTGTTATGGCTTAGATAGTATTTAATCAATTTCATATTATAGCATATGTTAAGTTTCCGCACACTAGTTGTTTGACATATTACTTGAATTGGTTAAGTTGTAATTTGGGGGTCTAAATGTTCAAAGGTGTTTTTACACGTTTTTGAACTTTCAATTGGTATCAGAGCGGGTACACTGCTATTGGTTTCATTACCATTGTGTGATCCTTGACTCCCTTTTGAGATGGATAGGTCTCAATCCCTAAATGCACCTCCATATTTTGATGGAAGTAATTATGCTTTTTGGAAGGTTCGGATGAAAGCTTTTCTGTGTTCTATTGATGAATCTGTTTGGGATGCTGTTGAGATTGGTTGGACCAGACCTGAGGCAGCCAAATCCACTTGGGATAAGGCAGCACTTGCTGCATCCAATGCTAACAGTAAAGCACTCAATACTATTTTCTGTGGTGTGTCTCCAGATCAATTTCACAGGATTTCTCACATTACCATTGCCAAAGAAGCATGGGAGATTTTGGAAACCACCTATGAAGGCACGAAGAAAGTGAAGGACACCAAGTTACAAATGCTGACCACCCGGTTTGAGGAGCTCAAAATGAGTGAGGATGAGTCTTTTGACTCTTTCTATGGGAAGCTAAATGAGGTGGTTGTCAGTAAGTTCAACTTGGGGGAGAAAACGGAGGACTCAAAGATTGTAAGGAAGATCCTTCGATCATTGCCGGAAAGTTTTCGTGCTAAAGTGATAGCGATTGAAGAGAGCAAGGACCTTGATGACATCAAAGTACAGGAGCTGGTTGGTTCTCTGCAGACTTATGAGATGTCGCTGCCCAATCAACGGAAGAGTAAATCTCTTGCTCTAAAGACCATTAATGAGAAGGTGGAAGATCAGGACTCATCGGGAGAAGATGTGGTTGACAAAGATGTTGCATATCTTGTCAAAAATTTCAGAAAGTTTTGAAATTCAAAAATAATGGCAAATTTGATGATAAAAAAAAATTCCAAAGTTCTGGAAGGGAGAAAAGGGATTTCAAAAAGAAAGATGGAAAAGAATCCCAACCCACACAAGGTGTCACTTGTTTCGAATGTAATGGGCATGGACACTTTAAGAAGGAATGTCCGAATTATTTGAAATCGAAAGGTAAAGTGTATGCCACGACATTGAGTGACTCGGATTCATCTGACTCAGAATCAGAAGAAAGCTGTGATGGAGAGGGGAACTATTCAGCTTTTATGACTATTGCTCATGTTGAGTCTTCTGATGAGTTGAATCTGCTTGTACAAGACCTTGGAGAACATAGTGATGATGAATCACTAGGAATTGTTGAAGAATCAGATGCTGAAGAAGATGAAAGCACAACAAATCTTCAAGAGAATTATAACATACTCTTGGAGAAGTCGGGTGAGTACACAAGGGTGGCCAAGGCTGCTGTGAGAAAAATGAAGAAGGCTGAGGAGGACTACAAAAGTCTCCTAATCCGATATAGGGAGGCCAAATGTGAGATAGAAACATTGAATGGTGAGTTGTCCGAAGCTTACACAAAAGTGAGATTTCTTGAGAATGAGGTTGTGCAAGCAAATGCTATAATAGAGAGGGTCACCACCAAGAAGCTAGATGATGTTATCTCATCTCAAAAGAGCTTTTCAGACAAATCCGGATTAGGATATATCGGAGGAAGTGGTTCATCTGGAAATGTCACTAAAGAAGTGAAGTTTGTAAAGGCCAAAGATCCAGTTGTAGCTGACCCTACTGGTGAGAAGCTCGAGGTGGAGGAGAAGAAGAATGTGGTGAACCAACGGATGCTGAATCCCCGTAATCAATCTGTGGGCAGGTCTGAATCTCGTGCCAAGTCTCGCCCACGACCACAAAGAGGTCCTAGAGCGACTTATGTGTGTCATTATTGCGGACTTCAAGGGCATACTCGACCAAATTGCCAAAAGCTAAGAGCAAAGAACAGTGCAACTCCTCAAAGGTCAAGAGGACCTAGAAATGATAGACGAATTTGGGCTGGAGATCAATCTAGAGATCAGAATGGTGATCCCGGAATGATGAATGTGATGAAGATGATTGGTGCATTCACCAACTGCTTGGAAAGCTTCTCACGAAGGTTTGAAAGCCCTAACTCCCGTACCCAATCCTATAAAGAAATCACCCCAAACGCAAGTGACGTGTGGGTGAAAAAGGGTACTCATGCATAAGCATTATAACATGTCCATGCATTAATACTTCCTATGCTTTGTGACAATGTTTGTTTGTTTATGTTACTTGTTGTTTTTGCTATTGGTTGTTTGCTTGTCTACTTGTGCATATTTTTTAATTTTGTCTTAACAATCTTTTTGCTTCTTGTGTCAAAAATCCAAAAATCACATAAAAAATTAGAAAATCAAAAAGCTTGATTGACTTTGTTGAGTTTTTGTCTCAAAACTTGTTTTGCCTTGTACCTTTGTGCTAATGGCTTTGTGCATTTTCGAGCATTGCTTGTTTTCATGCACTCATATCACTGTGGGAAAAATCTTGAAATCGTTGTGATTGTTGTAAATAGATCTTCAAACTTGTCATGAATGATTAGTGAATGGTTATGTTGATCTTGAGACATGCATAGACTTGTGTCTATATATCTTCCCACTATTTATTTTTGTTTTGCTAAAAAGAGCTCACCAAATGTAAATCTCCAA
Organism: Quercus lobata; assembly: GCF_001633185.2. NCBI lineage: Eukaryota > Viridiplantae > Streptophyta > Magnoliopsida > Fagales > Fagaceae > Quercus > Quercus lobata. The sequence continues at coordinate 51,466,118 of NC_044907.1, forward strand.
ATGAAAAGAGATATTGAGCTGCAAAAGCCTGTCGCACATTCTAGTATTTGACTAGGAAAAAGGGTAAGCGACCTTATATTAAAGTGAATGTTTATTCAAAAAGCCAAAGGCTTATTCATTAAAGTGAAATATCAAATATCACTCTCACAATAAGAGGTGATTGACTCAAAAGATCAAAAAGATCAAATGTTATGATTGAAAGTGGAGTCAAATGTAAAGCTCCAAATTATGTTATCAAGTTTTGTGGGAGGTCATATATACATACTTCTATAATTGACATGGGTCACATTATCTAGTGCTAATTGTGTATGTCTTGGTTGAATTGATCATTGAAGCTTCACATTAGACTAAGGACTATCTCATTGTTGATATCCACACACAACACACAAGTTTATGTTCAATAAATGCCATATTCATTTGTGTGATTGTACTTGATAAAATGTGTTTTCCACATGCTCAATCTTTGTTAAATCAAGCACAAAAAGATTTTTGAGTGTTTTAGGTGTTTTTGGAAAGTATTTTGTTTGAAAAATCTGACAATTTCAAAACTCCAGTTTTGCCCTGTTTTGGCGGCTTAGTCGCGGTTATGTCAAGTCGCGAGCCTCAGTCGCATCTTCGCGAGTCATTTTTGGCGACTTGTTCGCGAGTGGAAGGTCCAGTCGCGAGGTTCACTCAGAGATTTTCGCGGCTCAGCTCGCGACTCACTCGCGGGTAGACCTTCCAGTCGCGAAAAACACTTAGAAATTTTTTTTCAAATTTTTGTTCTTGTGTGCTTTGGCGGCTTGAGCTGGCGACTGTGTGGCGACTTAATCAAGTCGCGAAAATCGCGTGTTTGGCAGAAACAGGAGCAATTTTTAAATCTTTTTCAGTTTTCCCTCGAACTTTTTGTAACTGTTCATCTTCTCTCTAAACTTCCTCCTTTCCAAACACTCCGTAAATCCTGTTTCAACCCTCATTGGTGCTTCATTTCTTATCCAAATCATCAAGAAAAGGTATGGGTTTTGCTTTCTCAATCTCATTTTCCTTTTCCTGGATATTTTTGTTACAGTTTGGATTGATATTGTGTTTGAAATACTTCTCTCTTTGTGTAATGGGTATGGCGTGTCTTGTTTGATATTTGTCTCGCCTGTTTTCATGTTGAGCGGTCACAATGGGTCTTTCATTGTTCTGTTTTTTTGCCTATTGCTGAGTATGATAATCTTTTCTTAAATGGGTTTGGTGTTTATTTGATTTACTCATTTCACTTGCTTGAGTATTGATGTTGGATTTCGGTATTGATTACTGAGTTTTTAAGATATCATAATGTGTGTCTCTCAACCAAGTGCTCTAGTGTGGATGATTTGTTCTTGATGCTGAAATATTTTCCCATATTCATGTCTCTTGTGGTGTACTTTATGTTATCTGCTCTAAATGATCGAATGCTGTATCTGTGTGCATATCATGGTCATGATAACCTGTCTCATTGACAGTTGTTAGTTGTTTTGTCCATCTATGTCTTTGTGCACTATCACCATTTTGCTGCACCTATCATTTTATGCTCCTTTGTATTGTTGGTAGTTTGGTTGAGACTGCACTATCTTCAATTTGTGTTTATATATTGAAATTTTGTTTACACTGAATCTTGTTGACATTTATCTTGTGTGGTATTGTTGTTTGGTTCTTTGCTGTGGGCCTGTTCTCTTGCAGATGTCTCGTCGATCTTCTAGGGGTAAAGACATTGTTGCTGACGAACCAGCAACACCAGTTGCTAAAAGGACTCGACTATCATCTCAGGCTTCTCAAGACCCCAATGAGGATAGGTTCAGACTTCCGCTTAACTCACACGTCTACTCAAACGTGTTTGACAAGTCAACCACTATAGTGGAACGGGTGATAGAGTTTAACACCTTAGGGACCACTTTCATCCCTCGAATCTTTGAGAAACGAGATTGGGCAAACTTGTTTGGGAACTTTGATGATCCAATGGATGAACTGGTCAAGGAATGCTTCTCCAATGCAACTGATCTTGGACCTCAATTCATTTTCTGGGTCAGAGGAACAGAGTTTAGTGTTTCCCCAGACTCCATCGCAGATCTTCTCGACATCACCAGACCGCAGAATGTGAATATAACTCCTTACGATGAACGAACTCCAGAAGTTGGAGAAATTCTTCAAATCCTAGGATACGATCATGAAGTATCCAGTACAGGAACATCCATCAGCACAGCAAAGTTTGCACCAGAGCTGACCACACTGAAGTTGATCATGTTCACCAATCTCTACCCATTGTCCAACACTACATTCATCAATCTTGGGAGAGCTCTATTCCTGTGTGATCTTATTACAGGAGCCCCCATTGATATATGTGCTCACATCTACTACACCTTGAGGAAGACCGCGTGTAGAACTGCAGCTCGAGGAATTATTCCATTTTGCAGTCTCATCATGAAGCTCATTCTTCGTGAAGGCATTATTTCTCCTGTAGATGGAAAAATGTTGACCCGTCAGCGTCCCATTTCCATGTTCACTCTTCAAGCTAGCAGAAGTCACTCCTCTAAATCACCAAGGAGTGTTCACATCTCTCCGGTTACTCCTTCTGCCCCTGACTCAGAGACACCTGCACATACCACATCTACATCACGTGCTGTTCCTAAAGCTTCACCGGCTAGTATTCCACAAGCACAGACTGCTCCTCATACTGATAGAGTCGGCAGTGTTCTTGAGCATATTCAGAAACGCGTTGATGAGCTTGTGGCACTTCTCTACTCCACAAACAACCATGTCCAAATGCGTCTCGAGACTATGGAGAATCAGTTGGATGATATTCAACGAAAGTTGGACGAGAGCCTTTAGCTATTCGTGACAAAAAGGGGGAGAGCATTCAGTAAGGGGGAGAAAGTTTCAAAGGGAAGTGTGCATAGTGATAGGGGGAGTACACACATACTTTTGTCATACTTTTGTTTTTAGTCTTATCCTCTAAACTTATAGTTTTTGGTTTATGTTTGTTGGACTAGTTAATGTTTATATGAGTTTGATACACTGTGTTTTGGTGTACAGTTGTTTCTAACTCTTATCATATACTCTTGGTTTAAACTTTAATATATTTTGATGATGTTATTCAAGATGTTTAGTGTTTGTACCCATGTGCTTTTGTAAGCTTTTAGGGTTTATGTTTTATGTATAGTTTGTAGGCTTTATGGTATGTACCTTGCTTATGCAGCCTTTATGCTATGTTGAAATCAGTACTTTAATCTAAATGTTCTGCATTTTGGTTTATGTACTGTCACTCTTGTGCCCTTGTAGGATTGTTCCTAGATGCATATACCTTGTGTGTTATGCATTGGTTGAGTGTTGAACATACAAGTGTCTTGCCTTGTGCTTGTTAACTTGTATGTCCTTGTGTTCATTCCAAGTGTGGATGAGCACTGTGATCACTACCTTGTGGTGTTCACTTGGTTGATCAAGCCATGGTTTGTTTCATAACTCCATCTTTGCTTGATCACATATTGCCTGTTTTATATGCATTTTATAATTTTCTGCTTACAATGATCATGGTGTATTGTTGTGTTTCAGGAGTATAATGTTCATATGATTCAAGTGCTTCACAGCTTCTAGAGTTAGGTGTGAGTGAGTTTTGTTCAACTGTTCCCAACTCACATGTTAAGTCTAGAGTCTGTTTTAGGGTTTTGTCACGGAATAGCCAAAGGGGGAGATTGTAAGGTTGAATTTATTCAACCATCTAATTGGCTTTATTCCGTGCCAAATTTGCTTGTAATTCAGCATTTAGTAACCCTGTATTTTAGGTGGGTTTGATGTAAGGGTAGTGAGTGAGATAGAGTGAAGTTTGCTCAAGAGTGTGCAAGAAAACAGAGACTCGCGGCTGGGACTCGCGGGTGACTCGCGGCTGCAAGCCGCCAGACGCAGCACATGTGCCAAGCATGCTGGAAGAGAACAGTCATGCTAGCTGGAGCACTACAGGACAAAACAGGACAACTGGCCATAACGTTACTCGCGACTTGGATCTCGCGACTTGGTCAAGCCGCGAGGTCAAGCGCGAGCCACCCCTGTTTTGTAAAACCTGACGTTTCACATTCCTCTCCCACTCCAGTATAAATACCCCTTTTACCCACGATTGAAAGAGAGCTTCCAGAGAGAATTTTGAGAGAGAAACCCTAAAGAAAAACAAGATTGATTCACACACAATCTATACCTTAGAATCTCTTCAAATTCCTCAACTCTCTTCCTCTCCATTGTCAAATCCTTGAGAGGCATTATACCAAACCAGGTTCTCACCATCATCATCATTGTGAGACTGCTGTTTGGATTTCTGGGAAGCAGTTAGGAAGGAACCAATCTTCATTGGTTGATGCTACGGTCTAGTAGCGGAATCCGGGAAGCTAAAAAGAAAAAGGTTCGCGCAACCTCGTTGGGCAAAGAAGCTGGAGGGCTTAGGTGCACTAGTTAAGATTAGGCTTGGAGGGTCTATTGCTGTCCTTGTATCCAACTGTATTTTCTAGTGGATTGTTTACCGCTTGGAGGGCGGCGGAGAGGTTTTACGCCGAGGGCTTCGGTTTCCTCTTCGATAACACATCGCGTGTTGTCTTTGTGTTTGCATCTTCCTTCCTCTCTATCTTTGCCTTTTTATTATCTGCTGTGGATTTTAATTTGTTATGGCTTAGATAGTATTTAATCAATTTCATATTATAGCATATGTTAAGTTTCCGCACACTAGTTGTTTGACATATTGCTTGAATTGGTTAAGTTGTAATTTGGGGGTCTAAACGTTCAAAGGTGTTTTTACACGTTTTTGAACTTTCATGAACCAATATCTACAATATCATTTAAAGCCTTGCTAGTAGCATTAGCTACCGTAAGAGCTACCTTATCCCATGTGGATTTGGTGGCCTCTGGCCTAGTCCATCCTATCTCAACAGCGTCCTAAACACTATCATTAATAGAACATAGAAATGCCCTCATACAGACTTTCCAAAAAGCATAATTGCTCCCATCAAAGTATGGTGGAGCGTTAAGTGATTGAGATTGATCCATCTCAAAAGGGGTTTAGGATCACACTTAGGTAATGAAACCTCAGTAAGTTTACCTGCTCTGATACCAATTGAAAGCTCGAATTTGTGTGAAAACACAAGAGCTGTTTAGAACCCCAAATTAAAAATATGGCTCAGTTGATTTTACTTTAACTTCAACAAAGTGCAAAATAGAGTAAATGTGAGCGGATAAACAATATAACTACTCTAAGCCATATTCAATAAATCACGGCATCAAAATGAAAGCTAAAAGAGTAGGGAAGAAGAATGCAAACACAAGATAACATGCCAATGTGTTATCGAAGAGGAACCCGAAGAACTCGGCGAAAAACCTCTCCACCGCCCTCCAAGCGATAAATTGATCCACTAGAGAATAATTTGGAGTACACAAATAACAAAAGACCCTCCAAGCCTAGTCTACCTCATGTACTCGAGTCCTCCAAACTCCTGCTACCAACTAACTTAACAAAGCCTTGTCTTTTCTAGCTCTCCCAATCACGCAATTCAACTTGATTGCATCCACCAAACAAATGGCTTCTTCCATTGCTTCTCAACAGCACCAAAACCTCACTTTACACTCAGGATGGGTGTGGTAAGTGTTTGGGCTATCAACCTCTCAAGAACTTGGAAATGGAGAGGTAGGAATTAAGGAAAACCACAATGGATTGTGTAGAGAATTTTGGGTACGAAAATCTCTCACTCTCAAGGGTAATGACTAGGGTTTTCTCTCTGAAAAGCAGTCCTCAACATATGTGGATAATGTGGGTATATATAGTGTGGGTAGTGACAGGGTGTATCAGATATGACAAATTGGCAAAACATAATGTTTCGTGGGTATCTCGCAGGAAGGCCTTACCCGCGATAGACTCGCGAAAACCAGTTGTCACCATCTCTCATAACTCTTCGCATTCTAGTCATATGCTGAGCACATGCTTCACTTCGTGGGAAGGCTTCTCGTGAACTACCCGCAAAAACTTCTTTGATCCTCAATTTGCCTTCAGTCTTCACACTCTCTCTCACACACAACCCTTACAAAGAAATCCCACATAAAATACAGGGTACAAAAGATTGAACAAATTACAATCAAATTTGGCACAGAATAAAAGGCAACATAATATAGTTGTAAATCACAACTTTACATTGTAGGATTGACAATAACTCTCCTACCTTTAAGTGATCGACCTTAGTTCTCCCCAAACTCATAGGAACAACAGTAGTTCTCCTATAAATTGTAGGATCGACAATATCTCTCCCACCTTTAAGGGATTGACCTTAGTTCTCCCAAAACTCATAGGAATGACAATAGTTCTCCTATACATCGTAGGATCTACAATAGCTGTCACGCCCCAAACCCAAAAGGGTCTAAAACATGAGAAAAACATCCCAAGGGTACTTGTAGATCTTTCCTTTTTGGCAAATCAAACTATAGGAGATCTTTATTTTCCTTTCCTTTTCACAAGATAAAAATATATAACCATACTAAAATCTCCACATTACAAGTCAAAACTCTATAACACATTTACAAACAATAACTAAAAATCATGTACCTCCACATAATACATGAATATATTACAAAACTCATTAAATTACACAAAGTCACAATCTTATCAAGATTAAGGACCTTAACATCGAGTCTAGGCCTACCACGCCAAAGGCTAACAAACCTCAAGCGGCCCACCTCCAATAGAATTAATCAAGGTCTCATTGAACATATCAAGATTGAGTCACCAACCATTTACAGCAAAAATTTAACATAGCACTCTAATCATCACCAAAGAAGTAAGCTTCATAACCAAGGTATAGCTAGTAAATCTGAAAAACTGTTAGAGGGTGGGATGAGCTAACGCCCAGTAAGTAGAATAATTAATGGGGGTGGGGGAAATGCAAGTTTCATGCTAACTAAATACTACAAGATCATTTTCAATAATAATGTAACAAGAATGATTAAATGATGAAACACAAAGTTTCTCAAAATAATACCATGAAACTGTATATTATAATCTGTGAGCACTAATAATATAATTTCCAATGTCATAAAATCTACATACGGTAATTTTATCACAAATCTACCATGCTACCACATAGACCAGTCAGGGGATCCACCCATTCATAACTGACATGATATTGTCCTCTCTAGTATGTAGACTTTTGGCCCCATGGACAGCAACCTCACCCATACCCTCAAGGTTTTTCTCTCCCCCCATGGGCAGCAAAAAGAGCACGTCAAATAGGACCTCTCTTGCACGTGGTCTCTTGGCCCCATGGGCAGCAGCCTCACCCACACACAATCAAGGAACCTCTTCCCCCCATGGGTAGCAGGGAAGAACGCGTCATCCAAAGTGAAAGGGCACTAACCTGGATTTGATTCCATTGTCACAAAGACTACGAAAACCAAATCGGGTGATCACCGGGAAATCACACATGGCATGGTGTCAAAACCACATAAAGCTCACAGGTATACATTTCCTTTCAAATATATAGTTCATAACTAGGTAGTTTCAAAAAAACCTTAAATAATCTAACTTCCACAAAGTTTGTAAGATTTTCAACTTCATTCTTGTCAAGAGATTTTCTATCATTTTCCCAAATAATACAAGACAAGATAAGCATCTTTAAATTTTCTAATATACCATAAAATCTATGATTTCCTTATTAAAGATTAAATAAAAGATGCTCATATTTTCCATGTCAACAATTCATACATTCCCCAAATGCGATACCAAATATGATGCATTTTCATATATATAATCATATATATATATATATATATATATATATTAAGGTTACGACACAATAGTTTTTAGGAAAAATAGTTTCCATAGGTAGTTTCCAAAAGCGTGTCTAACCCAAAAACAACATTTATGCAACATGATTATTTTTTTAAATCCCATTAAAAAGTTACCTACCTTGCAACCCTCAAAAAGCCTAATTCTCCAAACTCCAAAGGAGATTAGCTAGAAGCTCAACAATATCAAGCAAACCTAACACAATAAGCATAAAGTTTAAAATTGTATCTAGCTACAATTTAGGAATTGCCAAATAAACACTTAATTAGACAAGCCTAGTATTTAACCTCATCAATAATAATATATTCCACTTTCAAAGTTTCTCAACAAATTGATTCACAAGGCATAACTCAAATTTATAAAGTTAACCCATTTAATATCATCTCCAACATCATAACTAGCTTCCATAAAATTTACACTACATCATTAAGAGACCCATGAAAGAAAAATCAAAATATCCTCCAAGACAAGAAATTTAAAACTTCAACTAACTCCAAATAAACCCAATGGCAATGGAAAAATTAGATTTACCAACCATCACATGTTATAACTCAAAACCCCTAAATTTTCCGCCATAAATAAACATTAGATAGTCATCATTAACACAAACCATAAACCCACTCATCAAATAATTCCACAAATACAAAAACCCATACATATAAACACATAAATATCACTTCCAATGCTCATAAATCACATGGATATCATTATCAAAGCTTAGACTAAAGAACCTCAAGTAAAAGCATATAAACCCACCAAAAATTTTAGAAATATTTACCTCAAATCAAAGATGTGAATGTGCTTAGAGGTTCCTAAGGATTTTCCGGTGATATTGCCAGAAAAATGAAGGTGGAGATGGTGATAAGGAGGTACCAGTGAGAGAGGATGAGAGAGTGATAGAGAGGAGTTTATGAGAGAAAAGAAAAGAAAGAAAAGAAAATAAGAAGAGAGGATGGCCGGCCAAGAGGATAAGAGGTAATGTGAGAGATGTGTGGTGGGGGTTAGAGAGTTAGGTGAGGCACGTGTGACTTAAAAAAATTCTGATCTTTATCCCCCTTTTTTTTTTTTTTTTTTTGGGTCTGACTGGGATGTTACAATAGCTCTCCTACCTTGAAGGGATTGACCTTAGTTCTCTTAAACCTTATAGGATCGACAATAGTTCTCCTATACATTGTAGGATCGACAATAGCTCTCCTACCTATATGGGATCGACCTTAATTCTCCTAAACCTCATAGGATTGACAATAGTTCTCTTATACATCGTAGGATAGACAATAGCTCTCCTACCTTTAAGGAATCGACCATAGTTCTCCAAAAACTCAAAGGATTGACAGTAGTTCTCCTACCTTCAAAGGATCAACCTTAGTTCTCCCAAAACTTATAGGATCGACAATAGTTCTCCTATACATTGTAGGATTAACAATAGCTCTCCTACCTTCAAGGGATTGACCTTAGTTCTCCTTAAACTCATAGGATTGACAATAGTTCTCCTACCTTCAAGGGATCGACCTTAGTTCTCCTAAAACTTATAGGATCGACAATAGTTCTCCTATACATCGTAGGATCGACAATAACTCTCCTACCTTTAAGGGATCGACCTTAGTTCTCCCAAAACTCATAAGATCGACAATAGTTCTACTATAGAACGGAGGATCGACAGTAGCTCTCCTACCTTTAAGGGATCGACCTTAGTTCTCCTAAAACTCATAAGATTGAAAATTGTTCTTGTAAGGTTGAATTTAATCAACCATGTGTTGGCTTCATTCCGTGACAAATTTGCTTGTAATACAGCACTTAGAAACCCTGTATTTAGGTGGGAATCATGTAAGGGTAGTGTGTGAGAGAGTGTGAAGAAATGCTCAAGACAGTGTAGTGAAGCAGAGACTCGCGGTTAGGACTCGCGGGAGGCTCGCGGCTTGCAAGCCGCCAAAAGTTACACACGCGCAGAGCATGCAAGGAAGCTGAACAATCATGCCAGCTGGAGCACTACAGGACAAAAATCCAGATTGGCCATTCAGCTAGCTCGCGGCTTGAACTCGCGTCTCTGTCAAGTCGCTAGGTCAAGTCGCCAGCCAGCCCTGTTTTGGAAAAACTGACTCTTTGCATTCTATTCTCACACCAGTATAAATACCCCTCATTCCCACAAAATATGTGTGGCTATTCAGAAAGAAAAACCCTAAGAGAGGTTTCTTCAAAACACCCACCCAATTAGAGAGAGCTACTTATTCTTAGAGAGAAATCTTTGTAGTCTCTTCTCATTCCCTCTCTCATTGTCATACCTATTGAGAGGAGATTTCTATCCAAACACTACCCACACTCATTTAGAGTGTTGAGTGTTTTTGGAGTTTTGGGAAGCATTGGAAGATGCCAAGGATGGCGGATGCTATGGATTATAGCGGAATCCGGTAAGCTAGAAAAGAAAAAGGTTCGGCGCAACCTCATTGGAGCAAGAAGCTTGGAGGGCTTAGGTACATCAGGTAGATTAGGCTTGGAGGGTCTATTACTGTTCATGTATCCCAACTACATTTTCTAGTGGATTATTGACCGCTTGGAGGGCGGCGGAGAGGTTTTATGCCAAGGGCTTCAGTTTTACGCCAAGGGCTTCGGTTTCCTCTTTGATAACACATCGTGTGTTGTCCTTGTGTTTGCATCTCTCTTCCCTTTATCTTTGCCTTTTATTTTCTGCTGTGGATGTAATTTTAATTGGCATAGATTGTTTACCAATTCTATATTATAGCTTATGTTCATTTTCCGCACTCTAGTTGTTTGACATAAAGCTTGAATTGGTTAATTTGTAAATTGGGGGTTTAAACGTTCAAGGGTGTTTATACACATATTTGAACTTTCAATTGGTATTATAGCGGGTACACTTGTTGTGGTTTAAATATCTAAGTGTGATCCTTGACCCCTTGTGTTTATTTGCCATGGGTTGTGCTTTGTATGCCTCTTTGCATGATTTGGTTGGTGATGAATGTAACATGCCACGTGTTTGTGAAAATGCCTCTATGAGTGTTAATCCTCATAAGTGTGATGACATGTTATTTGAATATATGGGTGTTGTTGACAAACTCTTGAAGAAAAATGCTAAGAAGTTTCAAAAGAATTTAAGCAAGTTATTTTGTGAAAATGATGATTTGATTGCTAAGCTCAATGAATCCAACAAATTGGTTGTGAAATATAAAAAACTTGCTGAAGATTCTCTTGAAAAGCTAAACGAGTTTGAATGTTTGAATATGGACTTGGATGCTAAACTTGTTTTGTCTAACAAACTTGTTGATGAGTTAAAATGTGAAAATGAATCTCTTAAGATGCATGCCAAGTGTTTGATTGCTGAACCCATTGATAAAATGGATGATAATATGTGTTGCAATCATGTTTTGGTACCCGATCTTGTGCCTAATGTGTATTCTACCTCTAAGGACAAATCGGTGTATGTTCCTCCACACAAAAGAAATCAAAATGTGGAGAGAAAGACTGTTAAGTCAAAGCCTCTATTTAGGTCTCAACCTAAGGCTTTGGATGGATCTAAGTTTGTTCCAACTTGCCACCATTGTGGTGTGATTGGTCATATAAGACCTCAATGTCACAAGTTGAAGAGGGAACAAAACCATGTTGCTAGATCCCTTCCCAAAAAGCCTAGTGGACCTAAACACATTGTTTGTCACCATTGTGGTGCCTTTGGTCATCTAAGACCTCAATGCTCTAAGTTTCATGCTTTTAAAATAATCAAAAGAAAAGAAAAACTTGATCTTTTTGGATGTTGTGCTAAAAAGAGTAAACCGGTTTTGAGTGAAAATAGCATGTTGTTAAAGAAAATGTTTAATACTCTTAACTCCTTGACTATGTGCATCTCAGGTTCTCATTCTTCCAACCCTCGTCTCGCTTCTCTTGAGACACTCATTCCAAACAATCATTCCGTTTGGATGAGAAAGGGTTCATATGGTTGAGTTTGTGCTCTTTTTGGTCCTTCATCTAATTCTTTCGATCTTTGTAGGACCCTTCATGCATTAAATGTCATATCATCATGCATTTTGTGCATCTTGCATTTATTTGTAAGCATTGTTTTGTTCTTGATCTTACTTTTTTGTTTCTGCTTTGTGTGAGTAAAAAATCCAAAACCACATAAAAAGTGTAAACTTCAAAAGTTTGATCGTATATGTTTGAGCACATATCACATGTGAGTTTGGCCTTGTACCTTTGTACAAATGGCTTTGTGCATTTACAAGCTTAGCCTGTTATTTTTGCACTCATATCTTTGTGGGAAAAATCTTGACATCTTTGTGTGATTGTTGTAAATCGATCTTCAAGCTTGTCATGAATGATTAGTCAATAGTCATGTTGGTTTTGATACATGCGTAGACTTGTACTTATATCTCTTCCCACTCTTTTATTTTTATTGCTTAAGAGCTCTATAAATGTAAATCTCAAAATGAAAAGAGATAATGAGCTGCAAAAGCCGTCGCACATACTAGTATTCGACTAGGAAAAAAGGAAAGTGACTTATATGAAAATGTATGATGCCCAAAAAGCCAAAGACTTGTTCATCAAATTGAAATATCACAAATTTCTGACATCAATCTCAAAAATGAGATGTATTGCTGAAAATGAGTGGTATTGATTCAAAATGATCAAATGATATGAATTGTAAGAAGCCAAATGAAAAGTTTCAATCTTATGTAATCATTTTCTTGTGGGAGGTCATATATGTTCATTTCTATAATTGAGATAGACCACTTGACTTAGTACTAGTTGTGTATGACTTGATTGAATTGATCATTGAAGTTTCACTCTAGACTAAGGACTATTCCACATTTGATACACACACACAACACACATGCCTAATGTTCAATAAATGTCTTATTCATTTGTTAGATTGTACTTGTCTAAATGTGATGTGTGTGTGCTCAATCATATATGGTTCAATCCAAAAAGATTTTTGATCATTTTATATGTTTTTGGAAGTGATTTTTATCACTCTTTGTGTTCATGTTTAGTGTTTACTTTGTTTTTCATTGTTTAACCATGTTCTGTATTGAAAAACAGGTGTCAGAGTTTTTCGCGACTCAGCTGGCGACTCGCCAGTCGCGAAACCCCAGTCGCGAGCTCATCCAGAAGCTTTTGGCAACTCACTCGCGGCTTGCTCGCGACTCACTCGCGACTCGCGGCTCACTCGCGACTCGCGGCTTTCTCGCGACTCACTCGCGACTCGCGAAAATTTTCGCGACTAAACCTCGCGACTCGCCCAGTCGCGAAACGCCCAGAAACAGCTTTTTAAAGGGCTTTTTGTGGGAAACTTGTTTTAAACCTCTCCCATCCTCTCTAAACCCCCTCTTTCAATATTTTTACATCAAAACCTAACCAATTTGAATGATTTTTCATTCCATTAACATTTCTAAGGTAATTACAAATTCTTTTCATTATTTTTGATCCTTGGATTATATTTTGGAGAGTTTTGTACTCATGGTTGAGATTTTTATCATAGGGGTTGGGAAAACTTAATTTTTGTCAAATTTCTTCATGGGATTGGTTTTTTTTGTTGATTTGCATTGGATGTTGGCCCCTTGTGGCAAAAAGAACATGTATTAAGGGTGGATTTTATGATGTTCATGCATTATTTCACATTATTGTTCATGGTATGCATGCTAGGTGTTTGATAAAATGTCTCTTAGGCATTTTCTCGCTTGTTTGGACTCCAATGAGTACCAAACTTTGGGGTTTCTCATATGTCCTCATTAGGAACATGTTTGGTTCATTATTTGTGTATTTAACACACCTTGCCCCACATGTGCATTTTTCATGCATTGGTCATGCATTGCACTTAGCCACCTCTTGCACACACCTTTTCTACCCTTGTCATGCATTGGTCTTGACCTTGCTGTTTCATCCTAGCTTGTCATGTCTACCTTATGCTCTGTAGCATTTTACTTAGTCTTTGACTTGAGCTTCATTTTCTCATTCATCTCACACCCCTCATGCATCATTATCATTGTTCGTTCCTTCATCTCTTGCCCTCGTTTCTCCTTGACCCTTTGTCTATTCCTGACAAAAAGGGGAAGAGTATACTCTAGAGAGTATACCGAAGTGTTTTGTCATTTCTATATGACTCTTGTGCACATCCTTAGAGGGAGAAATTCTATTTCTCATGCACATTTGTAGAGGGAGAGTTATTCCATAGGGGAGATGCATATACCAAGGGGGAGAAGACTTCGAGTTCATAATTCATAAGAAAACTTTGTTCTGTTTGTTTTCTTGTTGGCTTTATGGTGCTTTGAGTTATGCTTTGTGGTTCTCATCGCATCATGTTTTTATTTTGTTCGGATGATCATTTACTTTGCTATGTGATCATTGTAGTCATTTCTATATGACTGTTTTGGTGTATGATCAAGTTGCTCACATGTTTCACATCATGTTTACTTGATCGCAATTTACTTGTTACATTATACTTGTCCTTTTATTACTTGCTTTACCTTGATGGTTGTTGAGGTCTAAAAAAAGGGTCATAATAAAATAAGCCCAAAACAGAAGAACAAGTCAAGCCCAAAAGGAAAAATTCAGGCTAAGCCCAAAGCAATAGATACGGAAGACCCATGGGGGAATAAAAGAAAGGCCCAGCGGATCCTGAAGCCCAGAAAAGAAAGAAGCATCCAAAAAGAGACCACGACAAAGTATAAAGAAGCAAGGATCCTCAGGAACAATCAATAGGCATGGATCCCTTCAGGCACAAAGAAAAAGGAAGACTGGGACAGATCGATAGAAAGAAGACAGAAGAAGAAAAACAAGAAATAAAAGCAAAAAACGCGAGCGACCTCTCATGGCACAGACAGAAAGGGCCTCGGGGAAACAGGACAGGGAAGGAGAATGATAACAAGCGACTTTCAAAAATGGCAGAACAGGATTCCGCCCAAAAAGGAAAGAAAGGGAAAAGAGGAAGACGCCAGAAGTGGGGATGCCGAGAAGGGCATACCTCAGCACGTCCTGAAGAGGATGGCTAACCAGAAGCTTTCGAAAGAATCAGAACCAAGAGAAGGAAAGAATGAGAGAAAACGGAAAAGGGACTTACCGCGACGATGGGGACAAAACATGCTCTGTTTGCAAAAGAACAAAACAGGGGAACCAACGGTTCCCCGGGAAGCCCAGAAAACTCCATTATAAAAGGAGGGGATGGGTTGTGAAGAAGGCAGCGAGAAAAAAAGAAAGAAACACAAGAAAGAAGAGATTTCCTAGGAAAAACTATCAGAAAAATCTGTGCAGAAAGAAAAATACTAAGGGAAAAACAAATATTGCTTCCCGGTATCCTGTAAAGGCCACTATTGCACATACTCGAATTCAACAAGAATCAAACTTTGCAAGTTTTGAAGGCTGAAATAGCCATTCAAGACTGTAATTTTTGAGCTTGATTGGACCTTGTATCACGTCCTAGTGAGCTTTCTGTAATCGAACAGATAATATATTAATGAAACACTGCTTAATAATTCCCAGGATCCCCACAGCACTATTTCTTTTTATCGTTTTGCTAATCCTGCTTTCTTTCCTTCTGAACTTACGTTGTTAATTTTTGGCACTCTTCAATATCCTTGTTTGTCATTTTTCTTTATATTGTCAAGAGTATTCTCTGCATTCACTTGATTCTTAAACAGCTCGTTAGCTGCGGTGAGTCAAGGCCCGGGATCCTTGGGCCTGAGTGTCAAGAAAAGGCACTCTCACATTTTGGCGACTCCGCTGGGGACTGGGCAAAGAAGAAGGAAGAAGCAACCCTTCACAGAGAATGCCTCCAAGACAAAGAAACAGCAAGGGAACTAATGTGCCACCTACGGCCTCTGAGCCTGTAGGAGAAAACGAGAAAGTCTCCAAGCAAGGAGGTGGGATACCCTTGGTAGAACAGGAGGTTGTGTTAGAACAAAGACACGCAAGGCAGGAACCAGACCTAATGGCCAGGATGGCAGCAATGTTAAAGGATCTGGAGCAAGAAGTTCGTCTTCTCAAAGAAGGCAGGACATAGGAAGTCAGAGACAATATTCCCCCTACTGGCCACCAAGATGGGACGCAGCCAGAAGGAGGGTCAGCAGTGGGAGGAAGAGCCAACCCTCAGTACTTGACACTGGCAGACGTCAATGCCCTCCTGGAACAAGAAAGGGAAAAACTCTCAGGGATCCCCAAGCAATTCTCTCGGGATCCCCCGTTCCCTCCAGAACTTCTTGGCAAACCATACCCTAAGGGGTACGAACCCCCAAAGTTCCATCCTTTCGATGGAAGGAATGGAAGTGCCGTGGAACATGTGAGTAGGTTTGTCCACACTATGGGTCCCTATGCAGGAGACAAAGAATTATGTCTAAGGGAATTCGCCAAATCCTTGGTGGATAGGGCATACACTTGGTACACCACACTGAGACCCGGGTCCATCAAGACCTGGGATGAGATGATGGAAAAATTCTGCGCCAAATATTACCTTGGTGAAGACAAAATCACTTTCCAGAACCTGCAAATGGTGAGGCAGAGACCTGGAGAAGATCCTGTTCAATTCATTAAAAGATTCAAAGATGTGTCCCTAGACTGCTATGGAGACCATGAAGAAAAGGAGCTCGTGGAAACCTGTATAGCCAACATGCTTTTTGATTACAGGCTCAACCTTGAAAATTTATGTATCACACAGTTTGCTGACCTGCTACAGAGAACCAGAAGGACGGCGCAAACCATGAGAACAAAAAGGCTGCCCGCATCCCAAGCTATGACAGCATCAGCAGGAGAGAAAAGGAAGGGACCAGATGGGAAGGTGTTTGAGGAACCACCAATGATCCCATGTACAACTGAGGAGTTAAGCCATGTCCTAGACAAATGGATTGGAGATGGGGTTGTCAGGCCATTCACTATGTCCAGGCCACCAACAGAAGAAGAAAGGAAGAACCCTTTATTTTGCAGAATCCATAATTATGTCAAGCACTCCACCAAGGATTGCTGGACCCTTCGCAGACTCTTCCACAAAAAGTTGAGAGAAGGAACCCTGGAGCTCACTCAGAAGGAGCCGGAAGTGCAGAGGAACCCCTTGCCTAACCACAAAGGAAAAGGGGTGGTAGCAGTAGTAATACACGGGAACCCGGCAGAAGCAGGAGAATCTAAAGGATCCTTCCACCCGAGCACAGTCAGGACCCTCCAGAAGAATCCTAAATTCAGGTCACTATTCAATCAATTAGGATTCGGACCAGAAGTAAGAAGGGTGGCCACAGAGTCTCTCATGAGCATAGCAGCAGATTCAGGGATGGAATGTTTTACAGCTAAGTCACATGCTAGTCGAGCTTTCCTAGAGACAACCAATGCAATAACCTTCACTGATGAAGACATGGAGATTGAGCACCCAGACCACCGTAGACCCCTTTACCTAATGGCCACCATAAACGGCGTTCAAGTCAGAAGAGCACTGGTGGATACGGGGGCATCACTCAACCTCATAGCCTTGAGCACCTTGGAAGCTGTTGGCTTAGTCGACAGAAGGATCCTGGGGGCTCCCATGGAAATAACAGGATTTTGAGGATCGGTAGAATCAACAGAAGGATACGTGCAGCTAGCCTTAAGGGTGGGGCCAATAGTAGCTCTGACAAGGTTTCATGTGATTAATGCAGAAGTTTCTTATCACGTGTTGCTAGGACGCCCGTGGCTTCATAAACATCGCCTTATTCCATCCACGTTCCATCAATGCATTAAAGGGAGACTGAATGGGAGGCCCATAAGGATCCCTGCCAATCATAATCCTTTCAGCCAGGGAGAAGTGAACTTTGCAGAAACGATGTTTTATGATGAGTTGGAGTCAGATGATGAGAACCCCACCCCGGGGACCCCAGGGGCACCTATCCTCTAAGAAGAAGAAGGAGGGAGGGGCACCCGTGATCTGAGGAACCTTCTAGAAAGGAAAAGACAAAAGAGGGAGCCCAGCTCTTCAGGATCCCGAGAATGTGTGGTGGTGCGGGAACCTGGGGGAAGGCTAATTTATCGATTGTGAAGGTGCGCGGGACCCGAATGCATTGTGCAGGAAGGTCCCGGACCACCAAACTGCATGATGGCCCAAGAAGAAATCCCAGAAGAACCAGTTAAGGAGGCCCAGATTCAGCCTGAGGAAGAATTAAAGGAAGTAGACTTGGGGACAGAACCAGGATCCCGAAAACCTGTCTTCATTAGCAGTCAATTGATGGCTCAAGAAAGAGAACAACTGGTAACCTTGCTTCAAAAATACAGAGATGTGTTTGCATGGACCTATGATGAGATGCCTGGTCTAGACCCAGAGTTGGTAGTCCATTCTCTTAATGTGGACCCAGGGATGAGGCCAGTAGTCCAACCAGCTAGGGTCTTCCACACTGAGGTAGAAGCTCAAATAGTTCAAGAGGTCAAGAAATTGCTAACAGCTGGTTTTATCAAACCCATCCAACACCCAAAATGGCTTTCCAACATTGTACCTGTGAAGAAGAAAAATGGTCAGATCCGTTGCTGTGTAGACTTTCGCAACTTGAACAAGGCATGTCCTAAAGATGACTTCCCCTTGCCCAATATCGACCTCCTTGTAGATTCAGCTGCAGGAAACTCAATGTTCTCGTTTATGGATGGGTACAGCGGATACAACCAAATCCGCATGGCAGCCAAAGATGTAGAGAAGACAGCATTCAGAACTCCAATAGGGAACTTTTACTACACTGTAATGCCATTTGGCCTCAAAAATGCGGGGGCTACATATCAACGGACCATGACAGCCATTTTCCATGACATGATGCATGAGGAGATGGAAGATTATGTAGACGATATTGTGGTCAAGTCAAAAACCAGAACAGGACATTTCCAAGTACTTGAGCAAGTCTTTGAAAGATGTAGGAAATACAAGTTACGAATGAACCCCATGAAGTGCGCCTTTGGAGTGTCTGCTGGAAAGTTCCTTGGGTTCCTGGTACATCACAAAGGCATAAGCGTGGATCCAGCCAAGGCCACAGCTATTGCCACGATGAGAAGACCAACTACTGTTAGAGAACTCAAAAGCTTCCTGGGAAGGGTCTCCTATATTAGGAGGTTTGTGCCCGGTTTAGCCTCAGCTACAGCAGGCCTATCCAAACTATTGAAAAAGGGAAATGAATTTACTTGGGGGACGGAGCAGCAGGAAGCTTTTCAAAGAATTCAGGACATTATGAATCATCTGCCCACCCTCCAGGCACCAGTACGTGGGCGACCTCTGTTGCTATACTTAGCATCAAACTCTCAGGCAATAGGAGCTTTGCTGGCACAAAAAGATGACCAAACTTTCTTCGTGCCTTCATAGGTGGTTTCCAATATCTCCCATGCTTCTTTGGCAACGGTAATATGAGAAATCCTGTGAAATTCATCTGGAGACACACCACAAAAAATAGCATTAAGTGCTTTACTGTTAGCATTAGATGCAGCAAGTGCTGCCTTATCCCATGTGGATTTGGCTGCCTCAGGTCTGGTCCAACCAATCTCAACAGCATCCCAAACAGATTCATCAATAGAACACAGAAAAGCTCTCATGCGAACCTTCCAAAAAGCATAATTACTACCATCAAAATATGGAGGTGCATTTAGGGATTGAGACCGATCCATCTCAAAAGGAAGTCAAGGATCACACAATGGTAATGAAACCAATAACAGTGTACCCGCTCTAATACCAATTGAAAGTTCAAAAACGTGTATAAACACCCTTGAACGTTTAGACCCCCAATATACAAATTACCAATACAAGTTTTATATCAAACAATTAATGTGCGGAACATGAACAAAAGCTTAATACAAAATTGGTAAACAATCTAAGCCAATTAAAAACACATCCACAACAGAAAATAAAAGGCAAAGATAAAGGGAAGGAAGATGCAAACACAAAGACAACACGCGATGTGTTATCGAAGAAAAAACCGAAGCCCTCAGCGTAAAACCTCTCTGCCGCCCTCCAAGCAGTAAACAATCCACTAGAAAATATAGTTGGGATACAAGGACAACAATAGACCCTCCAAGCCTAATCTACCCAGTGCACCTAAGCCCTCCAAGCTTCTTGCTCCAACGAGGTTGCGCCGAACCTTTTTCTTTTCTAGTTTCCCGGATTCCGCTACTAGACCGTAGCATCAACCAATGAAGATTGGTTCCTTCCTAACTGCTTCCCAGAAATCCAAACAGTTTTCTCACAGTAATGATAATGGTGAGAACCAGGTTTGGTATAATGCCTCTCAAGGATTTGACAATGGAGAGGAAAAGAGTTGAGGAATTTGAAGAGACTCTAAGGTATAGATTGTGGGTGAATCAATCTTGTTTTTTTTTTAGGGTTTCTCTCTCAAAATTCTCTCTGGAAGCTCTCTTACAATCGTGGGTAAAAGGGGTATTTATACTGGAGTTTGAGAGAAATGTGAAACATCAGGTTACAAAACAGGGGTGGCTCGTGGCTTGACCTCGCGGCTTGACTAAGTCGCAAGATCTAGTCGCGAGATAACCGTATGGCCAGTTGTCTTGTTTTGTCCTGTAGTGCTCCAGCTTGCATGACTGTTCACCTTCCAGCATGCTTGGCACGTGTGCTGCGTCTGGCGGCTTGCAGCCGCGAGTCACCCGCGAGGCCAAGCCGCAAGTCTTTGTTTTCTTGCACACTCTTGAGCAAACTTCACTCTATCTCACTCACTACCCTTACATCAAACCCACCTAAATACAGGGTTACTAAATGCTGAATTACAAGCAAATTTGGCACAGAATAAAGCCAATTAGATGGTTGAATAAATTCAACCTTACATTTATATATAACATACCCAATAAAAATTAATCCCTGGGCTGGAAGACATAGGTTGTAGCTTTGATTTTTCTCCAAAAAAATAGAGATGTTTATATGCCATAAACAATATAAAATAATTTGTAGAAATTTCAACCCAAAAACCAAACCCACGAAAACAATGTCAACATAAATATGGAGATTAACCCAAATACTCAAAAGAAAATCAATTCTAAACATAATAAAAGAATAAGATAGAAAGAAAAACTCAGGCACAT
Organism: Quercus lobata; assembly: GCF_001633185.2. Taxonomy (NCBI): domain Eukaryota; kingdom Viridiplantae; phylum Streptophyta; class Magnoliopsida; order Fagales; family Fagaceae; genus Quercus; species Quercus lobata. Next base: position 51,486,939 of record NC_044907.1, read on the forward strand.
ACAAAAGCAAATAAAAAATTTGACATAAAAGATAAAATTTATTAATAACAATATAAAAAAAATAACCAGATATGTTGAATTGAAATTCATTAATAATAACAATATAAAAAAATTCAACATAAAATTCATTAATCAAAGAAGCAATCACCTTTCATCTCGATGGAAGGACCCTACTTTCTGGTTGGAAGATAGTTTGAAGATTTGGAATGTCACTATCATGTAGTTTAATGAAATTGTATGAAAATGGTACCTAAACATCACATACATACATGCTTGGAAATTGTTGGTTTACTCATGGGAGCCATTAATTTGTCATGATGTTGTTGATATGGGATGGTCAACACTTGGTTTCCAATGCATTAATGATGGAAAACTCCTGGCTTGCTTATACTGTTGCAATTTTGTTGGAGTTTGGGTAGCAGATGTATCGATGCTTTCTAATCAAGACCAAATGTCCCCTTAACCCTCACAACTCCACATTGCAGATATACCAGCACGGTTCTTAAATCAAATAGAAGACCAGTTCGGTGAGAGAGATCCATCTCACATTGCAAACAACCATAAAGCTATGGCATGTGTTTCTTTTCCTATTAAATATTATTTATCAATGAATAGCTCCTAATTTTAGTGGGCCTAAAAGTGTGTAAAAGCTTGAAAATTAAAAGCAAGAAATTCCAAAGGCATGAGTTTAGCCGTTAGAGAGACATGTTCTAGAATCTTCTTTCCTACTGGACCTCTTTATTGTAATGTGAGCAGCACTTGGTTAACACTGCATACTGGACTCCCTAAACCCCTAAACAAAAGACCCAAAAAATTGAAGCCACAAATTAGAAACACATACCCATGGTGGTAGACTTGGCTTGGCAGCAGGCTGGGGGGCTGTAATGGCACCGTTTAGCTTGGAGTTTGGACTGAGGGTTTGTTTTCTCCATCTGGTTTATATGGTCGGGTTGTTGAAGGGTACTTAGGGTTTTTTTTCTTTGTCTAGTTTATATATATATATATATATATATATAATAATGATGAGTTTGAGTTTGAGTTTAAGTTGGACTTGTTAGAGAGTTAGAGTTTCACTCCATGTTAAGTTTGGACTAAAAAAAAATAATAATGATTTATTTTTTAAATATTGTGGTGACGTGAAAAATTATAAGAGTTTCATATATATATATATAGAGAGAGAGAGAGATTAGGATTTGGTGGGTGTTTTCCTATTCACCTTATTATTCCTTCAAAAAAAGATTAATACATTGTAGTGTCTAAGGCTGTCAATAATAATTCATATTTAATTTAATAAAAGTTCAGACTTGTTTCAAAAGCAAATGTGTTATGCTTCTTATGGCTTCCTCACCCTCATTGTTAGGACATATGTGTTTCACATGTTAAGAACATATGTCATGATTTTATGTAATTAGCTTATCCTTTGACAAAACGCACTTTACTTGTAATTGGGTAGATTTAAGATGTGTTTTAATACTTCAAGAAACCATGTTTCAAGATCAAGTGTTAAATCCTTCAAGTCTGTCCAAGAAAACAAGCTGAAAGTGCAGAGTTACTAAAGCTCGACAGCTAGCATGTGTCGAGGTTTAAGGAAGCTGTTCAGCCCATGTGCTCAACACCTTCTTGATAGCTGCTCGACACCTTCTATCTGTCGAGGTTTAAGAATTTCAGAATTTTGATATGATTTTCTTGGGATCCGTGAATGTGTCTTTGGGCCTTCTTTTCTCCTAACCCTAGACATATAAAAGGATTGTTTTAAGGGCCGTCAAACAGTTCACATGTTGCACAAGCATTGAACAAACTCTATTCAAGCAAATTGTGACCGGAGACAAAGTTCTTGCCCTAGTTCATCTCTTTCTCTTGAAGAAGTTGTTGTGTATGTGCACCGTAGGGTTTTATGACCAAGCATCTTCTTGATCTTTATCGTGTGGATGAACTGAAGAACTTTGCAGCCAACAACCTTCTTAATTGGTGATTGAAGTCACGTATTGGGATCCACATAATTGGTTAGTCACGTACTTGGGAGCTATGCATTGAAAGGGGAACTGTCACAACAGAACAAGTCCAATTGGGTTTTTGGGTAAGGGTTCAACTGTAGGTTGGTAAGGTACTTGAGATTCCTTTATTTGTAATCACTTGTTGTAATAATAGTGGAGTTTCGGGAGTGGTGACCTAAAAATCACCCGATGGGGGTTTTGCCGTTAGTTTTTCCCTATTCGTAAACAAATCACTGTGTTATTTATTTTCCGCTGCATAATTAGTTTATTGGTGATTTGTTTGTGCTACCACACGTTTGCATGTTAATTAACTTAATTAATTGACTTGGCTAAATTAATTGGTTAATTTATCACAAATGGTCAACTCATTTTTGGCCTATCAAGTGATATCAGAGCGGGCACACTCTGATTAGGGTTAATCTGTGTTTGATCCATTGACCCCTATTTGTCATGGATAGATGACAGTCATTAATTATACCTCCTTTATTTGATGGCACTAACTATGCATACTGGAAAGTACGTATGAGAGCTTTCTTGCAGTCTTTAGATGAGAAGGTGTGGCAAGCTGTCGAGATTGGTTAGACTAAACCAAAGGAAGCGCCGGCCGATTGGGATGAAGCCAAGATCAAGGCAGCAAACTTCAACAACAAGGCATTGAGCTTTATTCAGTGCGGTCACGAATAAGGAGTTCAAGAAGATATCTTCTACTGAAACTGCTAAGGAAGCATGGATCATCCTCTAAACAACCTATGACGGTACAAAGGCTGTCAAGGATTCAAAGCTTCAGAGGCTCACTACAAGCTTTGAAGAGATAAAGATGGGGGAGGATGAGTCATTTGATGAGTTCTATGCCAAGCTAAAGGACATAGTAAACTCAGCTTTCAATCTTGGGGAAACCATTCCTAAACCCAAGATTGTAAGAAAGGTGCTCAGATCTCTACCCGAGAGATTCCATGCCAAGATCATGGCGATAGAGGAATCAAAGGATATTGACAAGATTCCTTTGACTGAGCTGGTTGGAAACTTGCAGACCTACGAGCTAGGGTTAACAAGAATAGGCAAGTCGGGTAAAGGCAAGAGCATGGCTTTGAAGGCCAAGAGCAGTGACACAGATGAGTCTTCCGACGATGAAGATTCCAAGATGAAGTCCTACATCACCAGGCAGTTCAAGAAATTTATGAAGAATGCCAATGGAAAGGGCTTCGACAAGGATCGTAGGCAATCTAGTTCTTCTCAGATCAAGAGTCAAGACAAAGGGAAGAAGGATGCTAGGGATGGCGGTCAGTACACTATTCCCGCAGGACCTAAGTGCTTTGGGTGTCAAGGCTTCAGTCACATGAAACATAAGTGTCCTACATATCTCAAGAGCATTGGAAAGAGCAAGGCACTTGCTACTACCTTGAGCGACACCGAGCTTGAGGATGATTCTGACAATGAGGATGACAAAATCTTAAATTCCTTCACTGCCACTGTTAATCCTACTGATGGGATTGTTGAAGATGTGGTTAAAGAAGAGGAATTGGTGGAATCCAAGTTTGAGAAGATGGATGATCAAGATGGCATCCATACAGCCTTTGAGAAACTGTATAAGCTTTCTGAGAAGCATGAGAAACTGTATAGGTTAACCACCAAGAAACTCAGTGATATGGAACTTGACCATGAGGAGTTGTTCACAAAGTTTGATGAGGCTAATCTAACTATTGGAACACTGAGGTTCGAGAACAATTTATTGGCTGAGAAGACCAAGAAGCTTGAAGCGGAGCTGTTTTAAGTCAGACCTCAATTGGAGAGGACTTCAAGTGCAAAGCTTGATGAGATGCTCAATCTTCAGAAATCTGCTTCTGATCGAATAGGTTTAGGGTATGGTCTCTCGTCCTCTAATATTGCTTCAACTAGTAACACTGTTTTTGTTCCTCTTGCTAATAATGTTAAAATTGAAATCGATGATGTGAAAACTGATTTAGCTAGTGAGAACTTAGACAAAGGTAAATCTATCTTAGGAGCACCCCCTAAGCAAGATAAGAAGGAAGCTAAGAACCCTAGGGCTAAAAAGGCTAACTCTCAAAAGCCTAAACAGAAGAAGCAGCATCTTTGTCATCATTGTGGAGTTGCTGGTCATACTCAACCAAATTGCTATAAATGGCTAGCCACTCAACAGAGCAATGGCATGATAGCATCCAGGAACCAGAATCAGCATCAATCCTCTCTTGCTCCTCTTGGAGATATTCTCAAAGTCCTCATGTTCCTTTTGAACTTGAACGGTTTTAATTCTTCCCCCTCACTACCGGTTCAAGGGTTTACTAGACGGAAAGGTTCTTCCAAGGTGTGGAAGGAAAATGGCTCCAATTGATTCTATCAATTTTCTCTTTCTCTCTTCTTGTTTTTGTGTGTGCATTACTTGTGTGTTTTGCTTTCAAGTTTTGAGTCAGTCTAGATTTTATGCTTTGCTTTGTTTAATATGTTTTTGTTTGGTTACTTTTCAGTTTTGTTTTGTTTTGTTTTTCATATAAAATATTTTTTTTTTGAAAAATAAAAAAATAGTGTGTATTCTGTATACATTGGTACTTATGTACCTTGGATGGCCATTGAAACAAAGTTTTCTAAACTTTGTATCTTTTGTAGCTTAGATGAGCATTTCTATACACAACTAAGTAAGTGAGCTCTGTGGCTCTTGTTTGTGATGAGTAAGATTAAGTTATCTCTGATACTTAACACTCATATCACTCTTTTTGATAGGAAGGACTAAAATATCCTAAGAGAAAGGCATAAATAACCATCTCACCACTATTGCCCGCCAATCATAATATGACACCTGTATGCCACGGCATAACAAAAGTGCAGTGTCAATGACATTCGTGTGCTTCGTCATAGCAAAATTGGAATGTCAAATGCTTACCATCATTAGGTATTTCTTCTCTATATCTTATATGCCCAAGCATGATTTGCTTAAAAGAAAATAAAAAGCAAAAAGATAAAAAATGCTTTAAATATGATTGCAAGCGTGTATTCCAGGAGATGTGGGAGTTATAGGATGTACCTCGAAGGTGATAGTCCCCATCAAACAATTATGATTGTGTGTGAGTTAAAGTGATTTTCTCATATCTCGAATCGTCATAATATGTATACACTTATGCAATCTTGCATTGTTTTTCACACACAACACGCAATATTCTTTGCTACTCTTGATACATATGCAGGTACAATGTGATTTGGCCATCACAAGGTTTAACATGTGTTAATGTATGCTCACTAAACTGTCTTGACTTGTTTTTGAAAAATAAAGTCGGTTAGACTTGTTTAGTGTGTGTGTGTGTTTTTGGGATTCATGTGCTTAAAATTGTTGTTGAGAGATGATTTTGAGAGGTTTATATGGTGTTTTAATCATTGGTTGAGTTGTCTGTTGGATTGCATTCATGTCTGTGTTTTTCTATTCTCTAAAAACTGCTTTTAAAAGCTAGCTCGACACCTCCTCGACACCTCTTCGATACCTTTCTATCTGTCGAGCTTCTTAAGCTTTTTCTTATCGCAATCTCGACAGCTTCTCAACACCTGGTGGATCGATCAAGAAAGTTCCTGCCTCCTTGATACCTTCTCGACAACTAGTGGATCGATTGAGCTTCTGTTCTTATATCTGATGGTTTGTTCCTCGACACCTCCTCGATACCTGTATCTATCAAAAACCAATTTCTCGACACCTTCCTCGATAGATGGCTCGACACCTCTCGACACCTCATCTGTCGAGATTTACTAAGGGTCTATTTATACTTCCTCGTGCGATCTCTCTCTCGATAGCTCTCTCTTTTCTCTCCCAAACAACCTCATCTCACTCCAATCTTGATCCTCAAGGTTTCTTCAAGCTTTTTCAAGATTTTCTTCACTTGGTAAGCTTCTTATCTCTTATTCTCCATGCATTTCATGTTTTGAAACCTAGGTTTTGGGGTTTTTTAAAAATTTGGGGTTTTTTCAAAATTGATGAGTTTTTGTTGAAATTTTGGGATCGGTTTTCATTTAAATGAGTTTAAAATCTCATGCATTGCATCACATTAGCATTATAATAGTATTGTCATGCATTTAGATGTGTGCAAACTGTTTGTGTGCTGATAGGTTTGGATTGGGCTGAGCCCATGATGCAATTTCTTTTGCATGTCACTTGTTCATGTATTTCCCATGCATACATACTCTTTTTTCAATATACTTGTTATATTTGAATTTCTTGGGACTTTTCTGATTGTCTTTCTTTCTCTTTCTCTCTTTCTGTTTATGTTAGTTGTGTCTATGGCACCTAAGCGTAAATCTACTCCAACTTGGAACCCTTTTCATTCCGGAGCTTCTTCATCTTTTGATTCTACTCCTCTCTCTCTTCGGTTCCATGATGATGATGCCTACAAGGCATTCTCAGAGAACTTTTCTAGACAAGGTGTTCATTCAAAACACCAAGTCATTTTGGCGGATTTCGCCGACATTGACCTTCCCACTGTCATTCACAGTCGGGAATGGGAGTCACTGTGTGATGTCCCGGTCACTTGTCCTCTCATGGTTATCTAGGAGTTTTACTCCAACATGTACTGGATTGATCGTTTAGTATCTCTTTTCCTCACTTGTGTTCGAGATATACGCATTCCTGTCACACCGAAGCTTGTTGGGATGTGCTTTGGGTTCCTAGGATAGAGTTTCCTAACTATCCTAGTTGTGAGCGCCTGCGGACTGTGTCCAAAGATGAGCTCATGGCTGCTTTCTACGAGCGCCCTTTTGATTGGGTTGATCGTCAGTTTACATCATGTAGGCCTTTTGCTAAAGGTCCTAGATTCATAAACATAGTGATGACTTTTGTACTCCATCCACTCTCTCACTACAACTCCATCACAGAGCCTCGTGCTCGGTTTTTATTGTCTCTTCTTGAGCATCTTACTATAGACTTCCCTTTTCATTTCATTCTTTCTATTATAGATGTTCATCTAAATTCGACGTCTTGTGATAAGCTCATCTTTCCTTCCGTTATCACGAGGATCTTACGCCATTTTTCTGTTCCGCCAGTTTTGGTCATGGCAGACGGATTCAGTAGCTTCTCCCTCCCGTTCAGCTCCGTCCCATTCTACTCCATCCATATCCGCTCCCTCCTCTTCTTCGGGCAATGTGACTCTAGGAGACATCATGGCGCAGCTTCAGCGCATGGATGCTCGTCTAGATACACTATCTACAGAGATGTATCAGATGAACATCCGTGTTGGCCGTATCGCTCAACGGTAGGCGACCATGGGCGGATTTGCTCCCGAGGCTACTCCTTCACCACCTTCTGTTGGTTCTGATTTTGATGATGATGATGGTGATGACGATGATACTTCTGAAGATGATGATGATGGAGAAGCTAGCTCTACCGATGAGATGTCTACTTGACACTCTTACCCTTTGTCACTTGTGACAAAAAAGGGAAGTAGTTTTGGATATGAGAGTAGTCATTCTTAGGGGGAGAGATGGTGTAAGACCATTTTGTTAGAGGGAGTGTTGATATGTTTTGAGGGATGTAGTGAGGATATTATGTATCTTTTCTTTTCTTTCTTTTTTAGATACATTGTTCTTGTACATTAGGTCTTGTGACCATTTTTACACATACATTGTACTTATTCTCTTTATATGTGAATGTATGTTTCTTTCACCTACCCCTTACATGTGTTGTTTCTTTTCTCTCTTTATGCACATGCCTCTTATTACTTGTATACAATCTATTATTTCCATTTCACACAAAGATGTCTTAATGAGTTTTGTTTAAAGTGTTTTAGAAATACAGGTTGTCAAAGTCTACTTGTTATAAACTCTCTTCTTGCAAAGTTTTTCAAGAGTTTGTGTTAGGATAGATTTTATTGTATTCAACAGGTGAATATGAGTTGAGTGATTTATGACTTCTCTCATATGCTTATTTGTTTGTTGTGGTTTTGTCACAGATTGTCAAAGGGGGAGATTGTTAGGACATATGTGTTTCACATGTTAAGAACATATGTCATGATTTTATGTAATTGGCTTATCTTTTGACAAAACGCACTTTACTTGTAATTGGGTAGATTTAGGATGTATTTAAATACTTCAAGAAACCATGTTTCAAGATCAAGTGTTAAAGCCTTCAAGTCTGTCCAAGAAAACAAGCTGAAAGTGCAGAGTTACTAAAACTCGACAGCTAGCATGTGTCGAGGTTTAAGGAAGCTGTTCAGCCCGTGTGCTCGACACCTTCTCGACAGCTACTCGACACCTTCTATCTGTCGAGGTTTAAGAATTTCAAAATTCTGATCTGATTTTCTTGGGATCCGTGAATGTGTCTTTGGGCTTCTTTTCTCCTAACCCTAAACATATAAAAGGATTGTTTTAAGAGCTGTCAAACAGTTCACAAGTTGCATAAGCATTGAGCAAACTCTGTTCAAGCAAATTGTGACCGAAGATGAAGTTCTTGCCCTAGTTCATCTCTTTCTCTTAAAGAAGTTGCTGTGTATGTGCACCGTAGGGTTTTGTGACCAAACATCTTCTTGATCTTCATCGTGTGGATGAACTGAAGAACTTTGCAGTCAACAACCTTCTTAGTTGGTGATTGAAGTTGCGTATTGGGATCCACGCAATTGGTTAGTCGCGTACTTGGGAGCTGAAAGTTCAATTATGTGTATAAACACCCTTAAACGTTTAGACCCCCAATTTACAAATGAACCAATTCAAGCATTATGTCAAACAACTAGTTTGCGGAAAATGAACATACGCTATAATATAGAATTGGATATACTATCTAAGCCAAATTAAAATCACAACTCACAGCAAATAATAAAAGGCAAAGATAAAAGGGAAGGAAGATGCAAACACAAAGACAACACGCGATGTGTTATCGAAGAGGAAACCGAAGCCCTCGGCGTAAAACCTCTCCGCCGCCCTCCAAGCGGTAAACAATCCACTAGAAAATGTAGTTAGGATACAAGGACAGCAATAGACTCTCCAAGCCTAATCTACCCAGTGCATCTAAGGCCTCCAAGCTTCTTGCTCCAACGAGGTTGCGCCGAACCTTTTTCTTTTCTAGCTTCCCGGATTCCGCTACTAGACCATAGCATCAACCAATGTAGATTGGTTCCTTCCTAACTGCTTCCCAGCAAACCAAACAACCTTCTCACAGTGATGAATATGGTGAGAACAAGGTTTTGGTAAAATGCCTCTCAAGAATTTGACAATGGAGAGGAAGAGAGTTGAGGAATTTGAAGAAACTCTAATGTATAGATTGTTGGTCAATCAATCTTGTTTTTCTTTAGAGTTTCTCTCTCAAAATTCTCTCTGGAAGCTCTCATACATTTGTGGGTATAAGGGGTATTTATACTGGAGTGAGAGAGGAATGTGAAACGTCAGGTTTTACAAAATAGGGGTGGCTCGCGGCTTAGCCTCGCGACTTGACTAAGTCGCGAGACCCAGTCGCGAGATAACCGTATGCCCAGTTGTCCTGTTTTGTCCTGTAGTGCTCCAGCTAGCATAACTGTTCACCTTCTGGCACGCTTGGCATGTGTGCTGCGTTTGGCGGCTTGAAGCCGCAAGCTACCCGCAAGAGCAAGGCGCAAGTCTCTGTTTTCTTGCACACTCTTGAGCAATCAACGCTCTATCTCACTCACTACCCTTACATCAAACCCACCTAAATACAGGGTTACTAAATGCTGAAATACAAGCAAATTTGGCACGGAATAAAGCCAATAAAATGGTTGATTAAATTCAACCTTACAGGAGCCGTGCATCGAAAGGGGAACTATCACTACAGAACAAGTGCAATTGGGTATTGGGGTAAGGGTTCAACTGTAGGTTGGTAAGGTACTTGGGATTCCTTTACTTGTAACCACTTATTGTGATAATAGTGGAGTTTTGGGAGTGGTGACCTGAAAATCACCTGGTGGGGTTTTTGCTGTTAGTTTTTCCCCATTCGTAAAAAAATCACCGTGTTATTTATTTTCCGCTGTATAATTAGTTTATTGGTGATTTGTTTGTACTACCACGCGTTTACATGTTAATTAACTTAATTAATTCACTTGGCTAGATTAATTGGTTAATTTATCACGAGGGGTCAACTCGTTTTTGGCCTATCACTCATCAAATTCTTATCTATAATCTCTTGAGAATAGGTTTATGTTTATGACTAGACTCGAAGTTCTTAGAAGAAAACTAAATTACTGGTAGTAATGTCGTTATAATGTTTCTTTGTTCAAAAAGTTGGGTTGAGATCTCACTGTTATCATTCCCATTTTAGATTATTTAGTTCGTCCTAATGTGCGGAATTCGGTCGAAAGATTTTATTATCATTCCTTCGGTTTGCTTCATGCTTTATTTTGATGGGAAACGTAGCAACTAGGCTAGCTTATTTATTACTTGGTTCCAATTTTGATGATACAAGTAGCTAAACAGGTATTTTCAATGCTATAATAAATTTAACATACATATAGTGAAAGAAAGAGAAATACTTATAGGTGACTTGATCTGTCACCGTTGGAGTACCTAAGCCACCGGATAGGAAGGTTTCTTGGCAATGCCACAAACACCTTCTGGTGCTCCAGTATCTCTCTGAATCCTCATGTAGCCACTCTCACCCCAGGTGGTGCCCCATGAATTCTTGATTAACCAGTACTTGGTACCATCATCACTCATTCCATACCCGATTACAGTAACGGCATGGTCTAAATTGGTCCCGCATTCTCCTGTGAAAACTCCACTGGAATAGGACTTAAAGTCAGGACTAGAACCTTCTATGGCAACTGAAACTGGGTGGTTGGCTACTGCTTGCAGTAATGCCTCCTCATTATTGGAAGGTACGTCTTCATATGAACTTATCTGAGCTACAATATTAGATGCCATTTGCTGGTCACAAGTTCCATCCATAGCCTGATATGGGTAGTTTTCCTCTGAGGCGAGTCCTTGGTTCTGTATTATATATTCAAAGGCATAATCCATGAGACCGCCATTGCAACCATTACTGCCTTCCACACAGTCCACTAGTTGTTGCTCGGAAAGGGAGATTTTGTTGCCATTTTTGATCTGGGTGACCCCCTCTACTGCTGAAAAGGCCCAGCAACATCCTACATAGGAATCAATCATAACAGAAATCTTGTTAGGACAAAAATAAATGTAGCAAATAAGGCTAAACTAGGTTTTAGTTTCATACAACGTTATTATTCTCTTACCACACTGTTCTTGGTTTTTGATGGGGGTAACAGCTCCTTTTTCTCTCCAATCCATAGTCATTGGAATTTCAGTCAGGTTTTCATATCTGAATGAGGTTTTGGGTGAACTGGGCTGGGAGGAAATCTTGTATCCAGTACGAGTAGCAATGAATTCTTCAGTTGTTAAGTCTGCAAATTCATTGACGCTTAACTTGTAAGTGCGATTCCCTTCATTGTTGACTTTGTCTATGTATTCAACATTGTCCTTGAATATCTTGAAACGCTTTTCCTTCTCAGCATCATCTTCGTAGTTGCGTCCATACTTAGCCATCCATTGCTGATATCTCCCAGCAATGGAGTCTTCAAGTAATGTGCGGGACATGGCTTGATATGTGGAAGTCTCCAAAATCAACAAGAAGACTATGATAAGTTTTTTTCCATGTATTAAAGCCATTGTTTTACAGACCGAAGAGAGTTCTTTGTTAATGGCTCTATGTGATTGATAATTGGTGAGAAAGAAAACACACATTTACCCTATTTATAGGAGATTAGCATCCCCATTGTGAAGTGCATCTTGGGTTGGAATGGGACCCCTTTTTCCCATCGTGCTGGGCAAGTTAAAGTTGACACTTGAATCAGAATCCTTTCTTGAGGGATGCTGATTGCTGATAAAGGTTTTGAATGATCAAATTTAAGTAACATGGGAACCCAGCCAACATGTCAAACTAGAGAGTTTCTATACCGCTGGCTGTAGGATGTTGCTAGCTATTGTTCTTCGTGTAGTATACGAAGGGATACTCCCCCTTGCATGTGGTATTCCCTTTCAATCCATGTAAGTTCTCTCTTTCAGACTATGTAAAGGGTGATGCCAATGACTACCGGTTCTTGCGGTTGTTTCTTTCCTAGTTTCCCAATATTACTGCACTTAATAATTGCTGATATGGTTGTCATAGTTCAAAAAGTATTTCAAGTAATAGCAAGAACTGTGAATAACGACTTTAAGTACAACTATTTCAGTGATAAAGGTACAATTCAACAAGCTTCTAGTTATTATAGTAAGTAAATAGACTAATTGTGTAGAATCAACAAATCACAATACATGAAGCACTCTTTACGCTAAAATAATAAGAGACTAAGACTAATCTGGTACTAATTAGTTCTTGGTTAACCAGCCAGAAAATAACAGATTGGCACGTTGACCTCCGCCAATCAAGCATGAAAGAACAAACCAATGACTCTACTCCCCCTGCCATTTCTGTTATATGCCTTTTGCTTGATTTTCGGTATTGATTCGATAAAGCATATGCTAGTGTGGTAAACATTTTGAGAGTGACAAAACTTGATTAGTTTGAATTGATTACTGATTTCTCAGCTGAATAATTAGATGATGATGAAAGAGATAATTAGACCAATTGACTGACACTTGTCTGCCCTGACCCTTGAATCAGTAGTCCGACCACATTCTGGGCCAACGCTGTTGCAAGCCATTGTCAGATCCGCAGAAAGCTTGAGACTCTTCAATCTTGACCATATCAGCCCGTTAGTGCCCCAATTATAATTAGTGCTGATTTGTTGCGTGTTGATGGTGTTTTAAACTTCTTTGGTTCTCCAAAAAAAATAAAATAAAATAAAATAAAAAACTATAAATTAAATAAAAAATATTTTAAATATAGAATCAAAAGGCTAAGTTACAAACCAGTCATTAAGGCATCCATTCCCACCAATATGAACCAACAGACATCATGGCTACCGTATACTAAATTTGCAAGACATTGAAGCTTAAGATTCAAAAACTTAAGGTACGTTAATTCGGTACGCTATAATAGGCTATATATTGTAATACATATTTCTTATGAATAATTATGGAGAAACTACATTATTGGTCCTTGAAGTTTACCCTGTAAGCGTTATTGGTTTCTCAAGTTTCAAGTGAGCGTGATTGGTCCCTTAAATTTAAAAATTTAACAATGTTAGTCCTTTTGTTAACTATCGTTAGTGTTAATGCCTATGTGGTTAACGGAACATTGACATGTTTTTTTTTTTAATTGATGTGACATTTTTTATATATTAAAATGCTAAAACTATTTCAAGATCTACAAGTCTTATGTAACTATGACACAAGCTATTTTGAAGAAAAACTTACAAATCAATTTTAAGTTAATAATCTATTCATATTTAAAATAAAAAAATTAAAATACCAAAACATTTCGAAAAAAAAAAAAACCAATTTTCATTGTCGGTGTCTCTTCAGTGACCACCCACCCAGGCAAACTGGACTGTACATCTCAGGCGACGTTCTACCAAAAACTCAAAAACTCCCTAGATCTTACTTTCTTTCTTTTGGATGTTTTTATGGTTTTTTGAAGCATGAAATTCTTTTATTTTATTATTAAGATTTGGATCTTTTGGGGGTGATAGATTGTGAGCAAAGGAGGAGCACAAAAATTCTTTGTAGCCTGGTGTGCAGGTGAAGGCAGATTTTTTTTACGGACAAATAGAGAAATTCTTTGTAATTCATAATGGCCACTATTGATTGGCTTCTAAGAAACCAATTACTTCTTCATTATTGTCGTCATCTCCTTTTTCTCTCTGGTGCTAGACTAAGTGCGGGTGACTGAAGATTAGAGCTTGAAACGATACCGGTGATGAGAAAAAGGAATTAACGCTAACACTAAACAACAAGACTAATATTAAAAAAAATGCCACTTCAATTAAAAAGATGCCACGTCAATGTACTGCTAGCCACGTAGGCATTAACATTAATGGCAGTTAACAAAAATACTAACATTGCTCATTTTTTTAAACTTAAGGGACCAATAACGCTCATTTGAAACTTAAGGGACCAATTATGCTCATGGGATAAACTTCAGGTACTAATATTGTAGTTTTGCCAGTAATTATTCAATTGTTTGGTTGTATTTTTAATACAAGTAATATTTTTCCTTAGAAATAAATAGCTTCTTACTAAAAATGGCTATAATAACTACTCCTTTAACCTACATAGTAAATACATAACAATAAAATAAAATTCCTAAACCCCCCTTACAAAAAAAAAAAAAAACTCCTCCTTGTCACTCCTCCCTCTCTCTCTAGTGAATCAATTCACAACTTTTTTCGTGGCTTCATTATTCTCTATATTAATTTTTGGACAAAACTTAGGGCAAATTTTGGTACACTAAATGAGGATTACAATTGGAATTGTAATCTTTATTACAGGAAATACAATATGTTGTGATTGAATAACTAAACCTATTCATAAGTTTGGTTGTGAGTTGTAACATTAAAATAAAATTTAAGATTTATTTTAGGAAATATCTTACTCATACAATTGTATTTCCTTAAAAATAATACTTTTAAAATTTGAAAGAAAAGTGACAATTCATTGTAATAAAAACATTTCAAACTAAAGAATAACTAAACCATAGGAATAACTATTACATTGCAGTGTATATTACAATCTACCAAACATGCCCTTAAGTACAATAATTTATTCATAATTTCTAAATATTAAGTTGATAACAACAAAAAAATCCGTGTATTAAAAAAGTATTAATAAAAGATAATAGTAAAAATTAATAAGTTAATAGTATATACATGGTATTAATTTATGAGTTTTTATGTGTTTTATGTATATATAAGGTCAATTTTCAAATATAAATATAAAAATTGTAGTGAATGTAAAGAGCTTTTGTACGGTGGTCTTACCAATCCCATTTTCATATTAGATGTAATCCCAAAATTTGAATTTCATTGGATCTAATAACATCTAATAAGCTCATTATATGTCAAGGGCCTTGTAACACAACTAGTTAGCATATCTTGATTTTTTTCAAAGCATCAAAGGTTTAAATCTCACTCCTCCATTATAGCTATCGAATTTAAAAAAGAATAGTCATCAGAATTTCAATATAAGAGTGAATTCCAACCATATTTGTTGGCACACCAAAGGACTAAAAATTGAATTAAATTTACTTGTGCCTCGAGAAGGATCTTAATCAAAAAGTATCATTATTTTTCATTCAAAATGCCCCAGAAGGATCTTAATGATGTCTACTAAATGAACATATGTTAGAATAAAAAAAGAACTAATACTGTTGAATGACTAAAGAAATAGTAAAAGATTGCAAAATGCACAAATATAATTGTAAATAAATATATCACTTCAATTAACAGTGCCTAAATAGAATTGTAAGGTTGAATTTTATCAACCACCTTGTTGGCTTTATTCCGTGCCAAATTTGCTTGTATTTTAGCAATTAGTAACCTTGTATTTAGGTGGGAAACATGTAAGGGTAGTGAGTGAGAGAGTGTGAAGAAATGCTCAAGATTGTACAAAGATGCAGAGACTCGCGGCTGACTCGTGATTGGCAAGCCGCCAAAGCTGGCACACGTGTGCAGCATGCAGGGGAGCTGAAGAGTCATGCCAGCTATTGCACTACAGGACAAAATTCCCAGGCTAGCCAGGCCGTTAGCTCGCGACTTGAACTCGCGACTCAGTCTAGTCGCCAGACCACCCTGTTTGGGAAAAACTAACTCTTCGCATTCCTTTCTCACCCCACTATATATAGACCCTTATACACACGAAATATAGAGAGCTTCCAGAGAGAATTTTGAGAGAGAAACCCTAGAGAAAACCAAGATTGATTCATCCACAATCTTCACATAGAGACTCTTCAAATTCCTCTACTCTCTTCCTCTCCATTGTTATATCCTTGAAAGGTACATTATCAAAACATTTTCTTGCAATACCCATATCTGTGAGAAGGCCATTTGGTGTTTGGGAAGCAGTTAAGAAGGGACCAATTTCATATTGGTTGATGCTATGGTCAAGTAGCGGAATCCGGTAAACTAAAGAAGAAATAGGTTCGGCGTAACCTCGTTGGAGTAGGAGCTTGGAGGGCTTAGGTACATTGGATATATTAGGCTTTGAGGGTCTTTTGCTGTTCATGTATCCCAACTACATTCTTTAGTGGATTGTTTACCGCTTGGAGGGCAGCGGAGAGGTTTTACGCTGAGGGCTTTGGTTTCCTCTTCGATAACACATCGTGTGTTGTCCTTGTGTTTGCATCTCTCTTCCTTTAATCTTTTCCATTTAATTTCTGCTGTGGATGTGATTTTATTTGGTTTAGATTGTTTATCAATTCTGTTTTAAGCTTATGTTCATATTTCGCACATTAATTGTTTGTCATTAAGCTTGAATTGATAATTTGTAAATTGGGGATCTAAACGTTCAAAATGTTTTCTACACTAATTGAACTTTCAATTGGTATCAGAGCGGGTGCACTTGCTGTGGTTTAATTACCTAAGTGCGATCCTTGACCCCTTAGCTATGGAAAAGTCTATGCTGTATTATGGTTTAAATGTTTGTGATAATGACTGTATGAGTATGTTTGAAGGGTGTCCTGACAATGAACTCCTAGAGTTATTAAAAAACAAAGAAACATGTTAGAATGTTTGTTCACATGCTGAAATATTTTGAAAATGAGAATCACATATTACACAATAGTCTATGTGAGTCTAATTCTTGGATTAAAAAGTATAAAAGAAGAAATAGAATGTTGTGTGATAAGGTTGATAATTTGAAAAAGAGAATTCAATCTAACAAGAGCATGGAAAATGAAGATAAGTTTTGTTTGAAGGCCAAGAGTGCTTGTCCCATGCTTGCTTATTTATGCACACTTCTTTGAAGGTTTTCAATTCATGTTTATGGTATCTTGATAGTGGCTGTTCTCGTCACATGACAGGGGATAAATCATTGTTTAAGTCTCTCAAAGAGAAGGTTGGTGACTATGTGACATTTGGTGATGGAAGTCATGCTCAAGTTCTTAGCAAAGGAACTGTTGAGATACCGGGATTACCTCTATTGAAGGATGTCTTATACATCAAAGGGCTGAAGGCAAATCTCTTAAGCATCACTCAAATATGTGATGAAGACTTCCTTGTTCAATTCTCAAAGAAGGGGTGCATAATCATTGATGAAGAAGGGATTCAAGTCTTGAAGGGAAATAGGACTACCGACAATTGCTACGGAGTAGTTCCTACGGCACCAATTTCTTGTAGAAGTGCTCGTGTTGACTTGTTGGAACTTTGGCATCACAGATTTTGGCATGCAAGTTTCAAACAAGTAGCTAAAGTATCTAAACTTGAAGCTGTTGAGGGACTTCCAAAGTTTGGAAAGATAGAGAAGACCTTTTGTGGTGCATGCCAAATGAGGAAGCAAACAAAGGCAAGTCACCACAAGGTGAATGTGATCGCCTCTTCACGATGCTTAGAGCTTCTTCATGTTGATCTAATAGGGCCCACAAGAACTGAAAGTCTAGGAGAAAAAAGGTACATTATGGTCATTATTGATGATTTCTCAAGATACACTTGGGTTGAATTTCTTAGAGAAAAATCAGAAGCATGTGAGAAATTGAAAATTCTTTGCTAGGGACTACAAAAGGAGAAAGGGGTTCCTATTGTCAAGATAAGGAGTGATCATGGCAAGGAGTTTGAGAATGCAAGATTTGAGTCGTTTTGTGAGAAGAATGGAATCAAAAAGGAATTTTCAATTTCCAAAACTCCTCAACAAAATGGGGTTGTTAAGAAGAAAAATCGGGTGATTCAAGAAATGGCAAGAGTTATGCTACTCAACAAGCAAATTCCTCAAAAGTTTTGGGGAGAAGCCGTGAACACCTCATGTCACATTGGTAATAAAATATTCTTCCGAGCGGAAACAAAGAAGACCGCATATGAAATTTGGAATGAAAAGAAGCCAAAAGTGAAGTACTTCCGAGTATTTGGAAGCAAGTGTTACATTCTCAATGCTTGTGAGAACCTTGGGAAGTTTGATGCGAAAAGTGATGAAGGCATCTTTCTTGGGTATTCTACTAATAGCCGTGCATATAGAGTATTCAACAAGAGAACAAAGATTGTAATTGAGTCCATCAATGTGGAAGTTGATGATGCTATAACAAAGGTAGAGATGGTTGATGATGGAGAAGGGCCAAGCTCTAAAGAACTCACAACTGAGGGCGAAGCCCAAGATATTGAAGTTGAAGGACCTACACCGGAAAAGGAATCAACTCCTGTGAACTCAAGATTGGAAGCAAGATCAATGTCTAGAACATCAAGTCCTCTCACTCCTCTGGAACTTCATCCTCCTATCTCCCCGAATGATGAAGTGTCCACCTCAAAGAAGCCATCATCAAGAGTGATCAAAAACCATCCAAGTAGCAACATCATTGGATCATTAGATGAAGGTCTTCGCCTTAGAAAGAGAAACTACTCTGCATACATGACCATTGCATCTGTGCATTCTTCGGATGATTTGAGTGTGGTGGTAGAAGAGCTAGGTGAGCACACTGAATTGGAATCAATGGGGATAGTAGAAGAATCCGATAATAAGGAAGATGAAGGTACAGTGGGACTGTAAGAGACCTACAATTCCCTCCTTGAGAAGACCGGTGAATATGCAAAAGTGGCTAAGGCAGCCATTAAAAAGATGAAGAGGGCAGAGGAAGACTATAGAAGTCTTCTAGTGCGATACAAGGAGACCAAATGTGAAATGGAGACGTTGAATGGAGAGCTGACCGAAGCCTACTCAAAGATAAAATTCCTTGAGCTTGAAGTTGTTCAAGCCAATGCTAAAGTAGAGCAAGTCTCCTCCAAGAAGCTTGATGAAGTGCTTGCTCATCAAAAACCATTCTTCGACAGAAGTGGATTGGGATACACCGGAGAGAGCAGTTCGACGGTTAATATATCCAAGGAAATGAAATTTGTGAAAGCTAAGGAACCAGTGGTAGAAACTTCAGTTGTTGAGAAAGTGAAGCCGGAAAAGAAGCCGAATGTGACTGACCAACGATTTTTAACTAAGCCTCCTAACCAATTAGTGGTCAAACCTAAGGGTAAAGGGAAATCTCTCCCAAAGTCACGACGAGGTTCTAGAACTCAACACTTCTGCCATCATTGTGGAATTCCAGGATACATCAAACCAAATTGTCATAAGCTTCAAGCATTGAAGAATTCAAATGCTCAAAGGTCGAGAGGACCAAGACATGGCAAAGGAAATTGGACTGCTGAGCAATCAAAAGGTCAAGAAGACAATCCCGGAATGAGGGATGTGCTGTAGATGATTGATGCCTTCACTACTTGTTTGGCAAGCTTCACCAAAAGGTTTGAAAGTCACAACGATCGTACCCAATCCTCTAGGGATATCACCCCAAACGCAAGTGTTGTGTGGGTGAAAAAGGGTACACATGCATAAGCATTACAACATGTCCATGCATTAATACTTCCTATGCTTTGTGACTTTGATTGGTTAAGTGCTTGTTCTCGTTCCAGCATGTGTTGAAAATTCTGCTTGTTTGCTTTTTACTTTGAATGTTTTTACATTGTTTTTTATCAATCTTTTCTAGTTTTTGTGTCAAAAAACTCATAAAAAGTAGAAAATCAAAAAGTTTGATCGACATTATTGAGTTTTGTCTCAAAACATGTTTTGCCTTGTACCTTTGTACTACTGGCCTTGTGCATTTACGAGCGTAACTTGTTCCCTGTGCACTTATATCATTGTAGAAGAAATTTTGAAATCTATGTGACTGTTGTAAATAGATCTTCAACCTTGTCATGAATGATTAGTGAATGGTTTTGTTGATCTTGAGACATGCGTAGACTTGTGTCTATATATCTTCCCACTCTTTATTTTATTGTTTTTGCTAAAAGAGCTCTCCAAATGTAAATCTCCAAATGAAAAGAGATAATGAGCTGCAAAAGTCTGTCGCACATACTAGTATTTGACTAGGAAAAAGGGAAAGCGACCTAAAATAAAGTATATGATGCCCAAAAAGCCAAAGGCTAACTCATTAAAGTGAAATATGAGATGGGTCACATTATCTAGTGCTAGTTGTGTATGCCTTGATTGAATTGATCATTGAAGCTTCACATTAGACTAAGGACTATTTTATTTTTGATATCCACACACAACACACATGTCTATGTTCAATGAATGTCATATTCATTCGTGTGATTGTACTTGATTAAATGTGTTTTCACATGCTCAATCTTTGTTGATCAATCACAAAAAGATTTTTGAGTTTTTAGTTGTTTTTGGAAAGTATTTTGTTTTTACAAAATCTTCAAAAACAATGTTGCCCTGTTCTGGCGACTCAGTCGCGGGTTGGTCCAGTCGCATGCCCCAGTCATAAGCCCACAATGAGATTTTTCATGACTCACTAGTGGGTCAATGTCCCAATCGCGAAAAATACTTAAGATATTTTTCAAAATTTGGGTTTTTATGTTTCTCATGGCTCAGTATGGTGACTTGTTCGCGGGTGGAAGGTCCAGTCGTGAGGGGTACATAGAGATTTTCGCAACTCACCTCGCGACTCTCTCGCCGGGTAGACTTTCCAGTCACAAAAATCTCTATGTACGCGACTTGTTTTGGTTTCTAGGTTTCTCGCGGCTTGTTTTGGTAACTTTTACGCGACTTGGATCAGTCGCGAAAATCGCGTGTTTTGCATATTGAGAGTTATTTTCAAGGTCATTTTCAAACACTTTTCATTTTTCCCTCATGGATCATTAGCATTGTTCGTTCCTTCATCCCTTGCCCTCTTTTCTCCTTGACCCTTTGTCTATTCCTAACAAAAAGGGGGAGAGTATACTCTAAAAAGTATGCCGGAGTGTTTTTGTCATTTCTATATGACTCTTGTGCACATCCTTAGGGGAAGAAATTCTATTTCTCATGCACATTTGTAGGGGGAGAGATATTCCATAGGGGAGATGCTTATACCAAGGGGGAGAAGACATTGAGTTAATAAGAAAACTTTGTTTTGTTTGTTTCTCTTTATGTTTGTTTTCTTGTATTGCATCGTGTTTGTGTATTGGGCATGCATACTTCCTTATGCTATTGTGCTTCATTGAATGCATGTTCGGATGATCAATTGCTTTGCTATGTGATCATTGTAGTCATTTCTATATAATTGTTTTGGCGTATGATCAAGTTGCTCACATGTTTCACATCATGTTTACTTGATCGCAATTTACTTGTTACATTATACTCGTCCTTTTATTACTTGCTTTACCTTGAGGGTCTAATGTGTTTTGTGCAAGTGTTTCAAGTTACAAGTATATATGTTCTAAGTGCATCATAGCTTCTCATCATTTTGAAGGGGAGAAACTTTAAGCACTTTTAGTTTATATTGTTTAAGTTTATATTCAGTATTTTGTGGTTTGTGCCCATGTTGCTTTTGTAAGCTTTTAGGGTTTGTTTCCATGTGTTTGTAAGCTTTTATGGTTTGTACCATGCTTATGCAGCCTTTATGTTTTGTTGTCTAATACTTCTAGCTAAATTTTATGCATTTTCTTTAAGTATTCTCACTCTTATGCCCTTGTAGGATTTTGTTCCTAGATGCATATACTTTATGTATTGTGCATTGGATGAGTGTTGGGCATGCAAGTGATTTGCATTGTGCTTATTGGTTTGTATGTCCGGATGTTCATTCCAAGTGTGAATGAGCATTGTGGTCACTATTTTATAGTGATTGCTTGTTTAGTCAAGCCATGGTTTATTTCTCATTCCATTTTGCTTAATCGCATTGTGCTTGCCTCATATGCATTACAAGTTTTTCTACATACAATGATCATATTGTGTTATTGTGTTTCAGGAGATTCTTGTTCATATGATTCAAGAGCTTATCAGATTCTAGAGTTAGGTGTGAGTGAGTTTTGTTCAACTGTTCCTAACTCACATGTTAAATCTAGAGTTTGTTTTAGGGTTTCGTCACGGAATAGCCAAAGGGGGAGATTGTAAGGTTGAATTTTATCAACCATCTTGTTGGCTTTATTCCGTGTCAAATTTGCTTGTATTTTAGCAATTAGTAACCCTGTATTTAGGTGGGAAACATGTAAGGGTAGTGAGTGAGAAAGTGTGAAGAAATGCGCAAGATTGTGCAAAGATGTAGAGACTCGCGGCTGACTCGCGACTGGCAAGCCGCGAAAGCTAGCACACATGTGAAGCATGCAGGGGAGCTGAAGAGTCATGCCAGCTATTACACTACAGGACAAAAGTCCCAAGCTGGCCAGGCCATAAGCTCGTGACTTGAACTCGCGACTCAGTCCAATTGCGATGCCAAGTTGCCAGACCACCCTATTTGGGAAAAACTGACTCTTCGCATTTCTTTCTCGCCCCACTATATATAAACCCTTATACCCACGAAATATAGAGAGCTCACAGAGAGAATTTTGAGAGAGAAACCCTAGAGAAAACCAAGATCGATTCATCCACAATCTTCACATAGAGACTCTTCAAATTCTTCTGCTCTCTTCCTCTCCATTGTTAAATCCATGAGAGGTACATTACCAAAACCTTTTCTCGCCATACTCATATTTGTGAGAAAGCCATTTGGTGTTTGGAAAGTAGTTAAAAAGGGACCAATTTCATATTGGTTGATGCTATGGTCAAGTAGCGGAATCCGGTAAGTTAAAGAAGAAATAGGTTCGGCGTAACCTCGTTAGAGTAGGAGCTTGGAGGGCTTAGGTACATTGGGTAGATTAGGCTTGGAGGGTCTTCTGCTGTTCATATATCCCAACTACATTCTTTAGTGGATTGTTTACCGCTTGGAGGGTAGTGGAGAGATTTACACTGAGGGCTTCGGTTTCCTCTTCGATAACACATCGTGTGTTGTCCTTGTGTTTGCATCTCTCTTCCCTTAATCCTTTCCATTTAATTTCTACTGTGGATGTGATTTTATTTGGTTTAGATTGTTTATCAATTCTTTTTTAAGCTTATGTTCATATTTCGCACATTAATTGTTTGTTATTAAGCTTGAATTGATAATTTGTAAATTGGGGGTCTAAATGTTCAAAGTGTTTTCTACACTAATTGAACTTTCAAGAATTATTTAGGATAAATTTTATTAACTACCCCTGAGGTTTGGGCAAATCTCAAGCAAGTCCAATTTTTTTAAAAATAAACCAATTTAGTCTCTCCACACAATTTAGTCCTTAATCGGTGTCAAAGACGTTACTTACACTCTCTTACTCTTTTTTCCTCTCCTCTCTTATTTGTCGTCCCTCTCTCATGGATCTCAGACTAAAAAATACCCACCACAGCCCACAGATGTTCTTCTTGTTGTCATATTCTTGGTGCCAAAATAATTGATTTGGCACATTCTCAAACCCAAGATTGAAATGAACACATTCTCTATTTTCTCTTATCTTGTGTCTCTCTCGAACCACCATGACCACCTAAACTCAGTCAACATGACCCATAACCACCAGTCGGCATAACCCTCAGCCACCATGATCTTTACTAAATCTTGGTTTCTCTACTCTATGGTTGAGGGTCAGTTTAGGTATAGTATTTGTTGGGTTTCTTGGGTTTGATTTGGTATTTCTCTATGGGTTGGTTTTCTTTGTCATTTTGAAATGGTGGTGGTGATTTTCTGTTTGGGGGTCTCATTAATGATGGGTTTAGAATTGAGAAGAGATGTGTTTTTATTAAATTTTTTGTGTTTCTAGGTATGGGTTTATGAATGGTGTGTGTGTTTTTTGGGTGCTGTGTATGTGAAATTTTTTTTTGTGGGTATGAATTCAAACTTGATCTCTCTTCTACTTGGATATTGTTTTTGTTGGGTGTCCTTTTAGATCTACATGGTTCGGTGGTTTAGGTGGCTGGAATTGGTTTAATGTGGTTTGGTTAGGCCGTGGGTGTTTGGATTGGTTTGATTTGGGTGGCTGTGAGTGTGGGTTTGCGGTGGTTTGAGTTCTAATTTATGGTTTTGGTTTGTAGTGGTGAGCTTTGTACCGATGGTTGTGAGGTGGTGGTTGTGGTCTTAACTAGTAAATCTGTGGGCTATGGTGGGTTTTCTTTTTATGTTTGAGATAAAATGAGAGAGGAGTAAGAGAAGCAACAAAAGAGAGAGAGTCAAGAATGGTTAACGTTCTTGACGTTGTCTAGGGGCCAAATTGTGCATGGGGACTAATTGGTTGGTTTTGAAAAGTTTTAGACTTGCTTGGTATTTGTCCAAACCTCAGGGATAGGTAATGAAATTAGCCAACTATCAAAAAGCTAAAATTGTAGATAAGTGGACTTGCTTTCAAACCCAAGCAATATAGATCTGTCTTTTTCATTCTTGCCATCACTTGAAACTGTTTTTAACTCTAACAAATGACACTACTAATAGATAAATTATTGTTACTTCAAAATGTATCGTCCTTTTAATCTTACAACCCTTGTTATTTTGGCAATGTTAAGCTATTTACCCAAATATATATATATATATATATATATATATGGCAAACAACTATAGTATACGCAACCAAACTAATCTATATACATATATATAAAACCAAAACCTTTGACTTTTGGTTGACCTCTCCATAATTTTCCACATTAACATTTTTTATTTATAATTTTTTAATTTGATTTAATTCAATTTAATTATTTCAATTTTATAGCACCAAATTGCATAAAATTTATTCTTTTAAACAAAATTTAAATTAAATTTAGTTGTTTGGTGCCATACAACTACTATACTTAAAGGACACCTAAATTATCACCTAATCAGGGAATTTTTAGATAAGCTTAACAAACTATATGATAACTCCATTAATATAAATCTATCCCCAAAAAGGGAATATATCTCCATTAATTTGATAATTTCTACGTTGATGACATTTAAAAATAAATTCTATCATATTTCCTTATATCTATCAATCACGTTTTCTTTCTATTCTTTTTTTCATTTTTTTTTTATATTAACGTTGATTAGAAATTATAATTTCAATAGGATTTAAACTCTATAATTATATCAAATAAGACTTAACAAATATATATCATTTTTAATTTTAATAGAATTTAAATTTTATATCAAATGGACTCTACCAACATATTCATCCTTTAAAAAAAATTAAATAGCCAAATTTAATTAGGAATCCATAACCCTATATTATATTATAAATATTTTTTTTAGGGGTTGTTTGTTGCAATTTCAACTCGGCTTTTCATTCCTATATTATATTTTAAATATATTAAATTTTTTGGATTATTCTTCCAACACCACTCTGCTGTATAGTCTCTTGGAGTGCCTTCAAAACAAAAGGTATGTAAAGTTTTCTTATTAATTTTAATGTTAACATATATGAGAGATATTTTGGTCAATTAGAAAATTTTTTATGAAACATAAAAGGAAAAAGAACAAAAAAACGCACAATCTAGAAAAAAATAATAGTTACTGTATTAGGCAGAGACTTTTGGAGATTGTTGTTTTAATTTTTGGAATTCTTTATATTCATGTCTATGTATGTATTGGGTTTAATTGAATTGGAATTATCTTTGAAACTTTGGTTTTGATTGAATAATGAAAATGACAAAAGAAGTATGTTCCAATATTTGGAGTCTTCTGTATATGTGTTGTAGTTTAAACTTGGTATTTGAATTGTTAAATTGTTAATTCACAGTTTCATTGTTCATCTATTAATCATGACTAATAATATTGCTATTTGCAACCATCATGATATGGTATCAATGATGTGATCATTTTGAATGTTTTCCTTTAGAGTTTAGATAGAGTATATTTTATGATTAAAAAAATATACAATTAAAAGACTTTTGAAAGAACATTTTAAAAAAAAAAATTATATGATGGGTCATAAATGACTTCTATTAAACTCCATCCTTTATGGCATCATTAAAAAGAAAAATCATATAGATAAGTATTAGAATATTATTTGGAACTATCATAATGAACTAATGTATTACACATGGTACAAATCTAATTATAACATCCTATGCTATAAAATAAAAATTGGGCCTATGGTTATCTTCTCTTTGCAAAAAATGGTTAAATTCTCATTAATTGTGATAGTTCACTTTTAGGTAAAATAGAAATTCTATTAACTAAGTTTTAAAAAATTTAAAATTCTATTTCAAAAAATTTCCAAAACATTAGATTTTATTTAATTATTTTAATAATTTTATATTGTAAAAGAATAAAATTTATACATTACATACAATCACTACTTCAGTTACCTTCTAAATGATGGAGGATATGAGAATTCAATTTGTAGGCCGTCACAACTGATGCAAGTAAGTGCAACTTGATGCAAAGGTTTCTCACAGGCATATTGTGAATCGGAGACATATGCCCTAGTACATTGTTCTCTTCAAGAAACTACTGTGTTTGTACACCGTAGGGTGTTGTAAGAAAGGAGCTTCGTGATCTTTATCGTGTTGATGAACTGAAGAACTTTGCAACCAACATGCTGCTCAAGTTGGTGTGTAAGCCGCATACTGGGATCCGCGCATCAAATTGTTTGGTCACGTACTGGGAGCCGTGCATTGAAAGGAGAGATCGTCACTACAAAACAAGTCCAATTGGGTATTGGGATAAGGGTTCAACTATAGGTTGGTATAAAATACTAGGATTCCTTTACTTGTAACCACTTGTTGTGATAATAGTGAATTTTCAAGAGTTGTGACATTAAAATCACCCGGTGGGGTTTTTGCCACGTAGGTTTTCCCCATTCATAAACAAATCACCATGTCAATTTATTTTCCGTTGCATATTAACTTAGTTGGTGATTTGTTTGTGCTGCCACGCATATTGCATGTTAATTAACTTAATTAATTCACTTGTCTAATTAATTGGTTTATTTATCACAAGGGGTCAATACATTATTGGCCTATCAAAATATACTTGACGATAAATTTTTTTCTAGTTAAGTTATTAAATGTCAATCAATAAATATGCTTGCATAATAAATGCTTTTAAATGACTACTTTATGTTTAGGATTTATGAAAGTGGTTAGACATTAATTTGAAATAAATTTAGATCTTTAAAAGCTAAAGTTTTGCTGCTTTTGAGGGGAAAGAGTGTTATGATTAACAAAAAAATCAGCAATCACCTATTAGCTCCTTCTCAAAAAGCTCTTCAAAAGACTCGAATGTTGAAGTGTTTTGAAATCGAGGATCTTTCCTCTATTTATAGATGGGAATATCCCCGGTTGATAAGTTGGAGTGAAGTACAAACTCCCTAGGGCATTGTGAGAGACTGCCAAAGTGCCTCTCAAAAAAAGAGAGATTTTTAGAGTGTTTTTTAAAGTACCTCTCTTTTGGGTAAGTGGGGTGGAGTCGCCACTTATTTTTTATACAAAAAATAAGAAAAACTAAATATAAGTATACATGACTGAATTGTTTCAATTCATTCATTGAGTATAAAAATACATGTTTGATAAATTGAAAATTACACGGCTTTGAGTCCTAGTTACAAACTACCAAAAATAAGTGGCTTTTTGTCCTAATTACAATCTACCCTAAAAGTTCAAATAGCGTATAAAACACCAATGAACGTTTAGACCCCCAATTATAAAATTTCCAACACAAGCTTATAATCAAACAGTATATGTGCAGAATATGAAATATAAGCTATATCCAAATTGGTAACACACTCTAAACCCTAATTAATTATAAATACAACAGCAATTAAAAGGTAAAGAGAAAGGAAAGAGAGATGCAAACACAAAGATAACACTGACACGTGTTATTGAAGAGGAAACCGTAGAACTCGGTGAAAAACCTCTCTGCCACCCTCCAAGTGGTCAAATGATCCATTAAAGAATATAGTTGGCACACATGAATAGCAGAAGATCCTCCAAGCCTAATTTACCCAGTGCACCTAAGCTCTCCAAGCTTCTTGCTCCAACAGGGTTACGCCGAACCTTGTCTTCTTTAGCTTCCTGGATCTCACAATACACCCAGTGCGTCAACCAAGTAATGTGGTCCTCTCTGAACTGCTTCCTAAGCACCAAAATACCTCCTCACTGATATGTGTAAGGTGAGATAAGGATTTGGCAAAATGTACCTCTC
Organism: Quercus lobata; assembly: GCF_001633185.2. Taxonomy (NCBI): domain Eukaryota; kingdom Viridiplantae; phylum Streptophyta; class Magnoliopsida; order Fagales; family Fagaceae; genus Quercus; species Quercus lobata. Next base: position 51,514,935 of record NC_044907.1, read on the forward strand.
AAGGTATGTCAATGGAAAGAGTGAGAGTAAAGAAATTTGGAGAATCAAATGATAAAGATTATGGATGAGTCAATCTTGTTTTCTCTAGGGTTTCTCTCTCAAAATTCTCTCTAGAAGCTCTCTACATTTCGTGGGTATAAGGGTATTTATAGTAGTGTGTGAGAGGAATGTGAAAAGTTAGTTTTCATCCAAACAGGGCATTCTGACGACTCAACCTCACGACTGGAACGAGTTGCGAGTCTGAGTCACGAGCTAACTGCTTGGCTAGACTGTCTATTTTGTCCTGTAGTGCTCCAACTATCATGACCCTTTAGCTTCCCTGCATGCTTCACACATGTGCCACTTTGATGACTTGCCAGTAACGAGTAAATCGCGAGATCAAGTTGCGAGACTCTTTTGATTGCATACATCTTGATTTTTCTTCACACTCTCTTACACACAACCCTTACAAAAATCCCACCTAAATATAGGGTATCTAATTGATAAATTACAAGCAAATTTGACAAGGAATAAAGCCAAAACATGATTGACTAAATTCAACCTTACAATCTCCCCATTTGGTTATTTTGTGATAAAACCCTAAAACAGACTCTAGAATTAACATGTGAGTTGGGAATAGTTACCAAAACTCACTCACACCTAACTCTAGAAACTATGAAGCTCTTGAATCATATAAACAAGTTTTTTCTTGAAAACAATAACACAAGACGATCATTGTAAGCAGAAATCTTGAAATGCATACGGAGCAAGCACAATGCGATCAAGTCGTAAAGACTATAGCAATAAAGCATGGCTTGACCAAACATGAACAATCACTATAGATAGTGATCAGAATGATCATTCAGACAAGGAATGAACATTCGGACATGCAAGCTAATAAGCTCAATGCAAAGTATCATTTGCATGTCCAACACTTAACCGATACAAAAACACAAAGTAGTTGCATCAAGGATATAAAATCCAACAAACACACAAGAGTGATGTACTAAAGAAAATGCATAACATTAACCAAAAGTAATAAGCTACAAAGCAAAGGTACACTCCCTGATATATGTGTAAGGTTGAATTTATTCAACCATCTAATTGGCTTTATTCCGTGCCAAATTTGCTTGTAATTCAGCATTTAGTAACCCTGTATTTAGGTGGGTTTGATGTAAGGGTAGTGAGTGAGATAGAGTGAAGATTGCTCAAGAGTGTGCAAGAAAACAGAGACTCGCGGCTGGGACTCGCGGGTGACTCGCGGCTGCAAGCCGCCAGAAGCAGCACACGTGCCAAGCATGCTGGAAGATGAACAATCATGCTAGCTGGAGCACTACAGGACAAAACAGGACAACTGGCCATACGGTTATCTCGCGACTGGATCTCGCGACTTGGTCAAGCCGCGAGGTCAAGCCGCGAGCCACCCCTGTTTTGTAAAACCTGACGTTTCACATTCCTCTCCCACTCCAGTATAAATACCCCATTTACCCACGATTGAAAGAGAGCTTCCAAAGAGAATTTTGAGAGAGAAACCCTAAAGAAAAACAAGATTGATTCACCCACAATCTATACCTTAAAGTCTCTTCAAATTCCTCAACTCTCTTCCTCTCCATTGTCAAATCCTTGAGAGGCATTATACCAAACCTGGTTCTCACCATCATCATCACTGTGAGACAGTTGTTTGGATTTCTGGGAAGCAGTTAGGAAGGAACCAATCTTCATTGGTTGATGCTACGGTCTAGTAGCGGAATCCGGAAAGCTAGAAAAGAAAAAGGTTCGGCGCAACCTCGTTGGAGCAAGAAGCTTGGAGGGCTTAGGTGCACTGGGTAGATTAGGCTTGGAGGGTCTATTGTTGTCCTTGTATCCCAACTATATTTTCTAGTGGATTGATTACCGCTTGGAGGGCGGCGGAGAGGTTTTTCGCCGAGGGCTTCGGTTTCCTCTTCGATAACACATCGCGTGTTGTCTTTGTGTTTGCATCTTCCTTCCTCTCTATCTTTGCCTTTTATTTATCTGCTGTGGATTTTAATTTGTTATGGCTTAGATAGTATTTAATCAATTTCGTATGATAGCATATGTTAAGTTTCCGCACACTAGTTGTTTGACATATTGCTTGAATTGATTAAGTTGTAATTTGGGGGTCTAAACGTTCAAAGGTGTTTTTACACGTTTTTGAACTTTCAATTGGTATCAGAGCGGGTACACTGATATTGGTTTCATTACCATTGTGTGATCCTTGACTCCCTTTTGAGATGGATAGGTCTCAATCCCTAAATGCACCTCCATATTTTGATGGTAGTAATTATGCTTTTTGGAAGGTTCGCATGAGAGCTTTTCTGTGTTCTATTGATGAATCTGTTTGGGATGCTGTTGAGACTGGTTGGACCAGACCTGAGGCAGCCAAATCCACTTGGGATAAGGCAGCACTTGCTGCATCCAATGCTAACAGTAAAGCACTCAATGCTATTTTCTGTGGTGTGTCTCCAGATGAATTTCACAGGATTTCTCACATTACCATTGCCAAAGAAGCATGGGAGATTTTGGAAACCACCTATGAAGGCACGAAGAAAGTGAAGGACACCAAGTTACAAATGCTGACCACCCAATTTGAGGAGCTCAAAATGAGTGAGGATGAGTCTTTTGACTCTTTCTATGGGAAGCTAAATGAGGTGGTTGTCAGTAAGTTCAACTTGGGGGAGAAAACGGAGGATTCAAAGATTGTAAGGAAGATCCTTCGATCATTGCCGGAAAGTTTTCGTGCTAAAGTGACAGCGATTGAAGAGAGCAAGGACCTTGATGACATCAAAGTACAGGAGCTGGTTGGTTCTCTGCAGACTTATGAGATGTCGCTGCCCAATCAACGGAAGAGTAAATCTCTTGCTCTAAAGACCATTAATGAGAAGGTGGAAGATCAAGACTCATCGGGAGAAGATGTGGTTGACAAAGATGTTGCATATCTTGTCAAAAATTTCAGAAAGTTTTTGAAATTCAAAAATAATGGCAAATTTGATGATAAAAGAAAATTCCAAAGTTCTGGAAGGGAGAAAAGGGATTTCAAAAAGAAAGATGGAAAAGAATCCCAACTCACACAAGGTGTCACTTGTTTCGAATGTAACGGGCATAGACACTTTAAGAAGGAATGTCCGAATTATTTGAAATCGAAAGGTAAAGTGTATGCCACGACATTGAGTGACTCGGATTCATCTGACTCAGAATCAGAAGAAAGCTGTGATGGAAAGGGGAACTATTCAGCTTTTATGACTATTACTCATGTTGAGTCTTCTGATGAGTTGAATCTGCTTGTACAAGACCTTGGAGAACATAGTGATGATGAATCACTAGGAATTGTTGAAGAATCAGATGCTGAAGAAGACGAAAGCACAGCAAATCTTCAAGAGAATTATAACATACTCTTGGAGAAGTCGGGTGAGTACACAAGGGTGGCCAAGGCTGCTGTGAGAAAAATGAAGAAGGCTGAGGAGGACTACAAAAGTCTCCTAATCCAATATAGGGAGGCCAAATGTGAGATAGAAACATTGAATGGTGAGTTGTCCTAAGCTTACACAAAAGTGAGATTTCTTGAGAATGAGGTTGTGCAAGCAAATGCTAAAATAGAAAGAGTCACCACCAAGAAGCTAGATGATGTTATCTCATCTCAAAAGAGCTTTTTAGACAAATCCGGATTGGGATATACCGGAGGAAGTGGTTCATCTGGAAATGTCACTAAAGAAGTGAAGTTTGTAAAGGCCAAAGATCCAGTTGCAGCTGACCCTACTGGTGAGAAGCTCGAGGTGGAGGAGAAGAAGAATGTGGTGAACCAACGGATGCTGAATCCCCGTAATCAATCTGTGGGCAGGTCTGAATCTCGTGCCAAGTCACGCCCACGACCACAAAGAGGTCCTAGAGCGACTTATGTGTGTCATTATTGCGGACTTCAAGGGCATATTCGACCAAATTGCCAAAAGCTGAGAGCAAAGAACAGTGCAACTCCTCAAAGGTCAGGAGGACCTAGAAATGATAGAAGAATTTGGGCTGGAGATCAATCTAGAGATCAGAATGGTGATCCCGGAATGATGAACGTGATGAAGATGATTGGTGCATTCACCAACTGCTTGGAAAGCTTCTCACGAAGGTTTGAAAGCCCTGACTCCCGTACCCAATCCTATAAGGACATCACCCCAAACGCAAGTGACGTGTGGGTGAAAAAGGGTACTCATGCATAAGCATTATAACATATCCATGCATTAATACTTCCTATGCTTTGTGACAATTTCTGTTTGGTTGTGTTGCTTGCTGTTTTTGATGTTGGTTGTTTGCTTGTCTACTTGTGAATATTTTTAATTTTGCCTTATCAATCTTTTTGTTTCTTGTGTCAAAAATCCAAAAATCACATAAAAAATTAGAAAATCAAAAAGCTTGATTGACTTTGTTGAGTTTTTGTCTCAAAACTTGTTTTGCCTTGTACATTTGTGCTAATGGCTTTGTGCATTTTCGAGCATTGCTTGTTTTCATGCACTCATATCACGGTGGGAAAAATCTTGAAATCGTTGTGATTGTTGTAAATAGATCTTCAAACTTGTCATGAATGATTAGTGAATGGTTATGTTGATCTTGAGACATGCATAGACTTGTGTCTATATATCTTCCCACTATTTATTTTTGTTTTGCTAAAAAGAGCTCACCAAATGTAAATCTCCAAATGAAAAGAGATATTGAGCTGCAAAAGCCTGTCGCACATTCTAGTATTTGACTAGGAAAAAGGGTAAGCGACCTTATATTAAAGTGAATGTTTATTCAAAAAGCCAAAGGCTTATTCATTAAAGTGAAATATCAAATATCACTCTCACAATGAGAGGTGATTGACTCAAAAGATCAAAAAGATCAAATGATATGATTGAAAGTGGAGTCAAATGTAAAGCTCCAAATTATGTTATCAAGTTTTGTGGGAGGTCATATATACATACTTCTATAATTGAGATGGGTCACATGATCTAGTGCTAATTGTGTATGTCTTGGTTGAATTGATCATTGAAGCTTCACATTAGACTAAGGACTATCTCATTGTTGATATCCACACACAACACACAAGTTTATGCTCAATAAATGCCATATTCATTTGTGTGATTGTACTTGATGAAATGTGTTTTCACATGCTCTATCTTTGTTAATTCAAGCACAAAAAGATTTTTGAGTGTTTTAGGTGTTTTTGGAAAGTATTTTGTTTGAAAAATCTGAAAATTTCAAAAATCCAGTTTTGCCCTGTTTTGGCGGCTTAGTCGCGGGTATGTCAAGTCGCGAGTCTCAGTCGCGTCTTCGCGGGTCATTTTTGGCGACTTGTTCGCGAGTGGAAGGTCCAGTCGCGAAGTTCACTCAGAGATTTTCGCAGCTCAGCTCGCGACTCACTCGCGGGTAGACCATCCAGTCGCGAAAAACACTTAGAAAAATTTTTCAAATTTTTGTTCTTGTGTGCTTTGGCGGCTTGAACTGGCGACTGTGTGGCGACTTAATCAAGTCGCGAAAATCGCGTGTTTGGCAGAAACAGGAGCAGTTTTTAAATCTTTTTCAGTTTTCCCTTAAACTTTTTGTAACTGTTCATCTTCTCTCTAAACTTCCTCCTTTCCAAACACTCCGTAAATCCTGTTTCAACCCTCATTGGTGCTTCATTTCTTATCCAAATCATCAAGAAAAGGTATGGGTTTTGCTTTCTCGATCTCATTTTCCTTTTCCTGGATATTTTTGTTATAGTTTGGATTGATTTTGTGTTTGAAATACTTCTCTCTTTGTGTAATGGGTATGGCGTGTCTTGTTTGATATTTGTCTCGCCTGTTTTCATGTTGAGCGGTCACAATGGGTCGTTCATTGTTCTGTTTTTTGCCTATTGCTGAGTCTGATAATCTTTTCTTAAATGGGTTTGGTGTTTATTTGTTACTCATTACACTTGCTTGAGTATTGATGTTGGATTTCGGTATTGATTACTGATTTTTAAGATATCATAATGTGTGTCTCTCAACCAAGTGCTCTAGTGTGGTTGATTTGTTCTTCATGCTGAAATATTTTCCCATATTCATGTCTCTTGTGGTGTACTTTATGTTATCTGCTCTAAATGATCGAATGCTGTATCTATATGCATATCATGGTCATGATAACCTGTCTCATTGACAGTTGTTAGTTGTTTTGTCCATCTATATCTTTGTACACTATCACCATTTTCCTGCACCTATCATTTTGTGCTCCTTTGTATTGTTGGTAGTTGGGTTGAGACTGCACTATCTTCAATTTGTGTTTTTATATTGAAATTTTGTTTACACTGAATCTTGTTGATATTTATCTTGTGTGGTATTGTTGTTTGGTTCTTTGCTGTGGGCCTGTTCTTTTGCAGATGTCTCGTCGATCTTCCAAGGGTAAAGACATTGTTGCTGACGAACCAGCAACACCAGTTGCTAAAAGGACTCGACTATCATCTCAGGCTTCTCAAGACCCCAATGAGGATAGGTTCAGACTTCCGCTAACTCACACGTCTACTCAAACGTGTTTGACAAGTCAACCACTATAGTGGAACGGGTGGTAGAGTTTAACACCTTAGGGACCACTTTCATCCCTCGAATCTTTGAGAAACGAGATTGGGCAAACTTGTTTGGGAACTTTGATGATCCAATGGATGAACTGGTCAAGGAATGCTTCTCCAATGCAACTGATCTTGGACCTCAACTCATTTTCTGGGTCAGAGGAACAGAGTTTAGTGTTTCCCCAGACTCCATCGCAGATCTTCTCAGCATCACCAGACCGCAGAATGTGAATATAACTCCTTACGATGAACGAACTCCAGAAGTTGGAGAAATTCTTCAAATCCTAGGATACGATCATGAAGTATCCAATGCAGGAACATCCATCAGCACCGCAAAGTTTGCACCAGAGCTGACCACACTGAAGTTGATCATGTTCACCAATCTCTACCCATTGTCCAACACTACATTCATCAATCTTGGGAGAGCTCTATTCCTGTGTGATCTTATTACAGGAGCCCCCATTGATATATGTGCTCACATCTACTACACCTTGAGGAAGACCGCGTGTAGAACTGCAGCTCGAGGAATTATTCCATTTTGCAGTCTCATCATGAAGCTCATTCTTCGTGAAGGCATTATTCCTCCTGCAGATGGAAAAATGTTGACCCGTCAACGTCCCATTTCCATGTTCACTCTTCAAGCTAGCAGAAGTCACTCCTCTAAATCACCAAGGAGTGTTCACATCTCTCTGGTTACTCCTTCTGCCCCTGACTCAGAGACACCTGCACATATCACATCTACATCACGTGCTGTTCCTGAAGCTTCACCGGCTAGTATTCCACAAGCACAGACTGCTCCTCATACTGATAGAGTCGGCAGTGTTCTTGAGCATATTCAGAAAAGCGTTGATGAGCTTGTGGCACTTCTCTACTCCACAAACAACCATGTCCAAATGCGTCTCGAGACTATGGAGAATCAATTGGATGATATTCAACGAAAGTTGGACGAGAGCCTTTAGCTATTCGTGACAAAAAGGGGGAGAGCATTCAGTAAGGAGGAGAAAGTTTCAAAGGGAAGTGTGCATAGTGATAGGGGGAGTACACACATACTTTTGTCATACTTTTGTTTTTAGTCTTATCCTCTAAACTTATAGTTTTTGGTTTATATTTGTTGGACTTGTTAATGTTTATATGGGTTTGATACACTGTGTTTTGGTGTATAGTTGTTTCTAACTCTTATCATATACTCTTGGTTTAAACTTTAATATATTTTGATGATGTTTTTCAAGATGTTATGTGATTTGTACCCATGTGCTTTTGTAAGCTTTTAGGGTTTATGTTTTATGCATAGTTTGTAGGCTTTATGGTATGTACCTTGCTTAATGCAGCCTTTATGCTATGTTGAAATCAGTACTTTAATCTAAATGTTCTGCATTTTGGTTTATGTACTGTCACTCTTGTGCCCTTGTAGGATTGTTCCTAGATGCATATACCTTGTGTGTTATGCATTGGTTGAGTGTTGAACATACAAGTGTCTTGCCTTGTGCTTGTTAACTTGTATGTCCTTGTGTTCATTCCAAGTGTGAATGAGCACAGTGATCACTACCTTGTGGTATTCACTTGGTTGATCAAGCCATGGTTTGTTTCATAACTCCATCTTTGCTTGATCACATATTGCCTGTTTCATATGCATTTTATAATTTTCTGCTTACAATGATCATGGTGTATTGTTGTGTTTCAGGAGTATTATGTTCATATGATTCAAGTGCTTCACAGCTTCTAGAGTTAGGTGTGAGTGAGTTTTGTTCAACTGTTCCCAACTCACATGTTAAGTCTAGAGTCTGTTTTAGGGTTTTGTCACGGAATAGCCAAAGGGGGAGATTGTAAGGTTGAATTTATTCAACCATCTAATTGGCTTTATTCCGTGTCAAATTTGCTTGTAATTCAGCATTTAGTAACCCTGTATTTAGGTGGGTTTGATGTAAGGGTAGTGAGTGAGATAGAGTGAAGATTGCTCAAGACTGTGCAAGAAAACAGAGACTCGCGGCTGGGACTCGCGGGTGACTCGCGGCTGCAAGCCGCCAGAAGCAGCACACATGCCAAGCATGCTGGAAGATGAACAGTCATGCTAGCTGGAGCACTACAGGACAAAACAGGACAACTGGCCATACGGTTATCTCGCGACTGGATCTCGCGACTTGGTCAAGCCGCGAGGTCAAGCCGCGAGCCATCCCTGTTTTGTAAAACCTGACGTTTCACATTCCTCTCCCACTCTAGTATAAATACCCCATTTACCCACGATTGAAAGAGAGCTTCCAGAGAGAATTTTGAGAGAGAAACCCTAAAGAAAAACAAGATTGATTCACCCACAATCTATACCTTAGAGTCTCTTCAAATTCCTCAACTCTCTTCCTCTCCATTGTCAAATCCTTGAGAGGCATTATACCAAACCTGGTTCTCACCATCATCATCACTGTGAGATAGTTGTTTGGATTTCTGGGAAGCAGTTAGGAAGGAACCAATCTTCATTGGTTGATGCTATGGTCTAGTAGCGGAATCCGGGAAGCTAGAAAAGAAAAAGGTTCGGCGCAACCTCGTTGGAGCAAGAAGCTTGGAGGGCTTAGGTGCACTGGGTAGATTAGGCTTGGAGGGTCTATTGCTGTCCTTGTATCCCAACTGTATTTTCTAGTGGATTGTTTACCGCTTGGAGGGCGGCGGTGAGGTTTTACGCCGAGGGCTTCGGTTTCCTCTTCGATAACACATCGCGTGTTGTCTTTGTATTTGCATCTTCCTTCCTCTCTATCTTTGCCTTTTTATTATCTGCTGTGGATTTTAATTTGTTATGGCTTAGATAGTATTTAATCAATTTCACATTATAGCATATGTTAAGTTTCCGCACACTAGTTGTTTGACATATTGCTTGAATTGATTAAGTTGTTATTTGGGGGTCTAAACGTTCAAAGGTGTTTTTACACGTTTTTGAACTTTCAATATGATAATGTAAAGCAAAATATTAAGCGTCGGCCTTTTCTTTCTCTTGCTCTTCAACTTCAATACTCTTCAATACTCCCTCTTTGATCAAGCTCTTTTCTCCCCCTATCATTACACTCCCCCTTTCTGTCATGGAATAGCTGGTCCTCATTTTCTTCTAACTTTCTTTGGATTTGGTTCAATTGAGTTTGGAGAGAAGTGAACTTCGTATCACAACAAATGTGGTGAGAATGCATGAGAGATGCAAGTCCGGACATCTTGGTACTTATGTCTTGGACAGATGCCATAATGTTGTCTAACTTCTCACCATAGTAATGTGATCTAGAGCGTGAACCACCATGAGGAGCTGGACTCTCTGGTTTGACTCCCTTCTAGCTGTGACCTATTCTAGCGTTGAGAGTACAAATGTTGATTGGACTTGGCTTAGGGTAGGGATACTCATCTTCCAATGGATGAATGCCTTTGAGCTTCAAAATCTTTGAAATGAGGCAGTAGAAAGGAATGCAGATCCTTGAGGTAGTTCTCTTAGCAGTTTTGCTCAAAATATGGAAGATATGAGCACAAATATCTATCTCTTCATCAGTAATCAGGTCATGAAGGAACAAAGCTCTACCGAGATTCATGTATCTAATGCTTAATAAAGGATAGAGATTGCGGAACATGATTGTTGTAAGCACCCTCAATTCTGGAGATAGTGAGGAAACACTAATTGATTTCCCATTGGGAGAGAATTCCAAGTTATCTCCAAGAGTGTCCCGAAGTAAATCCTCCTCTAGATTCAAGTCATCATACACTGATGGCTTTGGAAACATTGGCTGGTTGATGCACAGAATGTTAGCAAGATAGTAAGGTGTCACTGTGAAGTTCTGTCCTCTACCAACATTTTAGCTCATATCCTTCAGGAATGGCGTTTGCATAGAATTCCTTCAACATATTTTCATATGGTTCTTCAAAACTATTTAGAAAAAGTTCCAATCCATTGTTGCAAACCATTTTGGAATTTTTGTATCAAGAAGAGAAGCTTGCTCAACCACTCTTTTAACCAACATGGGAACCTCCCGAAAGTAGTTCTCATAGGCTTGAGATGTGGCGTATGATCTAAACTTGTTAGCATCATAATAACCTGTCGATGATCTAGTCTTCTTTGATGTAGGTGTGAAGCTATCAGGGTCAATCACGAGATCTTTTCCTTTGCTACTACTTCCTTTCATAATTGACTTCTTGAATGGAGACATTATCAAGCTGTATCTAGTCAAATCAAATAGCAAGATGAAATGCAAAGGGAGGCAAACTTGATTAGCAACAAGTTAATATCAGCTCAATGGACATAAAAATAGAATCATGACAATAAGCACTCAATCATGTCAAAGAGTGTATATGTGTGTGTGCGCGCGCACAAAATAGGGCAATGTGTAAAAACACATAATCATATGATGTTTCAAAATCATAGAAACATGATTATCCCTACAGCCATTGTATTCCATGGAAACCACAGAACCACAAGAAAATGTCTAAGAAGCATTTTATCATGGACATGTTATGCACAACACAACACAAACATGGTATAATGCAAAAAAATAAGAAACACACATGAAAAACATGTATATTAGCCATTACACTACCAAAACCAACAAAACCCATACAACAAACTCAACAAAATATCAACAAACCTTATTCTAACATCATATTTTCCAATCTCAACAAAAACACAAAATCCAAGAAATCAAGGGCTAGAAACATGAAATACTTTGAGAAAAAGAGAGAACCCATACCTTTTCTTGAAGATTGGTGAAGTATTGATAAAGAAAATGGAGGTTTTGTGAGTAAAAATGGTGGTTTTAGAAGAAGGAGAGGCGGACAAGACAATGAAACAGTACATGATGCGAGGGAAAACAGAAAAGTTTTTGAAAACTGTCTTGGATTTAACCCAATTTTGCAAAACACATGTTTTTCGTGATTGGAATGAGTTGCAAGCAAGTCGCCAGTTCAAGTTGCCAAAAACCCGTGTGAAAAATTTTGAAAAATTTGTCTAAGTGTTTTTCATGACTGGAAGGTCCACTCACGAGTAAGTCGCGAAGGGAGTCGCGAAGCATTCTGAGTAAAACTCGCAACTAGAGCTTCCACTCGCAAACAAGTCTCCAAACTGAGTCGCGAAAATGTTAAAAACCCAGAATTTGTAAAATTTTTATAAGTCTTTTTCATGAATGGGGGATAGACTCGCTAGAGAGTTGCGAAAGCTTCTGAGTAAGCTCGCGATTGGGGTGACGCACGAGAGTGAGTCGCCAAAACAGAGTTGCACAGTTTTTGAAAATTTTGAAATTTTTCAAAACAAAACACTTTCCAAAAAAAAATTAACATAGTCAAAAATCTTTTTGTGTTTGATCAACATATGATTGAGTAAGTGTAACACATTTAATCAAGTACAATCACACAAATGAATAAGGCATTCATTGAACATAGGCATGTGTGATTTGTGTGGGTATCAAAGATGAGATAGTCCTTAGTCTAATGTGAAGTTTCAATAATCAATTCAACCAAGACATACACAATTAGCACGAGGAAAAGTGACCAATCTCAATTATAGAAGTATGTATATATGACCTCCCACAAAACTTAAATACATAAGTTTGAAGCTTTTCATTTAGCTTCTTACAATTCATATCAATTGATCATTCTTGAACGATACATCTCATTTTGAGATCGATGCCTGAAATTTTTGATATTTCAATTTGATGAATAAGCCTTTGGCTTTTGGGCACCATACATTATCATATAAGTTGCTTTCGCTTTTTCCTAGTCGAATACTAGTATGTGTGATGACTTTTGCAGCTCATTATCTTTTTTTCATTTTGAGATTTACATTAGTTAAGCTCTTTAAGAAAAAATTAAAAGAGTGGGAAGATATATAGGAATAAGTTTATGCAAGTCTTAAGATCAACAAAACCATTGACTAATTATTCATAACAAGTTTGAAGATCTATTTACAACAGTCACATAGATGTCAAGATTTTTCCCACAATGATATGAGTGCATAAAGAACAAGCTACACTCATAAATGCACAAAGCCATTTGTACAAAGGTACAAGGCAAAACATGCGAGAGACAAAACACAATAATGCTGATCAAACTTTTTGGATTTTCTACTTTTTATGTGTTTTTGGATTTTTGACACAAACATAAGTAAAGATTGATCAAAAAGAAAAACATTCAAAGCAAAAACCAACAAACAAACAAAAATTTGTCAAAACATGCTATACATGTAACCAACAAAGTAGTGTGTTCTATATACTAGTGAGATCAAATCAAGATAGATAAGTAAAGCACACATCACACATGAGATTCAAGGAATTGTACCAACTCCAATGGTCTTACGAAGTGATTCAAACCGTGGACCATCAAGAGGTTTGGTGAAGATGTCCGCCTTCTGGTTGTCCATATGTATGAATTCAAGAAACACAACTTTATCTTCCACCAAATCCCGGATGAAGTGGTAACGTATTTCTATGTGCTTTGACTTTGAATGCTAAACCGGATTCTTAAAGAGATTTATAGCACTGGTGTTGTCACAGAACACATACATTGTATCTTAAGTCTTGTAGTCGTGAAGTAGCTTCTTCATCTAGAGAAGTTATGTCCAGCAACTCCCAACAGCTATGTACTCTGCTTCCACCGTAGAGAGGGATACGAAATTTTGTTTCTTGCTCATCCAAGGGACAAGATTGTTCCCAAGGTAGAAATAGCCACTAGAGGTACTCTTTCGGTCATCTACACTTCCAGCCCAATCTACATCTGAATAACCCGTTAGGCAAGCATTAAAATCCTTTGAGTACCACAAGCGATAATCCGTAGTGCCATTGACATATTGTGTGATTCGTTTCACCGTAGTCAGATGGGATTCCTTCAAAGCAGCTTGATATCGAGCACAAACTCCTACGCTAAAAGCAATATCTGGTCTACTTGCTGTAAGATAGAGTAAACTCCTAATGATGCTCCTATACAAAGTTAGACTCACTTCTACCCCGAAAGGATCAAGATTAAGCTTTATAGATGAACTCATGGGGGTGGAGGCATGCTTTTTGGAATCTAATCCAAACTTCTTGACAATATTTCTAGCATATTTTTCTTGTGAAATGAATATGCACTCCTTTTTTTTTTTAACTTAAAGGCCCAAGAAAAATGTAAGCTCCCCCACCATACCCATCTCAAATTCTTTCATCATCTCCTCGGAGAACTCTATAGCTCGAGCATCAGTGGTAGCTCCAAATACTATGTCATCAACATATACTTGTGCCACAAGGAGATAGTTCTCATCGCTCTTGACAAATAGAGTCCGGTCGGCATATCCTCTTTTGAATCCTCTATCCAAGAGGTAGTGTGTAAGCCGATCATACCAAGCTCTAGGAGCTTGTTTCAAGCCATAAAGAGCCTTCTTCAATCTCAGCACATGATTAGGGATGTAAGGATCTTGGAAACCTTTAGGTTGTTCAACAAATACTTCTTCATTTAAGTATCCATTGAGAAATGCACATTTCACATCCATTTGGTAGAGTTTGAAGTTCATAGTGCATGCAATTGACATGAGAATGCGAATAGACTCAAGTCTTGCTACGGGAGCGAAGGATTCATCAAAATCTACTCCTTCCACTTGAGTGTATCCTTAAGCCACCAACCGAGACTTATTCCGGATAACTCACCATCTTCATCGGTCTTGTTTTTAAAGATCTATTTGGTGCCGATGACATGAACATTTTCAAGCCTAGGAACAAGTTCTCGTACATCATTTCTTACAAATTGATTCAGCTCTTCAAGCATTGAGCTAACCCAATTTTCATCTTGAAGGGCTTCTTCTACATTTTTCGGCTCAAATTGGGCAAGGTAGCAATAGTATGTTACATGATTGGCCAGAAGTATGTTTCCCTTTCTAAGTCGAATACCTTCATCTAGAGAACCAATGATGTTACTGTCTAGATGGTTTTTAACCACTCTTGACAATGGCTTCTTTGAGGTGGGCACTTCATCATTCCGGGAGATAGGAGGATGAACTTTCGGAGGAGTGAGAGGACTTGATGTTCTAGACATTGACCTTGTTTCCATTCTTGGGTTCACAGGAGTTGATTCCTTTTCTAGTGTAAGTCCATCTACTTCAATATCTTGGGCTTCGACCTCAATGGTGGGTTCTTTGGAGCTTGGTCCTTCTCCATCATCATCAATCTCTACTTTTGTTATAGCATCATCAATTTCCACATTGATGGACTCCATTACCGTCTTTGTTCTCTTGTTGAAGACTCTATATACCCGATTAGTAGTAGAATACCCAAGGAAGATGCCTTCAACACTTTTTGCATCAAATTTTCCAAGGTTCTTCTGATCATTTAGAATGTAACACTTGCTTCCGAATACTTGGAAGTACTTCACTTTTGGCTTCTTTCCATTCCAAATTTCATATGCGGTCTTCTTTGTTCCTGCTCAGAAGAATATTCTATTACCAATGTGACATAAGGTGTTCATGGCTTCTGTCCAAAACTTTTGAGGAATTTGCTTGTTGAGTAGCATAACTCTTGCCATTTCTTGAATCAGCTGATTTTTTCTCTCAACCACCCCATTTTGTTGAGGAGTTTTAGGTGCTGAAAATTCCTTTTTGATCCCATTCTTCTCACAAAAAGACTTAAATCTTGCATTCTCAAACTCCTTGCCATGATCACTCCTTATCTTGACAATAGGGACCCCTTTCTCATTTTAAAGTTGATAGGCCAAGAATGTATTGACCCCTTGTGATATATTAATTGATTAATTAGCCAAGTTTATTAATTAATCAAATTAACATGCAATGTACATGACAACACAAACAAATCACTAAATAACTAAGTATGTAGCGGAAATTAAATTGACACAGTGATTTGTTTACGTGACTAACCAATTGTGCGGATCCCAGTACGCGACTTAATCACCAACTTGAAAAAAATATTGGCTGCAAAGTTCTTCAGTTCATCACACGATGAAGATCACGAAGCTCCTTGGTCACAAAACCCTACGGTGTACAAACACAATAGCTTCTTCAAGAGAAAGATGAACTAGGGCAAATTCTATCTCCGGTCACAATTTGCATGAACAAAACTTTGCTTCACACTTGTGCAACTGTGCAACCTTTGACAAACCTTAAAATAATCCTTACATATTGAAAGCTCGAATTTTTGTGAAAACACAAGAGCTGTTTAGACCTCCCAATTAAAAAATACGGCTTGGTTGATTTTACTCTAACTTAAACTAAGTGCGGAATAGAGTAAATGTGAGCGGATAAACAAAGTAACTACTCTAAGCCATATTCATCATATCACAGCAGTAAAATGAAAGCTAAAAGAGTAGGAAAGAAGGATACAAACATAGATAACATCGAGACTTGTTATCGAAGAGGAAACCGACCTCCAAGCAGTAAATCGATCCACTAGAGAATAAGTTTGAGTACATGAATAACAAAAGACCCTCCAAGCCTTGTCTACCCCATGTACTCATGCCATCCAAGCTCCTGCTACCAACTGACTTCGCCAAGCCTTGTCTTCTCTAACTCTCCAGATCACGCAATTCAGTCCAATTGCATCCACCAAACAAATGGCTTCGTCCAATGCTTCCCAGTAGCTCCAAAATACTCACTACACTCTGAAAAGGTGTGAGTTGTGTTTGGGTATAAATCTCCTCTCAAGGTATGACAATGGGAGAGGGAATGAGAAGAGGCTACAATGATTTCTCACTAAGGGTGAGTAGCTCTCTCTCTAAAAGATGGGTGTGTGTATGTGTTGTAGAAAACCTATCTAGGGTTTTTCTCTCTGAATGGCTTCCTTACAATTTTTGTTGGTAATGAGGGTATATATAGTATGGGTGAAGAGTAAGAAAGTCACACATAAAAATCCTCCAGGTAGAGAGTTTCGTACATATCTCACGAGAAGGCCTTACTTGCGAGACACTCGCAAAATCCTTTAGGCTGGCATGACTTTTCAGCTTCCAGTATGTGCTTCTAACGTGGCTCTTTCGTGGGTTCTCGCAAAATCCACTGATTCTTAAATTCATGCTTGATTCTTCACTAACTTAATACTAAACCCAATACAATAAAATTCCACCCAATACAATAAAATTCCAAAAAATACAAGGAATAAAATTAAAGCAATTACAACAGTTTTTGTCATGGAATAAAGCCAGCATAAACATATTTATAAATCACAACTTTAAAATCTCCCCCTTTGGCTATTCTGTGACAAAACACCCTATAACAGACTCTACACTTATACGTGAGTTTGGGAACAATTGCAAAACTCACTCATACCTAAATCTAAAACCTATGATGAACTTGGAACAAAATACTTGTAACCCGAAATACTTGAACAAAATGCATTAGACCCTCAAGGTAAAGCAAGTAATTAAAGGACAAGTATAATGTAACAAGTAAACATATGATTAAGTAAGCATGTTGTAAAACATAAGAGCAACTAGATCAAACATAAAACAGTCATATGGAAATGACTACAATGATCATATAGCAAAGCAAATTATCATTCGAACATGCAACCAATAAAGCATAATAGCATAAGGATAAATGCATGTCCAACACATAAACATGATGCGATGAGAGCAACAAAGCATAGATACTAAACATAACTCAAAGCATCATAAAGCAACGAGAAAACAAGCATAAAGTAAAACAAAACAAAACAAGGTTTTCTCAAAAAAATGTCTTCTCCCCCTTGGTATATGCATCTCCCCTATGGCTTTCTCCCCCTACAAATGTGCACGAGGTAGAATTTCTCCCCCTAAGAATGTGCACATGAGTCATATAGAAATGATGAAACACACCGGTATACTCTCCAGTATACTCTCTCCCTTTTTGTCATGAATAGACAAATGAATCAAGAGGAAAGAGGGAAAGAAAAAAAGATATGAGCAAGGGTAAAAGATGATGAATGGGGGGTGTAAGATGAATTAGGAAATGAAGCTCAAACGAAAGACAAAAACAAAGAATGCTACAAAGCATAAAGTAAACATGACATGCTAAGAATGATGGAACATGTTATAGACCTAGGCATGACATAGACACAAGAACATGTTATATGTGCTAAAAGGTCTAAAAATACTTAACTAGCATGAGTGAATGTAAAAACATGTCAAGTGAACAGGTGTGTGCAGCAAAGGTGCATCTAGTGTGCATGTGAGATGCATGACTAATGCATGAGCAAGCACTCAAGGGGCAAAGTGTATAAAACACACAACCAATGATTAAAACATGATAAACTGATCCCCAAAATTTTGTACTCATCGAAGTCCAAAACAACAAGAAAATTTCATTTGGGCATTTTATCAAACACTTAGAGTGCACACACTACACATGTATGTTAAACAATGTATGAACATATGAAAATCTTGCCTAAATACATGTTATTTATGCCACAAGGGGTCAAAATCCATAGCAAAACATCATTTAAAACAAAACCCAATCAAAAAGATTGACAAAAAATAAGTTTTCCAACTCCCATTTGAGAAAATCTCAACTATGAACAAAACCCCCCCAAAAAACATAATCTAAGGATCAAATTCAATGAAAGGAGTTAAAGATTACCTTAGATATATTTATGGAATGTAAAACACTTGAAATTAGTTGAGTTTTGATGTTGAAACATCAAAATAGGTGTTTGGAAGAAGATAGGAGAAGTTTAAAACAAATGTCACACGAAATTTCCTCTAAAAACTGATCTGGAAATTTTCGCGAGAAGCTGGGAATTTTCGCTGGTAAGCCTTACTCGTGAAAAATTTTTGTGGGTAAATCTTACTCATGAAACAGTCGCAAAACAGTCGCGAAACTCTCTATCCAAAGTTGAAAAACTTGAGAATTTGACCATTTAACTCCCAGTTGAGCTTATACATGAAATAAGTCACGAAAACACCCAGAAAACATGTTTTTCACATAAAAATAACTTGAAAAAATTTGAAAAACATGTGTGATACAAATCACTTCCAAAAGTAAACAAAAAGAACAAAAATCTTTTTGGTTTGATCCACATATGGTTGAGCATACACATATCACATTTGAACAAGTACAATCATACAAATGAAATAGACATTCATTGAACATTAGACTTGTGTGTTGTGTGTGTGTATCAAATGTGGAATAGTCCTTAATCTAGAGTGAAACTTCAATGATCAATTCAATCAAGTCATACACAACTAGTACTAAGTCAAGTGGTCTATCTCAATTATTGAAATGAGCATATATGACCTCCCACAAGAAAATGATTACACATCTTTGAAGCTTTTCATTTGGCTTCTTTACAAATCATAACATTTGATCATTTTTGAACAATACATCTCATTTTGAGATCAGTGCATGAAATTTTTGATATTTCAATATTAAGGATAAGCCTTTGGCTTTTTGGGCATCATACATTTCAATACAAGTTGCTTTTCCTTTTTTTCTAGTCAAATACTAGTATGTGCGACGGCTTTTGCAGCTCTTTATCTCTTTTTGAGATTTGACATTTGTTGAGCTATAATGCAAAAACATGTAATAATTAAAAAAAAAATAGTGGGAAGATATATAGGCACAAGTCTATGCAAGTATCAAAACAATCAAGACTATTGACCAATCATTCATGACAAGCTTGAAGATCGATTTACAATAGTCACACAGATTTTGAGATTTATCCCACAAAGATAGATATGCATACAAAACAAGCTAAGCTCGTAAATGAACTACACTATTAGTACGAAGGTACTAGGCTAAACTCACATGATATATGTGCTCAAACATATACGATTAAACTTTTTGAATTTTTCACTTTTTATGTGTTTTAGGATTTTTTACACACATAAAAACAAATGAATAAAAGTAAGATCAAATGCAAAAACAACAAAAACAATGCATATAAAGAGATGCATGATGTACAAATGCATAACAATGAAGCATCTAATGCATGAAGGGTCCTACAAAGATCGAAAGAATTAGATTAAGGACCAAAAGAGCAAAAGCTTTGTTTGGAAAAATACATGTGCGCAGCAGAAAAATAATGGATCTACTTCATTTGCAATAGATAACATGTGTTATGTAAGTTTCAGAATTTGAGAACAAGAATGCGTACCTTGGTGTGGTGAAATTCAAAAACCGAAGATCAGAAGTTCTTGGGAAGACTTTTAATCTTCACTCCAATTCCACTTAATGCCCAAGATGTGTGGTCTCTCAATCAGTTTCCAAGGAGAGAATAAAGAGTGTCCAACACTCACATACAAAACCATTTCATTCTTTGTATGATCTTAAATGAAAGACCTTATGAAAGTCTCTTATGAAAACCTTCTATGAAAACCCCTTAATGAAATTCTGTATGTTTCTCTCCTTATATATAATTAATTATCTAATTGGGCTAGCCTTTTGGGCCATTCCAATTGGGCTCTAGTATGTGGCTTGAAGTGGGACCAAAAGGGACCAATAAGACTCTAGCTCTAATGGGCCTTGGGCTTTTCTGTCAACTCTTGACAAGTCCAAAGTTACCATTAATTATATTCAATACTACTATATGAATATAATTGCACTCTCGGCCTTATTAATAAATTATATCCCAAGATTTTGTTATACATGCAACCCCTTCATTAAAATATTCGTAGTAATACAAAGTCATGAAATAGACTGCCACTTTGAAGATTACTACATCTTAATCCTTGAGTATCCGGTTTAATCCTTTATGTTATTCATCATATATTTATGAAATTCAATTTCATAAATATACACTTTAGTAACTCCTTACTAAAGTGGTTGGGCCTAACACTCTGAATAACCAAACCCATTAAACTTACCTCAAGGGAATATTTTATATCTCCATTAAAAGACTATGAATTCCATCTTGAGAATATATGTTCCATCAACATTAAATGCGGTTGTCTAATATACTAAGGTTTTGACCATAACTTATAGATCTTACTTCTGATATATCAAAGCAACCTACATCTCATAATCAAGTCCATTATTCTCTCAGGATTTAGAGTTGATGTAAATAGAAGTCGTGAGATTTATTATTCACTTGATAGTTTAGGAGAATAATAAATCTCACGGCGGTCTAATTCAATATATCTTATCTCTTAAAATATATCAACATACCAACTAGAAGTCTCCACTTCGATGATCAAGACAAATCATCATAGTTGATATATTATAGTCTTCGCAGATGAAACGCCCAATTTCATCACCGACTATGAACTAAAATTCTGAATTTACAAAGAATTTGTGATTTATATCTTCTGTGACTTTTCATATAAATCACATACTATGCATCTCATGGACTAAGATAATGTCCCATTAGTTCATTAATAGATAGTCTCATATAATTAAACAATTTAATTATTTATATCATGCCAATAAATTGGATTTTAGGGTATAAACCCCAACAAGCTCAACCATAGGAACCCTTCCTCATCCAAACGGAACGATTGTTTGGAATGAGTGTCTCATGAGAAGTGAGACGAGGGTTGAAAGAATAAGAACCGGAGATGCACATAGACAAGGAGGTAAGAACATCAAAAACTTTCTTCAACAACTTACCATTTTCCCCAAAATCCGGTTTAGCTTGCAAAGCACAACTTCCAAGAAGCTCAAGTTTCTCTTTTCTTTTGATTCTTTTAAGAGCTTGAAACTTAGAGCAATGAGGTCTAAGATGACCAAAGGCACTACAATGGTTGATCAGTTTGAATTGATTACTGATTTCTCAGTTCAATAATTAGATGATGATGAAGGAGATAATTGGGCCAATTAACTGACACTTGTCTGCCCTGACCCTTGAATCAGTAGTCCGACCGCATTCTGGGCCAACGCTGTTGCAAGCCATTGTTAGAACTGCAGAAAGCTTGAGCCTCTTCAATCTAGACCATATCAGTCCATTAGTGCCCCAATTATAATTTGTGCTGATTTGTTGCGAGTTGATGGTGTTTTAAATTTCTTTTGTTTTAAGAAGGGTTAGTTCAAAGAGCTTGACTATTGCTATTAAGTAATGTTATGCTCATGCGATGCACGTTTAATAAATAGACATCATGGCTACCGTATACTAAATTTGCAAGACATTGAAGCTTAAGATTTAAAAACTTAAGGTACGTTAATTTGGGACGCTATAATAGGCTATATAATGTAATACCTATTTTTTAGGAAAAATAATTCAATTGTTTGGTTGTGTTTTTATTACAAGTAATATTTTTCCTTAGAAATAGATTTTCTTCATAACTATTCCTTACTAAAAATGGCTATAATAACTATTCCTTTAACCTACATAATAAATACATAACAATAAAATAAAATTCCTAAAGACCCCTCCCAAAAAAAAAAAAAAAAAATCCTTGTCACTCCTCCCTCTCTCTCCTATGAATCAATTAACAACTTTTTTGGTGGCTTCGTTATTCTCCATGTTAATTTTTAGACAAAACTTCGGGCAAGTTTGGTATCCTGAATGAGGATTAAAGTTGGAATTGTAACTTTTATAATTGGGAATAAAATATGTTGTGATGGAATAACTAAACATATTTGTAGGTTTGGTTGTGAGTTGTAACATTAGAATAAAACTTAAGATTTTTTTTAGAAAATATCTTACTCATACAATAATATTTCCTTAAAAATAATATTTTAAAAAATTTGAAAGAGAGATGAATTAATTTTTATTATTTTATTA
Source organism: Quercus lobata (assembly GCF_001633185.2). Taxonomy (NCBI): domain Eukaryota; kingdom Viridiplantae; phylum Streptophyta; class Magnoliopsida; order Fagales; family Fagaceae; genus Quercus; species Quercus lobata. Next base: position 51,537,093 of record NC_044907.1, read on the forward strand.
TTTTTATAATTGTTACATATATATGAAAAGTTTGTTTATTTGAACATATATTAATTTTACAATTATTGCACTGGCTACGAAATAGCTATTACAAAGCTTTTATAAAGGAATAATTATAATTTATTTTAAAGAATATCTATTCATAAGAAATAACAATTCATTGTAATAAATATATTACCAAACTAAAAATAACTAAACCATATAAATAATTATTACATTATAGTGTATATAATAGTCTACCAAACATGCCCTTGAATACAATAATTTCTTCATAATTTCTAAATATCAAAGTTGATAAGAACAAAAAAGACCGTGTGTTAAAAAAGTATTAATAAAAGCTAATAGTAAAAATTAATAAGTTAATAGTATATACATGATATTAATTTATGAGTTTTTATGTGTTATATGTATATATAAGGTCAATTTTCAAATATAAATATAAAAATTGTAGTGAATGTAAAGAGCTTTTGTACTATGGTCTTACCAATCCCATTCGTATCAGATGTAATCCCAAAATTTGGATTTCATTGGATCTAATAACATCTAAGAAGCTCATTAGATGTCAAGAGCCTTGTAACACAACTAGTTAGCATATCTTAATTTTTTTCAAAACATCGAAGGTTTAAATCTGACTCCTCCATTATAACTATCGAATTTAAAAAACAAAAGTCATTAGAATTTCAATATAAGAGTGAAGTCCAACCATATTTGCTAGCACACCAAATGACTAAAAATTGAATTAAATTTACTTGTGCCTCGAGAAGGATCTTAATGAAAAAATATCATTATTTTTCATTCAAAATGCCCTAGAAGGATCTTAATGATTGTTGGGAAATTTAGACCCCGGTTGATAGAATTAACAAGTTTTAAACTCAAGTTGTTAATTAGATTTATTATGAATAAACATTGTTAAAAACAAACTAACATCAATATTATGTCAATATCATGCACAGCAGAATAGTAAATAAGACAAGATATGATGACCCAAGAAAACCAATGAAACAAACTAGTTTCACAATAAAAAACCTGGGAGGAAACCTTCCTGAAGAGCAATCCACTATAGTAAAGAGAAGTTTCAAATCTAGTACAAAACCTTTGTCCCTAGACTCTACAATCCTCGTAAATGAACTTACAGCAGAAACCTTCTACCGCTTCAGAATCTCTGAACTCTTCAATATATGAACGTTGCCCTTTTGCACGAATCCCAATATGGGACTAACCAATGATGCACGACTCTTAGTACGTGACTAACTCCAGCAACTTGAAAATGTTGTTGGTTGCAAAGTTTTTCACTTCATCAACAATGAAGATCAAGAAGCACTTGGTTACAAAACCCTAAGGCGCAAAAGACGCAATAACTTCTTGTAGAGAGAATAAGGCACTAGGTCACCTTTTGCATGTGTTCTCCATGTATGATGGCTTTTAAAATAAACTTTATATATGTCTAGGGTTGTGAGAAAAGAAACCCTACACATACATGTCAGCATGAACCGAAAATCTAGAAATTCTAATTTCATAGATCTCGACAGATTCAACTTTTGTCAAGTTTTGTTCTTAAATCTTGATAGATACTGTTTCTATCGAGGTACTTGTTGAGTTTTAATGAACAGCTTTTCTTCACTTGTTTCTTGGTCCAATCTTCATGGTTTTAATACTTAGTTTGAACAACATGTTTCTTGAAATACTAAACTCATCCTAGATTTATTCAATTACAAGTAAAATGTATTTTATCAAAAGATTAGCCAATTACATAAAATATGTCTCTAACAATGACATCTACTCAATGAACATATGTTAGACTAAAAAAAAGAACTAATATCATTGATTGACTAAAGAAATAGTAAAAGATTGCAAAACGCACAGATATAATTGTAAATAAATATATCACTTCAATTAACAGTGCCTAAATAGAATTATTTAGGGTAAATTTCATTAACCACCCCTAAGGTTTGGGCAAATACTAAGTAAGTCCAAAACATTTTAAAACAAACCAATTTAGTCCATGCGCACAATTTAGTCCTTAAACTATGTCAAAGACGTTACTCACACTCTCTAACTCTTTTTTCCTCTCCTCTCTTATCTGTCGTCCCTCTCTCATGGATCTCAAACTAAAAAATACCCACCACAACCCACAAATACCCACAAATGTTCTTCTTGTTGTCATATTCTTGGTGCCAAAATAATTGATTTGGCACATTCTCAGACCCAAGATTGAAATTAACAAATTCTCTCTTTTCTCTTATCTTGTGTCTCTTTCAAACCACCATGACCACCTAAACTCAGTCGGCGTGACCCACAATCACCAGTTGGCATAACCCACAGCCACCACGATCTCTGTTAAATCTGGGTTCCTCTACTCTATGGATGAGGATCAGCTTGGGTATAGTATTTGTCGGGTTTGCTAGGTTTGATTTGGTATTTCTCTATGGGTTGGCTTTCTTTTCTTCATTTTGAAATGGTGGTGGTGGTTTTCTGTTTGGGGGTCTCATTGATGATTGGTTTATATTTGAGAAGAGTTGCGTTTTGATTAAATTTTTGGTGTTTCTGGCTGTGGGTTTATGAACGGTGTGTGTATTTTTTGGGTGTTGTATATTTCCTGTTTATGTGAACAATTTTTTTGTGGGTATGAATTCAAACCTGATCTCTATTCTACTTGGATACTTTTTTTGTTGGGTGTCCTTTTAGATCTACATGGCTGGGTGGTTTGGGTGGCTGAAATTGGTTTAGTGTGGTTTGGTTTGGCCATGGGTGTTTGGATTGGTTTGATTTGGGTGGCTATGAGTGCAGGTTTGCAACGGTTTGAGTTTTGATTTATGGTTTTGGTTTGTAGTAGTGGGCTTTGTAGCGATGGTGGTGAGGTGGTGGTTTATGGTCTTAGCTAGTAGATCTGTGGGCTATGGTGGGTTTTATTTATTTATTTATTTTTTTTTTTTTTTTATGTTTGAGATAAAATGAGAGAGGAGCAAGAGAAGTGACAAAAGAGAGAGAGTCAAGAATGGTTAATGTTCTTGACACCGTCTAGGGACCAAATTGTGTATAGGGTATTTGTCCAAACCTACTTGGTATTTGTCCAAACCTCAGGGATAGTTAATGAAATTTAGCCAGTTATTTAAAAGCCAAAATTGTAGATAAGTGGACTTGCTTTAAAACCCAAACAATATAGATATGTCTTGTTCATTCTTGCTATCCCATGAAACTGTTTTTAACTCTAAGGAATGACACTACTAACAGAGAAATTGTTGTTACTTTATAATGTATCTTCCTTTTAATCTTACAACCCTTGTTATATAATAACTAATAGCCGAAACGTTTGACTTTTTGTTGACCATTCCTCATTACGTCACATGGTTACATAAATTAATACCACGTCTACCATTAAAAATATAGAAGAATGTATCTTTTCATTTGGTGCTAATACAAACCATTTCAGTGCAGTTTTTTGCTGATGTTGGTGTTCAGTTGCATTGTTCCAGCGGGTAGTTATAAATTTTACATATTTCCTAATAAATTTTAGTTTATATTTCTTGAGACAAAACTCAAAAACTTCAAATTCATTCTGATTCTTCACCCTCTCTCTCTATGTACGGTGGAGAACCTTTGGTTTTCACAAATATTTTTTTGGGAGGTTTAAACGCTATATTCCATTATAGGTTTTTTGGTTTATTATTTCGGTTTTAAAATCTTCCTCCACAAACCCTAGAGGTAGGTGTTTCACAAACCCCAAACGCATGCAACATAGTAACGTCTTCTCCTCTATCTCCAGTCCACTTTCTTCTTCAGCATAGATTGTTAGGTTTAGTGTTTTGTATGGACTATAATTCATCAATTTTCTGACCTTTTGATATCTCAGAAACTATTAAATTGCTTTTTCGATTAGGTTTCTGTGCGTGGCACATGGGAGATACTTTGTAACCATTCTAATTGGATATTTTTATTGTAAAAAATTAGATGGTGATAGGCTTAATTATGTGAATTTGACCTTACAAGAGAGGTTTGTATTTTTCATGGTTTTCTGAAGTTCTATGGATTATATAATATTTATTTTGTTTTAACTATTGTATGAAAAGGAAAGATGTTCCTTATAATACCTGAATGATGTCTTGGAAAAACGTCTTCAACTCCTTGCTACAAGAAATACAAACACCAAGATGATGCTATTAAAAATTCGGTTGGCCCTCTCTTTTCAAAATATTTTAATTTTTTCCCTATTTTTCTATTTTGTCGTTTCTTATAAGGTTTTTAATTGTTTCAAATTTAATTTCTATTCTTATATATGTTTGAATCATATTAGGAAGGTTTAGTGTGCATTATTATTGAGGATATTTCATAACTCTTGGTACTCTTATTGGGGACACTGTTAACAAATCTTGTAAAAAGATTTCAATTTTTTTTTTTTTTTTTCATTTGTGTATTATGTTTTTGTAGCAAAGATTTGATTCTCAACTGGGCATTATAATTTGTGGAAATTTAATGCTTTTTTTGTCTACAAGAATTTTCAATACTATTCTATTACTTGTGTAACACCCCAAATATTTTTTTAAAGCAATTTTTCCAATGAGAATAATACCTAAATTGGTCTTTTTTTTAATCAGTGTGGTTAACTATTTTATGGAGTTTTGAATATTTGGGCATGTGATAGTATTTAGTTAAGTTTGGAATGGGCCAATTTAAATATGGGAGAAACTTTAAGGATAAAGTTGTAATTTTGATCCCAAAATATTTTGGAACAAGTGGCCCACAATGCTCCCATCAACACAGCCCATTTCTCTTATCACCATACATATACCCCTTCTTTCATTTCTCTATTTCCTTATCTAACTCAACCACCGAAGCCCACACAAAATACACACTCTAGCTCCCTCTATTTCTCTCACTACCTCACCGGTAAACCAGCCATCCACCACCACGTTTGGCAGATTTCACCAGAGAACCCCATTAGAAACCCCATACGCTCCATTCTCTCAAGCTTTAAAGGTAAAACTCTTAATTGTTTGGTAGCTTTTCAAGTTTTTCTGAGATTTCTTTCTAATCTAAGCTACATGAGTGGTATACATGTGATTGAGTACATGGGTTTTTGAATTGGTGGATTTATTTGTTAAATGGTTAAGGGCTTTTACAAATGATGATCATTTGGGGTTTCTTCATGGTTAAAAACTTGGGTTTCCTTGAGCAAATCATATGAGTTGATTTTCTGGAAGTTTGAGGTTGATTTTTTTGTAAGAGTGTTAACTTTGAATTTCTAAAATTGGAGTGTGAGCATGTGCTTTGTTTTTGCATACCAAGTGTTTGATAAGTTGTTTATATGAGATTTTTGGGTTTGATTCCTTGTTTTTAATATGCTTTAAATCTGGTGGTTTTAATGTGGGTGAATTCTCAAATAATTTGGGCTAGTCTTACTGTTAGGTTCTAAATGTTTAGAACAATTGGCAAATCGTGAACACAAACTTGTCTAGATATAGATCTTAGAGTCTATAAGTTTTATTAGACAATGCTCAATGCGATTCAAGTCAAGATTCAAGAACATACAAGCTACAGGAAGAAGATTTCATAATCTGTCTAGTTCGATTGATCGAAAGACAAGCTCGATCGATCGAAAGTCGTATCTGCAGAATTTTAATTAAGCCCAAATAACAGTTCAAGCCCATTTAGGATTAGGGTTTCTATTCTACTTCTCCCAGTATATAAAGGAAACCCTAAGCATGTTTTTATGTGGCTTTTCAGAGAGAAAAGAGTGTGCCTCTTTTGTATTTAGAGTTTTGTTCCTAAAACGCTCTCTTATGTCTTCTACCAGTGCTATTCCTTGAAGAATCTCAAGATCCGGTATTGTAGAAGTTGCTGCCTTCTCTAGTCATCAAAGGTATTGATGATCTAAACCTTCAAGGGTGGTCTTGGAGTCACAAACAAGAGAGTTTGTGTATATAAAGGAAACCCTAAGCACGTTTTTATGTGGCTTTTCAGAGAGAAAAGAGTGTGCCTCTTTTGTATTTAGGGTTTTGTTCCTAAAAAGCTCTCTTATATCTTCTACCAGTGCTATTCCTTGAAGAATCTCAAGATCCGGTATCGTAGAAGTTGCTACCTTCTCTAGTCATCAAATGTGTTGATGATCTAAACCTTCAAGGGTGGTCTTGGAGTCACAAACAGGAGAGTTTGTGTTGCTAAACCTTTGAGTGGGATATCAAAGTCACAAACGGGGGTGTTTGTGTTTTGCAAAGGCCAAAGAAAGAAAGAGTCCATGGATTCGGAGCTTGCACGTGGTCGTGTCAGTAAGTTCTACTGGTGGGTAGTAATAAGAAGTTGAGCGTGGGGGCTTGTAAGTCTTATTGTATGAACTTCGATTCTTTCTAGTGGATTCGATTTTTACCTTAAGGATAGCTAGGTTAAATCCTCCCCAGGTTTTTTACCGGTTTGGTTTTCCTGGGTTATCATATCGTTGTGTTATTTATTTTCCGCTGTTATACATTGATATGATATATTTGTGTTAACCTAGATCTGTTAATTTGACTAAGTAATCACTTGGCTAATTACCTAGGTTAATCCAATTGTGTTTTAAGGGGTCTAAAAACCAACAATTACAACTATAGAAATTTTCTAAAGCTGTCATGACAGATTTGAGTCAGCCGCAATGCATGATTTTTAATAAATTACAGAAAAATATTTTTGGGTTGAAATTTCTGTGGTACATTGTATACATATAGGGGAATGTTCCCTTAAAGTTTTGAATTAATCGGATAACTTTTCATTGACCAGAAAAGTTTTACAAATGGCTGCCCTGTTATGTACTGAATCTGAAAGTAAGACTAAAACGCTGAGAAATTGTGGAATTAATCCCATACCTCAGTTGATCTTATCTTGGCTTAAATATACTAATTAGTACTCAAAGAGATTCATGAGTATGTTATATTATCTTATGATGCACATTTTTGCGGTAGTGAATTTAAAATGTTTTGGTTGTGTAAGCACTATGAGTTTCTTGGATGCTTGTTTGGTTCCTGCTTGGGAAGGGTACTTGTCTTAGGATGGGCAAGCTAGACTTTAGGGCCTTTGGTTTGATTTTAGGGTATTGTTACGATTTATGGAGATAAGTGTGATGGTACTTTGTGAAAGGCCTTGTTATTGATAGGATTGATCATTATGTTTCTAGGTTCCGATATTCTTGGTGATGGACCTAGTGACTGGATTAGTTGATTTTGTGGTGCCCGATTAAGGTAAAATTGGTTGGCCTTCCGAGGTAAGTAGTCTTTTTAATGGGATTTTGAAAAATAACCATGTTATATAAATGTTTTTGGGTTAGACATGCTTTTGGAAAACTACCTATGGAAATTATATTTTCCTAAAAACTATTGTGTCGTAACCTTAATGTGTATATATATATATATATATATGGAAATGCATCATATTTGGTATTGCATTTGGGGAAATGCATGAATTGTTGATATGGAAAAATAAGCATCTTTCATTTAATCTTTGATAAGGAAATCATAGATTTTATGGTATATTAGAAAATTTAAAGATGCTTATCTTATCTTGTATTATTTGGGAAATTGATAGAAAATCTCTTGACAAGAATGAAGTTGAAAACCTTACAAACTTTGTAAAAGTTAGATTATTTAAGGTTTTCTGAAACTACCTGGATATGAACTATGTGTTTCAAAGTAATGTAACCTATGAGTTGTTTTAACACCATGCCATGTGCGATTTCCCGATGATCACCCGATTTGTTTTCCGTAATCTTTGTGACAACAGAATCAAGTCTAGGTCAGTGTCCTTTCACTTTGGATGACGCGTTCTTCCCTGCTACCCATGGGGTGAAGAGGTTCCTTGATTTTGTGTGGGTGAGGCTGCTGCCCATGGGACCAAGAGACCACATGCAAGAGAGGTCCTATTTAATGCGCTCTCTCTACTGCCCATGGGGGGAGAGAAAAACCTTGAGGGTATGGGTGAGGTTGCTGTCCATGGGGTCAAGAGTCTGTATACCAAAGAGGACAATATCATGCCAGTTGTGAATGGGTGGATCCCCTGACCAGTCTATGTGCTAGTATGGTAGATTTGTGATAAAATTACCGTATGTAGATTTTATGGCTTTGGAAATTATATTGTTAGTGCTCACAAATTATAATATACAGTTTCATGGTATTATTTTGAGAAACTTTGTGTTTATCATTTAATCATTCTTGTTACATTATTACAAAAAATGATCTTGCAGTATCCAGTTAGCAATTTCCTAAACTAAAACATGTTTTGCAAACTGTTTATAATCATGAAACTTGCATTTCCCCCACCCCCATTAATTATGCTACTTACTGGGCTTTAGCTCATCCCACTCTCCAACAGTTTTTCAAATAAATTCTCTATACCTCGGGCATGGAGCTTGTTTTATTGGTGGTGATTGGAGCATTATGCTAAGTGAGAGATTTATGCTATGATTGGTTGGTGACTCAATCTTGCAAAGTTCAATGAGATCATAATCAATTCGATTGGAGGTTGGATACTTCAGGTCTGTTAGCCTTGGGTGTGGTAGGCCTAGATTTTTTATTGAGGTTGCATACTTTAGAGAGGATCATGACTTTGTGTTTATTTTAGTTGGAACGTTGGATTGTTAAGTGTATTTGGAGTCACATGATTGTAGTTTGTTTTGCTTGTAAATGTGTCATAGAGCTCTGACTTGTATTGTGGAGAAATCAATATATTTATTTATTTTATCAAATGGAAGAAGAAAAAAAAAATCTCCTACGTTCTCGCTTTTAATGGTTCTTCCCTCACACTTTGGACCCTCTTGGGTTTGGGGCATGACAACTTGAATGCTATTTTCTTATCAAGTGGTGTTGTTGCTGTTGTGGACCAATTCACATGGTCCTATTCTTTGATCGGGTTTACAATTGAGGTACACTATTAACAAATCTTGTGTGTGGAAGATTTCAATTTTTTTTTTCTTTTTTTCATTTGCATATTATCTTTTAGTAGGACTCCTAAGTTGAGCAAATAAATATGTAGATACAACATTGTTGCTACTATTAAGGATCCAATTAATCACCCGTTAAAATTAAATTATACCCAACTTTTGATTGATGGGTAGTTTGTCAATGCTGTATCTATTAAGACTTCCCAGCATTCATGGACTTATTAGTAACGCCAATGAATTCTTACTCAAAGGTACTTCTTCCTTTCATATGGATGGTAGGTAAACCTACTATTCAAAACTAAGTGAAGTATTGAATCCATATATATTTTCACTATATTTATAACTTCATTTTTTCTAGACAATGTTAAACTTTTATATATATATATATATATATATATATATGATATGGCTATTTGATATTGGATCTTAGGACATGGGATGTGATTGCTCATGATCTTAAAGGTGACACTAAAGATAAAAATCGAGTAGTTGCTACTTGGTACTAAAGTTGCATGTTTGGGAGAATTATGCTAGAGGCATTATGTTAATCATTATGTTTTAAACATAAAATTGATTGAAATTTCATAATGGCTTACCTTCCGTGCAACGCACGGGTTAGCGACTAGTATATATATATATATATATATATATATATATACAAAACAAAAGTTTTTGACTTTTAGTTGACCTTTCCACAATTTTCCACATTAGCATTTTTTATTTATATTTTTTAATTTTATTTAATTATTTTGATTTTATATCACCAAATTACAGAAAATTTATTAAATTTCTTTAAAAAAAAAATTAAATTTAGTTGTTTGGTACCATACAACTACTATACTTAAAGGAGACCTAAATTATCACCTAATCAAGGAATTTTTAGATAATCCTAACAAACTATATAATAACTCTATTAATATAAATCTATCCCAAAAAACGGAATATATATCTGTAGGGGTGAAATTCCCAAAATCAATAATGGGCCTGGGGACCCACACGAAGCCTAACCATGACCCAACGGGGAATAGGGGCCCAACTGACTTCTGGCCCAACCCTGTTGAGCCCGGTTTGTTCTAAAAGACGTCCGAGGAGGAATGCCTCCTCGGACACACAAATATGGGCCCAATGAGCGTCCCCTCCATAGTGAAGAACCCATCCAGGTGAACGTGGGTAGGAGGGTGAGCCTCACACAGCAAGAAAGAGGAAAATGTAAGACATCAGGGAGAAGCCACAACTACCGCATTAAATGCAAGAAAGCTACTTTTTCAGCCGCATTAATGTGGAGAAGACAGGCGAACAGTGTTTCATTGGCCAGTGCAACTCACAGAAAGATAAGGAAGATGTCCGATGGGACAGGCACTCAAATGAAGGTCCAGATGGTTAACAAGTGTAAGGTCCTTATCAATTTAAGGAGGCTATATAAGAGAAGGAAATCCCCATGAAGAGGGGATCGGAGAATTGAGAAAAGAGAAAGAAAGAGAGAGAGGTGAAAGAATTCTGTAGTCTGTAACCAAGAGCAAGAGGTGCACTTATACGTCTCCTTGGATCGATACCCTGTGAACTAAAAATGGAACATTCTCACGTTCAATATGCTGCATGGCATACATCTAACTGACGTTCACTTCGTCTAGCCCTAGTTCTGTAACCCGCTCTCTACAAATTCATTATTTGGGGACTTTTGGGCCAGAACCACTTACTTGGTGGGTCTGGGCCCCAAAAACCGCCCCTACAATATCCATTAATTTGATAATTTCTAAGTGGATGACATTTAAAAAAAAAAATTAAAATTCTATCATATTTCCTTATATCTAGCAATCATGTTTTCTTTCTATTCTTTTTTACTTTTTCTTTTTTATATTAACGTTGATTAGAAATTATGATTTCTATAGGATTTAAACTCTATAATTATATCAAATGAGACTCAAAAAATAAATATCATTTTTAATTTCAATAGGATTTAAATTTTATATCAAATGGACTCTACCAACATGTTCATCCTTTAAAAAAAAAAAAATAACTAAATTTGATTAGGAATCCATAATCCTAACCAAAATTGATTAGGAATCCATAACCCTAACCAAATTTGATTAGGAATTCATAACCCTATATTATATTATAAATAGTTTTTTTAGGGATTATTTGTTACAATTTCAACTCCGCTTTTCATTCCTATATTATATTTTAAACATCGTTTTTTTTATTATTCTTCCAACACCACTCTGCTGTACAGTCTCCTACATTGATTTTGGTTCTTGGAGCACCTTGAAAACAAAAGGTATGTAAAGTTTTCTTTTTATCAGGTTTAATGTTAACATATATGAGAGATGTCAATTACAAAAAGTTTGATGAAACATAAAAGGAAAAAGAACTAAAAAAACACATAATTTGGGAAAAAAGATAGTGACTATATTAGGCAAAGTCTTTTGGAGTTTTTTTTTTTTTTTTTTTGGAATTTTTTACGTTCATGTGTTTGTATGTATTGGGTTTAATTAAATTGGAATTATCTTTGAAACTTTGGTTTCAATTGAATAATGAAAATGACAGAAGAAGAATATTCCTCTATTTGGAGTCTTTTGTATATGTGTTGTTGTAGTTTAAACTTGGTATTTGAATTGTTAAATTGTTAGTACACAGTTTCATTGTTCATCTATTAATCATGAATAATAATATTGCTATTTGCAATCATCATGATATGGTATCAATGAGGTGATCATTACGAATGCTTTCTTTTAGAGTTTAGATAGAGTCTGTTTTATGATTAAAGAAATATATAATTAAAATACTTTTGAAATTACATTTTTTTTTTTAAAAAGAAATTATACACTGGATCTTAAATGACTTCTATTAAACTCCATCCTTTATGACATCATTAAAAAGAAAACTCATACAAATAGTTATTAGGATATTATTTGGAACTATCATAATGGACTAACGTATTACACATGATACAAATCTAATTGTAATATCCTATGCTATAAAATAAAAATTGGGCTTATGGTTATCTTCTCTTTGCAAAAAATGGTTAAATTCTCATTAATTGTGATAGTTCACCTTCAGGTAAAATAGAAACTCTATTAACTAAGTTTTATGAAATTTAAAATTCTATTTCGAAAAATTTCCAGGATATTAGATTTTATTTAATTATTTTAATGATTTTGTATTGTACAAGTATAAAATTTATATATTACATACAATCATTACTTCAGTTACCTTCAAAATGATGGAGGATATAAGAATGCAATTTGTAGATCTGCTATTAAGATAACATAGATTAGATTGGTGGTGGATAGTAAATTTTACTTGCAGTTGAGTATTGTTTGAAGTTATCACCATAGAATATCTCACGATAGAATGTGTTATGTGGAACCAATGATATAAAAGAAAATGAATTTTTCTAAAGTATTATATTGAACAAAAAATTACTTATTTTTATTGTGAGGTTGAATTTAATCAACCATTTTATTGGCTTTATTCCGTGCCAAATTTGCTTATATTTCAGCATTTAGTAACCCTGTATTTAGGTGGGTTTGTTGTAAGGGTAGTGAGTGAGATAGAGTGTTGATTGCTCAAGAGTGTGCAAGAAAACAGAGACTCGCGGCTTGTTCTCGCGGGTGGCTCGCGGCTTCAAGCTGCCAGACGCAGCACACGTGCCAAGCATGCCAGAAGGTAAACAGTCATGCTAGTTGGAGCACTACAAGACAAAACAGGACAACTGGTCATACGGTTATCTCGCGACTGGATCTCGCGACTCAGTCAAGTCGCGAGGTCAAGCCGCAAGCCACCCTTGTTTTGTAAATCCTGACGTTTCACATTCCTCTCTTACTCCAGTATAAATACCCCTTTTACCCACAAATGAAAGAGAGCTTCCAGAGAGAATTTTAAGAGAGAAACCCTAAAGAAAAACAAGATTGATTCACCCACAATCTATACATTAGAGTCTCTTCAAATTCCTCAACTCTCTTCCTCTCCATTGTCAAATCCTTGAGAGGCATTTTACCAAACCTTGTTCTCACCATATTCATCATTGTGAGAGGGCTGTTTGGATTTCTGGGAAGCAGTTAGGAAGGAACCAATCTACATTGGTTGATGCTACGGTCTAGTAGCGGAATCTGGGAAGTTAGAAAAGAAAAAGGTTCGGCGCAACCTCATTGGAGCATGAAACTTGGAGGGCTTAGGTGCACTGGGTAGATTAGGTTTGGAGGGTCTATTGCTGTCCATGTATCCCAACTATATTTTCTAGTGGATTGTTTACCGCTTGGAGGGCGGCGGAGAGGTTTTACGCCGAGGGCTTCGGTTTCCTCTTCGATAACACATCGCGTGTTGCCTTTGTGTTTGCATCTTCCTTCCCTTTTATCTTTGCCTTTTTATCTGCTGTGGGTTGTGATTTTAATTTGGTTTAGATAGTTTTTTCCAATTCCATATTATAGCTTATGTTAATTTTCCGCACACTAGTTGTTTGGTATAATGCTTGAATTGGTTAAGTTGTAATTTGGGGGTCTAAACGTTCAAGGGTGTTTATACATATATTTGAACTTTCAATTGGTATCAGAGCAGGTACACTTTTATTGGTTTCAATACCATTGTGTGATCCTTGACTCCCTATTGAGATGGATCGGTCTCAATCCCTAAATGCACCTCCATATTTTGATGGTAGTAATTATGCTTTTTGGAAGGTTCGCATGAGAGCGTTTCTTTGCTCAATTGATGAATCTGTTTGGGATGCTATTGAGATTGGTTGGACCAGACCTGAGGCAGCCAAATCCACATGGGATAAGGCAGCACTTGCTGCATCTAATGCTAACAGTAAAGCACTCAATGCTATTTTCTGTGGTGTGTCTCTAGATGAATTTCACAGGATCTCTCACATTACCATTACTAAAGAAGCATGGGAGATATTGGAGACCACGTACGAAGGCACGAAGAAGGTAAAAGACACCAAGCTGCAGATGCTAACCACTCGGTTTGAGGAGTTAAAAATGAGTGAGGATGAGTCCTTTGACTCTTTCTATAGCAAGCTGAATGAAGTAATTGTCAGCAAGTTCAATTTGGGAGAGAAAACGGAGGACTCTAAAATTGTAAGGAAGATCCTTCGATCTTTGCCGGAAAGTTTTCGTGCTAAAGTGACAGCGATTGAAGAGAGCAAGGACCTTGATGACATCAAAGTCCAGGAGTTGGTTGGTTCTCTTCAGACTTATGAGATGTTGCTACCCAATCAACGGAAAAGTAAATCTCTTACTCTTAAGACCATTAATGAGAAGGTGGAAGATCAAGACTCATCGGGAGAAGATGTGGTTGACAAAGATGTTGCATACCTTGTTAAAAATTTCAGAAAGTTCTTGAAATTCAAAAATAATGGCAAATTTGGTGATAAAAGAAAATTTCAAAGTTCAGGAAGGGAGAAAATGGAATTCAAAAAGAAAGATGGAAAAGAATCCCAACCTACACAAGGTGTCACTTGTTTCGAATGTAACGGGCATGGACACTTTAAGAAAGAATGTCCGAATTATTTGAAATCGAAAGGCAAAGTGTATGCCATAACATTGAGTGACTCGGATTCATCCGACTCAGAATCTGAAGAAAGCTATGATGGAGAGGGGAACTACTCAGTTTTTATGACTATTGCTCATGTTGAGTTATCAAACGAGTTGAATTTACTTGTACGAGACCTTGGAGAACATAGTGATGAAGAATCACTGGGAATTGTTGAAGAATCAGATGCTGAAGAAGATGAAAGCATAGCCAATCTTCAAGAGAATTATAACTCACTCCTGAAGAAGTCGGCTGAGTACACAAGGGTGGCCAAGGCTGCTGTGAGAAAAATGAAGAAGGCAGAGGAGGATTACAAAAGTCTCCTAATCCGATATAGGGAGGCCAAATGTGAGATAGAAACACTGAATGGTGAGCTGTTAGAAGCTTACACAAAAGTGAGATTTCTTGAGCAAGAGGTTGTGCAAGCAAATGCTAAAATTGAGAGGGTCACCACCAAGAAGCTAGATGATGTTATTTCATCTCAAAAGAGCTTTTCAGACAAATCCGGGTTGGGATATACCAGAGGAAGTAGCTCATCTGGAAATGTCACTAAAAAAGTGAAGTTTATAAAGGCCAAAGAATCAGCCAATGTTGGTCCTACTGCTGAGAAGCCCAAGATGGAGGAGAAGAAGAATGTGGAGAACCAACGGTTGTTGAATCCCCGCAATCAGTATGTGGGCAGGTCTGAATCTCGTGCCAAGTCTCATCCACGACCACAAAGAGGTCCTAGATCAACTTATGTGTGTCATCATTGCGGACTTCAAGGGCATACTCGACCAAATTGCCAAAAGCTGAGAGCAAAGAATAGTGCAACTCCTCAAAGGTCACGAGGACCTAGAAATGATAGAAGAAATTGGGCAGGTGAACAATCTAGAGATCAAAATGGTGATCCCGGAATGATGAACGTGATGAAGATGATTGGTGCATTCACCAACTGCTTGGAAAGCTTCTCACGAAGGTTTGAAACCCTAACTCCCGCACCCAATCCTATAAGGAAATCACCCCAAACGCAAGTGACGTGTGGGTGAAAAAGGGTACTCATGCATAAGCATTACAACATGTCCATGCATTAATACTTCCTATGCTTTGCGACGATGTTTGTTTGTTTGATTGTTGTTTTTGCCGATGGTTGTTTGCTTGTCTGCTTGTGCATACTTTTGATTTTTTTTTATCAATCTTTTTCTTCTAGTGTCAAAAATCCAAAAATCACATAAAAATTAGAAAATCAAAAAATTTGATTGACATTGTTGAGCTTTTGTCTCAAAACCTGTTTTGCATTATACCTTTGTGCTAATGGATTTGTGCATTTTCGAGCATTGCTTGTTTCTTTGCACTCATATCACTGTGGGAGAAATCTTGAAATATATGTGATTGTTGTAAATAGATCTTCAAACTTGTCATAAATGATTAGTGAATGGTTATGATGATCTTGAGACATGCATAGGCTTGTGTCTATATATCTTCCCACTCTTTATTTTTGTTTTTGCTAAAAAGAGCTCACCAAATGTAAATCTCCAAATGAAAAGAGATATTAAGCTGCAAAATCCTGTCGCACATTCTAGTATTCGATTAGGAAAAAGGGTAAGCAACCTTATATTAAAGTGAATGTTTATTCAAAAAGCCAAAGGCTAGTTCTTTAATGTGAAATATCATATATCACTCTCACAATAAGAGGTAATTGTCTCAAAGAATCAAAAAGATCAAATGTTATGATTAAAAGTGGAGTCAAATGTAAAGCTCCAAGATATGTTATCAAGTTTTGTGGGAGGTCATATATACATATTTCTATAATTGAGATAGATCACATTATCTAGTGCTAATTGTGTATGCCTTGGTTGAATTGATCATTGAAACTTCACATTAGACTAAGGACTATCTCATTGTTGATATCCACACACAACACACAAGTTTATGTTCAATAAATGTCATAATCATTTGTGTGATTGTTCTTGATGAAATGTGTTTTCACATGCTCAATCTTTGTTAATTCAAGCACAAAAAAATTTTTGAGTGTTTTAGGTGTTTTTGGAAAGTATTTTGTTTAAAAAATCTGAAAATTTCAAAAATCCTTTTTTTTTGCCCTGTTTTGGCGACTCAGTCGCGGGTAAGTCAAGTCGCGTGCCTCAGTCGCGTCTTCGCGGGTCATTTTTGGCGACTTGTTCGCAAGTGGAAGGTCCAGTTGCGAGGGTTACTCAGAGATTTTGGCAGCTCAGCTCGCGACTCTCTCGCAGGTAGACCTTCCAGTCGCGAAAAACACTTAGAAAAATTTTTCAAACTTTTGTCTTTGAGTGTTTTGGCGGCTTGAACTGGCGACTTTGTGGCAACTCTCTTCAGCCGCGAAAAACGCATGTTTGGCAAAAATAGGGGTAGTTTTTAAATCTTTTTTAGTTTTTCCCTCGAGCTTTTGTGACTATTCATCTTCTCTCACGACTGTCTCCTTCCCAAACACTCCGTGCTCCCATTTCCAAACTCCATTGTTGCGTATTTTTTGCTCAAAATCTTTAAGTAACAGGTATGGGTTGTCATTCTTGAACTCCTTTCTACTTGATTTTGTGTTTTTCCCCCTTGATTATTCGCATTTGTTTATGTTTTTGAGATGGGTTTGTGTTTCGACTATTGCTCTATGTTCATGCTTAGCTTGTGGATGCTGTTGCTTGAGTTTGAAATTATTTTAGTTGTTGTTTTTGGTCTTCATCATGTGCTTAGCTAAGTTTTTTTTGGGTTACTCATTTTATCTAAACTTGTGCTGATGAGTTGATTCAAAATGTTCCTATTGTGGATGTGAAGTTTACTGTGCTGAATGTGCATGTTCTATTGTGTGAATCTATTGGGAGCATCTGTGAGTTTTACTATGCTGATTATGAGTCATATCATTTTCATCCCATTGTATGTCTCATTGACATATATTTGTCTTTAGGATGTTTTCTATCTCTGCTGCTTTAATACTCCCCTGCTTTCTCCCTGTTGTTCTTGTGTTTTCTCTTTTACGCTTGTTCATCCATGTGGCTGATTTAAGTAGCTTAAGGTTTAAGTGTTTAAGTTCATCTGTGTGGTTGCATTTTTTTTGTTGTTATTAATGACATAGTACTGATTAGTTCTGCACATGTATTGCTCTATGTTGTTGTGGCCTCTTCTGATTGTTCACAGATGGCACCTTCATCCCCAAAGAAAAAAACACCTGCAAAGAAGGCAGATAAGAGAATGAAAATGGACCCTAATTTGTTCGGGTCTATTTCTCACTTTGAGATATACAAGGATTTCTTCTTGAAAGCAAGAATTATTCAAGAAAGATTTGTAGATTTGGAGGATTTAAGAAACACCTTTATCCCCAGCTATTTTGAAGGGGAAGGATGGGAAAAGATTTTGAGTGATCTCCCTGTAGTGTGTGAACCCCTGATTAGGGAATTTTATTCAAATGCTGTGATAAGGGAGGATGATCTAAGCTGTTGGGTTAGAGGTAAAGAGTTCACTTTGGATGCACATGACATTGATGATGTGCTAGGTCTTGAAGGATTAGAAGATCAGGAGTTTGTCAATTACAAAGATAGGATTGTGTCTATTGAAACTGTTCAACAGAGGATAGGTGGACAAAGAGAAGGAAATGTCTGAATACCACAGCTTTTCCAGTGGACATGAGGTGTCTAACTATAATCATGATGTTTAACCTATATCCTATAAGGAAGTTGACTACAATCAACTGTGCAAGAGCAATTTTTCTGATGGATCTCAAAGAAAAGTCATTCATTGACATCAGTTCCCACATATATGACACTATTGTGGATGAGACTAGAACCACTTCTAGGCCAAAATTGATATTCCCTAGTTTGCTAATGAGGATCTTTAGAAAGAAGGGTGTTCCAATCCCTCGAGACATCAATCCCATGTCCACACCTTCTGCAATTAACAAGCTTACCTTCAAAAGGATAAGTGTTCGGCTTCCAGGTGAAGAAGATGAAGGTGATGAAGGAGAGGGTGTCCCAATAGAGACTGAGGCAGAGGCAGCAGGGCATGCATCAATCTCAACACCTAGGAGGACTAGCGAAAGGACTAGAGCATCAACTTCTTCAGATACACCTCCAGATGCATTTCAAGTCATTCTGGAACGACTTGATGGAATCAAAGGGGTCCAGACCGAGCACTCTGAGAGAATGAGAGCCATGCAGGACCAGATAGACATTCTGTCTGCAAAACTTGACAGCTTCACCACCCAGCATGGACAGTGACCCTTTGGCCATATAGACATTCTGTCTGCAAAACTTGACAGCTTCACCACCCAGTATGGACAGTGACCCTTTGGCCATTCCGGTCAAAAAGGGGGAGAATTTTGTTGATTGAAAAGCAGAAAAGCAGCTCTTAAGGGGGAGTAATATGTTGAGGGGGAGCAGTTAAAATCAGACATTGTCTTATCTGTGGTTATATTTTGTTTTTGGACTTTTAGTGTTTATATGGGTTTGATACACTGTGGTTTGGTGTATTCTTGTTTCTAACTCATATCTTATAACCTTGGTTTAATCTTTTATATATTTTGTTGATGTTATTCAGGATATATTGTGTTTTGTACCTGGTTTGTACCCATGTGCTTATGTAAGCTTTTAGGGTTAATATTTTTTATGCACATTCTGTAGGCTTTATAGTTTGTACCTTGCTTAATGCAGCCTTTTATGCTATGTTGAAATCGGTACTTCTATCTAAATGTCTTGCATTTTGATTTATGTACTGTCACTCTTGTGCCCTTGTAGGATTGTTCCTAGATGCATATACTTTGTGTATTATGCATTGGTTGAGTGTTGAGCATACAAGTATCTTGCCTTGTTCTTGTTAAGTTGTATGTTCAAGTGTTCATTCCAAGTGTGAATGAGCACTGTGATCACTACCTTGTGGTGATTACTTGGTTGATCAAGCCTTGATTTGAATCTTCTCTTCATCTTTGCTTGATCACCTTAAGCTTGTTTCATATGCATTTCATATTTTTCTGCATACAATGATCATGGTGTATTGTTGTGTTTCAGGAGTTTCATGTTCTTATGATTCAAGTGCTTCACAGCTTCTAGAGTTAGGTGTGAGTGAGTTTTGTTCAACTATTCCCAACTCACATGTTAAGTCTAGAGTCTGTTTTAGGGTTTTGTCACGGAATAGCAAATGGGGAGATTGTAAGGTTGAATTTAATCAACCATTTTATTGGCTTTATTCCGTGCCAAATTTGCTTATATTTCAGCATTTAGTAACCCTGTATTTAGGTGGATTTGTTGTAAGGGTAGTGAGTAAGATAGAGTGTTGATTGCTCAAGAGTGTGCAAGAAAATAGAGACTCGCGGCTTTTTCTTGCAGGTGGCTCGCGGCTTCAAGCCGCCAGATGCAGCACACGTGCCAAGCATGCCAGAAGGTGAACAGTCATGCTAGCTGGAGCACTATAAGACAAAACAGGACAATTGGCCATACGGTTATCTCGCGACTCAGTCAAGTCGCGAGGTCAAGCCGCGAGCCACCCATGTTTTGTAAATCCTGACGTTTCACATTCCTCTCTTACTCCAGTATAAATACCCCTTTTACCCACAAATGAAAGAGAGCTTCCAGAGAGAATTTTAAGAGAGAAACCCTTAAAGAAAAACAAGATTGATTCACCCACAATCTATACATTAGAGTCTCTTCAAATTCCTCAACTCTCTTCCTCTCCATTGTCAAATCCTTAAGAGACATTTTACCAAACCTTGTTCTCACTATATTCATCACTGTGAGAGGGCTGTTTGGATTTCTGGGAAGCAATTAAGAAGGAACCAATCTAGTAGCGGAATCCGGGAAGCTAGAAAAGAAAAAGGTTCGGCGCAACCTTGTTGGAGCAAGAAGCTTGGAGGGCTTAAGTGCACTGGGTAGATTAGGCTTGAAGGGTCTATTGCTGTCCATGTATCCCAACTATATTTTCTAGTGGATTGTTTACCGCTTGGAGGGCGGCGGAGAGGTTTTACGCCGAGGGCTTCGGTTTCCTCTTCGATAACACATCGCGTGTTGTCTTTGTGTTTGCATCTTCCTTCCCTTTTATCTTTGCCTTTTTATCTGCTGTGGGTTGTGATTTTAATTTGGCTTAGATAGTTTTTTCCAATTCCATATTATAGCTTATGTTAATTTTCCGCACACTAGTTGTTTGACGTAATGCTTGAATTGGTTAAGTTGTAATTTAGGGGTCTAAACGTTCAAGGGTGTTTATACACATATTTGAACTTTCATTTATTCATTTTCAAGTTGTACATTTTTTTAAGCCAAGTCATAGACCTTTAAGCAAAATAAATACTTTTAACTTTTATTTAACTATCCCATGCATCACACGGGTTAGCGACCAGTGGTACGTTTATTTGAAAGACAAATTAAATGCATGTAAAGTGTAAAAAGAAATTAGTTATTTGTTGGTTGGTGGTGTTAGTGTATTCTTCTATGTATATCTAATTCTTGTTAATCCCTTTGTTTTGCAAGGAGAAAGAGAGAGAAACTTCGTCTTCGTTTGGAAAAAAAGTCAATATATATTCACTAAGAAACTAATCTTGAAAAGTGATATTGATGTGGATTAGCATTTCAATTGTGTTCAAAGTAATTAACTATAGGTTACTATTTGTCATCGATCTTGATTAGACTTATTGTGAGCTTTGGTTTAAAAAAAAAAAAAAAAAACTAGCATGTAACCCGTACTATGTGTCGTTACAATTAGTTGATGTAACCCGTACTATGTGTCGTTAAAACTAGCATATATATATAGTTGGGTTCAAGTTACACTTAGTGTAACTTTAAGCAATATTATACCACTCAATATTTTTCAATTTAATGTAAATTTTGACAAATCCATCATTAGATTATATTATCTTCGTATATTCTCTATTCTTGCAAAATTTTAAGGTGATCAAAGATTAATAACCATGTCATCAATTAATTGTTTAAATTCAAGTTTTTGTAGTTTAAAATAATGCATAAAAATTGATTTTATGAATCGAATGGTCAATAATATCCAATTGACATGAAAATTGGCGTGATTGTTAGGAACATATAGAATATGTAATTCGACAATAAGATTTTCAAAATATGAATTCTATAATAAGTTATTGGGTGATGTAGCATTGCTTAAAGTTACATCAAGTTGATTGTACAAAGTTTAATTAGCTACAAAATTGGTTGTAGCCTTAGGCTACAATTTTACTTAATATCTTTTTATTTGATTTGAATTTTGACAAATCCCCATTGGTTTACATCTTTTCCTTATATCCTCCATACTTGTAAATTTATAGAAAATTAAAAATCAATTACTATGTTATCAATAAATTGTTTAAATTGTAAATTTTTATAGTTTAAAATTATGTATAAAATATAAGCTTATAGATCATATAGTAAATAACATCTGATTGACACAAAAATTGACATATATATTAAGAGTGTAAAGAACATGCAATTCAACAATTAGATTTTCAAAATATGTAGTTATTTTTATTTTATTGAGTAAGGTTGTAGCCTTATACTCTAACTAATTTTGTAGCTAAACTTTCTCATATATATATATATATATATATATTGTGTGTGTATGTGCGGGCGCGCGTATGTGTTATTCTTTAGATTTAGCATTCTTTTTATACATATTTAGATTAGCCCCTCGAAAAAAATTTCTAGCTCTGCCACTGGTTGAGCCAAGATTGATATCAATTAGAATACCATTTCAATTAGATGGCAAAATTGATATAAATTTTGCTCATCGAGATGTGACTTATTTATTTTCATACGTAAAATTGTGATCACATTGATATATTTTTTTCCCAATCATGCTTCTTCACATTCTCATCCTTTTGTATTTGATATAAGTAAAATCCATCCTCTTGTACAATCCAAATGCAATGGTCTCCACCACAAGCCCATTTCCACTTATAGGTTGCAGCATATACATCAAAAGCGGCATGGAAGCTCCCGTAAAAAAAATAGCAATAGAAAAGAGTCGTTCCTTGAAAGTTAGGACGAAAAGAGAATTCCCACTCTCCTTTAGGCTGGAGGGTTTTCAAACCTAAATCATTATCTGCAGATTTACAATGGTAGTCAAGAAGTTCATTGTTGAGGTTGTTGATGATTCGTACATACTGTGTTCTAAATGGGTTGGGTACCCATGTAAAAGAGCTACTTAGGCCAAATGATAAGAGAAGGACAAACACAAAATAATGAAAATGGGACATCATCCTTTGTTTCATTTTTCTGATGCATACAAAAGCTATTTGGTTAAACTTGAATTGCATTTCCCTTATGCTTTTATAGCAAGAGGTTGCCAAGTTATACCTACAAAAAGCATGTCCAAATTCTATGCGATTGCTACAAACATTTAATGCACCTTAATTTTTCATTGGGAACATTACACTGACTTATCCTGAGGTCTACTCAAATTATATTTATTTCTCCTTTATTTCAAATTGTACACAAACCTTTATAACTTTTCAAAATAAACTACACTTATATCCCTTGTGATTTAACAAAGCTAAATCCACTGATCGAAATTAAAGAAGTATAATAATAATAATAATTTATGTACTTTGGCTTTTACCCTTCCGATTTCAAATGATATTCTAATTTTCTTTTCTTAAATTCATGGAAAAGCAAAGGTAAAAGATTTTTGATATAAATTTAATAACAAACAAAAATATGAAAAAGGTCATGAAATTAGTGTTGCAAAATTCAAAACAGGCAATCAAAGAAATATAATATTTAAAATATATATATATATATATATATATATATATATATAGGGAATAATGTTGATGTTTTTAATCACTCACTTTGGTGCGAAACTGACAGTAGTAGAATTGTTTTCCCACTGGCTTGTGCCTTCTGGTCTACTATTACTCCAACCAATATTTTTGTACTTTTATATTTTCATTTTTACTTTATTTTCCACTCATGGTCAACAATAAGCAATAATATGGTGAGAAAGTGTTCTCACCTTTGTATTGATAATTGACAATGATGAAAGACTATACAATTCTCCGAGCTTCCTCTAAAAATTAGGGATAATAATAGGGTGGGGCAGGTCAGATCATAGATGCTCCATTGTAGTCTTGTCTCTCTTCTGGTCAAATTCGGGGTGGGTTGATTATAGTTTACTAATCCTAGTGCAATGGTTTTGACAAAATGAGAGGCAATTGTTTGGAGATGGTAGCAGAATATGTATACAAAAATAAATAAATTATAATTAGGATATGTGTATATATATATATATATATATATATTTGCTATCATGTATAAAAAAAAAAATATGTTATTTATAAATATTTAATTTTAAAATATATTAAATAAATTATATGTATATACATTCAGGGGGTGGGGGCAAGGTCGGGGCCGGCGTAGAAAGCTCATCCTTGCCCCCATCACTTCCTCAAGGTGGGAAAAATCTGCATAGTATAGAGTGGAATAGGAGGGTCAAGCAGGGTTAAGGAGTTTTTGCCATTCCAAAATATCTTTTTTTGATGAACCATTCCAAAATATCTTTCACCGTTGCCCTCCATTGGCTTTTATAAACATACAATAAGAAAGTACATTGTTGCAAATTGATGAATTATGTGAAAGCTTCTCGTAGTTTTGTGGATAGCTTTGGATTAGGCTCAAATTTGTTAAGCGAGGAAAACTAGTGCTCCACCTTAAGGTTTATATAATATTCTTCAGAGTTGTTTTTTGGTCGGTAATCTTATATTTTCTTTTCTGGGTTATTGTGAATGTTGCAACATTGATTTCTCGATTTTTTTTTAATTGAATTTTGATTTTTTTAAAAAAATCTTTTTTTCTCTTTTTAAACCATTAATTATAGATACAAAAATGGTAAATTCATTTGGAAACAGTGATAAAATAGATAATATGTAAGTTTTCTAAATTAAAATTTCAATTATGTTAGTGGATTTCACAATTTTAATCTATTGAAGTGGTGATTGTAGTTTATTTAGAAAAGTGAGCAAACTACCGTGCATCCTGGGCGAGATGGTCATTTCACAAGTATAAATATTTGTGGGGTGTAGGGTGTAAAGGGTAAGAGTCAGAGTCCAAGTCTCTAACTTAGAAACAAGGGAGAGTGTTTGTTTCAAAAAAAAAAAAAAAAATGGTGGAAGGAGGCTAGTGTAATTTTAGTAAACCTCAGAATATGTCACTGCAATTTCCCCAATTTTCATTTTCTATGCTCATTAATAAAAGCCTTAATAAATATGTGTAGTAAATGCCCAACATTAAGCATACTTTCATATTATATATCTTGTCTCATTAATTATATTTGAAATTTTTTTTTCTAAATGAGTCCGGTTAATAAGTGTCCATAGGACATCTCTTAATAGAATATTTTAATAAAGTTTTAATATCATTTTTATGGAAAATATAAAAAGATGATAAAAAATAAAGGGAAATGTTAACGGATGCCCTTGGGCAATAATTAGTAATCCATTTAAAGAAAGTTTTTATGAGAAAAAAAAAATTAATACTTTGACAAATTTTTCAATTTTCCATAAAAGTGGTGTTAAAACTTTCCTAAAATAGATTGTTAACCACTGCCCTAAGGGCACCCGTTAGCATGATCCAAAAATAAATTAAATTATTTTTCGAGTAAAAAGTTTCTAAAAATACTTCTTAAATAAATGCTTTTAGGGTATCTATTAACTCTTCTCTTTCTAAATTGGACATTAAATTTCTTGCAATAAATATGTTCATTTAATACTTACATTTATGAATTTGTCTCACATTAATAACTACATATAATGTTATTGCATTAACTACACTTGCTCATAAATTGCCTTGATACTCATTAAGTATACCTCTAGTTAATGTTATAGCATTAACTATTCTTGCTTATAAAATGCCTTGATACTAATTAGTATATATATGTTTACTTTACTTTATTTTTTGAAAAATATAAAAAAAAATTACTTAATAAAGAATTAAATGTCTTAACCATTACCTTTAGGGCTTTCGATACTAAAATCCATAGTTATCAAATGTCTTGCACTAAACATAATTGTTTAAAAAATTATTTGCATTATTTTATTTTTCTTACGTTAATAAATGCACCTAGTTAATTCTATAGCTTTAAGTATACTTCTTTATGATCTCTTAATACTCGTTAAATATACCTGACGATAAATTTTTTTCCTAGTTAAGTTATTAAATGTCTATCAATAAATATGCTTGCATAATAAATGCATTTAAATGACTACTTTATGTTTAGGATTTATGGAGGTGGTTAGACATTAATTCAAAATAATTTTAGATCTTTGAAAGCTAAAATTTTGCTGCTTTTGAGGGGAAAGTGTGATGTGATTAACAAATTAGATCATGCTAACAAGTGCTCTTAGGACACTCGCTAACAGGTGCTTTTGACAGTTTTTTTCATTTACCATAAAAGTAATGTCAAAACTTTTTTAAAACGAATTGTTAACCAATGCCCTAAGGGCACTCGCTAGCATTTCACTAACAAAAAAAAATCAGCAATCACCTATTAGCTCCTTCTCAAAAAGCTCTCCAAAAGACTCAAATGTTGAAGTGTTTTGAAATCGAGGATCCTTCCTCTATTTATAGATGGGAATATCCTTGGTTGATAACTTGGAGTGAAGTACAAAATCCCTTGCACATAAATTATCTAGCATTTATCTTTAATAATGAGTATTCCTTTGATGGTTTATGAATACCAAATTACACTTGATGCACTAGTCAAAATGCAAATTATAATTAAAACAAAGTTTGACTACAAACTTGGTTGTAGCCTAAGATTTCAATTTTCTTTATAAAAATTAACATTGCTACATATTTTGAAAATATTACTATTGGATTACATGTTTTTTACACTCTTAACACACATTTTAGATTTTGTACCAATCGGATGTTATTTATTATATGATCCATGAACTTCTTTTTATGCATAATTTTATACTACAAAAACTTGCAATTTGAAAATTTAATTGACAACATGTCATTGATCTTTGATTTTTTAGAAATTTTGCAAGTACGATTCAATAAAAATATATTGAGTGAACATTTAGTTTTACGCTACAATCAAGTTTGTAGCCTAACTTTGTCCTTACATACTTGAATTCAGGGTTTATCCAATTTGACTCCTACTTTATTTTCTTATTAATTTGAGTGATAATACAACTTTGAGCCAAATTTTTTTTGCCTTTTCCAAGAAATATAATCATGGGTATATTTATGAATTTTAATTTACATAATTATCTTAAATTATTAGAAAACCAACTAGTAATTCAAAATAAATCAACTATCCAATGGAAATATCTACTTGGAATAATGCAGTGCACGTCCACTCTTATTTTAGGCTTGATCCAACGAAATCATGGCATGTAGTTAATTAAAATTAATTCTTAAAGAATCAATCATAATTGTACATGATCAATCATAATTGTACATGATCAATCATAATTGTGGTAATGTATTCCACCCGCTAAAATATATGTTTGTATCGATCTTACAATTTGGTAGTTTGATTTAAGCCTATGAGATGCCATTTTCTTCTTGGATAAAACTTAAATACAGTATCTTAGGTGTTGTTCCTTAGGTTTCCTTCTTACGATTTTGTCATGTGGATTGTATTTTTTAATTAAGTAGCCACATGACAAAATCTTAAGAATGAAATCCAAGAAATAGCATATAAGTATTATACCTAAGTCTTACCTTTTTGTCTTTAAGACATCCAAAAGTCAAAGTTACGATTTTTCCCTTATGTCATAGAATGACAGCTTAACCCTTGGAGAGATTAAACGGATGTAAGAGATCACAATCTCAGCCCAATTGTTTCAATATAAGGCCAAATCTATGTGAATATGTGAAACCTTGTTCAAAATGGAGATTCAAAGGTTATCATCCCTCTTAGATCAAGAGCTATACATTTGGGTTCACCATCTATTTTAATTTATGGAAAAACAAATAGAAAACCTCATAATAAAATAAATTCCTCATTTTATAGTTTGAATAAAAAATTATGAAATTATATTTGATGAAAATTAAAAGAAATACACCGCCATGGTCCTCGATACGACCTAATAAAATATAGGACTTTGATTTCTAATTATATTCTAAAAAATAAAAATTATATGTAATAATATCTAATTTATGAATCATTGATTTAAAATCGAAGGTTAAGTTATGAAATAGTAAGTTATTAGAGATCTACTTTGTCTAACGAACTGGTCTTTTAGAATATAGTGGCAATAATTCATGTCATGCAATCAAAGCATCCAAATGAGCTAGAGCAACAAAGCAGCATGTCAACAAGTGAAAAATGGATCAAGAAATTTAGATTTTGGAAAAGGTTTTGAGAATCAAAGTATGATTATCCCTCTCCACCGTATAGTCCACATCAAAATCAAACGGGTACTTTTCGGAAATGCATATCTGTATTGTCTTCAAAACTCCATTACTTTTTTTTTAGTTAATCTTACAATATGATGATTTGAACCCAAGAAAAACTAAAGGAAGAACCAAAGTTGTATATGAATTAAACAAAAGAAGAAAGAGCCCTGTGTATTGTTACTATTGTACCGTTGCTCACTATAGGAATTCTAACTGCACTGAACTCCCCCAGATCTCATTACTGAAGATATACCCTACAGTATCTTCCTCTTCTTTTCCTTGCTTCTTACTGATGCAATCATGCAAGTTGAGTGAGTCGTTTAAAAGTTAAAACTCTTGGTCTGGGGCTGGCCGCTGGAATGGTGGTTTAGCAAATCATTCATAATACCTTTTATTTCTTACGTCTTAAACTGTGAAATCAACAAATGATTGGTTGAATACTGATTCGGCGTTCAAAGAATTAAAGAAGCAAAAAATACAGAAAAAGTAACCAAAAAAATGACCTACCAAAATCATTAGGACCCAACTTCGGAATCCTCATTTTCAATTTATTAATTTTTTTTTCCTTTAAATTTTGTCATCCTAAACTATGTTCATAATATATATATATATATATATATATATATATATATATATTAAAAAAAGGGTTTTCTTAATTTTAACTATGTTTGAATTCAGATTTTTTAATTATAACAAAATTTAAATCCAATCCCTTTGATGATGTTCCTTAAGTACTCTTTTTAAAATTTAGCTATGTGTCTATTTAAATAATTCAACTAACCGCGTTAACATCTCTTTGTTTTTCTTTTTTTTTTTCTTTTTTTCCCTTGGTTGCGTTAGAAAACTCGGCCCACGAGAAAAACCTCAGAACCCAACCTCTCTAGCCCAGCAGAACTGAACCACCACAAGGCAGCTGGAACGTATGGTTCCTTATCGTTCCCCATGGTGGCTATCAAATTTGAGAGAACACAATGAAAATAATAACTGGATTGTTTGGAGGTATTCAGCCTCCTTAGTATTCACTTTGATAGATAATTCAGAAGCCTTCATTTGAAAATACTTCAGCAACTTAAATACAATATGGATAACTGAGCAACCCAAAATAAAAAGGACCACTAAAACTCAACTTCTAAAGATTCGGACTACTACTTAGTGCCCGTTTGGTTCAGCATTTGAAGCCCAAAAAGCGCTTTTTCAAAAAAGATCAACCCAGTTTTGCGTTTGGTAAGCTCAAAACGCAACTTTTTTATAAAAGTTGCGTTTTGAACTTTTAGAAAAAACTGAGGGAAAACGCGGAATGGCTTATGGACCCCTGAGGGTCCATAAATGAAAACGCGCTCTGCGCGTTTTGTATTATTACCGTTGCAATATTGAAAATACCGAAATACCCATCACCAATAAACTTTGCCCTTTTCTCTTCTCCGCTCCTCTGTTACAGACCAACACCGGTCAATAAAGTATCAACCAAATACAAACAGAGCACCACCCAACAATCACCGGTCTACCACCACAACCCATTTCAACATTTGATAATCCAAACACAAAATCAACAAAATCAAACCAATTTTACACAATTTTACAAAGGAACCCAATAATGAAATCATAACCAAAAAAAAAAAAAAAAAAACCGATTTCCGCCGCATGTCGTTGGCAGTGGGGAAGAGATCAAGCAACGGTGGAGAGGAAGACAGGCAGCGGTGAAGGCAGAGATCAAGCACCGATCTGACCCATTCCTCCCTTTTGGATTTCCCCTCTATCTTCGTTTGATGAGAATCATGCAGACGAAGAGCTAAAAAAAAAAAAAAAAAAAAAAAAAAGAGGAAGAATCATGCAGACGAAGAGCTAAGAAAAAAAAAAAAAAAAAAAAAAGGAGGAAGAAGGAGAGCTCTCTGGGACGTTCTGGAACTTGGAGAAGTGATATGGAAAAAGAAAGGAAAGAAGGAAACAAAGGAAAAGAGTGGGTACGTGTGTGGACTAGAAAAAAGAGGGAAAAAAAAAAAAGAAAAAAAAGAAGAAAATGTGATAAGTGAGTGGAGGAGAAAAAAAATGAAAAAGAAGGAAATATTATCACAATATTTTCACAATAAATATTAAGTAGTAGGTTATTATTAGCTAACACTTGTGAGAAAAAATAATTTTTTTAGAAAGAGAAAAAAATAATTTTAATAGTACGTTCAAATTAAAATTAGTATCAATTTTTATCACAATATTTTTACAATACTTTCACAATAAATCTTAAGTGGTAGGTTATTATTAGCTAATATTGGTAAGAAAAAAAATAATTTTTTTAGAAAGAGAAAAATTGATTTAAGTATAATGAAGTAATTGATTTAAGTATGAAACAAACTCACATAAAAAAAAAGTATGAAATAAATTCACTTATATATACATTGTCCTTTTTGGTCTTTTATCCCTCAAAAAGCCACTTTTATAAGTGCTAGCCAAACACTCAGCTTTTTCATTATGCACTTTTTAACAGTTTTTACCAAACACTCAGCTTTTTGAAACTCCACTTTTTCATTATGCACTTTTACAAAACTCCACTTTTTCATTATGCACTTTTTCAAAAAACTGAACCAAACTCATCCTTAACAACCTTAACGTTAACAACAACGTTCTAATCAAATTTCCTAATTTGACTCAAACATGACTTTTATTGAAATCAAATAAATAACAAACAATCACATAACATGAAAAACACAACTCCTGTTCCTCACGTTTCTCATACCAGCAAGAACTTCCTGCACGTGACAGCAGCCCTCTACGGATCTGCTTCACGTGGTCGAGGAACCACTGGACACCGATACAAAATGAACCCACTGCCTCACATGAGCACCATTAGTGTCTCTCTCCAAACTCGATCTGATAAAGCCCTAAGATTTAGAATTCCAAGTTGAGATTTTGTAGAAAAGAACAACACAGATTGCACCAAAGAAACTCAACTTTTTGAAGATATATATATATATATATATATATATATATAATAACACAAGCAAAAATAAAATAAAAACTATTAGCAGGGAGTAAAAATCTTGAAGAAGACAACAATACCGGTGTCTGATTTGTTTAGCTATTTTGTTTTATTTAAGAGAAAAGTTCACAATATTTTCACAACATTTTTACAGGATTTTTACAATAAATCCTATGTGGTAGTTTGTTACAAGTTATTATTGAAGGGGTAGAAAAGTCATTTCAGTGATAGATTTAAATTAGAACTAATAACAACTAATTACCTATAATTAGTTGTGAAAATATAGTGAACATAGCACATCTATCTATCTAATATGTATAGCGCTGCGTTGGTTTGGAAACAATTTGAATTAATGGCCATGGGAAACATTTATTTACTAAATATGCCCTTGGGTAGGGAGTAGCGAGTGTGGATTATGGTGGCCGTTTATTTTGTTAAGGTTTGTGCTCAACAAGCTCCTCCAATGGATGCCATTGTCAACGACAACGTTGGGTTAAGGTGGCCAGTTTTTTCTTGTGTAATCTCGTTAGTGAATCTAGTAGATTTTATTCTGTTGCCAACGTTAAACAGGGGTGTAACGCTGTGTTTGCTGAGTTGGATAAGTTGGACACGTGAAATAATTTAATTTGGGAATTTAAAGAGCTACATATAAGGTATTGTATCTAAATTTTTCTCTTTTAATTAATAGTTAATAGTATTTTTAGATTAATTATTGTGGTATATTTATTTAATTAATCATATGTTAGCACATTCATTTTTTTAATTCGTTCATTATTCATAAAAATAAATAAATAAATTATCATTCATCGTTTTCTTAAACTTAAGATCATGCTAGATCAAAAATATTACTTGGAAATAATTGTTCTTACATTTTTTTTTTTTTTTTTTTGATAGGAAACAATTGAATTTCATTCAACTGAAATTGTAAGACAACAGAGAGAGCAAAAGCATTACAAGCAAAATTCCTCAATAACAATATGCTCAACAGGACTTGGAATCAAGGTTATTAAACCCGGACCGGACCGTACGGTCCGACCGGAAAACCCGGGAACCGTTCAGATTCATGGTCCATTTAAGGTAAGGAACCGTTCCATGCGAAAAAAGCATGGAACCGTCCGGACCGCGGTCCGACCGTCCGGGTCTGTGAACCGTGACCGGTTCACACGGTTCGGACGGTTCCCTAATTTCAGCTCTTTTTTTTTTTTTTTTTTTTTTTTTTTTTTTTCCCCCTATACGGCGTCGTTCCACCTTTTTTTTTTAACCCTCTCTCAAAAATCACTCTTAGCCTCACTCTGAAACCCTCTCTCAATCACTCTCAATCCTCACTCGTCTCTGCCTCTCTCAAAAATCACTCTCAATCCTCACTCTCTCAAGTCTCAATCACTCTCTCGTCTCTGCCTCTCCCTCGTCACCGTCGCACTGTCGCAGCTCAGCCCAGATTTCTTCCTCAATCCTCACTCTCTCAATCACTCTCTCCCTCGTCGCCGTCGCACTGTTGCAGCTCAGCCCAGATCTCTTCCTCACTCTCTCAAAGTCTCAATCACTCTCTCGTCTTTACCTCTCTCCCTCGTTGCCGTCGCAGCTCAACCCAGATCGCAGCTCACTCTCTCACGCTCATCTCTGCCTCTCTCCCTCGTCCCCGTCGCAGCTCACTCTGTGCCTCGTCGCCGTCGCCGTCGTTGGTACTTTAATCTGTTTTTTCTTTGTTAATATTTGCAAGTTGATTGTGGATGATGATATAGATTTGAAGTGTTGGTGTGTAAATTGATTTGGGTCAATTGAAAATTGATTGTGGATGATGATATAGATCTGAAGTGTTGGTGTATGTGAAGACAAGGCTTGTGATATTATTGTAATTGTGAAAATTGATTTGGGTCAATTGGTGTTTCTGTCTGCCAAAATTACTTTGTTGTGTCTGCAACTTCTTGCTGCATGTTTTTTTTTTTTTTTTTTGTATTTTTTATTGCTGTTGGTTTCAATAATATTTACATTATTCTCAAATCATTTGCCCCATTACTAAAAGCAATCTCAACATAATTGAAATCCCAGAATTAACATAGCATCTGAATATGCTAGATTTCAAATTTACTTAACTACAGCTATCAGACCACATATTAATAAAAAAATAAAAAGAGAAGAAGAAAAATGACCCTCAAGAATAGAACAGGTGGACCATGGACCTGTTTCAAAATGAGTTCAGTGATAGAACAGGCAGACGCCTTATAGTATCTTAACTAGCTTTTTCTTATGATGGTGTCCTGAAAACAATTGGCCCTAATGTCTCACATACTTGACAAGCACAATGAAGAAGAAATGACTAATCAAAATGTGAAACAAAAGTAAGCTAATAGCTAGTCAAAGTGAGAAGAAGCAAAAACAGTGTGAAACAAAAGTAAGCTAATAGCTAGTCAAAGTGAGAAGAAGCAAAAACAGTAATACAAGTACCAATGACTTGCAGAAACCCTGTGCTTTCCCAGATAAGAAGACATTATTCTCAGAAACCCTATGCTTTCCCAGCAATACAAGTTAATTATTTAGTTTTATATATTTTTTTTTTTTGGGTCTGTTGCATAATGAGTAGGTTCTGTGGAAAGTTGAAAAGGAAAAGTGAATGTGGGATTAGGATGTTTTAGGGATCAGTTTTTGTATTATGGTTCAATTAACTTGTGGAAAGGATGTTACATTTGAAAAGTTTTTTTGTCTAGTGACTTGTTTCTTTCATGCATTTTTGATGGGAAGGAGTTTTTTTTGTCTAGTGTGTAACAATGTGTAATTGTGTACTGTATTTTTGTAAGTTTTATGTATTTTTTAGAAATAAGCTTTTCTAAATGAATTAGGCTATTTTAGTTAATTTTTCTATTTTTTTTATTAATTTAATGTTTTTATATATATTTAAAATAATTATTAAATTAATTATGACGTCATCACGGTTCGACCCCGGTTCGACCTCGGTCCAACCTCAAAACCCTTGAATCTCTCCCTTTTACGGTTCAATGAATGGTCCGGGTCTGAAAACCTTGCTTGGAATAGCTCTTTCCCAGACCTGTGACTTATCAGTGATCCTAACAGCTTTTGCAAGTTCATGGGCAACTCTGTTGCCTTCCCTTTTCAAATGATGAAAGGAACACCAGTTAAAACAAGAAGAGACTTCCCAAATATTCTGAACAATGTGACCAATCTCACCACCAAAGACCCCATCATTGATAGCTTGAATAATGGACAAGGCATCGGACTCAATAATAACATGAGAAACCTCCATTTTCACTACAAGAAGCACACCTTCCAGAACAACAATAGCCTCTGAAATCTCAGCAGAAAAACATGCTGGGAGGACCTTGGAAGAAGCTGCCAGAATTTCACCCTTGCAGCCACGGATGACCACACCAATGCAGGAATTTCTCTCATCATTAGATGCAGCTGCATCTGTATTGACTTTGTAGAAGCCTAAGGGGGGAGCTTTCCAAATGGTCAAAGGAGGGGCTTGAGCAAAAATCGGAAAGGAGCAGGCTGCCTTGTATTCAGCTATAACTTTGCAAGCCATTTCCCAAGCTTGAAGAGGAGGAGAACCAGAATCCTCATGGATTGCTTGATTACGATTCCACCAAACTGACCAAGCAACAGCAAAGAAAAGTTCTAGATCACTTGGAGAGCCTTTTGCAATGAAGTCAAGAGCCACATCCACCAAGTCACAATAAGGATAAGAGAGATCAATTGGACAGTTGTGCCAGAAACCCCAAGTCATTTTTGCATGATCACAGTGGAGGAGTGCGTGGACAGTGGTTTCAAAGACTTTATCACATAATGGGCAGAAGCTAAAACAATGAATTCCCCTGTGGTTTAGATTTTGCATAGTTGGAAGACCATTAACACATGTCCTCCAAGCAAAGATTTTGAGTTTTGGAGGAACTTTTTGCTGCCAAATCCGTTTCCACAGTAAAGTCCTTGAGCAGCTTGAGCTACTTTCTCCATCCTCACTTGAATCCACCAAACCCATAGCAATGTGGTATGCACTCTTGACAGAAAATGTTCCTCCTTTGTTGCCTATCCAAATAAGGCTATCCTTGGGTAGGTTGTAGCTTATAGGGATTTTTAGAATGGTGCTGGCTTCGTGAGGCAAAAAGGTGGCTCTAATCACATCAATTTTCCACCATTTAGTGTCAATGTCTATGAGGGAAGAAACCATGGGATAGTCTTCAAAGGCTACTTGGGGGGAAAACACCTTGTGGGTTGATGGCGTAAGCAGCCATCTATCTTCCCAAATATGGATACGACGTCCATTGCCCACTCTCCACCTTGTGCCCCTTCTGATTACCTCAAGACTATTGTGAATGCTTCGCCAAGCATATGAGGGGTTGCTCCCTTTTTTGGAATTGAGAATATCGTTGTAAGGAAAGTATTTTGCTTTGAAGACTTGAGCCACTAGGGAGTCTGGGTTGGTGAGAATTCTCCAACCTTGCTTAGCTAACATGGCAAGGTTGAAGGCTTGTATGTTTCGAAAGCCCATACCACCATGAAATTTGGACCGACACATTCTCTTCCAACTGACCCACGCAATTTTGTTCTCCTTATCCTTTTGCCCCCACCAAAAACTCCGCATCATACTTTCCAAATCATGGCAAAGTGTCTTAGGAAGTTGAAAACAACTCATAGTGTATGTAGGCACCGCTTGAGCCACCGCTTTGATAAGGATCTCCCTCCCACCAATTGAAAGGAGTTTACCCTTCCAGCCAGCAAGTTTTTTAGCTACTCTATCCTTAACTTCGGCAAACACTTGTGTTTTTGATTTCCCAATGATGGAGGGCAGCCCCAGATATTTATTATGCCGAGAATCTTGCATAGGACCAAGAATGTCAAGAATGCTTTCCTTTAAGTCTTGAGGGGTGTTTGGGCTAAAGAAAACTGAAGATTTATCAGTGTTGATTTTCTGCCCCGAAGCCTCTTCATATTTGTTGAGAATACTTATGAGTGCGTGACATTCTTGAACCTTTGCTTTGCAAAACAAAAGGCTGTCATCAGCAAAGAAGAAATGGGTGATCAAAGGGCAGCCTCTACAAATGGAAATTCCATTTATTTGTTGATTCCTGGCAGCTTCATGAATGAGGGCTGAAAACCCCTCAGCACAAAGGAGAAAAAGGCAAGGGGAGAGCGGGTCTCCCTGCCTGATGCCCCTTGAAGGAGAAATGTTCCCACAAGCCTCTCCATTTATAAGCACTGAGTAAGAAACAGAGGAGACACAATTCATAACAAGGTCAATCCATTTATCCACAAAGCCCAACTTTACCATCACACCTTTAATAAAATTCCATTCTACCCTATCAAATGCCTTGCTCATATCTAGTTTAATAGACATATAGTTTTCTTTTCCTTCACTTTTATGATTTAGATAATGCATGAACTCGAAGGCTACAAGGACATTGTCCGTGATTAGGCGGTCGGGGGTAAAAGCACTTTGGTTCTCAGATATGATGTTTGGAAGAATGGCTTTGAGTCTATTGGCTAGGACCTTTGAAATGATTTTATAGGTAGTGTTGCAAAGGCTGATGGGATGGAATTCAGTCATTTTGGTGGGTTGATTGGTTTTTGGGATGAGGGAAATGTTAGTCTTATTTATATCAGTCATAGGCAGATTAGAGTTCAGCACACTTAAGACCATATTAATGATATTAGATCCTACAATGTCCCAATAATTATGAAAAAAGATTGCGGACATACCATCTGGCCCAGGTGCTTTGTTGGGGTGGAGTTGCTGCAGAGCTTTCAAGACTTCCTCACTTGTGAAAGTTTTGGTGAGCTCTATGTTCATTTCTTCTGTGACACGCCTAGGGATTGCACTTATGACTTCATTGATCCCAGTGGGGGAAGAGGTGGTATAAATTTTCTTAAAGTAAGAAATAGCAGTGGCAGTGATACTTTCCTTGCTTTCACACCAAATCCCATCATCATTCCAAAGCCCCAAAATGGTATTCTTTCTCTTCCTTTCCGAAGCACG
This sequence comes from Quercus lobata, assembly GCF_001633185.2. Taxonomy (NCBI): domain Eukaryota; kingdom Viridiplantae; phylum Streptophyta; class Magnoliopsida; order Fagales; family Fagaceae; genus Quercus; species Quercus lobata. Next base: position 51,573,827 of record NC_044907.1, read on the forward strand.
GGCATGAAAAAACTTAGTGTTTCTATCTCCATCCCTATACCAATGAACCTTGCTGCGTTGTCGCCAAATGGTCTCCTCACTGTCCAAAAGATCATTTATTTCCTCCCTAAGCTGATTAATCTCTGCCCCTCTATCACCTTGCTGATCAACAGTGGTAATGGAATTAAGAATTCTTCTTTTCTCTGCAATTTTCTTTGGTATACCGCCTACCACAGTCTGATTCCAACTTGCCAAAGCACTTGCACAACGTTGGAGATTAGAAGCAACCCCTTCAGGGGTGGTGGAGAGAGAGCCCGATTGCCATGCAGCTTCAATCACCTCACGACAATCCTCCCTTTCGATCCACATAGCCTCAAAATGGAAACGGCGAATACCTTTACGGGTTGGAGGGAGTGAGTCAGTGATAGCAAGAAGGCAGTGATCAGAGGTGGAATCGGCCAGGTGGTGAACAATTGGCACCTAGAAATGTTCAAGCCATTCAGTATTGGCAAAAGCTCTGTCCAGACGGAGCGAAATTCTGTTGCTCCCTTCCTTCATATTACACCACGTATAATCTGGGCCACAGTACCCCAGGTCCTTGAAACCACACTGATTTACCATTCAATGGAAACCATCCATTTGAGATTAGGAACGCTGGGCACCACCTGCTTTTTCAGTCATTGAAAGAATTTCATTAAAATCACCACAGCAAAACCAAGGCAAATTAAATTGACTATTAAGATGGAGGAGGAGTTTCCAGGATTCTTCCCTTAAATGTGTTTCCGGATATCCATAAAAATCGGTAAATCTCCAGGAAAGGCCATTGTCAGCTTCTGTGATTATAGCATCGATGTGATGATTGGAATAACTCTTAATCTCCAAATTTGTATCACTGGACCATAGTAGAGCAAGGCCTCCACTCCGGCCCCTGCTTGGAACATATAAACCGTTTGTGAAACCAAGATTGAATTTTACTTTTTCCATACATCTGTTCTTTGATTTAGTTTCCAAGAGGAAAACTATTCTGGGATTCCAGCGCCGCACATAGTCGCGGAGCGCAAAAACTGTCCGAGGGCTCCCAATTCCCCGGCAGTTCCAACACAAGGAATTCATGGCTCCCGGCGGTGCTGCTTGGCAGCCACCGCCGATCTCTCAGTGGTATCATGAGTGTTGGAGTGGTGTGAGTCACAAAGTTTCTTTGGAGGTTTGCATTCGTTTTCTTCTTCTGAGAAGACTAACTTGCCAACTCTTTTAGAACCCGTGAGCCCCATCAGATTTTGAGAATCTGGACTAGAAGTTGAGGTTTGGGTTTGTTTTCCTTGGGCTCTAGCTATTCTCTTCCAATTTCCTTTTCTTGGGCTTAGAGGGACGGTGGTGGTTTCATTACTAATAGGGGGCTTATTTATTTGTTTTAATGGGCTGGTAACTTCATGGGCCTCAAATGTGGTTTGCTTAGGGAGGCCCACAGTAGAAGACTCATCACAGACCTCCTTACCAGTTACTAAGATTTTTTGAGATTCATTTGAGCATTTTTCAAAGAGAGGCGTTGGGCTCAAGAGACTCACCTTGTCAACTTTTGCCGGATTTCTAGCTGGTGACTTGACTGATGGCTTGGCAGAAACACCACCATGTCCTGGTTGCGTGTTCTTGGGATGTGTGGGATTTTGATTTTGAATTTGAATGGTCCTTGGGAGTTCTACCTGCTCTGCTTCCATGTCCATTGAATCAGTGGCCGAAGGTGTTTGCCGGTCAACGGAGCCACCCTCCTTTCGTGCCTCATAACCATCGCCACTTGAGACTTTTGGCTTCTCACTTCCACTTTTCAGACCCCCATTTGCCCGTAACCAGTCACCGTACTACCTATGAGCTTCAGAATTGTTGGAGTTTCCTGAGCAGTGTCGTTCATCATGTCCCAGGATTCCACAAAGAAAACAAAAGGTGGGAAGCCTTTCATATTTAAATGATACCCAGAACTTCTCACCTTCTGGGTTAACAATGTTGCCACCCCTTCGCAGCGGCCTATTAATGGGTAAATCCACACGTACCCTCATGAATTTAGCCTGTTCCGACATCCAGGACCGCTTATCGGTCTCAATGTATTTTCCCAAACTGCTACCTAAATCCCTTCCAACTTCTTCAGACATATTCTCAAAGGGAAGTCCCCAAACTTGGACCCAAAATGGAGAGTGGGTGAAAGTAATATTTGTGACTGATAATCCCTTTCTCCATCTGCACATGAGCAAGAGATTGTTGTCAAAGTTCCACGGTCCGTTCCTTTCAACCCATTCCATCTGATATTTGGAGTTGAATTTGAACTAAAAAATATTTTTTCCAACATCCACGATTCTCAAATCCGAACCTAACTTCCAAGCTGATCTGAGAGTGCTTTTTAGAGCTCTCGAATTCTGGTTTCAATCTGCAAGAAGACGGCCAAACAAGCTCAGTGCGCATTCTTCTAAAAGCTCTGATTTGCTTGTAGTTGAAATGGAAATATCTTCTTCTTCTTCTTTGGTGAGTTGGAGATGTTGTAATCCCTCTATAACTGGTTGGTCCATAATAGTGAGATGTAGAGGTGAGATTATGGGCTAAACCATATCCAGCAAGATCCCATAACAAGAAGGGAGGAAAGACTCGCGAAAGACGAGAGAAAGGTGCTCGTTCTGAAACGAGAGAGAAAAGCTCCTACGCTGGGAGAGAAAAAGAACGCTTGTTCTTACATATATATGAAGAGACGATCTAGTTTGTAATGCATGTGCTAGAAAATCCTTAAATACGAAGAATCTGCAATATTAGATTAGGCTTTGGAATTGATTAAATTCATAATATTTCATGTGCCCAAGATGTAAATAATAAATTTTATCTCATGAAAATATCTTGAAAAAAGTCACATAAAATTAATAATGAGAAAAAATTAAAATAAAGGCATCATTCAAATGCCATGTAGATTAGGTTCATGTATCTTGTTTACATGAAATGATGGAGAATTGGTTGAAAGGTTTTTTAGTTGTAATTAGGAAATAAGCCTTATATTTTCTTTGAATTATATTGTACCTTAGGCTAAAGCCATCTAATTTCATTTATTCATCAATAAAATATATTTGAGATTTTTGTTAATTTTCTTTAGAACCAAACTAAGCAGCGATTAGTACTCCCAGGCAACTATACTGTGATGGACACAGAAATCATGGTTGTGGAAGCTAGGATCTTCCTGGCAAAGGAACTGGAACTTCAACAAGTTATCATTGAGTCAGATTCTCTCCCAGTTGTTCAAAGCATCTTGGCAAAGGAAGTCAGCGGGGAAATTGGCCATCTTGTCCAAGGAATTTTGAGCCTTATGGAATGCTTCAGCAGTTGGAAAATCAGGCACCTGAAAAGGGATTACAATAAGGTAGCGCATGTACTTGTTTTGCTAGATGTAATGAGACCAGCCAGGTGTGGAAGGGGTTTCCCCCTCCAATGGTGAGACACCTCATCCACCTGGACTGCCTCCAATGTTGTAGCCTCATCATGTATCTTGTTGTACTCCAATTTCGGTTTTTTTTTTTTTTTTTTTTTGGAAAGCGTACTCCAATTTCGGTTTATATCCAGATTTTCTCATAAAAAAATTTCAGTTTCTTTTACTCTTTAGCAGTAAGCAAATAAACACACACACACAGAGCCGATGGTTTCGGTTTGCACTGGAAAACAGAAGCCTAAAGCCGAGCTGATGACCTTGAGCTAACAACAAGAGGATTGGCAGCGCAAGACACGATAACTAAAAGACATTTGTTTTGTTTTGTTTTTATTATTATTTTTTTTTTTTTAATTTTTTTTGGCATTTGGAAGTCCATGGGCCTGAGGAATGGGCCATCTTCTGGCTATTTTGTTTTTGGGTTTTTTTTAATTACTTCAAAATTTTGATGGGCCAATTATAAATGTTTAGGATGTAAATTTTACATTTTGAAGGGTCAAATTCAAAAAAGAAACTAAAAATTTAAGCAAGCCAAATTCTAACTAAAATTTGAGGAGGGCGGTGCCAATAGGCAAATTTTTGTTTAAGTTAGTGATTTTGTTGCATATTCAGAATAGTGTTAACAGAAAAATCAATAAGCTAAATGTTAACACCACTAACAAGCTTGTAAGATCACTCGTCATCATCTCAAGCACAACACTCTTCAGCTGCACTCCATTTCCTCAGCACAACAGCTTGCAGATGTCCTCACCAAGTCTGAACTGCCCGATCACCTTTGGAATCTTACATCCAAACTCCAGTTGGTTTCTTCCAGGCTACATTGAGTTTGAGGGGGATGTTAGTATATAAGTTAGACTATTCGCTCGCTAGGCTTAGGCCGATTATACTATTGTACTTGTCCTACACTCATATTACTTATACTACACATAGTGTGTCTATATTAAATCTCTCTTTTTGTACCATAACACACAAAATGTACAAATTATTCTGTCAATCTTTGTATGTCTCTCTCTCACACATCAACTTCTCTTTATATTGTGAACAAAACCAAATGAAGCACACTAGTAGTCCATTTGTAAGATAACTAAGCAACAAAGCCCTTTGGCGATGTTATCTTTTTGTCTTATAAACTAGGTCGTGATGTCTGGTTCTATCAATTCCCTTTTATGCTATAATTAAGCTGCAAGTTTAGCAATTGCAACACATGCCAATTGAAAAGGGACACCTAAAAAGTCGGTAAGGCTTTGACAAAGAAGGAGAATCTCAATAATTACATTCCTAAAATTGCGTAATTTCTTCTATTTTTCTTTTGTCCCCTTTTTTGTGAAGTAATTGTGCTTGTGTTTTTTATAGGGATTTTGCTTCTTTGGCTCATCAAATCAATAAAAGCAGTAGCATTAGGTAACATTCCTTATTTTGCAATTTGTCTAGATGCATTTACATTTACATTTACATTTACATTTACATGCATGCATACATATAATACATATATGGAACAGTGATAAGTAGTAAGCTATATATATAAACACACACAGCTATTTAGCATAAATCTTCATTAAAATTAAATACATAAATGCCAGGAAAATGAATTAGAGTTAGTTTTTCATTGAAGTTAACAAACATTTTTCTTTTCATAGGAGCTTCCAAAGAATTATTATGATCGCATGCATGCTCCACTCTGGACTTCAAGTCGTTTTCTTAGAAAATGAATTGGTCTTCTTTGCACTTTGTATAGATTCTGGATTAAGCACATGCAGTTCTTATCTACAATCTAATTAGACTAGGTTTATGATTAGTCAGGAAAAAGCCATTAGTAGCTGCACAATTTGATAAGGAAGAAAACAATATAGATGGTAGTAATGCTGTAATGATGTTTTTAGTTCATAAAATTTGTTTGAAACCTCACCGGTAACATTCCCATTTCAGATTGGGTCTTGTCAATAATTTAGTTGAAACTTAGGCTCACAACTACATTAAAGTAAGAAATTCTGAAAAGTTTATCGGCATTCCTTACGTTTTCTCATATTGGAAGGTACGTCTTTTTTATTACAACTACGTTCAGATTTTGACGTTACAAGTAGCAATATAGTACAGGCATTTTCACAGCCATAATAAATTTAACATACATATAGTGAAAGAGAGAGCAATACTTATAAGTGACTTGATCAGTCGTCACCATTGGAGTACCTACGCAACTGGAAAGGAAGCTTTCTGGGCAAGGCCACAAAGACCTTCTGGAGCTCCGCTATATCTCAAAATCCTCATATAGCCATTCTCACCCAATTGATGCCCCATGAATTTTTTAATAACCAGTAATTGGTATACCATCATCACTCGTTCCATACCCAATTATAGTAACAGCATGGTTTAAATCGGTACCACATTGTCCTGTAAAAATTCCGCTGCTATAAAATCGAAAGTCAGGACCATAACCCTCGAGGGCAACAGAAACTGGTTGGATGGCCACTGCTTGTAGTAATGCCCCCTCATCATTGGAAGGTACGTCATCAAATGCACTTATCGAAGCTGCTTTATAAAAGAAATCTTGTTAGGACAAAAACAAAATGCAGCGAATGAAGCTAACAAGTTTTGAGTTCCAGACAATGTTATTCTCTTACCACACGTTCCTTGGTTCTTAATGGGTGTAACAGCTCCTCTCTCTATCCAATCTATAGTCGTAGGAATTTCAGTTAGGTTTCCGTATCTGAAAGTTGTTTTACGTGAAGTTGGCTGGTTGGAAATCTTGTATCCAGTACGAGTGGCAATGAATTCTTCATTTGTTAAATCTGCAGATTCATTGACACTTAACTTGTAAGTGCGATTCCCTTCATTGTTGACTTTGTCTATGTAATTTACATTGTCCTTGAATATCTTGAAACGCCTTATCTTCTCAACATCGTCACGTAGTTGCGTCCATGTTGAGCCATCCATTGCTCATGTCTCATAGCAAAGGAATCTTCAAATGATGTGTGGGACATGGCTTGAAATATCCAAGTCCCTATAATCAATAACATGATTGTGATAAGTTTTCTTCCAAGTGTTCAATGTCATTATTTTACAAATTGAAGAGAGTTCTTTGGCAATGGCTTTTTGATATCTGTCCAATTCTTTGTTGGTTGTTTGGAGGGAACCAAGGCTTCCTACTCAATAGCAATATTTCTATATATATATATATATATATATATATATATAATTAGCTTTCCACCTCATGTTTTAGTATGTATTTCACATTCTCTTTAAATTAATGGTCATTTTTTTTTTTAATAATTATATTCATATACCATTATTATTTGAAAGGAAAATAAGTACCAATTCATTTAACCTTTCATCTAAAAAAAAAAGTTAATGAATTGATTCATTTAACTTTCTACCTAAACAACAATTTTATTGAAATATTTAATTTTAATTAGTGCTCATTTTTAAATTAATGTCATGTCACTCTTCATTGGAAAGAAAATAAGTACTAATTCATTTACTTATCCTTTCACCCAAGTAAATGTTTTGATGGCTATATGCATTTAATCTTTCCCAAATTAAACAATGGGGATTTAATGAAATTTTTTTTTTATGAGAATCAATTTATTATTTATTTATATTCAAAAATGAATTATTTTATTTTCATAGTATTTAAATTTTAATAAAAATTATGGACAACCACTTATATTTTTTAGCAAGTATGTAAACTAATGTGTTGACTGGTAAAAGTTTCAAAATAAAAGTTGTCTAGGATATATTTTTCTATGTTCTCAACTAATAAGTTTGTCCCACATATTTTATTTCAAAAACCGAATCATTTTTACAGCTTACATGATAATGTTAATTATGTCATTCGACCTAACCTATAGAAAGAGGGTTCCTTTAGTGATTAATAACTATAGTTTGGAGAAGCTAACTTATGGTAAAACACTAGAATTTGTAAGACCTTCAGGCGGTAAATGCTTAATTCTGTGTGCTATATTATCTAGCTAGCTATCTTTTGCTTCTCAAAAAAATATTATCTATCCTTCTCCAAAAAAAAAAAAAATATATATATATATATATATTATCTAGCTATGGTCCACTAATTATTTATAACAAAAAATAATTTATATGGGTTTTTTACAACGAATTATATAGGACTAGAAAAAATGTACACTTAAATTAATTTAAGTATTAAATAATTGAAAATTTAATAAAAAGTATATTCAAATCTTTAATGATATTAATCAAAAATATTTATATTTCATAAATCCTTAATGATATATAAACTATAGTCACCTAATTTGTGCTATGTAATTAAAACATGGTATTAATAGGGTAAATGCAATCATTTTCAAACATTTATTAGTTATAGGTGGTGCATTAATTTTTTATGTAAAATTAATTTTTAAGATCATTTTAATGTAATCTTAATAAATAATTGATGTGGAATATAACATTCAAGGTCAAATTGAGTTACGTTTGGTAGCAATTAATTGAAAGAAAGTCCAGAAAAATTTTTTTTTTTTTAAATTACTTACATGCAATCAATAATATTATTATTACTTTCTCAAAATATATATATATATATATATTTTAGGGAGTTTCAACCTATAGCATTGAATCCTAAATCTCTTATACAACTATTAGAAACTTTATCAGTTTAGCTAACTAGAACTCACAATATTATTAAAAGATAATTTTACACTTAAATTGTTGGAAATAATTAAAATTTTATGCATTTACTCATGTACTTGGTTCATATTCTTGATAGTCCTTTCTACTAACATATACTGATTCTCCAAAAATTACAATACATGATAAGTATTATACATAGGACATAATTATAAAATGTTTTAATATGCACCGTACATCGCACGGAATATCAACTAGATTTATAAAATGGACTTCTTCGAGGGATTCAAGACCTCTAAAGTGAAACTTCGTTCAATATTAATACTTTTTAGCCTGCTTTTTTTTTTTTTTTTTAAGAATTTTTTTGCTTGCTTTCTTATTCAACATTAAGCCATATAAATAAATAACTTTACAAGATAAAACAAACATTTAATTTCAAAAGAAACCCAATCTTTATCATCTAAAAGTAGATAAGATTTATTTAAAAACTAATACAACAATCCATCTCCTCCTTATTTATTTAGCCATCCCCAAATGACAACGAATACTTATCTCCAAAAAAAAAAAAAAACAACGAATACAATTTTAAAATGACAATATTAAATAAAATAGAGGCACATAACGTAAACATTCACTCCTTATATTTACCCTTGTCCTAAGGGTTGCCTTTGGTAGGGGGCTCTCTCTCTTTTTGTAATTTAAACATCTTCAAGCTTGTCTTGATACCTTTTTTGTTTCTTGTCTACTACCTTCCTTCTTCTTGAATAACCAATACCAATAGAATTCTTCTCTTCCTTAGTACACTGCCTGTGTGCTTTGGTCTCGTATATGTTTTCAATTTTATTCAATGAAGCATTATTACTTATAATAAAGGGGGAATATATCTTTGTCTAGATTTTGGGTTTTTGTGTTCGACAAACCACTAGGGTGTTGACTAGTTTGGCCTTTGAGACATCCTTTTTGATACCATACAAGTGGAGCTTTTGCTATCCAAGCATGCTAAATCAAATTTCATTATGAGACCTTTCAAACGACTAATCTCTCGAGCCAATTGGTGGTTGTTTTATTATAATTTAATCCAAATTAAACTATAATTCAATGTTGCAAAAATGACTAAACCCTTAGCTAAAGATTCAATGTTTTTGCAATATCTTAACCATTTCTACTCCAATCTAGGTCCGTAAACTATTGTTTTAAAGAAAATTTCAAGATCTTTAACATGAACATAAATTTATGATGATTAGACAGGCAAATTTCTGGTTAAATCTTGACCAAATCTTGATTATGGTTGATCAAACTTGGTCAAACATTGCCAAGACTATTCAAATGGTTTGGAATGGTGGATTAGGTTAATTAAAATGAGATGAAATTTGGAAGTTGGATGAGCTTTGGGCTAATTGGACCGTTGATCAGCTTGGTCAAAGTTGGTCAAAGTAAGGTAATTTTGGTGTTTTGAGTTCTTGAACTATTAAAATAGTTTATCCAACGTCCAATCGGGATAAATTAATTTATTTTATGTAATTTCTTATTCTTCCATGTCAAAAATCTAATTTTGGCTTTTTAAGGCTCAAATTAACAAATTGGCATGCAAATGGAGGTTGGACATAATGCAGTATCGACACCTATTGTCTCCAATAAATACATCAAAAAATAGCATGCAAGTTCTTGCACCAAAAGTAATAGTAGAATTGCTTCGTGCCTAAAAAGTTGATGCAAAAAGAGAAGTCTTATGGTCCTTTAGGCTGAAGAGTTCTAATGCTAAGATAATTATCTGTAGATTTGCAATGGTAATTTAGGGATTTAGTATTGAGGTTGTTGACGATTTGTACATAGTGCTTTCCAAATGTATAGGAACTACTTAGGCCAAAGGCTAAGAGAACGACATGCACAAAACAAGAAAACGGGGATATTATCCTTTGTTTCATTTTTCTAGTGCTTAGAAAAGATATTTGGTTATAGTTAAAATGCATTTCACTTCCAACTTTTATAGCCAGAGGTTGTTGAGTTGTCCATACAAAGCTTGTCCAAATTCAATGTGATTGCTACATAGGTTAAATGCACAAAGTACGTGAGTGTCAATTAAACTAATAAAATTGCATAAGTTCTCCCATTTTTCTACTTTTTATTTTTGTGAAGTAATTGTGGTATAGGTTTATGTTTTTATTACGTATTTTACTTCTTAAGGGTCATCAAATTGATATAAACAGTAGCATTAGGTAACATTCTATCTTGCCAAGGGCTCTGTAGTTACACCCTCTATGCACTAAATGCTTAGAGATTTAGGGGAGAAATTATTCGAACTGTGGAGTTTGCAACATTTTGTAATTATATCTAAAAAAATGATAACATTCCTTGTTTTCTTGGAATTCTAGACACAAATAAAAGCATATAGAAACTAATGCAAAAGGAAAGAGAGAGATTCCCAGAGTACAGAGAATTAATAGTGTTCTCTCCTTTCACATTCATACTTTCCAAAATGAATAAGAATTAATTTTTCCTTAAAGCTAACAAAAACTTTTCATTGCAAACGAGCTTCCATAGAATTTTCATGATTACATACATGCTTCACTGTAGACATCAAGTCGTTTTCTTCGAAAATGTATTGGTGCTTTGCAGCTTCTGTAGAATCTGAATGATGCAAATGCAATTAATTCTTATATACAATCTAATTAGAATAGTTTATGACGAGTCTGGAAAAGTCATTAGTACCTTTGATAAGGAAGAAAGCAATATAGATGGTAGTAATGCCAAATTTTGAAGATTTTATCAGCATTCCTTACGTTTTCCTCATACTATATATTGGAAGGTACGTCTTTTTTATTACTACTACGTTAAGATCTTGACGTTAAAAGTAGCAGTACAATACAGCCATTTTCACACTCATAACAAATTTATCGTACATATAGTGAAAGAGAGCAATACTAAAGGTATCTTGATCTATCACCTTTGGAGGACCTAAACAACTGGATAGGAAGCTTGCATGGCAATGCCACAAAGACCTTCTGGAGCTCCACTATCTCTTTGAATCCTCATATAGCCATTCTCACCCCAATTGGTGCCCCATGAATTCTTAATTAACCAATACTTGGTACCATCTTCACTGGTTCCATACCCAATTGCAGTAACATCATGACTTAAATTGGTCCCACATTGTCCGCTGAAAACTCCGCTGGCATAAAACTGCAAGTCATGACCAGTAGCGTCGAGGGAAACTGAAACTGGCTGTGTGGCCACTGCTTGTAGTATTGCTAACTCATTATTGGAAGGTAAGATTACAAATTCACTTATGCGAGCTGCGTTAATAGATGCCTTTTCTTGGTCACAAGTTCCATCCATAGCCTCATATGGGTAATTTTCTTCAGTGGCTAGTCCTTGGTTTTGTATTATATATGTAAAGGCATAACTCACGACACCACCACCATTGCACCCAGAATTGCCTTCCACGACACAGTCCACTAGTTGTTGCTCCGAAAGGGAGATCAAGTTGCCAGTTTTGATCTGATAGATCCCCTCTACTGCTGCTACTGCTGAAAAGGCCCAGCAACTTCCTAAATAAGAATCAATAATAATAAAAATCTTGCTAGGACATAAATAAATGTAGCAAATGAAGCTAGACTAGTTTGAGTTTTAGAAAATGTTATTCTCTTACCACAGTACTGGCCTTGGCTCTTAATGGGGGTTACAGCTCCTTTCTCTCTCCAATCCATAGTCATTGGAATTCTGCTTAGGTTTCCATATCTAAAAGTGTTTTTAGGTGATGAACTTGGTTGGGTGGAAATCTTGTATCCAGTATGAGTGGCAATGAATTCTTCATTCGTTAAGTCTGCAAATTCATTGACACTTAACCTGTAAGTGCGATTCCCTTGATTATTGACTTTGTCTATATACTCCACATTGTCCTTGAATATCTTCAAACGCCTTTTCTTCTCAGCATCATCTACGTAGTTACGTCCATGCTGAGTCATCCATTGCTCATGTCTCTCAACAAAGGATTCTTCAAGTAATGTACGGGACAAGGATTTAGATATCCAAGTCCCTAAAACCAACAACATGACTGTGATAAGTTTTTTCCCTAGTGTTAAAGCCATATTTTTTACAATCCGATGAGAGTTCTTTGACAATGGCTTTTTGTTATGTGCGCAATTCCTTCGTGGTTGCTTGGAGGGAACCAAGAGGTCCTACCCAATATCAATACTATCAATATTTATATATATAAGTGGGAACTTAATGTGTGAGAGATTTGTATGATTTGGATCTATCCATTTCCAAGTGAAATGGAAAGTGTATATTTAATGGCTATGATACAAAATGAAATAAATATATGGTTCAGATTTGCTAGCTTATTTAAAATTATCATCCACTTTGAATCTTGCCCATTAAATAGACACTCTATTTCCATAAAAATGAAGTGGATCCAAATCCATCCGGGAGAGAGTGAGATTTTGGCACATGTTGCAGAAAAATTGAGTATTCTTTTACCTAATCTTTTAGTAAGCATTTCACCTCATCCTTTAATTAAGGCTTTGCTTTTTTAGAAAATTAATGCTCATTTTAATAATTAGTGTCAAGTGTGATTCTTCTTTGAAATGGAAATAAACTTCCTTTTTTTTCTTTTTTCTTTTTTCTTTTTTTTTCTTTTTTGAGAAGAAGCCCCTATTAAATTAACCTTTCACCTAAGCTAAGTTTTTAATGAATTGATTTCATTTAACCTTCCACCTAAATAATGGATTTAATGAAATATTTATTTTTCATTATTTAATTAATACTATATGTCATTTTTCTTTGAAAGGGGAATAATAAGTACTAATTCATCATGTAATCTTTCTCTTAAAAAATGGTTTTAATGATATTTAATTTTTATTATTTATTTGAATCAACAATAAATTACTTTATTTCTATAGTATTTAAAATTTATTAAAAAAAATTGGACCACCACCTAGTAGAATATATATATATGAGATAGGTTCAAGTTACACCTAGTGTAACTCTTGTAAAGTTACACCTTTTTTACACCATAAATTTATAAGAGATATAACAGCTAAGAAAATGTCATTAAATGCTATTACTTTCCATCTCATTCGTAATTAATACTAGCATTTTCTCTCTCCTTATTTATTTTTTTCACTTGATTAAAGGGTACACGGCCAATTTTAACAACTTGCATTTCTATACTTAGAAAAAAGAAAAAAAGAAAAAACTTGCATTTTATTATTGTCTCGTATAGTTTTTCCTTTTTTCCAAGTATAGAAATGCAAGTTGTTAAAAATGGCAGTGTAACCTTTAATCAAGTGAAAAATAAATAAATAAGATGAGAGAAAATGCTAGTATTAATTACGAATGAAATGGAAAATAGTAGCATTTAATGGCATTTTTTTAGCTGTTAGATCTCTTATAAGTCTACGATGTAAAAAATGTGTAACTTTACGAGAGTTACACCAAGTGTAACTTGAACTCATCTATATAGCGTGTAAACTCTCTCATTGATTGATTTTTTTTTTTTAAGAAAGGACCACCACCTGGTGTATGTTATTCCTTTTTTTTGCTGAGACCTAGCGTGTGTATTCCAAGATCTGAACTAATATGTTTGTTCATAAGAAAAGAAATTATACGGGTTTTTTATATAAAATTTATATAAGAATATTTATCATCAAAAAGAAAAAAAAGAAATTGATTTTTAAGATAAAATTATTCCTTATATTTAGTGCTGTGGCAACAATTAAAATAAAGTCTATTAAAAGGCAAAAGCAAATTTAATAACACTTGCAATAAAATATATATATATATATATATATAAATCTGCACTTAAGTTAATTTAAATTATTAAATATTCTAAATAAAAAGAAAATAACATATTCAAATATATAGTTATACTAATCTTAAATAATTACATTTCCCAAATCCTTTCAATGATATGTAAACTATAGTTACCTAATTTTTCATATATTATTTATTTATAGGTGCTACAATAATTATTTATGTCAGAAGAATTTTTATGATTGCAATAATTGATGTGGAATTTAACATTCAAGCTCAAATTGAGTTATTTTGGTAGCAATTGAAATTAAGTTAAGCAAAAGATAAAAGCAAATTTACTTGCATGTTATCAATAATATAAAAAATATAATTATACACTCAAATTAGTAAAAATTATTAAATATTTATGAATTCATTCAATTAATTGGTTCATATTGTTTATAATCCTCTTTTTCTAATAACATGTAATCAAATTGAAGTTGATTCTCCAAATATTACAATATATAATAATAGACATAAGTAAAAAATGTTTCAAATTAGTCTAGCTTGAAAATGGACCATTTCGAGTTTGTTTAGACCTCTAAAATGAACTTCACTCAATAATAACATTTTTCTCAGTTTATTTTATTATTCAACATTAAGTGTCTATTTGGCTAACTTATTTTTTACCAACTTATTTTACTATTCAGCTTATTTTTGCTACTATTCATGAGTTCCACAGTACTTTTTGGTACTATTCATAGGTCCTACTGTACCATTTTAAGTAACATTTACTTTTATCTAAAGTACTTTCAGTAAAAAAAATTCAATTTCAGTAAAATAAGCGGATCCCAAATAAACCCTAAGTACCTGTTTGGATACTGAGTCTGCGTCCAATGTCTGACATTTCACTTTTTTTTCTTTTTTTCTTTTTTTTGAGAAGAGCGTTTCATGCTTTTTCTAGTGGATCCCGTGCACTGTTCACGGGACCCACAAACCTCTCTTTTCAACAAAACTTTTATTAAAAATGGGTCCACAGCACTATTCATACATTTAAAAATTATTTTGTTACAGTATTTTCAATTTTTAGTTTTCAACAGTATCCAAATATACCCTAAGTGTGCGTTTGGTATGGATGAAATTTGTCAGCTTATTTTATTATTTAGCTAATTTTTACTACTATTTATGAGTCCCACTGCACTTTTTGGTACTATTCATGGGTCTTATTGTACTATTTTAGCTAATTTTTACTTTTATTTACAGTACTTTCAGCAAAAAAAATTTTAATTTCAGCAAGTGGATCCCAAACAGACCCTAAGTCATATAAATAAATGGCTTTTAAAGATAAATCTATCATTTAATTTTAAAAGAACTCTAATCTTTATCTGCCACAAATAAATCGGATTTATTCAGATGCTAATCTAACAATCCATCCCATCATTATCTATTTATCCAACCCCAAATAACAACAACGACTATCTTGAAATGAAAATATTAAATAAACTAGTTGAACATAACATTCCTTCCCCCCTTCATTTTACCTTCAAAAACAATTTATTTTTTAAAACCATCTTCTAGCTTGTCTTGATGCCTATTTTTCCTTGTTTACTTCCTACCTTCTTCTTGAATAACCAGTACTATAAGAATGTTTCTCATCCAAAATGATAACTCATCAAAATCATTTCTTCCTTATTTAGGTTTGACAAACCACTTGGGTGTTGACTAGTTTAGCCTTTGATACATTCTAATTCTTTTCTAGCCTGTTTAGAAGTTTAGAGAGGGAGGAGAGTAGAAGGGAGTAGAGGGGAGTAGAGGGGAGTAGAGGGGAGAAGAGAAGAGTAGAGGAGAATGGTTATCCTCAACCTTATTTGGATGTTTTTAAAATTAGTAAGGGGAAAAGGAGTAATTAGCCCTTCCTCTTATTTGGATGTTTTAAAAATTATGGTGGAAATGAACGGAAATGATTTAAATAAACAAATTTACCCCTATTTGAAAATGGATTTGCAACATTAGTCTATAATTGATTTATTAGATTAAATAATTGTTTGCTTTTAGAAAACACAACCAGATTAACCTAGTTAATTAGCCAAGTGATTATTTAGTCAAATTATCCAAATCCAGGTTAACGCAAATATATCATATCATTGTAAAGTGCAGAAAATAAAGAATACAACAATATGATAACCTAGAAAAACCAAACCAGTAAAAAACCTGGGGATAATTTAACCTAGCTATCCTTAAGGTAAAACGAATCCACTATGAAAGAATTGAAGTTTACACAAAAGCAACTTAGACCACTAACATTCTATTGCTACCTCGAGTAGGAAACTTACTACCACGACCATATGACAGCTCCGAGTTCATGAACTACTTCTTTCTTGAATTCCCAAAAATCACAAGAACTCTCGTTTGTATATCTTTAAGCTCTTGAATCTACAACTGAATTGATCACCAAGCTCTCGACATCAATCTTGAGATTGTAAATCCTAAATATATATAAAGGCAAACACCTTTAGATTTCACAGAAGATTCACACACACAACATAAAGAGCAACCTCAAAACATGGCTATGGTTTTTTCTTTTATACTTAAAACAAAACATAAAACCCTACACATCAAACGAGCTTGGGCTAAGTTGGAAATTCTGCAAAAAAATAATCTACATGACTTTCGATCAATCGAGTCTAATTCTCGATCGATCGAGCCAGGCAGATTTACAAAGTAAATCCTGCAGTAACTCGATTTCAACTTTACGTAAAAACACATACTTTGAGGTAGTCTAAACAAGACTAAAACGTTTTAATCATGGTTTGCCAACAATGCAAAATGAAATTCTAATACATTAGTTCATAATTCCATAGAACCTAACAATAATTACTTAATCAACATTCTTACTAAAAAGTGGTCAAGTGAGGTCTACCTAATGAGACTATGTGAGCATGCGTATACATCTAAGCCCTAGAGTTCTTCTACAGGTCATGTGAAACATGTAAACTAGAAAGTAAAAAAAAAAAAAAAAAAAAATGATCATGTAGAAGACAACCAACCTAAAGGTCAGAGGAATGTATGAGCATATGCACATCTAATAATGTAAACATGGAAGCATGTGAACATCCAAACACGTGAACATAGAAGAATGTGAAGATATAATCAAGGTTGTCAAAATCGTGATCCAGATCATAAAATCGCACGATTTTATGATCCTACCTCACCAAAAAGTTTAAAATCGTAGCAGGATCGCAAAAATGGTAGGATCGCATAGGATCGTAGGATCGTATGGAATCCTACCGATTCTACCGATCCTACCATTTGGCTTGATTTTTTTTTTTTTAAAGAAAAGTGGGATTCATTTGGGTAAGATAATCCACATAAACCCACAAGCCCAACGGGTTATCAGAAGCCCAATAATGAATTGAAGTCCCAAATTTACCCCTATGTCAACATAAAATCTCAAAAAAAACCTATAGTACTTAAATTTAACGTTTTCAAAAACAATACCTAAAATATTTAGATGATGAAATGAGATATGACAATGACAGTGATTAGATTAGAAGAACCTTAGAATGGGAATTAGCTAGTTTACCTTAGATTGAGAATTCACTTTTGGATTACATATTGAAAATTTGTAGTTAGCTAGTTTTTATATGCTAACTAGCCTAACTTATTTTGGATTTGGAACTTAAAATTTGGAAAAAAAATTTCATATGTGTAGATAATATTTTGGTACTTAGTTGCTAATTAAACATGTACTGAACTTTTTAGATACATTATGTCAAAAGTTAAATATATTTTGTTTTGTTAGAATGACATAAGAATGATGTAGTGTGTGCAAATTACATTTTTTGATGCAATTTTTTTTTAATGGATGGATTCATATTTTAAGTGATTATATAATATACAAAATCATTATCAATAGGTTTTTTGCTTAAAATCTAAAAATAAGTAAGATCTTACGATCCACGATCCAATCCTACGATGTACGATCCTACATAGGATCCCGATTTTGACAACCTTGGATATAATCATGCAAGCATGTGAACATGGAAACTTGTGAACATGTGAATGTGCAAGCATTTGAGGGTATGAACATCTAAGCATATGAGCATCCTAGCATGTGAACATGGGAGCATCTTAACATGTGAACACGAGAGCATCTTAACATGTGAGCACGTGAGCAACCAAGTATATGAGCATGTGAACATCCAAGTATGTGAGAATGTGAACATCCAGCATGTGAAAATAGGAACATCGATGCATGTGAACATGGGAGCATCTAAACATGTGAGCATCCAAGCATGCGAACATGTGAGCATGTGAGCATGTAAGAACATGTAAGCATTATTGATACCATATTTTGTCTGGCCCCGATTCATACGTCAAAACAAAGACTAGAAAAAAAAAAGTACAAACAGTACAAAACTATGAATTTCAAACCCAAAAAGGGAAAAATAAATACAACATTTTTAAATGGCGAATCAAAAAGTCACAACATTTAAAAAACTCATTTTACAGAAAATCTAGTCAAAACCCTAACCGAGTATGGTCAAAAGGTTGACTTTTTGATCTAATCATTGGATCGTGTTGAATTTTAGACCGTCTCGTAAGAAATATTTTCCCCTTAGAAACAATAGTCTATGAGCCAAAATAGGAGTTAAAACGGATGAGATATCACAAAAACACCAAAACCCTAATAAAGTCTTCACTGTATTGACAGTTTTTTATTCAGGAAAATTGACGGTTTTTTATTTGGCTTTGCGCAATAAACTATATCAATTGGGCAAGAACTGGAATAAATGGGCTAGACCATCTTGAAGAACAAGGTCTTAGCTAATTTTCACCAGAAGGGCTCAATGATATCAGCTTTGGCCTAGAAGATATGAATTTTTTAAGGAAAGACGTTCAGAATTTTTCAACTTTGGGTCACCTCTGTTCTAAGCTCAATATCTCAATGACCGTAGCTCCAAATCAAACGAAGCTAGACCCATTGGAAACTAGAAATCTATCACTTTCCATGCATATAAAATTTGAAGAAAACAGAGCTTGGAAAAGCCTCCAAACAGCCACACGAAATCAGTCCAGAAATAAATAAAATAAAATAAAGACACACAAAAAAAATGCTGACAAGGCACTGACAAAGTGGATAAGAATGGAGCTAGCATTGGTGTACCAGGGTATACCAATGCTAGTCGTCCCTTTGAAGGGGCGGCTAGCACTAGTGTACCATGGTACACCAATGCTAGCCTCCCCCATTCCTTCATTTTTGCTATAAATACCCCATGCCCCTTTTAGGAAAATCATGCAGAGTTTTATGTAGAAATTGATGAAGAAATAGATGAAAAAGTGAGGTGGAAAATTTGTGTAGGATTTGTGAAAAAGAGAGAGAGAGAGAGAAATCCAAAAATCCCTTAAAAAAAATTTTTAAAAAAAAATCTCTCTCTCTCTTTAGGAAACCCTATACAAAAGGCTTTCTTCATTTCTCCTTTGTTGTAATCT
The DNA here is from genome assembly GCF_001633185.2 of Quercus lobata. Taxonomy (NCBI): domain Eukaryota; kingdom Viridiplantae; phylum Streptophyta; class Magnoliopsida; order Fagales; family Fagaceae; genus Quercus; species Quercus lobata. The sequence goes on from NC_044907.1 coordinate 51,593,076, forward strand.
TTTGTAGGTAAGGTTTTGGGATAGGTTTAGTTCTTTAATAACTAAACCTATTCCTCCCCTTTTAATTTTGTAATAAAAAATGCTTGCCTTTCCAAGGCATTAGGCGGGTTTTCGATCTCTTGGTTGATGATAGCCATTGATCGTCTAGATCATGCAACTCTTTGTCTTAGGAGTGGTGATATGACTGACCACTTGGTTCCCATAAATGGCACTAACTGATGATGCACAAAATTGTCGATGAGTTAATCATCCACATATGCACCAATAGGTGTACTTGAAGAACAAAAAGAGAGAGAAAGAACCTACAGAGAGCATTGATAGGGTGCCGGCCAAAAACCTTCCGAAGGTTAAGTCAGTGATAGAAGAATCTCCAAGTACTTAAGAATACAAGATCTAGGGAGAATTCACGTACCTTGAGAAGTTTAGGGTTTGGTGCTTATATAGTAGTGGAGAGCTGACTCAAATCCCTTGATATAGAGGTTTTCCTTATGGAGAGGATATAGAGTTAAAGGCCCCGAGATCTTAGGTCTGCTCTTCCCATATATGGAAAATTTGATTGCATAATAGAGTCTTTGGGTGTGGTGTGCAAGTTATTTCCATGTAGAGGCATATAAGTGGGAAGCATGCAAATCCTACATGGAATCTAGAGTAATCTATCATCAAGGAAGGGGAGGTCTTGGCCCGTCGGTCTTCCAAACCAATGGGTCAGGAGGATGCATGACATGCCTCAATCAATCCTTGATGACGAAGTCGATCAGCATGGTCATGATTCGATTGGTCAAGAGGATGCATGACGGATCCCTGATGACGGAGTCGATTTGCATAGTCATGTTCCAATGAGTCAGAAGGATGCATGACATACCTCGACAAATCCCTGATGACAAAGTCGACTGGCATAGGAACAATCCGATGGGTCAGGAGAATGCATGACGGATCCCTAATGACGAAGTCAATCAGCATGGTCATGATCCAATGGGTCAAGAGGATGTGTGACAAATCCCTGATGACGGAGTCAATCGGCATGGCGGAGTGTGTCGCATGGTGTCAAGGAAGGTACTTAATGATGCTTTTGGAAATCAAAGACTCTTTTAATGAGCTCGTGATGCTTTTAGTAACCGAAGACTCTAGGGTGTTAAAAACTTTTTGGATGGTGAAAATATTCCTTATCATTAATAATATAGCTATTGATTTTTAATTTTCTAAAAATTTTGCAAACGTGGTAGAAATAAGAAGAAGATGCAATCCAATAGTGATTTTGTTAAAATTCACCTATAATAAAAAGATATTGACTAAGATTGTACTTTTAAGTTACAACTAATTTTGTAACTAAATTTTATCCAAATAATATTATTACTATTGTCATTTGTAATGCTCTGAATGAGCAGTGATGGAAATGGAGATTTCTTACATGGCATTGCGTCGACGACAAGGAAGAAAGTGATTCCTACTTTCTGTCTTTGTCTTTGATGCATAGGGCCTGGAGGATTGTTCGGTGGAAACTTCGAGGAAGAGGGCGTTGTTTTTTTGGTGAAACTTTAAAATTAAATTAAAAGCAAAAATACAAAACTGGCTCTCTAACTTTTAGCTTTTTTCATTTAAGTCCTCTAACTTTCAATTTTATCATTTTAATCCTCTCTAACTTTCAATTGTTGTCAATTCGGTACTCCATTAAACTCCAGTTATGTCCTACTGTTGATTGAGCCAAAACGACATCATTTTGGTTTTTTTTTTTTAAATAAATTTCGAAATTAAAAGAAAATTAAAAAAAAAAAAAACTGATATTAAAAAAAAAAGAAAAAAAAAAAACAATTAGGCGTCATTCCCTTACCTGAAATCAAAACCAAGGAAATCCGTCACCCAAATGTTTGCAATCAATGGAACACTGTACAATTGAGAAGCTTCAGACCAGGCGAGAGCACTGCATACTCACCAAAAACTTTCACCGGGCTCCCTATCTCTCACCCTAAACCCAAGCTTTCTCTCTAATCTCTAAAACACTATCAAGCCAAGCCTCCATCGGACCTTCATGACTTGAGCTCATCATCATAGATCAGCGCCGCCACCACAGGCGGCGGATTGCTCCTCATCAAGAACCCTCACCGAGCTCCCCCTCTTCGAAGCTCTCTCAAAGTTCTCATCTCCCTCTCCGATCTAAACCCAGCTGGAGCTTCCTTGCTCAATCGTGACAAACAACGAACGCCACGAGGGTGCTTCTCAATCTTCTTATAGGCCATCCCACTCTGAAATCACGACTGTAACCTAGCTCTCTTCTAAACCCGAACCAAGGCCTCACCAAGACTCCTCCACCCTCATACCCAACAACCACTCTCCAATCTACAAGCTAATAGCACCTTGAACGGCGCGTGGACCGCAAAGAGTGGGTGTGGAGGTGAAGGGCCTCACGGGTCTGCCAAACACCAAGACAGTGGTGGCGAATGGACTAGTGTGTGTGGGTTCCCCTAAATTTTTTTTTTTTTAATAATAGTTTTTTTAATTTTCTTTTAATTCTGAAATTTATTATAATAATAATAATAAAAAAAAAAAAAAAAAAAAAAAAAGCCAAAATGATGTCATTTTGACTCAATTAACGGCAGGACATAACTGGGGTTTAATGGAGTATCGAATTAACAACAATTGAAAGTTAGAGAACTGAAATAACAAAATTGAAAGTTAGAGAACTGAAATAACAAAATTGAAAGTTAAAAGACTGAAATGAAAAAAGCTAAAAGTTAGAAGAACAGTTTTGAATTTTTACCTAAATTAAATCTAGTCATTGGGCTTGTCAAAATGTGTTGGAAGATTGTATAATTTGTATTTGACTATTTTATTGCGGAAATTCAAATTCGTGGCAGATTGTATCTGTCCAGTGAGGACCAAGGCGGCAAGACCTGTGACTTTCTCTCGCAACAAATTCCAAAATTTCCAGTTCTAGTTCATCTCTCTTTCCTATTCAATTCCAGTTCAATTTAATCTCTCTTTCCCATCCAAACACACAAATTTAAAGCCTTTCAAATCACAGCTAGCTCTCAACTTATCCATGAAATTAGGAAGATAAAAAAGAGATAATAAGAGCATTTATATCAAATAATGCAAAATAGAAAAATGCAAGGTTGTCAAAATCGGGATCCTACGTAGGATCGTGGGAGGTAGGTAGGATCGTAGATCGTAGGATCGGATCGTGGATCGTAAGATCCTACCTATTTTCAGATTTTAAGCAAAAAACCTATTGATAGTAACTTTGTATGTTATATAATCACTTAAAATATGAATCTATCCATTAAAAAAAAAATTGCATCATAAAATGTAATTTGCACGCATTACATCGTTCTTATGTCATTCTAACGAAACAAAATATATTTAACTTTTGACATAATGTATTTAAAAATTTCAATACATGTTTAATTAGCAACTAAGTACCAAAATATTATCTACACATATGGAAAATGTTTTTCAAATTCTAAGTTCCAAATCCAAAATAAGTTAGGCTAGTTAGCATATAAAAACTAGCTAACTACAAATTTACAATATGTAATCCAAAAGAGAATTCTCAGTCTAAGGTAAACTAGCTAATTACAAATATGAAATCCAAAGGAGAATTCTCATTCTAAGGTTCTTCTAATCTAATCACTGTCATTGTCATATCCCATTTCATCATCTAAATATTTTAGGTTTTGTTTTTGAAAATGTTAAACTTAAGTACTATAGGTTTTTTTTGAGATTTTATGTTGACATAGAGGTAAATTTGGGACTTCAATTCATTATTGGTCTTCTGATAACCCGTTGGGCTTGTGAGTTTAGGTGAATTATCTTACCCAAATGAATCCCACTTAAAAAAAAAAAAAAAAAAAAATCAAGCCAAATGGTAGGATCGGTAAGATCGGTAGGATCCCATACGATTCTACGATCCTATGTGATCCTTCACAATCCTACATACGATCCTACCATTTTTGCGATCCTGCTACAATTTTAAACTTTTTGATAAGGTGGGATCGTAAAATCGTGCGATTTTACGATCCGGATCGCGATTTTGACAACCATGGAAAAATGTATCAGTTTTTCACATTCAACTTTTAAAATTACTCGTATCAGTCAAACTAAAAATGTGTAAATTTACAAAATTGCTATAGTAATTATGTAAATTTGTACTGATAATATTCACCTTGCATATAATTTTTTGTTCTTTCTTTACGTAACCTAATGTTGAAGGAAGAGAACGGATGGTGATTATTGTATGTGAAAAAAGAGAAACAATTACAAAAATTAAGAAAAATTAATAATTTAATGTAATATAATATAAAATAGATAATCTGATGTAAGGTGTTTTGAAAAGTAATTATGTAAAATATAAAATAGACATAATTTTTTTTTGCACAGTGTGAATGCTCTATAGGACAAAATGGTGTTTATTTTCTCTTTTTAGACCATTAATATTTAGGGTGAATACAAGTTGGCAAGTCATTCTTCATTAAGATATAATTAGAAAATCTCATTTTCATTCTATCATTTTCATACTAGCATGTGTTTATAACATACATATTCAAATTGCTTAAATTTAAAAGTGATAATATATTACAAATGGCCAAAAAATGATAATTTATTTTCATCATATTTATTATATTGTCTAATCAACCTCATCTAAGTCAATGCTATCATCATGTTTATAATTTTACAAACTTATTTCTTTATTAAAATTTTCTTCATCATCATTAACATTTACTATATCTTGTTCTTTTTATTCTAAAAATTTATTTTTTAAAAAAAAAACTATTTCCTCTTGGCATATTAGTTTCATGGACTTATTTCAATAATGACAAAAATAAAAAATATTTATATTGTCAATTATTATCTTATTTGTAGTAAAGAAAAAAAAAAGTGTAAGTATTAAAGTGAAGCGTAAATGTGTATTATGTAATCCAAATTTTGTAGGAAAAGAGAGGGAAAATATATATATATATATATATATATATATATGAATATGATATTTTATTAGGTTAAATTAAGTAACCTAATAATTTTGTATTAAAAACAAGTCTAATAATTTATCAAAAAAAATAAAGTCTAACAACTTATTATATTCAAATAAAAATACAAATTTTAACAAAAAGCTTATTTTAAAATATTTGTCTATGTATCATACAATATGTACAATTTTATGATACGATATGATACAATTCATATGATATAACATTATATCATATAATTGATAAGCACTTACGATACACTAATACAATACAAAATTTTTTACATATGATACACCAATAGGCTGTCTCCGTCTCATCAATCATGCAAATTTTTGTGTCATTATTAAGTATTAATACAAAATTAGAATCAACGCTAGCTGGCTAGCTTGCTAGCTTTGTTAATACCAAAATTATTTAAACAAAACAAACCTTGTCTCGAGGCACATCGAAAATGGAGACAGTACCATTGTAAAATATGGTTAAAGGAGCTGAACCTGAAAGGTTCACTGAACTAGCTAGGCCTGAATTTCAGCAAAATAACTTATTTTTAATACAAATAAAAACAATTTTTCAATTTTTTTTTTATTTCAAAGAATGAAAAATGTGAATTTACTCATTTAGTACCTGAGTGTAGGGGGAGAACAGACAGCCAAAACAGGAAAGAGAATTTGCTCTCTTGTTTTTAATATAAATACCTCAATCGGTATCTCTTAGGAGCCACTGTAGCCTTCTTTTCTTCTTTCATATTGCACACTTATGTGAAAAGTATCGGTCTTGCATCAATTTCCCAATCAAACGCACACGTTATAACCTTTCAAATTTAGAGCTCTCAACTCATTCGTGGACCTCCACTCAAGTTGCACCTATTTACTTATCTCTTATAATTCCCATTTCATCTTTATCCGAAAATAACCAAAAAAAAAAAAAAAAAAAATCTCATTTCATCACATCTTTAATCTTTCTTACCTTCTCCTCCTCTTTCTGCATCTTCTCAATCTTCAGCTAATAGGTCATACCTATGGCTATCCTCACCAATGAAGGTACTTCCTCTTCTTTCACTCACAAATGGGAATATGATGTCTTCTTGAATTTTAGAGGTAACAATACCCACAATGGTTTTATAAGCCACAGGGCCGACCCAACAAAATTTGGGGCCTAAGGCAAAAATTTTATATGGGCCCTTTTTATATGTAAACATTAATTAAATAAAATTATATAATACTAATTAAATTAAGACTAATTTGATGTAAATACAGAAATTGATGAATAATACTAGCTAAATTAAGGTTAATTTCATATAGAAGATTGAATATTATAGTTGAATCAAAAAGAATTTACTTTAATTTGGATATATGATTATGCATAGTTAAGTACAGTTGTAATCTAAATTTTAATTTTATCTATTCTTTTTAAGAGAAAGAGATAGATAGATAGATATTATTTGGTGTGTGGCTTAGTAGGAAATTAGTCATCATTGATGATTTATCACATTTACAGCATTTTATTTGAAACATCTTAGGGTTTCAATTGGGTTAAATTTTTATTAGTCTCCTATTTGAAAAACCTTGTTAGAAATGAAAAAGAAAAATACTACAAAATGTTCACAATAAATGTGATTATGACTATTGTGGGGCCCAATAATTCGTGGGCCAGTCCCATTTGTTCGTTGGGGTCTAAAGGCCCAAGCCGAGGAAGGTTATGGCCCAAGCTCGGCAATACAAGTACGAAATAGCCTTGGGACACAACCGAGGACGATTCAATCCTCGGCATGTCCTAGATCTCACAAGAAGAAAGGGCAAAAATGGTATAGAAACAACTTGGGAAAAAATCTAAAATATCTGTGCCAATAGAAAAGGGTATGCTGGGAAGAATAACGACCAGGGAAAGCTGCCCTTACTGTCATTCAATACTCTGCACCTGACAGAGCCACACTCTCCAGCTTTTACAACCACCCCCAACCATTCTGGGTATGGGCTGATGGGACAAGTATCAGTCTTGAAATGTCGATCCTACACGTGGACGAAGGATAAAAAAATACAGGCTAGTATAAAAGGAAAAGTAAGCAATTTATAGAAGGGGCTGGGAAAAATGGCCAAAAACCAGAGCCTCCCAACCCGCCTCCAGGAGAAAGACTCCTAAGGCGAAAACGACTTAACTATGTATGATCACCACGAGAAACCCGCCGTCTGGTGACTGAGGCCTAACCTTTCAAACCCACGCTCTACAAATGATATTGTTTGGGCCTTTTTACGAGCGAGCCCAACACTGTTACGGTTCGTTACGAATCGTGTCCTTACAATGACTATAATTGATGAATTTCAACAACTTAATTTATTTGTATTTGAATTACTTTTTTATGTGATTGGTGATATGTTAGTTAAATCTATAGTAAAATTTGTGGTATTTTTAGCATCACTTTTTTAAAAAAGTACCAATTATTTAAAAAATGTTATATTTTTATAAAATTTTGGACCTTTTACTAAGGGAGATAGGGCATTTTTTTAGTAGAGAAATTTTTTATTTATTGTGGGGCTTTAGGCCTAGGCCTAAGTTGCCTAGGCCTTGAGCCGGCACTGAGATTAAGCCATTTACTTCAAGCTTTGTGTAACGTAGGCTTTTACACCTTCTTTGATGATTACCTTCAAAGGGGAGAAGATGTTTCAGCACAACTTCTCAAAACAATTGAATTGTCAATGATTTCAATTATCGTATTCTCTAAAAACTACGCATTTTTTACTTGGTGTTTGGATGAATTTGTCAATATTTTCAAATGTAAGAAAAATGGCCAATTAGTGTTGCCAGTTTTTTACAAAGTGAATCCGTCAGAAGTACTTAAACAAGAGAAAGAGTTTGGAGTCAACATGACTAAACATGAAGAAACATTCAAGGATAACATTGTTAAGGTTCAAAATTGGAGAGAAACTCTAAATGAAGTTGGTAATTTGTTTGGATAGCATTACAAGAATGGGTATGTATTTTATGATGTCTCACTCTTTAATGAATTTATATCTTTAACGGTTTGTCATAACCTCTAGCTAGATACTATTTCATATATTATGAAAGTATTTTATGCTGGTAATATCTTCTACTACTGAGGTAGTTATAGTTCAAAATTAAGGTTAATGTTTGAAATATAAAATTTTACAGTTAAAAAGTTTCTCCTATTGTTTTATAGAAATTTTTCAAAAGATTTTTGTCATTCTGGTCATGCAAAGCCTAAATCAGATTTCCTAGAGAGGAAAAAAAAAAGTATATACTTCTCAAATCCTTGAATAATACATCAATAAGTCAATCTATTTAACTAAAATTTTTTTATAATTAATAATTAGCCCAGAAGCCGTGCTATTTAGGTGCACTTATTATTTTTATTGGCAAGGTTTGGCTAATTCAATGGATTTTGATTCCAATTAATGTTTACGGATTTTTTTTTTTTTTTTTTTTTGAGAAGAATGTTTTTGGATAACTTAAATGGCAATATATGGTTATACATGTAGGAAAAAATATATATAAAAAACTCTAGAAGAATTGTTAATTTCAATGAAATTTTTTTCATATATTTTCATTGAATTGTAAATTTCATGGATTTTATATCAATATAGATATTTGCACCTATAAAAAAAAATATATAATTTCTAGTGTAATAGAACATGTATTTAATTAGCTTATATTACTTATAATGATAGACAAATATTCAATGTTCTCCAAATATACGAGTGATTTGTATCCATCACTATATATATATTAGAAACAAACAAACACACAAGGGAGAGGGTGAGGTTCTAACACAAATGTATAACACAAACTTCACTAAAAAACCATTATATATCTATCGATATGTACATCTATACATTTATTTTTATAAGATCTATACATTTTATTAAATAATAATAATAATTAATATATAACATTTAATATTACTATACTCCTATTACACCACATCAACTATCCTCTCAATTATTTACATTTTTAAATTTATTCTCTTAAGGGAAAGGTTTTGCTGCATACTAATATGCACCAATTACTGTGGAATGGGTTATATGGAAGCAAGAAGAAAATAACATATGACCAAGGGCCCTTTATACAGCAATTGTTGCATACCAGTATGTAGAAAGACCTTTGCCCCCCCCCCCTCCCTACACACACATGTAATTGTGATTGTCTTTAATTGTACGGTACATATACACGGGTTATATATGTATATATATATATTAATATCCAAAGTTCAGAGAAAATCCAATTAGAAAATCCAAAGTTTAACAACTTCAGCACCCAGCAGTGACCCTTTGGCCATTCCGGTCAAAAAGGGGGAGAACTTTAGAGGGACATCTCTTGAGGGGGAGTGTCAGTTTAAGGGGGAGCTATTTATGTTTTGGTTTTACTTTATGTTTATTATAGTTTATGGGTTTGATGTGTCTAATCACTTAGTTTATTGTTTTGTTTTTAAACTCATGGATCTATTTGAAAACACTTTTGTTACTTTGGTTTGTTAATACTTAAAGTTGTTATTCAATAATTCTTATGGTAGTTTGTGCCCATGTTGCTTTTGTAAGTTTTTAGGGTTTGTTTCCATGTTTTTGTAGGCTTTTATGGTCTGTACCATGCTTTGCAGCCTTTATGTTCTATTGCCAATACTTCTAGCTAAATGTTATGCATTTTCTTTAAGTATTCCCACTCTTGTGCCCTTGTAGGATTTTGTTCCTAGATGCATATACTTTAAGTATTGTGCATTAGTTAAGTGTTGGGCATGCAAGTGATTTGCATTGAGCTTATTAACTTGTATGTCCGAATGTTCATTCCAAGTGTGAATGAACATTGTGGTCACTATTTTATAGTGATTGCCTGTTTGGTCAAGTCATGGTTTCTTTCTCATTCCATTTTGCTTGATCGCATTGTGCTTGCCTCATATGCCTTACAAGTTTTCTACATATAATTATCAAATTATGTTGTTGTGTTTCAGGAGTTACTTGTTCATATGATTCAAGAGCTTATCAGATTCTAGAGTTAGGTATGAGTGAGTTTTGTTCAACTGTTCCCAACTCACATATTAAGTTTAGAGTTTGTTTTAGGGTTTTGTCACGGAATAGCCAAAGGGGGAAATTGTAAGGTTGAATTTTATCAACCATCTTGTTAGCTTTATTCCGTGCCAAATTTACTTGTATTTTATCAATTAGTAATTTTGTATTTAGGTGGGAATCATGTAAAGGTAATGTGTGAAAAAGTGTGAAGAAATGTTCAAGATTGTGCAAAGAAGCAGGGATTCGCGACTGGATCTCGCGGGTGACTTGCGGCTTGCAAGTTGCCAAAAAGGTGCACACGTGTCAAGCATGCCAGAAACTGAAGAGTCGCGCCAGCTGTTGCACTACAGGACAAAAGTCCTAGGCTAGCCAGGCCGTTAGCTCACAGCTTGAACTCGCGACTTAATCCAATCGCGAGGTCAAGTCGCCAGAACACCTTGTTTGAGAAAAACTAACTTTTCACATTCCTTCTCACCCTTCTATATATATACCCTTATACCCACAATATTGAGAGAGCTTCTAGGGAGAATTTTGAGAGAGAAACCCTAGAGAAAAACAAGATTGATTCATCCACAATCTTCACATAGAGACTTTTTCAAATTCCTCTACTCTTTTCCTCTCTATTGTCATATTCTTGGGAGGTACATTACCAAAACTTTTTCTTACCATAACCATATCTGTGAGAAGGTCATTTGGTGTTTGGAAAACAGTTAAGAAAGGACCAATTTCATATTGGTAGATGCTATGGTCAAGTAGCGGAATCCGGCAATCTAAAGAAGAAATAGGTTCGGCGTAACCTCATTGGACTAGGAGCTTGGAGGGCTTAGGTACAATGGGTAGATTAGGCTTGGAGGGTCTTCTGCTGTTCATGTATCCCAACTATATTCTTTAGTGGATTGTTTACCGCTTGGAGGGTGGCGGAGAGGTTTTACGCTGAGAGTTTCGGTTTCCTCTTCGATAACACATCGAGTATTGTCCTTGTGTTTGCATCTCTCTTCCCTTAATCTTTTCCATTTAATTTCTGCTGTGGAAGTGAATTTATTTGGTTTAGATTGTTTGTCAATTTTGTATTAAGTTTACATTCATTTTCCGCACACTAATTGTTTGATATTAAGCTTAAATTGGTAATTTGTAAATTGAGGGTCTAAACGTTCAAGGTGTTTTATACACTTATTGAACTTTCAGATTACTTTGTAAATGATATTTTCCTTGAGGCTTTTTTAAATAATGGCCTCCAATATCTTTCTTGAGAATAATATTTATCATGGGTTTTAAATAAATATGGTAACAATCACTATAATGGAATAATGTGATGTTTTCATGAGTTTCTCTATAGATAGTCATAATGGACATGTAGGATGAATAATTACCATGAGTTTTGGTAATAAATATTATGAATGTTGTGATATAAGATGGACAGTGAACATGAGTTTATAATATGAAATAAATAAATGTCATGGGTCTAATAATCATATCTTTCCATGGGCTTTCATAAGATGATCACCATGGGTTTTGAGAGTAGATAATTCATAAATTCCATAAGCTTGTAATATTATGGTAATAGGTTTAAGGATCTAAAATAGTGTTCATTATTGGACTTTTAAGTGAAAAAATTATGATATAGTATTTTGTCAAGTATTGATAACCTTGGGCTTTCGATAAATAGTGCCAAGTAGTTAGCTTGGACTTTTAATAGTGCCGATGAGAATTGGACTTTGATGTTGCCAATAAGAATTGGGCTTTGATATTGCCAATGAAAATTGGGTTTTGGATAAATAAATTGTCATGGGTTCAAACCATGGGCTTTGATCATGGATTTGAATTCCATTGATAAAATAGTTTTGCCATAGATTTGAATCATGGGCTCTTCAAATATTGCCAAGCATAAGTATTCTTGGGCTTTAAATAGAATAAGATGTGTGTATTGGGTTCATAAGACCGGTTTTAGGCTTAGCTAAATAATGATAATAAAATTGGATAGAATAGGAGTTTTTTGGGTTTTTTGTGATAGTTTATATCATGACTCACTTTAGATAATGAGATATAAAATATTTGTGATTAATATAATAATAGAGCCAAAAAAATATTGGGAAAACCTAATAACTTATAGTGATATAAATAGGTGGTACTCAAATAAAGTTAGATGTAAAAAAAAGTGCCTTAACATCCTTATCAATAGAACTTCCTAGAATGTCACCCTGGATGATAGGACACACACTTTGATCTTCGCTTCGTTTAGCCGAGGGGACATTCTTCCTCGGCCCACCTTCCCCAAGCCCCTCACTTGTAGCTTACTCATGGGGCTCTGAGTCTTACATTTTCAATACTGTTTATATGTCCTCGGCCAAAATCCAAGGTCCAATATATAATTTTGGCCCCTTATCCCTACAATTACCTTTTCAAAATTCAAAGTATAACTTTTTTTTTAACGTGAAAGGTAGAAAAACTTCATTAAAATCTATAATAAATTGTACAAACAAGATGAAGCTACTTGGAACATGACTCCACCAACTATCTCCCACCAACTATTTCCCAACAAAAACTGAGTATGGACCCCTCACGTTAAATGTAAATTTTTTATTTTTTTCAATGTCAAAGGTAGAAAAACTTTATTGAAATCTATAAGAAATTGTACAAACATGAAGAAGAATTGAAGCAACTTGGAACATGACTCCAACAATTGTCTCCCCGTTAACAATTCCTATGAATTAAAATAAAAGTAAAGTGGGTGAAACGGTGGAAGTGTTAGAACTTTTTAAAAAGGTATTCAAGTTGAACAACACTTTATATTATATGATTTCATTTGTAAAATTTGAAAAATAAATAATAAAAAACAATTTTTTTCAATGTGAAAGGTAGAAAAACTTTATTGAAATCTATAAGAAATTGTACAATTATGATGAAGAATTGAGGCCACTTAGAACATGACACCAACAGTTGTCCCCGTTAACAATTCCTATGAAATAAAATAAAAGTAAAGTGTGTGAAACGGTGAAAGCGTTAGAAGTTTCTAAAAAGATGCTCAAGTTGAACAACACTTTATATTATATGATTTCATTTGTAAAATTTGAAAAATAAATAATAATAAAAATTCAATGGGAAAGGTAGAAAAACTTCATTGAAATCTATAAGAAATTGTACAAACATGAAGAAGAATTGAGGCCACTTGGAACATGACTCCAACAATTGTCTCCCCGTTAACAATTCCTATGAAATAAAATAAAAGTAAAGTGTGTGAAACAGTGAAAGTGTTGGAACTTTTAAAAAGGTATTCGAGTTCAACAACACTATATATTATATGATTTCATTCGCAAAAGTTAAAAAATAAGTAACTTTCAACCCTAACCGTAAAATAAAATAAGTGAAAAAAAGTTAATATTAAAAAAATAGTATATTAGATACGAGATAATCCAAATTCCTCTTCTCTGTCGGCCCATTTGTCCTGCCCAACAATCACGTGAATATATATATTTTTGGATCCGTTTAATACTTTTTCAATACTTTTTTAATATTAAATTGAAAATTGAAAAATTTGCCAATGATTTTTTAACTTTCAAGAAAATATTTTCAAAAATAATTAATTATTATATGCGGCACACATTAACAAAATCCATATATATTTGTTTTCAAGATATTGCTTTTCATCTTCTTTTAAGTTTTGATTTTTTTTTATTTTTAATTTTAGTCAATAAAAAAATGTCAGATTTGTATCACTTTTTTGTTTTGTTCCCGCCTGAAAATTAGGATCTATTTGGTAAGTTAGTTTGAGTAATATTATTTGAGTGTTTTTGATATATATATGGGTGAAAAAGTGTGTAAAATTATTTAAAATGTAAAAATATTAATTAGAAATATCTAATCATACATGCCCTTAGTCTTTTAAAATCCAGATAAGTCTAAATAAAATAAATAAACTCATACGGTCCTACCTAACCTAACGCACCAAAAAAAAAAAAAAAAAAAAACCCTTACATAGCCAGCACAACTTGCATTGCTTTTTCCATTAACCAATCGGGTGGATCGTGGGGTATGACTTATGAGACAACCCCACTAATCTGTCATAAGTCGGAAAAAAATAAAAAAAAAATAAAAAAAAAAAAGAGATAGCAAAAAGCCAAAAGGGAAACAATTTTTCTATGAACAATTTCTCATTTTTGAGTTCTTTTATTGATTGGCGTAATTACCAAATATAAATAAATAAAAAGGAGAGTGTCAAATTTCCACACGGTGTTGACGATGGTCGAAGACTCGAAGGGTTCATTTGGACTGAGACCTCGCTCATAGTCATAGATAGACCCAAAATTTACGTCAATTTTACGCAAGACCCATCATTTCAATGAAATTGTAATATCCCGATTTATACTCAGTTATTTATCAATCTAAACTTTTAGAATATACGATTATTATTCTAAACTATAATTAGTGTTTTAGTTTGTACTCTACTATCAGTATTTTATGTAATCTTTGCATACATGACACCACACAAAAATATTGATATGTCCCTCTTCATTAAACAAAGATTAGGTGGCACCACAGGGGTTAAATTTTGTTAAACGGTTTTATTTTAAAGGATTGAAGAATGAAAATTTGGTATTTTCATGTAGTATATACAAAGGTCATGTGAGCCATACATGACATATGTTTCTATCCAAGTTAATAACTCAATTGACATTAGAATGCAAAGTGAAACACAAATTATAATTTAGGGTGGTAATCTTGTAATTCTGAAAGTTTAGGTGGTAAGTATTGTTGGAAAATAATTTAGTGAATAAACAAGTTTTGATACAAAAAATAATATCCCAAATAATTAGCAAGAACATAAAATAAAAAGGAGTTTAGAACAATCTCACAATGCTATAGAATCACACAAAGTAAAACTTGGTGCGATTGGTTCTCTTGGCCAAACAACCCCCCAAGATTAGACTATAGCGTCGACCTTTGTGATGTACGCACTTCCACTCACAAAAGGTTTAAGAACAACCCTCTATTGCCTTTCCTTAGAACAAATGTTCTTGTAGAAAAAATTTGTGGGAGAGAAAGATAATAGACTTGTATATTTCTAAAATATAGAGTAGTAAAAAAGACCCCTTTAGACAGTGTGTTATGATGAGTATTATATAGGCTACTTATGAAGATAATAGTCTATTATTATTGGTTACTAATAACCCTTAAAAGCCCAACGGCTATATTATCAATTATTGCCTAATGGCTATTTTTCTCATAATTGCCCAACGACTATTTTACTCATAAATTTCCAACGGCTAGAAAATAAATAAGAATAAAAGTGTTTGGAACACACACCCACACCAACAATCCCCCACATGTTACAAACACAAAATAGGAAAGGCACGCAACTAAAGAAAGCATGCATCAATATGGTATCAGAAGGTTTTAACCATACATAGGATAAATAAGTAGGAACTAAAAGACAATGGTGGAGTTAAAACTCTTTTAACCAAGCTATTAGTAAACCAAACTTGCCACCCACATAACTTTCTTTATCAAGGTTGTTCTTAAGCGGGTTGGCGTTTTATTCAGGCCATGCACCACTGGGTTTCATGAGAGCTCTAGAGACCTATCCAAAAAGTCTCATAGGAAGCGGCACAACTTTCACTCACACATAGATAGCATCCATCAGGAGTGCGTGCAGACACCCCATCCCAACAAGTAGGGAGTATGGATCCATTAAGAGCCTAAAGCTCAACCTCCAACAATTTGCAACTTAATCAGTGGCATCCATCAAGAGTGCGTGCAGATACACTCCATCTCAATAGGTAGGGATATGGATCCATTAAGAGCCTAAAGCTCAACCTCACCAAATTCTGCAACTTAGCACTGTCTCACACCATAGGGATGGACTCATCACTAATCTCCTTACCGAGATAGCGGAAAACACGTAACAAATGACAGTGCCCATGGACCACTGATGACCTCTACCCATTTAACCTCTTACGTGGAATCGCCCATCATAGAGGTTGGGCATTAGCCACAGTGTCACACCTTGGGTATCAGTCCAATCCCCTTAGATGTCTCACTCACCAACGTCATTGCTGGTGGTTTGGTCAAAGGATTGGCCAAGTTCCTTTCAGACCTCACAAAGTCCAATGACATAACATCATTATCAATAAGCTACCTCAGTCTCAATTGGATATGTCGACTTTTCCTATTTCACAAAGTCCAATGACATAACATCATTATCAATAAGCTGCCTTAGCCTTAATTGGATATGTCGACTTTTCCCATTATAAACTTTGCTCTTAACACGTGTTATGGTAACCTGACAATCACAAGGAAAGCAAACAGAGACAACAGAATTAGTAAATGGAGGCATATCAATTAATAAACTCCTAAGCCATATAGCTTTGCACCCAGCCTTCTCTAAGGCCATTAACTTTGTTTCCATATTAGATCTCACTATGCAAGTCTTCTTGGATGACTTCCAAGAGACAGCCCTTCCAGCTAGTGTGAGCACAAATCCACTAGTGAGCTTTACATAATCTGTATCAGAGATCCAGTTAGCATCACAATATCCTCATAAAACAATAGGATAACCACAATATGACAAACAAAAATAAAAAGTCTCCTTTCAATATATCAATAATATAGATATTGTATCCCAATGCTCAACACTAGGACTATGAGTGTATCTATTCAATCTACCAACATCATATGAAATATCAGGGCGACTACAGTTTGTTAAAAATATTAAACAACCAATAATTTGTGTTTACTTATCTTGTGAAACATTATTACCACATTTTTTACCAAGTGCACCTTTAAATCATACATAATAGGCATAGGTCACATATCAAAGTGTTTAATTTTTTTTTTCTCACATAATGAGATTGTGACAGTACATTGCAATCATTATCTTTAAGGATCTTGATGCCTGAAATAGCATTTGCCCCAACCAAAATTTTCATATCAAATTTAGAGGCAAGAAAACATTTAGTATCATGCACAACATTATGGCTAGTTCCAAATATAAGTAAGTCATTAACAAATAATGACACCTTCATTATTATTTAGCTTATTATATATGCATTTATCCTCATCATCATAAATCACAAATCCACATGTAAGCATCATATATCAAAATTTTCATGTCATTGTATAGGAGCTTGTTTTAATCCATACAAGGATTTAACCAATTTACAAACTTTATGTTATTGTCCAAGGACAACACAACCCTTGGGTTGCTCTATATAATTTTTTTTTTCTCCTTTTTAATTCACCTATTAGAAAAACAGTTTTAACATCCATATGATGTATAATAAGTTTGTAAATAGATACAATAACAAACAACATTCTTATAGATGCAATTCTAATAATCAAAGAATAAGTATAAAATAATCAACATGCCTTATACTTATACTTATCTATGATCCCATTCAGTTATAAGTTTCTTTTAAAAACCTTCTTGCAACCATACAAATTTTGTTTTAAACACCCACTTGCAACCAACAGCTTAACCTTAGGTGGAAGCTCAACCCATTCCAAGTGTAATTAGACATAATCTAATAATTTGTTAAAAGCTTCCAACAATAATGGTGCATCAACAAATTTAATTGCATCATAATAACTTACATGTTCATCTTCAACAATATAGGTAAGAAAATTATTACCGTAACTCTTTTTCTCCCTAGTTCGCTTATTTCTTCTCAATTCTTGCACATCACAACAAGATCATTAGAAGTATCAATAGGTTCATGAAACATATTTTCTTTATTTTTCAAAGGAAACTCATACTTAAAGAAAGTATTTTTTAAGATTTAATAATAGTATTAAATTCTAAATACATCACTATTGATGAAAATAATTCTATATCATGAACTATAACAAACATAACCAATAAATACACAGTCACATATTTAAGAATCAAGTTTCCTCCTTTTAGGTTCATGTAGCATGACCTTAGGCAAGTACTCCCACACTTTGAGGTATTCTCATTTTAGATTTGGGTAACATCTTAGCCAACTACCCCCACAATTCAAGGTATACCAAGTTAGGCTTATGTCATTCTCAACTTCATTTTTTATATTTTATAAAATTTCCAATACCTCGTCTTTGGTTCCTAATACACAAAGTTAAATAAATATAGAATGGTCATCAACAAAGATTACATAAAATCTTTTACCACCTCTAATCATTGTGTATTTTAAATCATCCAAAATGCTATAGACCAAACTAAAGAGTTTGGTTCCTCTTATTATAGATTTGCAAGGTTTTTTTTTTAATTTATTTTAATTTATTTCAAATTCACAAAAACCTATCCACCATCTCAAAACAACACATATAACCAATAAAAATATGTATATATAATTTTTCAATATCACTCTTGTACTAGGGGGATAAAAGGAATATTTATTCCCACTAAATCTTATCCACTAGCCCAAAATACTAATTGGATAATTTTATTATTTATATATAAAGAAATTTTTAATTATTTTTCATAATTTCTCATTTCATATATCTGTGTCAACAGATATAAAAATAATAGCTTTTGTACATAGAGCCGATAGCCTCTAGCTACTAGAAACCACTCTTAGTAATGTCCAAAATTTTACAAGAATAAGATACTTAATATTTTTGTAAAGTTTGACATCATGATACCAAAATTGTATAATACAAATTTTTAATCATTCATAATTTCTTTTTCACACAACCATAAATGATTATTTGAATACTTTGGCAAGGAAGATAATATTCAATTAAATTATAGTATCTTTGTATCTTCATCATACAAAAGGAGTATTCAAGATCATATGGCACCATTTTTCTCACTTGACAATAGGAATGCCTCCACCATAAGTGTACACCATTTTTTTCTCTATCAGAATTTTTCCAAAAAATAAAATTTTATCTCATTTCTCATAAAAATTATTTCTAACATTTTTTTTTTAATTCCAAAAAAACATTTCTCAAAACACATACGTTTTCCTTCAATCTCATGTTCCTCAGATTTCAATAAACATAAAACAATTTTAGAAAATATAATACACATATAATATCACATAATTACAAATGCAATAAGTTGATATCCACATATCAATACAACATTACATAATATTATTCACATATGATTTAGATTAGAGAATCAAAATCACATTTGGATGGACGTCATTTAATTTTTCCTTCTAAAATATTAGTCCACCAAATTGTTTAGATAAACCAAATAGTAAAATAAACTCCACAAAAGATATAAGTAATTATATCTAAGAATATAACTACTAGCATTTTTTTCTTTATAAACATAATATCATATCACAATATAAAATTTCATGATCAATAACTTGTTTATCCATTTTGAAACATGAAAATCAACCTTTAAGATTGTTGGAAAATAATTTAGTGAATAAACAAGTTTTGATACAAAAAATAATATCCCAAATAATTAGCAAGAACATAAAATAAAAAGGAGTTTAGAACAATCTCACAATGCTATAGAATCACGCTGTAAAAGCGTTATCCTTAAAGGTTGATTCGTGCTACCCAAAGTAAAACTTGATGCGATTGGTTCTCTTGACCAAACAACCCCCCAGGATTAGACTATAGCGTCGACCTTTGTGATGTACACACTTCCACTCACAAGAGGTTTAAGAACAACCCTCTATTGCCTTTCCTTAGAACAAATATTCTTGTAAAAAAAATTTGTGGGAGAGAAAGATAGTAGACTTGTGTATTTCTAAAATATAGAATAGTAAAAAAGACCCCTTTAGAAAGTGTGTTATGATGAGTATTATATAGGCTACTTATGAAGATAATAGTCTATAGTTATTGGTTACTAATAACCCTTAAAAGCCCAACGGCTATATTATCAATTATTGCCTAACGGCTATTTTTCTCATAATTGCCCAACGGCTATTTTACTCTTAAATTTCCAATGGCTAGAAAATAAATAAGAATAAAAGTGTTTGGAACACGCACCCACACCAACAAGTATAAATAGAGCTGTAGTTTAGTGTGACAAAATATAATTTCCATTGATTCAAAAGTAAAAGGGTAAAGAAGACTAGACTCAATTATAGCTAGAAGTAGCTAGATTTGCAGCATTGCGCTCTGCATGCAAGAGTGGCTTTCCATTGTAATTCATTACTAACTCTACCATCACATTAATTTTCACACATTATTTTATAACCAAAAAGATGGCAAGTTATGAATAGTAGGTGATAAAGTGATATCATTTTCACATATTATTAAATGCTTCCCTATTTTTTTTTTGGGGGGGGGGGGGGGGTTGGGGTCTATTATTTCTTTTATACCTCATTTTACTCAATAAATTAAAATTTATTCAATGTATAGTTAACTAAAAAATATATAAGTTAATATAAATGATAAAGTCTATTAATTATGATTCATATGATTTAAAAGATAATTCGTAGATTACCAAAAAAGTAGAGCATACATACATACATACATACATACATATATTTATATAGACTTATATTTTTTTTTTTTTTTGAGGAAATATATAGACTTATGTTAAGACTTACTTTATCTAACTTTTTTTTCTTTAGTTAAATATGATAAAATAGCTTTTTAGAAATCAAATTAAAAATATTTTTTTGTATATATAATTAATAGGTTATACTTATAAATTTTATAAAATAAAAACGGCACAGTTGAAAAAAAAAAATCTGACTTTGGCACTAAAGGTCCATTTATTTTTGCTAAATGAGATAATATTATTGATGTCAAAATGTGTTGCAAGATCGTAGTATTTGAGTATTTTATTACGAAACTATGTGGAAGATTCTATTTGAGTATTTTATTGGAGATTGTGAAACTTCGTGGAAGATTGTATTATTTGGACTATTTTATTTATCCGGGGAGGACCAAGCCAGCATGGCATGTGACTTATTCTTGGATGATTGTATTTGTCCAGTGAGTACCAAGGCGGCAAGGCTTGTGACTTTTTCTAGCAACAAATTACAAGGGAGTGATCAGTACATTCATTCAAACACGCATTTTTAATTTTAAATAATATTATATATATTTTTATATTTTTTTTTTATTTACACATATTTTTAAACAATAAAATACATATTTTTAAACACATATACCAAACACTCCTCAAATTTCCAGTTTTACTTCATCTCTCTTTCCTATTCAATTCCAGTTCAATTTAATCTACCTTTTTTACAACCAAACACAAATTTAAAGTCTTCAAATCACAGCGTGCATAATAAGAGCATTTACATCAAATAATTCAAAATAGGAAAAAAATATATCATTTTTACATATACTAGTCACTAACCCGTGCGATACACGGAAAAGCACAAAGAATATCTATAAAATCTATATAACATTATAGTTATATTTGTTAGGTTCAAACATCCTCTTCTTGAATTATCAAATTATTAAAATAATTAACCCTCTTCTTCACTTTTTACTCAAACTTTTTTTCATAGCTCATATTTAAATAATCGCAGCAAAAAATTTTCTATTAATAGTAAAATTTCTGTAAAAATAAATTACAATTTCATGTAAAGTGTACATACCTATACTCTATACCTCTAAGGAAGGAAACAACACAAACCATTTACATATGTAGATTAGATTTAAAACAAACTATGTATATTCCAAGTCTGATAAGCCAACTCAACAGTAGAAAAATGTTCTTTATAAAATTAGATAGTAACATATTTTACAAAAGGGGGCAATTTTTTGTAACTCTATCTTGTTGCTCATATTCTGCAGTATACAACAAAACGATTTTTTTATCTAGGTACAATGGGCAATAGCATTGGCTGTTCTTAAGCACAATTCAATATAGACAAATGAGATAGAAAAGAAAAAAAGTAACATACCCATTTCTCTCTTCTTCATGCCTTTTAGCATACCCACCATTTTAATATTTAAAAAACAAAAAATAATAATTAAGGACTAATAGTAATAACTAATCAAATAACACCCTAGAGAAAGATAGTGAGACACAAAATAGGTCTCCAATGGACTCTCTATACTCGGAATTTTTTTTTGGCTCATGAACATTAACTCATCAAGTCTGATGGGCTACTGTTCATTCTTCAAATGTTTTTTTTTCTATTATAATAATCAGGTATTGAATAAAAAAATGTTGGAAAATGTGTAGTTGTTAAAAAAAGAATAAATAATAAATGAAAAAATAATATTTAAATGAAATAGAGAATCTGTTAAAAAGTGTGTTTGAAAAAGTGGGTAACTAAAAGAAAAAAATCAATATTCATTATTTAAACAGTATAAAAATTTGTCTAATCTGTTAGAGATGCTACGAGAGATTATGAGTTGTAAACTACTGTTAGACATAATTATGAGACAATATTTTGGATCCTTTAAAGGCTTTAACAAAGAATCACTGAATCGGTACTGGATATCTTAAAAAAATTCATGAAAAGAAAAAAACTATAAAAAAGAAAAAGAAAAAGATATTCTGCTTTTTTTGAAGCCGCGCGCGCCTGAGATCAAAACTATGATCATCATCAAAGTGGCTACTTTTGAGCTCAAAAGGAAAAAGAAAGAATATGGAGAAAGAGAAAAGCCAAAAGAACTAGGAAAAGTAAGGCCATGTTTGGAGCATTGAGTGAATAAAAAGGGGTTTAAGCCCAAACATCATTATTGCGAGGTATATCTGATATGACATTCAGCAAAATTATAAAAAGAAAGAAAAGAAAGATGTATATCTGATTTCTTAATGATCCCATCCTTTGTTCAAAAATATCTATTTTGCCATTACATATGATTGGACATGATCATGTGGCCACTGTGGAGCTTGTCAATTTCTTGGGGTTGATTATTAGTTTTATAACGCAATAATGTCCCTACTACTAGAATCAAATTGTGGAATCATTCTCTATGAACGAACACTAACACCTCAGTTGGTGCTTCTTATTTTCTTTTCCAATACTCTTCACCGGAGAATCTAGCCTTTTGCCCCTATTTGACAAAAAATTTGGCAATATGTCCCTATTTGCAAACTATATAGGTGTGTGCCTCTGTTTCGAAACTCGATTACCTTAAAATCGAGTTTCAATGAAAAACTCGATTGGTTTAAAATCAAGTTATGCCTGATCAAGATTTAAAAAAAATAAAAAAATAAAAAAACAAAAATTGCATAGAACTCGATTTTATGGAGATCGAGTTCCAAAACAACACTATAGGGCTAAAAAACGCCACTATAAGGCTCCCTCAAACTGCCATGGGACAATCACACTTAGAAAAAAAAATTACAGGAAAACGTCGCTATATAGGGCTTTAAAACGTCACAATAGGGTTAAAAAACGCCACTATAGAGCTCCCTCAACCTGTCATGGGACAATCATACTTAGAAAAAAAATTTGTAAGAAAACGCCGCTATAAGGCTTTAAAACGTCACTATAGGGCTTAAAAACGCCACTATAGGACTCCCTGAATCTGGTATGGGGTAATCACACTTATTAAAAAAAGTTTGCAAAAAAATGCTGCTATAGGGCTTAAAAACGCCACTATTGGGCTCCCTTAACCTTGTGCATGGAACTCGATTTCTGGGAACTCAAGTTCAATGCAAATTTTTTTTTTTTTTTTTTTTAAAGTTTGATTGGGCACAGCTTGATTTTCTGCAAATCGAGTATTTAATGAAACTCGATTTTAAGGTAATCAAGTATCGAAACAGGGGCATGGCCCTATATAGTTTGAAAATAGGGGCATATTGCCAAATTTTTTGCCAAATAGGGGCAAAAGGCTAGATTCTCCTACTCTTCACTACTCCTCAAATACCCTTTCATTCATGTCTTAAAAAAAAATAATAATAATAATTACCCTTCCATTCTCTTTATTAATTATTGTACTGGCTTAGGACCGAATATATTAAAATGCGGATATGTATCACACATTTATTACGTGTTCACATCTCAATAGATTTAATATACAAAAGCATAGAATCCAATTGCTCAATAATTATTTCATGCATTATATTGTTATAGTAATAGGAAAAATGTTAATAGGCACTAAGTGCTGTAAAAGCAATTAGCCAATTAGTTTTTTTGATAAGTAATTAGCCAATTAGTTAAGTTTGTTTACTTTGTATAAAAAAAACTAGTAAGATTGTCTACTTATCTGATTACTGACGTAATCACTTATGACTTACCTATGTCATGCAAGAATAGTTTTTGCACAGATCAGAAAGAAAGCCTCCCTATTGCTAGCGCACTCAATGATTCACAACTTTTGCCTTTTTTAAAAAAAAATATTTTTTAACATATTATTCTATTCTAATAGAATAATAATAATTTTTTGTTAAATTTTATTCTTCAGCCATAATATTTGATTCTTGATATAAATTTAATTTTTGTTTGGTTAGTATTTATTCATAAAATTATTTTTTGATTCATCAAATCAACCTTAGTTTCGTTAGTAATAAATAAACTTATTTAATTGAAATTTAAATACAAAGGCCCGACTTAAAAATATCATTTTAGGCTCCCAACTATATTGAGTTAATCATGACTCTAACTTTTTGATATTGTGTCAAAGTAGTCTATATACTTAAATGATGGATAAAAGAATTGAAGTGTGTGAAACAGTGAAACAAAATAAAATAAAAATAAAGTGTGTAAAACAGTGAAAGTGTTAGAACTTTTTAAAAAGGTGTTCAAGTTCAACAACACTTTATATCATATGATTTCATTCGCAAAAGTTAAAAAATAAATATTAAAAAATAAGTAACTTTTAACCCTAAACTGTAAAATAAAATAAGTGAAAAAAAGTTAACATTAAAAAAATAGTATATTAGATACGAGATAATCCAAATTCCTCTTCTCTGTCGGCCCATTTTTCCTGCCCACCAATCACGTGAATATATATATATATATATATATATATATATATACACACATATACATATTTTTGGATCCAGTTAATACTTTTTCAATACTTTTTTAATATTGGATTAGGAATTGAAAAAATTATTAATATTTTTTTAATTTTTGAGAAAATATTTTAAAAATGATTAATTATTGTATGCGGCACACATTAGTAAAATCCATATATATTTGTTTTCAAGACGTTGTTTTTCATCTTCTTTTAAGTTTTGATTTTTTTTTTTTTAATTTTAGTCAATAAAAAAATGTCAGATTTGTATCACTTTTTTGTTTTGTTCCCGTGGGAAAATTAGGGCCTGTTTAATAAGTTAGTTTGAATAATGTTGTTTTAGTGTTTTTAATATATATATGGGTGAAAAAATGTCTAAAATTATTTAAAATATGAAAATATTAGTTAAAAATAACCAATCAAATATGCCCTTAGTCTTTTAAAATCCAGATAAGTCTAAATAAAATAAATAAACTCATACGGTCCTACCTAACCTAACGCATCACAGAAAAAAAAAGAAAAAAAAGAAAAGAAAAGAAAAAAAGATGCCTATCTAGCCAGCACAACTTGCATTGCTTTTTCCATTAACCAGTCGGGTGGACCGTGGGTATGACTTAGGAGACAACCCCACTAATCTGTCATAAGTCGGAAAAAAAATTAAAAATAGAGACAGCAAAAAGCCAAAAGGGAAACAAATTTTCTATGAACAATTTTTCATTTTTGAGTTCTTTTATTGATTGGCGTAATTACCAAATATAAATAAATAAAAAGGAGGGTGTCAAATTTCCACACGGTGTTGACGATGGTCGAAGACTCGAAGGGTTCATTTGGACTGAGACCTCACTCATAGATAGACCCAAAATTTACGTCAATTTTACGCAAGACCCATCATTTCAATGAAATTGTAATATCCCGATTTATACTCAGTTATTTATCAATCTAAACTTTTAGAATATACGATTATTATTCTAAACTATAATTACTAATTAGTGTTTTAGTTTGTACTCTACTATCATTTGGGTTGTTAACTTAAACGGAAATGTATTTTATGTTATCTTTGCATGCATGGCACCACACAAAATATTGATATGTCACTCTTCATTAAACAAAGATTAGATGGCACCACAGGGGTTAAATTTTGTTAAACGGTTTTATTTTAAAGTATTGAAGGATGAAAATTTGGTATTTTCATGTGGTATATTCAAAGGTCATGTGAGCCATACATGATATACGTTTCTATCCAAGTTAACAACTCAATTGACATTAGAATGCAAAATGAAACACAAATTATAGTTTGGGGTGGTAATCTTGTAATTCTAAAAGTTTAGGTGGTAAGTATAAATAAAGCTGTAGTTTAGTGTGATAAAATATAATTTCGATCTATTCGAAAGTAAAAAGGTAAAGAAGACTAGACTCAAATATAGCTAGAAGTAGATTTGCGGCATTGCGCTCTGCATGCAGCAATGGCTTTCCATCGTACTTCATTACTAACTCTACCATCACATTAATTTTCACACATTATTTTATAATCATAAAGATGGCAAATTATAAATAGTAGATGATAAAGTAATATCATTTTCACACATTATTAAATGCTTTACTATTTTTTTGGGGGGGGGGGGTGTCTATTATTTCTTTTATACCTCATTTTACTCAATAAATTAAAATTTATTCAATGTATACTTAACTAAAAAATATATAAGTTTATATAAATGATAAAGTCTATTAATTATGATCCATATGATTTAAAAGATAATTCGTAGATTACCAAAAAAATAGATGATACATACATACATACATATATTTATATAGACTTATATATATATATATATATATATATATATTTTTTTTTGATGAAATATATAGACTTATGTTAAGACTTACTTTATCTAACTTTTTTTTCTTTAGTTAAATATAATAAAATAGCTTTTTAGAAATCAAATTACAAATATTTTTTTTGTATATATATCATTAATAGGTTATACTTATAAATTTTATAAAATAAAAATGGCACAGTTGAAAAAAAAAAAATCTGACTTTGGCTCTAAAGGTCCATTTATTTTTGCTAAATGAGATAATATTATTGATGTCAAAATGTGTTGCAAGATCGTAGTATTTGAGTATTTTATTACGAAATTATGTGGAAGATTCTATTTGAGTATTTTATTGGAGATTGTGAAACTTCGTGGAAGATTGTATTATTTGACTATTTTATTTATCCAAGGAGGACCAAGCCAGCAAGGCATGTGACTTATTCTTGGATGATTGTATTTGTCCAGTGAGGACCAAAAGGGATGTTCGACATACTTATTCAAACACACATTTTTTAGTTTTTAAATAATATTACACGTATTTTTATATATTTTTTCACTCACACATATTTTCACAAATATTTTTAAACAACAAAACACATGTTTTCAAACACATATACCAAACACCCTCCCCCAAATTTCCAATTCTACTTCATCTCTCTTTCCTATTCAATTCCAGTTCAATTTAATCTACTTTTTTACAACCAAACACAAATTTAAAGTCTTCAAATCACAGCGTTCATAATAAGAGCATTTACATCAAATAATTCAAAATAGGAAAAAAAATATCATTTTTACATATATTAGTCATTAACCCATGCGATGCATGGAAAAACACAAAGAATATCTACAAAATCTATATAACATTATAGTTGTATTTGTTAGGTTCAAACACCCTCTTCTTGAATTATCAAATTATTAAAAAAATTAACCCTCTTCTTCACTTTTTACTCAAATTTATTTTCATAGCTCTTATTTAAACAATCCTAGCAAAAAATTTTATATTAATAGTAAAATTTGTGTAAAGACAAATTACAGTTTCATGTAAAGTGTACATACCCATACTCTATACCTCTAATGAAGGAAACATCACAAACCCTTTACATATGTAGGTTAGATTTAAAACAAACTACATATATTCCAAGTCTGATAAGCCAACTCAACGGTAGAAAAATGTTCTTTATAAAATTAGATAGTAACATATTTTACAAAAGGGGCAATTTTTTGTAACTCTATCTTGTTGCTTATATTCTGCAGTATACAACAAAGTGATTTATTTATCTACGTACAATAGGCAATAGCATTGGTTGTTCTTAAGCACAATTCAATATAGACAAATGAGATAGAAAAGAAAAAAAGTGACATACCCATTTCTCTCTTCTTCATGTCTTTTAGCATACCCACCATTTTAATATTTAAAAAAAATAATAATAATTAAAGACTAATAGTAATAACTAACCAGATAAGGCCATAGAGAAAGATAGCAAGACACAAAAATGTTGTAGATTGTTAAATAAAATGCATTATTTCACTACATATTACCAAAATAAAAGTCTTGAGACTGACAAAACATTTGAAAGTGAGAGAAATAGAAATCTGAGGGGCCGCTGCCTCCATCATATTGACCTTCCACCACCATCAAGACGTCGAAACACCTATGAGTAATTTTTTTTTCTTTTCAAATTATGTATGATTTTGGTTTGGGAAATTTAGTTGGATAGTTTTTGTTTTGGGTATATAAGTAGAGAAAATATTTGGTATGCAATATAAAACCATATTCTATCATGGTTTTAAATCATCTATAAGACACATGCATACACACTTGCCCACACCATGTCTTAATGTTGCACTATAGTGGGACGGTGAGAGAGTTGGACGGTGAGAGAGTTGGACATACTTTCATTTCATAGTATGAAATATGTGAACACAACACAAATTAGTTGATTTTTATGGTCCTATTACTCTTTGTCATTTATTTTTGGTTTCATGATTTTAAAAATTAAAAAAAAAAAAATATCTTACCATGAGAAAGCTATAAATATACAGTGAAACTACTAAACTAATTTTTAATATCTCAAAATATATATGTTTCTTTTTTTTGAAACCGGACCAATAGAAATTCATTCATTCAAAGAAACAGAGTCCAAATACACAGCCTCAATAGCAGGAGGTGGAGTTTCCTCCATCCAAAACATGTCCCCATCAATAGACCTAGCATATCTAGCTAAGGAATGAGCAGCTAAGTTGGCTTCCCGTTTAACACAAGAAAATGACTTACATCTGGAACCAGCAGCCAAAACGTGTATGTCTGCATAAACATTTCCCAGCCTAGAACGAAAAGCCCGTATAGAAGATAAGCACCTTATGACCGTAGAGTTGTCACCTTCAATCATCAGCTCCTCAAATTCGGTATCCACAGCAAACTCCAGCACTCTCCGACAAGCAAGTACCTCTGCCTCCTCGCTGTCCACCACACTCGGTCCTTTGGCTGACATAGCAGCCATAACTTCCCCCAGATTGTTACGGATTACAGCGCCAAAACCAGATGAACTTGTATCAGAGAAAACAGCTGCGTCGAAATTCAATTTGTATTATGATCCAGATGGAGGACGCCATTTCTGCACAACAGTATGTGTACCTGACACAGATAAACGAAGTTGGGCAGCCCGGAATTCATCTAAGAAATCTTTGGCTCTCTGATTTAGACGTCCAGGTTCTTGAATAGCTCCACCATGTACGATGGCATTACATTGGTTCCAAATAAACCAGCATTGAACCCAAAAATATTCCAACTCCTCATCCGTTAAGCGGTTCTGCATATACTCAACCAGCTGCACCATATCATCCAAGCCAGGCACTCCTTTTTGCAGTCGGCGCGAACTACCAGCCCAGATATCTTGGGCTAACCCGCACTCCCACAATACATGATACCTGGATTCCTTCGCCTATAGGCACACTCCGCATCTGTCATCATCTAGAATTTTACGACGAGCTAAATTAGACCGGGTAGGCAGGATGTCCATGTAAGCTCTCCAGCCAAAAATTCTAATTTTATTCGGGACCTTGAGCTTCCACAGCTTCGCCCATATCGAACTACCCATCACCTCCCTTGAGCTTTCACCCAAATCAGCATCTTGCTTGGCTAATAATCTTGCAATGTGGTAACCTAATTTGACCGAGTAGTCCCCATCTTTGGTATGCAACCAAAAAACCATATCATGCACATATCTACGACTTAAAGGAATACGGAGAATAGCCTCTGCATCAGAGCTATGAAAATTAGCCTCTACCATCACACGATCCCAAGTGTTCGTCCTCCAATCTATAAGGTCAGAAACTCTCCACTCCCATTCCTCCTCAACCGGTGGATGAAGCACCCGATTTGTGACATGATTCTTTACTCTAATATAGTTTACTTTTTTTTTTTTTTTATAATATATATACAGTATTATCCAAACCATCTTATATAAAATATTACAAATTATCCGTGCATTACACAGGCAACTTATTAGTATATTATAAAAGTTGGATCCCAAAACTTGTGGATGCACACAATGGTGCCACATGTACCTTTATTGAAGCATATATAACCTTTTTTTTTTTTTTTTTTTGAGTCAGAAGCATATATAACCTTCACACTTAACAAAATCCTTCATAAATGTACGGTGTTATGGACTAATAATGTTGCGAGGCAAGTTTCATTTTTTTTTTTTTTTTTTTTGAGAAATAGTAAGTAAAAGTTTCAATTTGTTTTAGTGACACAATTCATCCAATTATGCCACATGCCACATGCCACATGCCATGTTATTCATTGACAGGATAATTGTAAAGACATAAAGATAATGCTGATTATTTATAGGACCATAAAAGTCTGGTACCATAACTAGCCGGTTATCTAATACCATAATGCATCACTTCTTAAAAAATATATTGTTTGGCTCAAAAAAAAAAAAAAAAAAAGTAGGTTCCAACTAGCTCAACTGGTAAAGTCTCTGATGGTTGAATAAGAGATCTGGGGTTCAATCCCTGCCTACACCAAAAACTGATTGGTGTCTTGATCTGATGATAAAAAGTTATTATCAAAAGCGAACGCCATAGGTTGAAACTCTCTCTAAAAAAAAAAAAAAAAATCTATTGTCAAGAAATAAAAAATAAAAGAAAGGGAGTGGGGGAGACCATCACACCAGTTTGTGGTGAGTTCCCAAAAAAAAAAAAAGTTTTTATGTTTAAAAAAAATGCATATATATATTTTTTTCTATTTGATGCAAAGCTGCCATTATTTTCTTTTGCCATTTTTCGTTCAACATTTATTCGGTCTACCTATTGTGTTGCCAGATAAAAATTGTCATTTAGCTTTTTAAGTTTTTTATTTTTTATTTTTTTTATTTTTTACTTGTAGGTTCCAGTTAGCTCAACTGGTAAAGTCTCTGATAGTTGAATAAAAGATTTGGGGTTCAATCTCCGACTATACCAAAAACTGATTGGTATCTTGGTCTGATGATAAAGAGCTATCATTAGGAGTAGACGCCATATGTTAAAATTCTAAAAAAAAAAAGCCTCGCCATATGTTAAAATTCTTTCTTTGTATTTAGAATTTTTGGTTGAAGGATTATTTCATAGCCAAATATTGATTTTTCTAAAGGCTTGAGATTTATGACATTACTTTGAGGTTAGTGTCAAAGTTTTGAATCTCAATGTTGGATGGGTTTACCTTGGATTAAAATTTGTACAATTTGAAGATCAAATAGTTTTATAGGAATCAATTAATTTGTACAATTTTATTGGTCTCTTTACTACAAAATTTATATTTGATTGGTATTATTCTTTGTATGGCATGTAGTATCGTTATAGGTCTTTGTTTGTACGATATTACATTGATCAAAGCTTGAGAAGATTGTGATGAGAAGCATGACTCAAAAAAAAAAAAAAAAATCACTCTTAATTACAATAAAAACAGGTTGCTTATTGTCTCTATGGTTATTGCTCTTAAAAGTTGTGTAAACTATCTCTACAAACACACACACACACAAACACAAACACAAACACAAACACAAACAAACTTATTTTCATTTTGAGTTATATCAAATTTACCATATCATTGATTTTTTTATAATTATTTACATATAGATTATTCTTCTTATTTTGCACATGTGTTATGTACATTTATTTTCCACATTTATTATTCACAGCCTAATTCTTTAGTCTATAAGATTGAAAATTAAATTGAGGAGTATATAGTTTGAAGTACAAGTGTTGCACAAATCTATTTTGTTGGGTTTTGCAATAATTTTTTTTTTTGGGGGGTTTTTTTTTTTTCTCTATTTGTTATCTTTATTGTTTGTTTGTTTTATAGGCTACATTGTTGTTTAGCAATTTTTCTTGGAGTAGTTGTGAATTCCAAAGCAAAAAAAGGTTGTGGATACTTTGTTTAATTGATTGGTGCTTAATATATATATATATATATATATATATATGAGATACTCAATCTTTGGGATTTATTAAATTTTTATGTCCCTTTTCTTTTGGATAATGATTTAAAGGATTGTAGTGGGTCCACATTTTTCCATGTTATTTTCTAAAAAAAAAAATTATTAATTTTTCTGCAATGGTTAGAATTATAGTAATAGCCAAGTCATATATATATTTATGTGAAGTTTTTCATACATTAACACCAAATTAAATGGAAAGAAACAAGCAAAAGATAAAAATTAAAATACTTAAAATTATAGCATCTTATGCAAAATTTTCATGAATAGCATATTTCGAATAGACTGAGAATTTCTTTGTTTTCACATTATTTAATTTAAAATAAATAGGTAAAATACTTAAATCAAAGCATCATGTATGGGGGACGTTTGATGGAGAATAAGAACCCTATTATATGCACACAAAATATCTATAGACCTGTTTCTAAAATAAAAAAAAAAAAAAAAAGAATCTATAGGCCATCTATAGGCCTATAGATGGCCTATTACATAGTTAAAGGAAATAAAAATTACACCACCTATAGGCCACGTAAGGGACATGACCATTTGGATGGATAAAAAGTGAACTTGAAGACTTGTCTTTTTCACTTTCCATCACCGACCACAAATTTCAAAATTTTGCATTGAGATTCACAGCCGGATAAAACAGAGAATTAGAAAAAGTGGGGTAGAAGGAAGTTGCTAGGAAGTTGCTAGAAGTAAAAGAAGGAGAAGAAGTTCACGAGGTAGCATCAGAGATATGAGAAGAAGCAGCAGCTAGACCCACTGTGATTATGACAGGTCTTTATTTTGGACACATGTCATGATTATAGTGGGTTCAGTGAATTAGAGGCACTGTATAGAAGCGTGTCTTACAAATAAAAACAATTTTTCAAATTTTTTTTTTTTAATTTCAAAGAATGAAAAATGTGAATTTACTCATTTAAGTACCTGAATGTAGGAGGAGTTGACAGGCAAAACAGGAAAGAGAATTTGCTCTCTTGTTCTTTGTATAAATACCTCTTTCGGTGTCTATTAGGAGCCACCGTAGCCTTCTTTTCTTCTCTCATATTGCACACCTGGTGAAAATTATCTTTCTTTCATCAATTTCCCAATCAAACGCACTTGTTTTAACCTTTCAAATTTAGAGCTCTCAACTCATCCGTGAATCTCCACTCAAACTGCACCTATTTGCTTATCTTTTATAATTCTCATTTCATCTTTATCCAAAAAAACCCCACAAAAAAAAAAAAAAAAATCCCATTTCATCACATCTTTAATCTTTCTTACCTTCTCCTCCTCTTTCTGCATCTTCTCAATCTTTAGTTAACATACCATATCTATGGCTAACCTCACCAATTTTTCTACTCACAAACAGGAATATGATATATTCTTGAGTTTTAGAGGTGAAGATACCCGTAATAAATTTGTAAGCCATTTATATGAAGCTTTGTGTAACGCAGGCTTTTACACCTTCATTGATAATAACCTTCAAAAAGGAGAAATAGTTTCAAAACAACTTTTCAAAACAATTAAAATGTCCAAGATTTCAATTGTTGTACTTTCTGAAAACTATGCATCTTCTACTTGGTGTTTGGATGAACTTGACTATATTCTCAAACGTAAGAAAAAGGGTCAATTCGTGTTGCCGGTTTTTTACGAAGTGGAACCGTCGGAAGTACGTAAACAAGAGCAAAAGTTTGGAGACAACTTAAGTAAACATGCAGAAAAATTCAAGGATAAGGTGCAAAATTGGAAAGCAGCTCTAAATAAAGTTGGTCGTTTGTCTGGATGCCATTACAAAGGGTACGTATTTTATAATAGGCTCATTCTTTAATGAATTTAAGAAAGTATTTTATTTTGATAATGTCTTCTACTACTGAGGTAGTTTAATCAAGTAAGTTAATTTCGTATTGTATCGGCCGGTACCGTCGGAATTTGTTGTACCGATGCTTAGGCTGGTACAAAAATGCTCTTGTTTCGTTAAGGTTTAAATACCGGCCGTACCGGAGCCGTTTCGGGCATACCGGGATAAATATCGGGTTTCGGCCGGAAAATAGATGCCGGGCGAAACAAAAAAAAACTCAGAAAACCCCCCAAATTTCAAGATCCACCTCCTCACAAAAAAATACTTCTCAAATATTTGAATAATACTTCTCAAATCTTTTTGTTACTATCGATTACATTATCACATCACATTTGCTAAAATTTGTCTATTTTATGTTTTTCATACTCCATATATAATCTTACCCTTGGATGTGTTTTGCACAGTTTGGCACATATCTTTTAGTGTTTTGTTGTTTTGTTTCCCATTTTTAAACTAATTTTTTTGTTTTCATTTTTATTAAGCTCTGGTATAGTAGGTTTGACTAAAACAAACATACCATCATATATGTCTTTATAATATATAGAGTTAGATCAATAAGTATAAAATGAAAAAAAAAAAGAAAAAAAAAAAGAAATCTTTTAGTGTGGCAATGGATTAATTAAAGGAAATTATGCTAGTATGAATTTCTTAAATAATCCAATAGAAATACGAGAAGTACAAAGAGAAGAATATATATCTTGATTGGAATGATTTTTCATTTCCTAGAAGTATATTTATTTTGTTTAATAGTTTTCTGTTTGTTTCTATTTTACATTTTACCAATTGTTTTGTTTTTTCAATCGTTTCAATTGTTTTATATTTTATATTCCAAATGTTTTTTTTTTTTTTTTTTTTTGTGTGTTGATGATGAATTATAGATATCAATTATTCACCTCTTCCAATTGTAATAGCATAAATGATCATCAAAATTCCTGTAATTGTTGTTTGAAATATTATCTTATGCAACATTTTATTCACCACTTGAGTGTGAATCTAAATTTTGGTTTACAAATGATGCAATTAAAAGAAGGGGAAAAAAATAAATAAAAGAGTGAGATACTAGATAAATCAATGCTATGAAGCTAGCTCTGTTTATAAATAAAGTTATAAATAATATGTTTTATTTTGAATTGTGATTTTGTTGGATTCGGATTCTGAAAGTCTTTATGGTTTTTTTTAATAATTTATTTTTGGTGTTTTGATTAGGGAGAGATAGTTTTCTTTCATTTGTAAATTTATTAAATACATTTTATATGTTTTGGATATTAGGAAGAAAAAATTTTGATTTTGAGAAAGGTTGTTTTGAAAAAGAATTCCATTTTATAGAATTCTATGATGATGCACAAAATTTTAGGTTTTATTTAAAGAATTAATATTTTTTTCTATTTTAGCTTCCAAGATATATATATATGTATATATGTATATATTATTTTATCTTTTATATGAGATTTTTATGTGTATTGTGCAGGTTAACAGCTAGTGAATTCAACCATGCAAACAATTTTTGACATATATAATTGACACTCCAAAAAAAAAAAAAAAAAATTGTTTTATTTTTCATATGTTTTCACCTTAAATTTTTTCAGTGAAAGTGGAAATTGTTTTTCCTGTTTTCCATCTCATGACTTTTCATATGTATTCATCACTAATAATAAAAAAAAGTGCACTTTTACCTAAGGGTTTTGCTTTTTTTTTTTTTTCCAAAAAAATTAGTGCAGTATTTATTATGTTTTAACATGCGATATGGCAGTCAACTTTTACATAAAAGTACTAAATGATAGAAACCGATACTACCCAACCTTAGTATCACTGCCTAAGACTTTAATTAAATATTTAGGGGCCTATTATAAATTAATTTGCTTAAATTAAGTGTCCGTTTTCAAACAACTTATTTAGCTAAAATTTAAAATTTTTTGTTGAAAGTACGGTAGATAAAGCTAAAAATTAGCTGAAATAGTATAGTGAGACCCATAAATAGTACCAAAAAGTACAATGTGACTCATGAATAATCGCAAAAATAAGTTGAATAATAACAAAAATAAGCTAAATTGTAAAAAAAAAAAAAAACTGACTTTTTTAGCCAATACCAAACACAACCTAAGATTTAAAAATATGAAAAGAAGAAAAAATGTCTATAATAAAAGCAATTATGAAACTACGCCCTTCTAGCTATGATAGAGTAATTAATTTTCAATTACATACTTTAAAAGGGGTGCTTGATTCATCATGATGTTATATTACACCGTATTATTACATTATTATAATCTTATATTAATATAATCTCAGTACAAAAATACAACATTATATTATTTGGGAATGTGATTAGATTAAGATGATGTGATATATTTTGTAATTTTAGATTATGGTAATGTTAAAAAAAAATAAAAAAAACCAAAAATATTAATGTCACATCACATCATAGTGAACTAAATGCCCCCTAAGTATTTCCGGCCCAGCAAAAATGCATGGATATAGCCCATCTTCTGAAACTTAGCCATGTCTTTTTATTGAACGTAATCATAGGAAAAAAGTATCTCACATTGTAAAATGATGAAACTTGTTCCGGTCTCTCACATCCAAAAAAAAGAACTCTATCGAATACTTCAATATCAGCTTTGTTTGGTAGCCAGGTTTTAAGAAAAATCTTGTTTGACAACTTGATTTTTTTTATTTTTTTATTTTTTTTAACACAAGGTTAAGATGCAAAAAGATCCTTGTCTTTGAGTTAGTTTTAAACTAATCTTTGTGCTATCAATTTTGTATTATTGATCCTTGAGATTTAAAAGTTATTCAAAGAGAGAGAGAGAGAGATAATCCCAAGTCCCCATAGTTCCTCTTTCTATGATGTTAGGTTTTGAAAAGTGCTGAATTCCTTGTGAAACATTCTTCCTCGTATGTGTAAGCTTAGATCAAAACCGTAATAAAGTTTTTAATTGAGCAAGAGCTCTCTAGGGGTCATCGTCAACCTTTAGTCCTTCAAGATCAAATACCACAATCTTACACAATTCAAGATTTTCTAAATGGGAAATGCTAACAAATACTCTTAGGGTATTGGTTAATAATTCATTTAAAGAAGGTTTTTATGGGAAAAGAAAAAAAAAACAATTAATGTTTTGACAGCTTTTTTTATTTCCCATAAAAATGGTGTCAAAATTTTCTTAAAATGGATTGTTAACTAATGCTCTAAGGGTACTCATTAGCATGTTCCTTAACAAATTTGGGTGCCACAAGATGCATTTGGATGAAAATAATTTACGAGAGATGGGCCTTAATTCATTAAATGAGTCAGTATACTAAATGTCTGTCATCTCATCCTAAAATTCATCATTACTGATCCTTCCAATTAATGATATCATGAACAATTTTCAACTTTCAAAATAAGAAGCAGTAAATCCAAACCAGAGCTTGGAAAGTTAAAAATTGATATATCAATTTAAAAAGCAAAAAACAACAAGAGAACACCTTTTAGATATTTTCAATTTTCATTTTCTGATTCCAGTGACACTTTTTTAATTGAAAAATTACGCTGACCTTCCCTCTTGTTTAGATGCACAAACCTCCCTTATTTTTCCTCTGTAATTCACTATAGAAACAAAAGGGGCAAAACTCGTCTGTGAGTTGATTCATAGTTGTGAAGGTTGTGCCATTTGAAATTGATTTGTGGGATTTATTTATTTTTCCATTCGGGTTCCTGTGTGTACATTTGGCATAACTCCAAAAGTTTTCAGTTTTTTTTTTTTCCCCTGGTGTGTTCAAAGTTGGAGCAAAAAATAAATTTTTTGGCATAGGAAGTCTTGTAGCTGTAGGAGTATAGATTAACATTTAATGTTAAATAAGTGTTATCTAAGTGGTAGGATTATAGATTTGCGTAAAATTAGTTATATCACTTATCACTTGGCCAGGGTGGAGTTACATGCTTAAGTGGGGGCTAAAATCCTCCCAAAAATTTTATAATTTTTTTTTTACTATATATGCAAATATTTAACATTTTAATAATTAGCCTACAAAAATGGGACTTAGCCTTGACAAATATTTGAGTAAGTCCAATGATACTCTTAAAAAAATTGTTCAATTGGTCTAGCAGTTATAGAGAATGTTTTTTTTTTTTTTTTCCTCACATTCACTTTTTCTTGAAAAATGTGTTCTTGTGTCTATTAATGTTTAAGAAATGCTACGTTTACAACATTTTTACAACAAATTATATGTGGTTAGTTATTATTGGTTCAAATTTCAAACTAACGCTAAGATTACTTTTTTGTCCCCAACAATAACAACTAGTAACAACTTGTCACTTAGGATTTGTTGTAGAAATGTTGTAGACATATCATTTCCCTTAATGTTTTGGATTATTCATGTCATTGAATACTTCATTAGTTCAACTGAAAATTTTTTACTCACTTTGGTAGACAATTTGGTGACTTATATTAAAAATGGAAATATTAAGGATTCATTATGGAGGATACTAATTTATGTGTGTATATAGACGTTTGTGTTTGTGCATGTGTAAAGAAGTTTGTATAGACTAATAAATTAGTATCACAAGTTGCCCCCAAAAAAATTTATGGCTACACCCCTGCACTTTTGCGCTAAATGAGGCAATCTATGAGAGTTATATAATATAGAAATTCTTTTATTATTTCAAAAAAAGAAAAAAAAAAGAAAGATATTAGTATATACTAGATTAGATGTGTGAGTTGTAGGTTTCAATTAGCTCAATTGGTAAAGTTTCTGATGGTTGAATAAGAGATCTGGGGTTCAATCCCTGCCTACACCCAAAAACCAATTGGTGTTTTGGTCTGATGATAAAGAGTATCATTAGAAGCGGATGTTGGGAGTGGATGCCATAGTTGAAACTCCCTCAAAAAAAAAAAAAAAAAAAGATTAGATGTGTGAGCTGCAATGCATAAATTAGACATCTTAAATTTAGTATATTTTCATATTTATATTTCCAACTAGTTGAACTTATGTCTCTTATGCTTTGTCAATGGCAGCGGTTCGGAAACTAAATTTATCCGGGAAATTATTGAAGAGATTTCAAAATTCAAAATAATGGGAAAACTCTTATATGTTGCCAAATACCCTGTTGGAGTAGATTCTCGTGCCAAGGATGTAGAATCTCTTGTAGATATTAAGTCAGATTATGTACATATGGTAGGAATTCATGGTCTTGGGGGAATAGGTAAGACTACCATCGCAAAAGCTGTTTATAACAAAATT
Organism: Quercus lobata; assembly: GCF_001633185.2. NCBI lineage: Eukaryota > Viridiplantae > Streptophyta > Magnoliopsida > Fagales > Fagaceae > Quercus > Quercus lobata. Next base: position 51,632,238 of record NC_044907.1, read on the forward strand.
GTTGGTAATTTTGAAAGAAGCTGCTTTTTAGCAAATGTCAGAGAAAATTCAAGGACAGATGATGACACAATTAAGCTACAAGAGAAAATTCTTTCTAAAATCTTACAAAATCAACATTTGAAGGTGAACAATGTATCCGAAGGAATTAATGTGATAAAGGAAAGGCTTCGTAGTAAAAGGGTTCTTTTGGTTCTTGATGACGTGGATAAATCAAAACAAATAGAAAATTTGCTTGCTAAACATGATTGGTTGGTATCAGGAAGTAGAGTCATTATAACAACAAGAGATGAACACTTGTTAATTGCTCTTGGAAAAGTTTGTACAACTTACAAGGTCAAGAAATTAGACAATCATGAAGCTCTTGACCTCTTTAGTCAATATGCTTTCCATAAAGTCAAACCCGATGAAGAATATTCCAAACTTACAAATCAAGCCTTGTATTATGCCAAAGGTCTTCCATTAGCTCTAGAAATAATAGGTTCTAATTTGTGTGGGGAAACAAAACCTGTATGGGAAAGTACACTCCGTAAATATGAAAAATATCCCGATGAAAGAATTAATGAAATACTTGAGGTAAGTTATGATGGATTGGGAGAAAATGAAAAGAATATATTTCTTGATATTTCATGTTTCTTCAAGGGAAGGTCTAAAGATTTTGTTGAAAATATATTAGACAAGTGCAATTTATATCCAAAGTCTGGTATTCAAATACTTGTTCATAAATCCCTCATAACTATTGATCAATATGGCAAATTGTCAATGCATGACTTGATACAACAAATGGGAATGGAAATTGTTCGGCAAGAATCGCCAAATATCCCTAGAAAACGTAGCAGGTTATGCAATTATAAGGATGCTCTTCAATTTCTACTTGGAAATACGGTATAATTTCTTTTCTTCTTCTTCTTTTTCTTTCCCTGGGAAGAAGTAATGATTTTTCCCTTTGACATGGTTTCTTTTTAACATTGCACCAAAAAAAAAAAATCCAATTAGTTTAGGTAAATTCTATTGTGACATTTGGGTTTCTTAATGTTTTATCCAATTAGGGTTCTGAGGAAATTCGCGGTATAATGCTGTATTCACCTACTCTAAAACAAGTGCGATTACACCCTGAAGCTTTCAAAATGATGGAAAATCTCATATTTCTTATGGTTGATAATGTTGAAATTTCTGAAGCACTTACATATCTCCCTAGTGGACTAAGGCTTCTTGAATGGCCAAAATATCCTTTTAACTTTCCATCCAACTATTGCCCTCAACAACTTGTTGCACTCGAGATGCGGGGAAGTTGCATTAGATTGGAGAAGATATTTAAGCAGGTATCAATGTTTAATTGTATTTTTGAATTTTGATTTCTTTAAATATTAATTTAGAATTTCAGGAAAATAATAATTTTCTTTTTTTCCCCCTTACAGGAGGATTTGTATGAAAATATAAAAAGTATTAATTTGAGTGAGTGTGAATTCATTAGAAAACTTCCTGGTTTTCGCGCTCCAAACTTAGAGACATTGAACTTGGGTGGTTGTGTAAATTTAACTGAGGTCCATGACAACATTGGATTACTTGATAAGCTTGAATATTGGGAACTTGGTTTTTGCAAAAAGCTCGAAATTCTTCCCAGCAAGCTCAATTTGAAATCTCTTTGGAATTTAAATCTACATGGCTGCAAAAGGCTTAAAAAGTTCCCCCAGATTCATCCAGAAATGAAATGTTTGATATTATATTTGGGTGATACTCGTATTAGCAAATTGCCCTCATCACTAAAGTATCTCACCCGTGGGCTTATTGGTTTACACCTAAATGATGTTCAAAATCTAGATCTCAGCTTTGCGCAATATGGGTTTAAGAGCTTGACATATCTAGATCTCAGCAGTTTTGATGGAAATATGGTTGATTTATATATTTGGTTGAGGCCCGATTACCTCCCGGTATTGGCAACTCTACTGCTATATTTTCAAACCAGTGAATCACATTGAAGTTGTATGTGAAGTTGAAGATAATATTGATTATAAACTAATACCATCAGATGATAACACTGACTTCATAAAATGGATGGGGGTCCATGTAGAATGCATTTGTTGTTGTCCAGGGTCGCCCATTAGAAAGCGGAGACAGGTCTCTCCTCCAATGGATCTAACATAATTGGGATTTACGGATGGATTTGATTTGGGTTCATCTTCAATGACCCAGATTTTGGATAGCACTTGTGGGTCTTCCTCAGTTCTGGATGACACTGAACAACTACCTTTGCCACTGGTTTCCTCCACTTCTTATTGTTCAGATTTAAATCATGGGGTTTCCAACAGTGGAGGACTGCGATGGAAAATAAGAATTTGACTCCGCCGGAAAAGCCTAGCAGAAAGCAGAGCTCTCCTCCAACCCCTTCCATGTGGCAAGACTGGGCTAAAGATGAAGCTTCTCTTAACACTTGCTATCTTCGTCATCCTTATTCAATCTCTTCTTCTTCATTTTGCAAACAACACATAATTATGATTTAAGTGCCACCTTTCTCTACTGAGGTATGCCTCCTTCAGTTACATATATAGGTGCCTCTCTCTCTCTCTCTTCACTTATTGGGAAATCATGAATTTAATTGTAATTATAAATTATAAAATAAGTATTAATTTCTTTTATTTATTTATTGTAATGCAGTTACCTGAACTTGCTGCTGTTGAGGTAATTGGAGGCCCCAAGATCCCTTTCCACCTTGTAATGTTTTTTGCTTAGCTTAGCATCAATCAAGTGCCAAGTAAGGTTACCTTCAATGTTTGGGAATAGCTCAATACCTCTGTTGTTGATAGTAAGGCCCGATTTCTCCCTTTCTTGGTTTTATGTTTGGGTTATGTACCATATCCTTACATATTCAATTTGGCTTTTGTTTTTCATGTTCCATTTTTTTTTTTTTTTTTTTGTTGCTTTCGTGAATGCATATATTAATATAGAAATGTACTAGAATCTATATGACAGTTTTTATAACATATATTTGCTATGTATGTTGAATATGTATATTATTACTTTTTGACCGAAAAACGAAATGCTTGAGTTCAATTTGAATGAAGATTCAAAATGATATTGAGGTTATATGTAGAAGTCGAGTGAGCTATAAATCAACTTGAAGGAATAGACTTTATAAGATTCTTATTAAATACAATCTTTAGGTTTTGATATATGAATGTGGAGTGAAGGAATAGAGAATCACTGAATTATGTTGCAAAGAAAGCTATCTTGATTTCATTCACCATTATTATTATTATTCTTTTTAACAAGAGTTGGTGACTTTAGCGCGTAATTGCTTAATTTCCTTAAATGTTTGATTTCATTTAAGAAATAATTGCATTTTCCCTTCTAATTAAAGAATAATAGATAATGCATTGAGCCATGTTATGTGTCTTATGCAGGAGCTACCTTGCGAGTAGGAATCATTAAGTGGTATATAGCATGCATTAAGTGGTTATGTATGAAGGGTAAAAAATTTTTACAGGTCATATGCAAACTTGCTTGGTCTATAGTGGTTTCTTATGTTTGGCTTCAAAGAAATGCTCCCGTATTCAATGCCAATGTCAAATCTAAGGTGATTATTCTCCTTATGATTAGAAGAGACATTAAGGCCTAGGTTGAATTTCTGAAGAGGGAAAATTTTGTTACCAAATAGTCTTATATTAATTGGGGTGAATTTCTCTATTTTTGATGATAGCCACAATTGTAGGGTTCTTGTTTGATTATTTGCAAGTTCAGTTTCAGTTGCTATTTAGTTTGATGCTTGCTCTATTTGTTATGCTATTTGTATGGTTTTTTACCTGAATACATTCATTCATTCATTCATAAAAAATTATGCTTATCTATAATTCTCCTTAACCTTTTTTGCTTACTTCTTTTCTAATGCCAAACAAACTACAATGAAAGTGTGCATCCAAACATGAATTGCTTGCAGACAAACTATTAATCTTCTAACTAATTCGTATAAAGAACATTTTTTTATTGATTCCATTGCTCCTCCTATGCTTACTATTCTTCTCCATATTTTTATCTTTTCTAATTTAGTTTTATTGTTGAGAACTTCTAGATTTGGATAGAATGTGTAAGAAAATGTAACTTTTGAGAAATGGCCTGCAACAATTTAGGTCCATATCCTTTGCAAGTTAAAAACCAGATGTGATTAAGATTTTTATGTTCTGTACAATTTTTTGTTTTTTATTTTCCAGTTTGTATCATTTTTTTCTATGTATCCTATTTTTATGATATAAAATTTAATGTTAAATAGATTTAGATATTTCAGGTTCAATTCTTAGAGACCACAATACCTTAGATCTATAAATGCAAGCTGAATCAAGTAATGCTTACTGTGATAAATTCTTGAAAGGTCCTATCAGTCTAAAGGACTATTTTTGTTTTTTCTTTTCGGTTTTAGTTTGTCTTGTTCAAGGGAGTTCAAAACCTCTGAGGCATCACTGTACAAAAGCTGTTTTGCAGATCCCCTGCTTTAGTGATGTTCTGGTGAATATTCAGGAATGGGAGAATCAGCACAAAGTACATACTCTACTTCTCTTTTTTGGATGGGAACATACATACTTTGAAAATCTCTTTAACCAATTTTTCCTTCCATTTTATAGCATCTGATAGCTACAAAACCCATACCTCTTTACCCTTTTTGGTGCTCAAATCAACTTCAACACTTAAGAAGGAGACATGTTGGATTGTAAGGTGAAAAGTAAGCTCCTCTGCTATGGCATAAACTAAAATTTTATTATTCAGTCAATTATGATTTAGAAATTTAATTCTATTTATAGAAATTATTTGTTTTAAATCTTTGTTTGTTTGTATGTTTGACTAAGATTGTGGAGCAACTATTACAAAGGACTATAGGCTATAGCTATGTTAAGTTCATCAAGATGTTACACTTCTACAGCTAAAAAGGTTGGTAACTTATTTGCATTATGTTCTAGAAGGCATCTTTTGAAGTACTAAAAATAAGTTCACCTTTTGAATTCAAATATTAAGACAATAATTTGATTCTTTTAAACCAAAAAGATATTTGGTCTGCTTGAAAAGTGCCAACTAATCATGTTAAGAGATTTTCCGTTGTTCCATTATTTTGGACAAGATAAACGAAATTCTCGTAACTTATGAACCTTGTCTAGTGAGAAAAAGATATTTAAAACATAAGACCTGTGATATGCCTTGTAGGTGTTCTCTACCTTAATTTTCTTGGCCAAAAATTGAGATGGGTGTTTGTTGAGATTTTGATTTTTCTGGTGATATTTCATTATTTTCAACCTGATAAACCCAAGCTAGGTCGTACTAGAAAAGTACTGACTTAATAAAGTTTCAATATTAGCTACTCAAGCAACTAATTGGTGGAAATTTGGGAGAGGTTGCCAAAGGAAGATGATTTCCAGTTGAAATAATTGGGATTACTAAGTTTGTTTATGACTAAATGCATTGGGATCTATTCTTTTAGAAGCTAAATGGATAGTGAGAATTGGGAACTCTCTTCCTATCAACCCTAACTTTTGGCCTAAAGTAAGATCCCATGTGTTTTGGAGAATAGATATTTCAAGGGTGTGTAATTTTGTCGATCAAGTAGCATCACAATGGAATAGCACATTGGTGATGTCATTATTTGCACATGATGTAACCAAATCTATTGTTAAGAAGCCTCCTAGGTTGGGAGTTGCAAATAAATTGATTGGTCCCATGAATTTGTCATTTCTCTTTAGAGTCATTCAAGTCTATTTGCTTCTCCATAGTGAATGCTCCGATGGAAGAAGTAGAACTCAGATATAGTTCTCAGATGTGGGTTGCCTTCTGAGAGTTAAACTACCTTTCAAAGTCCTTACTTTTTGTATTAAAACTATTAAATGATAGTCTTCCTATGAGAAGGGAGTTTGCTAAGACGAGTTTTATCAATGATGCTTCTTTTCCTTTCGGTGCTACAATAGAGGAGTCCTTGGACTACCTACTTATTACCTGTGAATTACATAGTCAATTCAGAATTGGGTTGCTATTTGGTTGGATAGAGTGTACAAGGCACAAGATGTGTTATCATTTCACTTTCATCTTTGCCAACACTCTCTGGCCTATTGGATCCATAGAAACGAAGTGCTCCATGAAGTAATAAGTGTTAATGTTAGTAAAGTCCTGAGTCCCCCATTCCCACTGTTACCTGTTTGCTATTTGTAGAGATGCAGCAATCACATGGAAACAGGGATCCTATGAACTGTTTGTTATAATTTACAAGCACTAATCATGACTGAAGGGAGTAAAAGCAATAGAAATCAATTGAGGAGTGCTGCACTTCTTAGTAGAGATTAAATTGGGAAAACCTTTTTGAATTGTTTTTACCTATAATGTGCTCCACAATGCTACAGGTGTTTGTTTGGCTATTAGTGAAGCACTACTTTTATAAAGGTAAGGCGAAGGGTGAGGTTGTGAGTTTAAGATTATGGGTACGTGTAGTGAAGCACTATTTTTTTTTTTTTAATAAAAAAGGAGTAAAATGGAGGGTGAAGCTATGGGTTATAAGACCAACCAAGTGCACATGTAAATTACTAATAAAGAAAATTATCTGTAGATGTATTAATTGAATTTTCACCATATATATGTGTGTGTGTGGTGAAACTTTCATTTTGGTGTATCAACCGTCTATTAAAGTGTAAAGTTGTGTTCGTAATTAGTACCAAGACACCATATTTTTAGTGTAAGATGTAAATTTTGTCATTGATATCCCTCTTCTTTATCCTCACTATTCTTATTCAGGACTAGCAGCTATTGATCATTATACTAAGTTTTGTAATCTATGTCTGTCTTGTAGCTTTTTGCCACAACAGAAAATTTCTTGGCAGTATGGCATGTGAACAGATGTTGAAGGTGTGAATCTCTTTCTTTCTCTCTTTCATTATATGTCTATACGATAACATGAAACCTCTAGAGAATTTGGTAAATATAAATTATTGTTGGATGCTTCATTGGTCAAATGGGTTGCATCTGCCCTCATGGTTCAAGTTTTTGTCATTACAGTGCAGTTGTTTTTTTACAATATATATATATATATATATGTGTGTGTGTGTGTGTGTGTGTGTTAATGTCGAAGTAAACTTTGCCCACATTTTATTGCGAACTTATATCTTTTAACCACGGTTGAGATAATAGACTCAACACCTAGCAAATGCATGTTTAACTTACTGATCAAAAAATAAAGAATGTATATTTAAAAGATGCAATATTTTCTTTGTATTATGAGCAACCATCAATTCTTTGAAGTTCTAAATGCAACTATGGGAATCTATTTCTTTTTAATAAATGAACATAACTTTAATTAAAGAAGGTAGAAACAATCTACAGAAAGAAATAGAGAAACAACCTGGCCCAAACCAGAAGCCACTTAGGACTACCTAATGCTATCAAACACAGAGGAGAGGGCCATGCCTTAAACTACACAAACATCTAATTGGAGTAGTATTCTTGATGCTTTTATGCAAAAACAACCTATTTGGCATTATTCCTAAAAGCTTGGGATTTAGATGATTTACTGTGAGGTTCTGGAAAAAAGTCTAACCAAGCTACTGTGGCAACTATGATATAATAGTGTTGATAGATGGATGTGGAAAATAGTGATCCAAATATTAGTGTATAAATCTTTTTGGGGATTTTATGTGAAAAAATATCTTACCTTTGATCTATTGAGAAAACCCTTGTTATCTTCATCAAAGAATTTATTTAATTTTTTGGATAAGCCTATCAAAGATTATTTAATTGGAATGCTTTTAAACAAATTCATTTGAAGATGTGTTTAAAACTGTTGTTTACCTGTGATTGACAAAATAATATTTTCTTGAATAATCTTGTTCTAATCAAAATTTTGGGGGCAACTTGGCCAAGGGATGGGGCTGTAGTTTAAAGCTTTGAACACCCCAGTATTCTTTTTGGCTGTATAAAAAGCTCATGAGTGTTTGTTTACTTGTCACTTGTTATGATATAGGAAAAAATCAAAATTTGATACCATGAAAATTGAAAAATGGAAACACAATAACGATCACCTAGGTGTCAACAACCAGGGTTGTTTGAAGTGAACACCAAATGAGATAGAAGACCTAGGAGTAAGCAACTAGCATTGGCGGGAGTCAACACTAGACCATTGAAAAATTTCCAAGAGAAATTTATATTAATCAAGCAAATTGTAAATTGTCTCCAAAGACATAAAATATAGATTACTATGACAAAAACATAATTCTATATGACTTATGAAACCCTAATTCTAATTGATTTGGGAAATCCCAATAAAATGATTTATAAAAATAACCTTGACTCTAGGAAATAAATAAAACCAATTAACTTCTAAGACTTAAAATAAAACAAAATTGACTTCCAAAATTAAATAAAACTGAATTAAAATAAATATTTCTTTATGCTTTATGCACCATGATCTTACCTTGAGATATGGTGCAAATTATTTTTACGAGTACATATACATTTATGATTGCTTTGAAAACCAATGAAAAGTACATATGCGTTTATGATTGCTTTGAAAACCAATGAAAAGTACATTCATTCACTAGGAATTAACATTTGGCTTTGCAATAGAATTTGCAACCAACACAAGGTTTATAATTTGGACTTCTGCTTATTGTTTTTTTTGTATTGAATCTGAACAACTCACAATTTTTTCTTATAGCTTGTTTAGATGATTGACTCTGTAATTGATCCTTGTAAATGACCAATTTTATTATCATTTTTTTCTTATAAGCATGCTAATTTGTCTTTTCAAATGCTAATACTAAGGGTCATTTATCGCTTTTTGATCCTTTGCACATTAACTATTTTGAGGGAATATCACATACCTATCAATAATTTAGTGGGATCAAGGTGACTGTATTTAATTGAGAGCGTCTATGTGTATATTTGATTTTAATGTTTGAATCTTTCAGGTACCAAGAGAGAAAGTGCAATTAAAGGAACCAATTTTAGTAGTTTGAAGAGTTACTTTGCTGATTTGTAGATGGAAGGTGGTGTAGGTCTTTTAGCAGTTCAAAGAATTTCTTTGTTGATTAGTTTCAACATAATTCTAATACAAAACTTTTCACTTCAGATTTCTTTGGTAATCCTATCCATGACCTTCATTTGACATCTTGATGACAGAGTATTGTTTACCATGCCATTTACATGGTGGTCTTGGTTGATCTTTTTTGGGAGGATTATGATGTATTTATTTTTGATGGATCACTTTTCTTTTGGTGTGTCCATGGGTGGAAGATTATAAAGTATTTAAGTTTTCTTTGTAATGTGTTCTGTCTCTCTTTTTGTATTTAATATCTTTTCCCTAGGAGGACCTGGCAAGGATCATACGGCATTTAATTTTGGTGTATCATGTTTTTATTTTTAATTTCTTTTCTTCTGTTTTTGGACTTGGCCCCCCCATTTGTATATGAAATGACGTAAGTTGAAGGCTGTTGGAGAAAGTTTAATGAGATAATACCTGATTATGGCAAAATTGCATTGTTTATTCTTCTGGTTCAAGAATAAAGTTGATATAATCTTTATTCCATAATATCATGTCCTTGAAAATGGTTATCGTTAATGACTTAGTTGGATGTTTATTATTATCATTATGATTGATGGAAAAACATATCTGATGGAAGAGAGTGATTAAACCAATCACATGGGGTACTTTTACAGTTTTATACTGCCATTCATAGGCAAAAAAATTTATTCCCATATTTATATATAGCTATAGATTTCGATGCCTTTCTTCCATGTAGATTTTGAATTTCTATCCAGAACCAAAGGTAAGAGATTCTTGATGTTCAATGTTTAGTATCATTAGCTTTACAGCACCGGTCAAATTTACCATCAAAATATATGGTAGGTAGTAGGCTATTAGCAGTATTGCCCCTTAAGCCTCTATCCCTATCTGTCTTCGACGAAGACTGGGTTTTTCATTATCGGCAATTTCTCCACATAGCTTAGCAGTGCCTTGTTGTTGACGGTAAAAATTTTGAAATGGCATTGACTTTGTGGGATGGTGGCTGGGTTTGATGTTCTTAGCTTAGGGGGTAGAGATGCCAATTGGGGCTTCAAAGTGGACATAGATTTTGGGTCTGCCAGAGGGTGTACCGAAGTGATATGGTGACAACATTCACTCACTTCGCTAGACTACTTCGTGTGCTAATTGAAGTCATTGGTTTTGCATGGGGGCAATGAAGCCTAAACGTTGCTGTCTCACTGTTATTTCCTATGTTGCTGATATGAAGCTATTATATATTTGATAATAACAGAATCAAAAGAGCCCACTAATGTCTACAAGGAGATTCTTCCATTAGATGAGGATTTCTGCTTAAAAATTGACTGTTCAGATAATGTAGATATAAAACGATCATGAAAAATGTCTTTTTCTTCTGTTTTTTTTTTTTAGTACATTTTTTTTTTTGTTACTTCATTCTCCTAGCATGAAGTAACCTTGTTTAATAAAATATTTCTTACTTAAAATAGAAAAAGAAAAATATAGATCTCTAAAAGATCCTTATTATTATATAGAACATATTGACTTTTTTTTTTTCTTTTTTAAGTCAAGGCGGCCAAGTGTAGTTTTAATGTTATATTATTGGGAGAGAGAGAGACCACTGAACAGAGGAGGTGCTGTTGATGGAGGTTGGAGGGATACCAGTCGTTCAAAGTTCTGTTGAAGACAACTGCTTGATGTTGACGGCAGTGAAATTTAAAGTTGGGCTGTGAGCAGTTTGGTAATTTATTTTAAACAACAGTTTTCAATGTTTAAACAATATTATACATATTTCTACACTTTTTCACCCACACATATTTCCAAAAAATACAAACAATGTTAGAACAACATTACCAAACGAGCCTAATGACTTGAAATCCCAAATTCATGAAGGCCTACATTTGGAATAAGCCATTTACCAAAAATTCATCAATTTCGAACCAAGATGAGGTTACCAATCTTCAATTCCAAGTCTCAGTTACATACTAAAAGCTCCAATTGTATTCAAAACAACAAAATCCTCAAAACAAATTTAGTATAAATCCTAATTCTACAAAACTATTAAATTCAACAAAACCAATGAAAATTGAGCTTACAATACTTCAAATTATGAAAGATGAAAGTTCTGGTTCTATTTGTCACTGATGGCTATCCCCAAATGACAGAAGGCACCATCCGTAGTAGAGTTCATGATGACCCGGCCTTTTGGATCTTTCCAAAATTGAAAATTGAAAAGTGGAAGTGGCTAGTTTTTCTTCGGAACCTGACCTCCTCTGCCATTCGATCAGCAATGAGATCAAACCGCCATGTGATGGGAAGTGGAAGCCGCTAGTTTTTCATTTCTTTTACCTCTTAAGCCAAAAGCAAGCAAGCCATTGAGCACTCATTTACTCCATCATATGGGCACAAGAGAGAAAATGTTGACACAAATGTAACAAACTTACATTCACTCTACATTTGTCTACAATCAAATTAGATGTTCACTGTCCCATTAAAACGGTTTTTAGTTCACCTTAACATTGTAAGGTCAATTAAGCTCCTTCATAACTAGAAAGCAAGCACAAAATGAAATACACATCTATTTGATGAACACTAACATGATGGAATAGTGAACTTTAAACAGGTGACTGGACGTCTATATCTAGTAACTAGAAAGTTAGAAGTCTCAACGCTAGATCTAAATAAAGAATATAGAAAGTAGAAACTAGTACAAGAAAAGTGACAGAGTTGCAGCCTACATTGCCATCGTAGAAACAGAGTCAGGCTCCCGACCATGCACCCTGAAGCGATAGATGCATGTATGGGAAGGGCTTCCGTGGTTGGATGTGAAGTCAAGCCTAACTGTGTCAACAATGCCAGAGCCCGCTGAGTCCAACACATTGAAGGTTTGAGCATTGCTCTTTTCAAGGTCATAAGTAAACTCGGTTAAAAGAAACATCAGCTCAGTTTCAACTGCCACGTCCATATTATGCCCTTGCAGCCATCCAGAGACCCTGCAGTCCTTTGGAGCACTGGATCTGTCATATGCAACACTCTGTTCCAAAATAAATTTTCAAGTGAATCAATTATTAGCACAATTTGAAAAAGGGGAGCAATCAAGAGAAAAAGAGAGAACAGAATATGATACCAAATGATGTTGCAGTTTATTAAGAGTAATGAGGATGCAAAAGAAAAACAAATTGGAAATGCAGGCAAGTAATGAAATGGCCTCGCACAAAGGCTTTCCTCATAGAAAGAGTTACTGAAGCAATGCAGAAATCCAGCAAGTACAAACTCAAGAAGAAACGATAATGGGAATAAAACATAACATATGCAATCTTAGTAGTCAATTCTTCTAATCTTTGTAAGGAAAAAAATAGTTATACAAGAATGAGCACAAATTACAGTGAATTTTTTTTTTTTTTTTTTTAAATTCATTATAGAAGATGCACTTTTAAACTTCTCTTGTATCTTAATGCCTCAGGTCTGTAAATCTCAAATATAAATTCAAAAAAATAAAACGGGTCTGTATAGATAAGGCAAGTAACAAAACAGAAAAAAGGCTCAAATGAATCTCAACACAACAGTTTAATATATACAACCTGCAAGATGGAACTATACCTTATACACATGTCCCCTCACCTAGATGGTGCAAAATAGTACCATGAAATGCACAAATTCTGATTTTTTTTAGATACTTCAGCCAATATTTCATTAAAAACAAGAGCACACAGAATAATCCCCAAAACAGAGCAGGAAAGGAACCTAAACAGGGGCACATCCCAGTCCAAAGTTTGATGTGTCTTTTGCAGAACCTAATAGGCCATTCACAAGAAGTGATTGATAATCAAAACTGCTAGTTTTTTTCCCCTATTGGTAAGTTACACATGCACTAATGGTCTTGAATCCACACCCTCATTAATCTAACTAAACCTGAAATAAATCAAATTAGAACAAACCACTATTTTGGTCCCAGACTTATGTGGAGGCAAAACTATTGAACTATTCTTAACAGGCATCCAACAAAAACTCAGAAGTGAGAAAATGGAACAGTCAGCCATAAAGAAAGGAAAGGAATCCCTCTAGTCAGGGAAACTACAATGTATAATACTAGTGGCATGTTACCAAAAAGAGCTTATGCCAAGCCCAAAGGCTGCTCTCCATTTGACATCTTAAAACATCTGAAGGAATCAAATTAACATCCTCCCAATGGACTGGCAATAAAAAAATTTCTAAAACGGCAGTTTTAAATAACAAATCAAAATTTTCAAACACCTATGAAGATTCAGAAACTAGCAATTATATATATACATATATGAAGAAGAAAAAGATATAATCAATCAATGAACAAAACAATATATATATATACATATATGAAGAAGAAAAAGATATAATCAATCAATGAACAAAACTTGGATAGTAGGATAAAATCAAAACTGCTAGTGTTTTTTTTTTTTTTGGAGAGGGGGGCCAAATCCACCAATGAACAAAACTTTTTTTTGATAAGTAAATAATACTTCATTGAATAAAAACAAAGAGAACACAAGGAACTAAAGCACATAGGCAGTGTGCTAAGGACGTAACAAAAAGAAACCACAATGCATGAAAATTAGAACAATCAAGCAAATCAGCCAAAGAAACAAAAGAAAAAACACCTGAAGCATTTGTCCACTCAAATAAGGTCTAGAGGAAAGATAGCTTCAAATCATGAATAGGTCTCTCACTTCCTTCAAAAGTACGAGCATTCCTTTCAAGCAAAATACCCCACATAAGAAAATAAGACAATGAGGGATCATGGCCCATATCACTGCAGATCTATGCTTGTTGAATTTGTGAATCCAGGTGGCCAAAAGTTCCACCACCCCCCATTGAACCCCGAATAATGGAAACACCAAATTCCACAATTCTCTAGCTATAGAGCAGTGCATAATTAATGATCAGTAGTTTCTTCACCTCTCTTACACATGCAATACAAGTCAACTACAACAACTTGACGGCTCCTCAAATTATCAATAGTTAAAATCCTTCCCAAAGCAGCAGTACAAAGGAAGAAACTAACCTTGGTTGGCACTTTTGACTTTCATAGGCTAAATAATAATCACTGCGTCTGATAAGATTCCTGATGTTAGAAAGTTTCTGGTTCATTTATAAGAAACTTTTACTAGAACAGGGATAGTTTGGTAAATTCTTAATTTTCTGGAATGGATTGCAATGGACTGTACTGGAGGCCCTAGAGACCCATGAGTCTTTATGTTTTTGGTCCTTTTTCTACTTGGTTAAATGTTCTTAAATGCTTTTCTTTGTTATTAAGAATCCTAGTTTTTTCTAGGAAAAGGTTATCTATGAGCCCAAGTCTACTTAGGAAAGGGTTTTGCAATAGCCTATGATATATAAGGCTTCTATGCAATCAATAAAATAAATATAAAGAAAGATTAAATTTAATGAAATTCAACAGCTTATTTTAATGCTTGATGGTGCAATTGCCTTCTCATACCCAAGTTTAATTGCCTAGGGAAACCAGGTGTGATTGTTGGGTTTATTGTTCTTTGTGCCTTGTTCTATTTATTGTTCTGGCACCAAACAAACATCAAATTCATTCAAGATCCACTCTTTTAATTTACCTAAGATCTTAAACATCAAACCCTATTTAAGAACCCTTCAAGATCTCCAAAATAGAAATCCTAATTAAGCACCGAATTTCTAAAGATCCTACATCAAAACTGGTACCAAAGTCCATTAAGACTTCTGCCCTACATCAGAGGGCTGCAATTTTCTTCATTTCAGAGATCCCATATGTCTCTCTCTCTACCATCCTCCCTCAAGTGTCTTTTTTCTTCTCTTTTTTCCCCCATTGTCTCTTATGTCTCTCCACTTTCCATTTTCTATATGCCATGCACATGTGAGATGGTGATGCAGACAGTAAAGAGTTCAAGAAAATACAAGTTTATAAATTTATATATCAAATTATTCAAGAGTTGGGATCTAGTTTAGATGGGGGCCCTTCTTGGCACATTTCATAGGCTAAATAGTAATCACTGCGTCTTATAAGATTCCTGATGTTAGAAAGTTTCTGGTTCCTTTATAAGAAACTTTTACTAGAACAGGGATAGTTTGGTAAATTCCTGATTTTCTGGAATGGGTTGCAATGGACTGTACTGGTACTGGAGGGATTTATGTTTGTGCCTTGTTCTATTTACTGTTCTGGCACCAAACAACCATCAAATTCATTCAAGATCCACTCTTTTAATTCCTTAACATTACCAAAGATCTTAAACATCAAACCCTATTTAAGAACCCCTCAAGATCTCCAAAAAAGAAATCCAAATTAAGCACCAAATTTCTAAAGATACATCAAAACTGGTACCAAAGTCCATATGTCTTTGGTAACTTCTGCCCTACATCAGAGGGCTGCAATTTTCTTCATTTCAGAGATCCCATATGTCTCTCTCTCTACCATCCTGCCTCAAGTGTCTTTTTTCCCCCATTGTCTCTTATGTCTCTCCACTTTCCATTTTCTATCCTCTCACATTTGAATGAGGTTTTCTTAGGTCAAAGACTGACTCAATTTAAATTTTAGTATATATCATTTTGACTAATTACTACTTCAGATTTTTCTTTCCCTATATGCCCATATATTCCAAAAGGTTATTGTTGCACCCTAACCGAGTAGGGAAGATGCCAACTTCAACAAACCAACTCAATCATTCAGTTCACCCACTAAATTACTACAGATTAACTCCAAATTATAAACCACCAACTGCCAAACCATATGCACCATTAAATCACATTATCAAAAATGTAAAATACTAACCCCGTCACATTTAACTATGCAATTGGTGACAATTAACTGTACGTGACTTTGCTGTGTTTTCAACGACTGCTAAGCCTCATTAGTCACACCACAAGAAGAACCTCAAAACATGTAACTCTAACCCAAGATTCTTCTTTCTCCAGGCCTTTGCCTTCCCCAACCAAAATTAAACAGAATGATCCAAAATCATCAACTAAAAGATGCTTTCTCATAAATCATTCCCCCGCCCCTCTAAAAAAATAAAATCTAGCAAATATCATGTAAATTTAAAAACTTTCAGGAAATAAAAGCTCACAAGTGCATACTTAACCAGGTGAGCTGGGGCAAAAGTTCACCTGTGCAACATCTCAGTCTAAAAATTATTCGAACCTCAAAATATGTACATCAGCTTCCAACCCTTATATTAAGCTTCCATGCAATTACAACTCTAAAAAAGGCTAAAATTCCATGTCTTCTTCCTTAAAAATTACTCCATCTTATGTAAAAATAATATTATGTAAAAGAAGAAAGAAGATATGGTTCAAATACAGAATGTGGACCGAATCACTCCTAAAAAAATAGTTACAATTTCATATTTAAAAACTAAATTTACAAAATAAAGAAAAGACAATGAGGAAATGTTTCCCAAGCAGACATCCAATCATACAAGGACCTTTCCAATGATGATATTACATGACTAGGACTTTCACTTCCAACAAGCATTCTCCTATTTCTTTCTTGCCAAATTGTCCACACAACACCCAAGGGGACAAACTTTCAAATTATTGAAATTCTATAACAGAATCTCCCTTGCTAACACTCCAGCATCTCAATTATAGTCTTGAGAATCAGGCAAAATATCCCAAACAATACACACACAAAATACTAGATATCAATAGCCATTTGACATTCCAACAAGCATTCTCCTATTTCTTTCTTGCCAAATTTTCCACAACACACAAGGGGACAACCTTTCAAATGATTGAAATTCTATGACGACAGAAACTTCCTTGCTAACACTCCAGCATCTCAATTATAATCTTGAGAATCACACAAAATATCCCAAAAAATACACACAAAATTCTAGATATCAATAGCCATTTGAAAATGGAATAACAAGTGCTCAAATGATTCCACACTCTTCTTGCACATGCAACACCAATTAATAATAATGATATGTCATTTCAGAGATTGTCCAATGTCATTATTTTCCCCAATGCTGTTGTCCTTGCAAAAACCTTACTTGGTAACCTTAAGACCAAAATGCTCCACCAAGGAAATGAAGATACAACAGTGACCCACAAAATATTGTAATAGAAAGAAACTTCAAATCATCCACTTTCTGTTGCTCTCCAAGATATCTTCAAGTCAGGCTTTCAAGTATGTCTTCACTTCCCACCCTGCCTTGGGCATAAGTCATAATAGAATACCCCTAATTCCACCCCAATCCATAGTTAATATTATTGCTAATTACTAATCTGATTCCAAGTAAACCGGAATATATAGCATACCACCCACTAAATTGAGGACACGTTCTTCCCAAAAATCAATTTGAGCTTCAAAGGACACCAGATTTCATAGTTTAAAAATGCTCCCCACTCTTAGGGAAACAGTACACTGTTGCCACTTTTCTCTCTCTCTCTCTTTTTTTTTTTTTGTTTTTTTTGTTTTTTTTGGGGGTTTCGTAACTATGAAATTGTCACTAACTAATGAAGATAATAAATCCTTAGTCTCACAGGCATTTTTAGGCATACATTGTTCAAAATAAAAGGTGCAAAAATGAATGCAAACATGATCTAGCATAATTATAATTTATCCATTTGCTTTTCATGCATAAAAATAATTTTTCACAACCATCCCACCAAATCTTTCAAATGTTAAAACCTTAATACTTTATCCAGGTATAGCAAAGCTTACTAAAAGTATACAACATCCTTATCAAACATTTCAGAACTAAATTCAATATCCACCACTACTATCCATAAAAGATCAAATCTTCAGCTTCCTAAAGACACAGATGACTACAAGTCTAAACTATCCAATCCATAGGTCTATTGTCAATTCAACATCTCATAATACACTCAAATTCAACAAAATAACACAAATGCACATATTCAAAAACAAATTCAACAACATCAATAGCAAAAGCAAAGGGCATAATAAGCATCACCTGAGCAACATGCTCCAAAGTAACAGCCTCGGGAACAATACCCGTCCGCAGCTTAATCTGCACGAAACCACTGCTACCACTCAACGCAAAGCACTGCCCGGGCTCTCCAAAACTCGGTCTCAACATCTTATCCGCATTGTTAGGAACCGTACTTCTACCACCTTTCAAGAACCAATTCCCTCCTTTCCCAGCAGAAAACGGCTCCGAATGCTTCACCACCGACCCTCCTCCCGTCGCCAGTGCATAATCCACACGGCCTAAACCGTCCGCCGCGTGTTTCTCTATCTCTCTCTCGATCATTTCCCTTGCATACGCTCTTATCTCATCCAAACTCCCTTCACCATCGCCTCCATACTCTTTACTCCTCGCTGCTTTCAAGTCCTCATATATCTTCTCGAATTCCTCCTTCGATAACCATTCCACTGACTTCGATTTCAATTCTAATACAGATTTCTCTAAATTCTCGCTCTTCGCTTCCAATTCTTTCAAAATTCCACTTCTGTCTTCAATTTTTTCGGCGAATTCTTTCTTTAACCCTCCGATCTCGTTGTCGATTTTCCGATCAACAACTTCGACTTGAACTTGCATCATCTTCGCCGTCTTTTTGAGAAACGCTTCCATTTCAGCGATCCGTCCCTCGAATTCCATGTGCGTTCTAACAAACGCGTTTCCGTTCCCGCTTTCATCGAGATTCGGCTTCAAAGCGAGTCGGTAAACGAGTTGAGCCAACCCGGCGAGCACAACGATGAGAACCAAGTTCTTAGCCAAAATCCGAGCAATCGTAACCCATCGCGACTGTACCTGCTCGGGTCGGGTCGCGCCAACCTTGGTCCGACCCCGACGAACGGTCACGTTCGTGTTGTTCGGTGCTACGGACGACGATTTCTTCGCCAGGTCCTTCTCGCCGCCGCGAATGGAGTGGTGGCTTAGATCTTTGGAGTGCTTTTCGACGGCGGTGGCTTGCGGCGGAGTGGCTTCGTTTGTGGCGGTGGTGTCGAGCAATTCGATGTTGGTGGTTTTTTCCGACGCCACCACAGGACGGCGTCGAGCCGCCGGGTTCGCCGTTATAGACACGGTCGAAGCCGACATTTGATTTTGAAATTTTGGTACTCAAAATTTCAACTTTCCAATAAAATCCAGAAAGAGAGAGAGAGAGAGAGAGAGAGGGAGAGAAATGATGAGTGAGTATTTATTATTATAGTAAGTGAAAACTATGTATATATTTATGTAGTTGAAATAAACTAATAATAGAGAAAAGTGAAGATTGATTGATTATTGAATTGGGAGAGAGGGAATTCAAAACACAAAAAACAAAAACAAAAACGAACGAAAAAACCGACGCGACCTTTGGAGGGCTTTTGCTGATTTTTTAAAAATAAAAAAACTCAAAACCTAAAAAGGACAGAGAGAGGGGTGAGTCACTGGAATATGGACTTTTTTCTGGACAGTGGATGGGTGCCACATCAAGCGGGTCGGATCTGATTGTACTTTTTTTTTTTTAAAAGTCAATGATCCAATGGTGATGATATTTAGAATTAATCTTACCATATTTTTTTTTTTTTAAAAAGGCTAATGATTTTAATATTTTATTAATTAAGGATAGAGAAACCAAATTACAAGAAAACCAAAAAAAAAAAAAAAAAAAAAAAATTAATACAATAGTTATAAAGGAGAGGAGAATTTGAACTTGATGCCTCTTTTGCCTGAAATGGAGAGTGTTCCATTTAAAAGTCAAGTTACATTTTCAAATAAATATAAGGTCAGTTTAGGATTTTCATTTTTTTGTTCAAAAAAATCCTTACACCCCTATGTTTAAGTAGAGACAAAACTAAAAGACAATCTGGTAAAACTACAACTCTAACTCCTACTAAAACATTACCTAAAAAATAGGGTCACTCTCCTGTTGATTTTCAAATTATTTTAACCACTTATAAATTAGATTTTCAAAATAAAAATTATATATAAAAAATAAAGACACAAGTTTTTTTTTTTTTTTTTGGCTATAAAATAGAACAACTAAGCCCAACGTTTTCACTTTTTTTTTTTTCCCCTTTATCTATACTCTATACTACTATTTAAGAAATTTCCCCCTTTTGAGATCCTTATATTTTTTGTTTAAAAATACCCCTACATCCCTAAGTTTAAGTAGAGACAAAATTAAAGAACAATCCGGTTAAAATACAACTCTAACTCCCACTAAAACATTACCTAAAAAATAGGGTCACTCTCTTGTTGATTTTCAAATTTTTTTTATCCACTTATAAAATAGATTTTCTAAATAAAAATTATATATAAAAAATAAAGAAACAAGCTTTTTTTTTTGCTATAAAATAAGACCACTAAACCCAAAAAAAGACCTCATCGCACACGCGAAGCTTGTGTTATGAGGCTAGTATATATATAAAAAGATAGAAATTCTACTCATAGCTAATCTAGGTATATATGTGTGTGGGTTTCATTTAGCTCAACTAGTAACGTCTATGATGGTGAAATAAGATATCTATGGTTCAATATCCGCCTACATCCAAAACCGATTGATGTCTTGGTTTGATAATAAAGAACTATTATAAGGAACAGATATCGTAGGTTGAAACTCTAAAAAATAAAAAGAATAAAAAAAAAATATATATGTGAGTGAAGCTCCATCCTAGAGACTTGAATGTCGACCTTTGCCCCTCACACCGAACAAACACTTATACTTATAGAGTGAACTTTGTGCCAAGGGTGCGCATTAGGTAGAGTGGCATGATCTCGACCCTAAATTTATTTGAAAATGTTGTAAACACCTCAATTTGTACCCATTAATAAATTTTGGTCTCCGGCCCCAATGATTAGCTTGACATATTTCAACCAAGGGTAACTAAAGAGTTCACAATAGTTTGGAAGTAATCACAACTCAAAAGTGCTCAAACTGCTTTGAAATCAATACTGAAAAATGACATTTACTCACTGTTTTGACTATAACTTTTTATCCACAAAGAATTTTTTAGTGGGGTCTATTTCATTGGAAAGTAGACATCCTGACTTCAATTTGAACACAAATTTTGCCAAATTTGGATTTATATTGAGTAAGTTATGACCATTTGAAATTGGGCTAACTGAGCAGTTTGATTTTTCGGGTTTTAAAATTTCATTTTAAGGGCACAAAACATCATTCTTTGATATGGGCCGGCTCCTAGACCCTTGGGAACATCCAAAGACCATTAAAAAGCCCTGAAAACTCTAATTTTAACTTTTAAATACTCATCTTATGTCTCAAATCAAAACTCTAGCTAGAGGGAGTATTTTTTGGCCTCCATATTCTTTAAAACCCTTTTTTCTCTTTTCAAAACCCTAGGGCAGCACCTTAGAACCTTTTTTACAAAATTAAAACCTCTCTTTAGTTAGTTCTAAGGTAGAAAGTTTGTTTCCAAAATTGTTTTCTAAAACCTTTTCAAAACCTTGTGTTCTTGAATTGTGATTACTAACTATTGTTGTGTTCTTTCATTATTGTTGTCTTCTCCATCTAATATTTGTATTATAGGCATTGAGGGGTCGATTAAAACAATCTCAAATTTGTGATTCTAAAGTAAGGTGAGTCTCTTTTCCATGATTTCCCACCTTGCTACATATGATTCACATGAGTTCTTGATGTAGTTTCTCTAGTTATTTTATTTGCTTGTTGATTTTATTATGTTTGATATTTTTTTTTAATTTGATTTTAGGTTGATTATAATCTTTTTGAGGTTGTTCTTGTTTTATTATTTTGGTTTCATGTAAAATTAACATGCATATTTAGTTTATGTTAGTTTAGTATATTTGTTTTGTTTCATGTTTATTTGTTTATATTGATATTTGTTTTATTTTCTTTATGTTAGTTTAGTGTTTAGGGTTCTAACATGCCTGTTTGATCTCACATGTTATATCTTTGTTTGATTAAATCTCTAAAACTGTAATTTTTCAAATCTGTGTTAGAGGATGCGCATGCATCCATCGAGTATTTGTGTGCATGGTCCAACCATGCGTACGCATACTATGCGTACACACCTCGGACCCAGATTATGGCAAAATTCTTGTTTTTGTTTATTTAGTTATTCTTTCACGTGATATGTGATTCTGTTTGACTTATTTAGGTTAATTAATCGAGTTTAATTATTTTCCATGTTCATTTGAATCCTTTTGCCATATTTAGTTTATTTAATATCTTTTCCTTGTGTGTTTATATTTAATTGTCAACTTGCCATGTTTAATTTATTTTGTTTAATTATGTTTTATTTGTTTCCTTTTATATTGTGATCTTTAATATGTTGTGTGTGTTATTTCCTTAAGTGCATTATGTATGTTTAGGTTAAGGATTAGGGCTCTCTTAATAAAATCTTTAATCAAATATGGCCTAGTAACACATAATGGAAGCTAGCTCACAAGCCGGGCGGTCTTGGGTGCCTAACACCTTCTTAAGCCGAGCGGTCTTGAGTGCCATAATCTGGTATATAGACCCATGTATGTAAATCATTGGCCCAAAAGGCCTAATATGGTTCCTAGACCTAATCTAGGTGGCAACTCCACTTTTCTCTACCACGGTCCACTCGGTCGGGGCGTGCTCTCCTTTGCACCCACAAATGTATCTTAGCCTTTAAATGGACATAATAAAATGGAGGGAATTCAAATCCACCTAGACACTCTAATGGATCTATTTGGATTGAGGGAGAGGGAAATAAAATTGGGGTGGATGGAGTTCTTCCCCTGAGCCCACCATTTTTCTTTTCCTCCCAAATTCATATAGAAAACAACTCAAATCCTTGTTTGGTAGTCTCCAAATCCCTTAAAGTCACATCAATCATGGTGTTGAAGATAAATTTGTCCACAAACAACTCTACTAGTTCATGCCACACCTTAGTATTGCCTTGATGCACCTCCCGTGAGTGAGAGGGGAAATGCATGCAAAGTTTGCTTCTCATCTAGCCCTTTCATTTCATCGATGCTTAGGTATCTCCTCACATGTTACTTCAGATATCTAGTCCCATCAAACTTTTCCGCATCAGAAATCTTAAACTTGAGAAGCGATGCAATAGGAACCTTTAAACTCATTCCCCCCATGTTATAGAGGTAATCACCTATTCCTTGCGCCTTACGGAAGGCAAGTTGCATATTTTCCATCTTTTCCCTCATGGCCATGGTTTCTACGATGAGCTTCTCAAATTGTTTGTTCCTTTCATATTTAACTTTTTTCTTTTCGTCCCATTCTTCCTCTTCCTCCTTATCATCATGGATTTCCACATGTGGAGGCTTCTTAAGCTTAGATTCCTCCAACCTAGTGAGACGCCCTCCCATTCTCTTAAGGGCCTCCCCATGTTCATCCAAAGCCTTAAGGATCTTTTGTGCCATTGGGTCTTCTATAGAGGTAGTCATTATTTCTTGGGGGTCGCTTGATCAAGCGCCTTCCTTTCTCTCAAATCCAAATGGGAGTGGGGACGTGTTTTCTTTTTTTTGATAGTGCAATGATGCCTGAAAGGAAGCCCCATTTTCATTAAGTTCATGTCCCAATTAAAGGTTCCTTTTAACATCGCAAGATTGCAAATGTGTCAACATGTTATGACGATTTGAGATATGAGAAAATCACTTTAACTCACACACAATCATAACTTTTTAATGGGGACTATCACCTTCGAGATACATCCTATAACTCCCACATCTCCTAGAATACACGCTTGCAATCATTTTTAAAGCATTTTGATCTTTTTGCTTTTGATTTTTCTTTGCATATTTTTTTTAAGCATATCATGCATGGGCATATTAGAGAGAGAAAAGAAATACCCAATGATATTTGACATTCCAATTTTGCTATATCTAAGCACACAAATATCATTGACACTACACTTTTGCTATGCCGAAGCATACATGTGTCATATTATGATTGGCGGGCAACAGTGGTGAGATGGTTATTAATACCTCTCTCTTAGGATTTTTAGTCATTCCTGTCAAAAAGAGTGATACAAGTGTTAAGTACAAGAGATAACTTAATCTTACTCATCACTAACAAGAGCCACAAAACTCACTTGCTTAGTTGTGCATAAAGATGCTCATCTAAGCTACAAAAGATACAAAATTTAGAAAACTTTGTTTCAATGGTCATCCAAGGTACACAAGTATCAATGTACACAAATACACACTGTTTTTGTATTTTTCTAATTTTTCCTTTTTATTTTTAATTTGAAAACATAACAAAATAAAAACTAAACAACCAAACAAAAACAGACAACCACATGAAAGCATGAAAGAAATATGCATATGCATGAAGACATGATAGAAAGGTGCAGATGCATGAAAGCATGATTCCAAAAGCAGATAAGAAATCAAGCAAAGGGAGTCCTACTTTAGATAGAAATAATTAAAGCAGAGGACAAACAAAAAAGACAATTAAGTCTTAGGCTCTTTTTCTCACCCACACAGCACGAGTCTTTGGCTGTGAAGATGAAAAGGCACGTGTCCTAGTATGCCTACTAAAGGACATAGAAGAATTAAGATTCTCTTGAAATTGAGTTAAAAGCTCAAGACTTTTAATAGCTCTCCAAACAAAGGAGTAGGTCCTTGAGAGGAAACCTGTGACCATTTGGACAATTGCTTATGAGAATACAACTTAAAGCAATTAGGATGAATGTGTCCAGAAACACTATAGTGGTGACAAACATGAGGTCTAATAAACGATTTAGAATTAGCCAAAATAGTTTTGGATTTCATACCTTTATTACCTTTCTCAGATTGGGGTACAAAGACAGTTCTTGATCCAGAAGCCATGGAAGAGGAGGGGCCGGAGAAAACAGCATATCCTAAGCCAGTCTTATCAAAACTGGGCTTTTGAGCACTCAATACCTCATTAAGCTTTGCACTAGACATCCTCTCTATTTGAGTTCTAGCTTGACTAAGCTCAACCTCAAGATTCTTGACCTTCTCTTCTAATAAGGTATTCTTCACAACAAGAGTCTCAACTAACCTTATAGTCTCATCTAGTTTGACTAACAAATCAGCCTTTTCAGTTTTTACCTCATTAAGCTCTTTTCTACACAGATGAAAAGTCTTTTCAGATTTTATGAATTCAGTGCATAGCTTATCATAGGCTTCCTGAAGGGTCATCTTCTTGGGTATTTCATCATTAGAAGAATCCTCATTGTCACTAGCACTCTCCACAGTCACCTTATCGGTTGTGGCAGCAAGGGTCATGACGTGACTACATTCACCCACATACTCATCAGAAGAGTCATCCTCAATATCACTCCAGGTAGCAACCAACTCTTTATCTTTGGATTCCTTGGTCTTTTTCTTCATGAGATAGTTTGGACACTTTATCCTCATATGACCAAAACCTTTGCATTTATGGCATTGGATGGGGGGTTTCTCATTCTTTCCCTTCCTTGAGGATTTAGGTTTCCTAGGAGGTTTGCCTTTATCATTTTTCCTAAACTGAAGAAGCTTGATAATCTCATCAGTTATGAAGGTTAGATCCTCATCCTCATCATCATCTTCATCTTCACTTTCAAAGTCCTCAATCTCTTCCTCTATACCCTTAAGAGCCAAGTTTTTACTCTTTCTACCTTTTCCCATTAAACCTAATCCCATCTCATAAGTTTGAAGGTTCCCTACAAGCTTAGTCAAAGGAATTTGATCAATGTCCTTTGCTTCTTCAATGGCAGTGATCTTAGCATGGAATCTTTTAGGTAAGGACCTAAGGATTTTCCTAACAATTTTGGATTCTGAAATACATTCTCCAAGGTTGAAGGCAGAATTTACAATATCCTTGAGTTTGGCATAGAACTCATCAAAGGTCTCATTCTCCTCCATCCTTATTTCTTCAAAACTACTAGTGAGTTATTGAAGTTTCACAGTCTTTACTGCCTTGGTACCTTCATAGGTGGTCTCAAGAATGGTCCACGCTTCCTTGGCAACTTCTGCAGATGATATTTTCTTGAATTCCTCATTGGTCACCCCACAAAACAAAGCATTCAAGACCCTACTATTGAAATTTGCTGCTATGATTGTTGCATCATCCCAATCCACCGGCGCTTCCTTTAGCTTAATCCAGCCAACTTCAACAGTAAGCATAATTAGTATGAAAACTTTCATACGAACTTTCCAGTACGCATAATTAGTTCCATCAAATAAAGGAGGAATCAAAAGAGATTGTCCACGATCCATGACAACGGGGGTCAAGGATCACACTCAGGAAATTAATCCAATAAGAGTGTACCCGCTCTGCTACCACTTGTTGGGAAATTTAGACCCCGGTTGATAGAATTAACAAGTTTTAAATCCAAGTTGTTAATTAGATTTATTATCAATAAAATTTGTTAAAACAAACAAACATCAATATCATGTCAAAATCATGCAGCGAAAAAAATAAATAAGACAAGATATGATAACCCAGGAAAACCAATGAAATAAATTAGTTTCATAGTAAAAAACCTGGGGGGAAACCTTCCCAAAAAGTAATCCACTATAGTAAAGAGAAGTTTCAGATCTAGTACAAAACTTTTGTCCTTAGACTCTACAATCTTTGCAGATGAACTCACAGCAGAAACCTTCTACCACTTCAGAACTTCTAAATTCTTCAATATATGAACGCCACCCTTTGATGCACGAATTCCAGTACGTGACTAACCAATTGCGCGGATCCCTGTACGCGACTTAATCACCAACTAGAAGAAGATTGTTGGATGCAAAGTTCTTCACTTCATCAACAATGAAGATCAAGAAGCACTTGGTTACAAAACCCTAAGGCGCAAAGACGCAGTAACTTCTTTCAGAGAGAATAAGGCATTGGTCACCTTTTTCATATGTTTTCATTGTATTCTCTTATGTGATGGCCTCTAAAATAAGCCTTATATAGGTTTAGGGTTGTGAGAAAAGAAACCCTACACAAATACAAAAACTTGGGCCAAAAATCAGATTTGGAAATTTGAATTCCTGTAACCTCGATCGATCAAGAGGTGTCGAGGAGGTGTCGAGTTTTAAATTTCGATAGATATAGTTATCGAGAAGCTATCGAAGAGCTGTCGAGGAGACATAAGCTTTCTCGATTGATCCACCAGCTATCAAGAGGTGTCGAGATTGCGATGACAATCTACTAAAGAGCTTGATAAATAGCCTAGCTGTCGAGAGGTGTCGAGCAACTGTTGAGCTATTTGTTCGTAGGTGTCGAGCTATTTGTCCAGCTTTAATGAACATATTTTCTTCACTTGTTTCTTGGTCCAATCTTCATGGCTTTAATATTAGACTTGAACAACATGTTTCTTAAAGTATTAAACACATTCTAGATCTATCCAAATACAAGTAAAGTGCGTTTTGTCAAAGGATTAGCCAATTACACAAAATATGTCCTTAACAATTACCCAAAAAGCACTTATTATAGGTGCATATAATTGCTAAACAAACTAACCCTAAGGAAGGTTTTAGAGATAGTTGCGGACCAATAACGGTGATGGGTTGCTTTTTGTTGCTTGTTGTGGTAGCCTAGGTAAGCAAATGTTACGTTAATTGGACGTTTGGTTAGCCGTGATGTTACATTATGCCGTAATATTACGTTATTGTAATCTTATATTAATGTAATCTCAATACAATAATACACTATTACATTGTTTAGGAAGGTGATGAGATTAATATGATGTGATATATTTTGTAATTTTAAATTATGATAATGTTAAAAAAAATCAAATAAACCAAAAATCTTAATGTCACGTCATCGTAATTTGTATCACATTAAGGGCACATCATAGTGAACAAAACGCCCCCTAGATTGATTCATTGTTGTGGCTCTAGTTGGCTCCAATTCCATGTTAACGTTGTCAAGTTTGAGGAAGAAAAAAGGAAAAGTAAAAGTAAGAGTAAGAGTGAAAAGCCCTTACGGTGTATATAGTGACCTCAATAAATTCATACTGAAGAACCCTAAATTAACCTTTTAAACTAATCCTAGAATTAGTTTACTTGTTCCATAATTATATAGACCTATTTAGGTCTTTTGGCTATTATATCATTGACGCTAACAACACAACTTTCCATGAAACCTTTTCACCCTTCTCTAAGGACCTACAGCCATAAAACCTTTGAGAGCTTCATAGTCATAGATAGAACTTTCCTCAAACTTACAATTTTTAGACATTCTTCAAACATTCTATCTCCCCTGGCATCTGTTCAACAATTGCCTTTCCATGATGTAGCCCTGTGAAATGCTGTATTTGGCAATTATTATATTATATGCTTTTATAAACCCTGGTGTCATGTTTTGATTTTGAATACATGAAAAGTGGAGGTTTTGTGCAGAACAGATTCATATGGGGATTCAAAATAGTAAGTTAGGAACGGTTTGAAAGAATTAAGGAAAGTAGCATCTCGAGTTTTTAAAACTCGAGATCCATATTAGAACTCGAGTGCTAAAGACTCGCGTTGCGAGTGGAAAAATGCCACATAGATCTCGAGTCTTTAAGACTCGAGTTTTATGCAAAAAAATTTCACCTATAGTGGTGTTTTTAAGCCTTACAGTGATGTTTTAAAGCCCTATAGCGGCGTTTTCCTGCAAATTTTTTTTGTAAGTTCCAGGTTTAAGGAGTTCTATAGTGGCGTTTTTAATCCCTATAGTGACGTTTTAAATCCATATAGCGGCGTTTTTTACAATTTATGGAAATCGAGTCTTTAAAACTCGATTTTCAGGTCAATTTTTTTTCTCAAATCGAGACTTAAAAACTCGAGTTCCAAGATGGAACTCGAGTTTTAGATACTCGAGATGTTATTTTTCAAAATTGTTTTGAAACTTGACAATTAACTAAATTTTTTAATATTTATTGTTATTTAAAAAAAAATTCTGAAAAGTGTTATAACTGATGAATAAGCTGTGATGTCATGTTACTGTTACATGGCTTTTACCCTTTCTCCTTTTTAGCTAATAGTATTACTATTATGCGTGGCCATTTGGAGGTATATCAGCCTGCATTCAATCCAGTTGGCAAAATTCAACAAAATTAATGTTCCAATTCTTGCTCTAGCATGCCATATAGTATGCTATCATAAATACGGCTAGTATCTCATATATATATATATATATATATATATATAAATATAAATATATATGGCAAAATTTAGTTACGAATTTGGTTGTAACCTAAAATTACAACCTTACTCAATATTTTTCTATTAGAGGTGAATTTTGACAAATCCACCATTGGATTACATCTTTTTTTTATATCCTCCATATTTGCAAAATTTCTAGAAAATTAAAGATCAATAGCTATGTCATCAATAAATTGTTTAAATTACATATTTTTGTAAGTTAAAATTATGCATAAAATATAAGCTTATAGATCATATGGTAAATAATATCCGATTAACATAAAATTTGACCTGTATCAAGAGTGTAAAATACATGCAATTTAACAGTTAATTTTTCAAAATATGTAGTAATATTTATTTTTTAACATGCGATGTTATATAAACTTATAACATTTGATATTATATCACTTTATAATTAAAAAAAAGATTATGAGTTTTATACTTACCAAATGTCAAGATGAGCTAAGATTAATAAGTATCTCATCATAAAATCTTGTTTTTGTCCCTAAAGTTTGCATGAAATCATTTTTTGTCTTTAATCTTTAAAATCTTTTTTTCTTTTTTTAATCTCTAAACTAGTGAAATTGTTGCACTTCTTTTTAAAGTATTTTTTTTCCAATAGTTTAGGGGCAAAATTAGGGATTAAAAAGGATTATTTTTATTTTTTTGCTAGTTTTAAAATAGAAAGTGTAACGGTTTTTAAAGTTTAGGGATGGGAACAAATTTTTATTTTTTATTTTTTTTAATTTAGGATGAGAATCAAAATTCATGCAAATTTTGGGTTGGTAATAATATTTTTTAGCCAATTTTTAAATTATACGAATTTTGAACTTTGAAATTATATGCAAAAAAAAAAAAAAAAAAAAACACATACACACATGAGCCTAT
This sequence comes from Quercus lobata, assembly GCF_001633185.2. Lineage (NCBI taxonomy): Eukaryota > Viridiplantae > Streptophyta > Magnoliopsida > Fagales > Fagaceae > Quercus > Quercus lobata. Next base: position 51,662,133 of record NC_044907.1, read on the forward strand.
AGAGTAGACAATAAACAACACAATTAACATGAAATTTGATGCGCATATTAATAACAAAGAGAATATGTGATCTAATGATTGAATTCTCAAAATATTAATCTAATAAATAGTTTTGTAGTAGTGTAATGTTGCAAAGAGTTACACTAAGTGTAACTTGATCCTAAATAACAAGATCGAGTTACACTAAGTGTAACTTGATCCTAAATAACATGATTGAGTTACACTAAGTGTAAAAAAAATATGAATTAGAAAATTTTCAACAATATAATTAAAATTTTAGTTGATGTGGACAATAAAAACCCACAAAAAAAGCGTTGATCCATCTATGCTTGAGTTAATGGGTATTATTTTTCTTAGTAGAGATAGGTTATCTTCTGATTTATTTATTTATTTTTTTATAAGGTATTTTTTGATAATTTGAATGTGTGCATTCTTTATTTTTTTTCCAATTCTTTTTATAAAAAGAAAACTTTTATGGCACTTTGTGAATAACCATTTCTTGAATCTTTGTAAGAATAGTTAATGTGAGAGATAAAGACTATAATTTATGGTGTGATTACAGAAATGCTATTAATATACATGTCGACTTGTTTTTTGGGCAGAGCTAAGGTTATTCTCTCCCCTTCTGAACTCTTTGAGTTGAGCTAATTACAGATGTGTTGTGTAAGTGTTGTGATCATAAGTTGTACTATCATGTCAAGAGTTTTGTTGTTCTGCTAGTTGGCACCTCATGATCTTTCAAAGATATCTCGAGTTCAAATCCTCCCTCCCTTGTTGTAATATTGGATTATAAAAAAAACAAAGTTGTGCTATCCTAAGGAGATGATATGGACCCAGTGTTGGCTATATCCTATAAATATTAAACAATAAAATATATAATCAAAATAAAAATAAAAATATTTTAAATTACAAGGTGAAAATGCATAGTATGAGATCAAGTTTCTATAAAACCCAAAAATTAATGAAATATTACAAAAATGTGGTTGGTACACATGTTGGCTTTTTTTTCCAAAATTTATAATTATGAGAACAAGCTGAGCTTATGCTTCCCTCCTTTGAACTTCTAGAGCTGAGCTATATAGTAAAAATAAAAATACTATAAATTACATGCCGTAAATGCAATCAAGTATTCAACTTTCGTTTCTCCAAAAAAAAAAAAAAAATCAACTTTCTATCAAAATAAATAATTAATGAATTGTTAAAATAAATAATGTAACTTTTATTATTATTTAAAAAAATTGACAAAATTTTTTACATAGATTATATTAATTACTTTAATGTAATTTTTTTTTTTTTTTACTTTTCTTTTCTGTGAACATACTATATTATGTCATACACATACTACAGAAGTATATTGTATGACGTGTAGTATATCCATAACTTTGAGTAACATATTGTACGATGTAATACTACAAAAGTATGTTGTATTTCCATTCTCAGCGAAAAAAAAAATGGCATTTCCATTGAATCACTAATGGGACAACATTTTTAGAGCATAAATTAAAAAAAAAAAAATTTATTATAAAAAAAAGGTGAAAAGCTATCAACATGATATTCTATAATCTTGTCAAACAGTAGATTCTTGAACCCTAGTATAATATCTAAAGTGGGCTAATAATCATTCCAAAACAATTTTTAAATATAATTTTGAGTTTCTCAAAAGCGAAAATTAGGGGCAAAAAGAAGCCAAAGTGAAAAAAATAATAATTAAAAAGAAGAAGAAGAAGAAGAAGAAAATGACATACATTTACCCACTAACGATGTCCAAATAGTGCCACGCGCCTCATCACTCTATGAGTTAAAAATCCAAATAGAGGAGACATATCCGATTTGCAGAGAACGGACAAAAAATCTGGTCAGTTAGGTTTGGTTCCACGCAAATGCTTCCTTGCCTTACCTTGGGCTTGAGTAAGTATATAGTGTGATCAATCTCTTTTTAATTTTCTAAATTCATCCATTTTTTGTTTTTTTTTTTACATCACCAAAGGATTTTGGTATAAAAATTAGATTATTTGAAATAAAAATTAGCTTATAATGATTTTTATAAAAAGCTAGCTAAAAGTTGGTAAGTTCTTGTTTCTATTTAAATGCTAAAACATTGTGGTTTCCATAAAATCTATGACCACAAAACGGTTTTGTATGCAATGTAAATTCTTAAAAAGGTGAAATCTTTTCTTTTTATCCTAAATTTGACCGGTTATATTTTCACTAACCATGATTAAGATTTGGTAAAGAGAATCTTTTTCAAAATTTAGAATATCTTGTTATTAATATTAAAAGAAGGGAATTGAGTGTTATTTATTTATTTATTTTTCCAAATCTTAAGGGAGGGGAGTGTTTTTTTGTTTTAGATTTAGGGTTGAATGTTATCCCCCAAAGAGCTCAAACCTTAAAGGAGGGGACTATCATTTACCCTATCTAAATTGAATGAAGGTGTAGAACTCCAATTATAACTTGTTTAATTCTTGTGAGATATAACTTAGATATGATTAACACTTTCTCAAATCGTGACAAATGGTATTAAAGTCAATTTGATAAAGTTATGTAGTTTGGGGACATTGTAGCTCATTTTCAAACCTAAAAATATTCACATAGAATAGGATTCGTTTGAAAAACTGTCAATTTCATTCATTTCATGGTTGAGATTTTTTTTTTTGGGATCTAACGACTTACAGAAAAATTTTAAATAATGCGACAAATTGTACCTTTTTAGATTTGTAAATCTAATCTAGATCATGAAATAGATAGGATCTTTATTGCTATCAACCAAACAAAAAGTAGTTAAAAAAAAAGAAAGAAAAAAAGAAGAAGAAGAGAACATTTTATCCTTTCTCATAAACCATAGAATCCTCAATTTTGAATAGTTCATTGGCCAACCGACCAATGAAAAATTTTAAGGTTTGAGATTTATGTGTTTTATTAGGGGCTTGCAAAATTCAAATGCCAAAGCGAAGACAAATTTATCGTCAAACGTGCCATTATAAGTAGACCAAACAAGTTGGAGAGCTCATAATTAAGACATGAGGCCACCCACATGATAACATTGCTTTTTTTTTTTATTCATATCGGACACAAACACAATAAACAAAAGTAAAATGCTCCAATTAACTTTGTTTCTCTCACCCCTCAAAAAAAAAAAAAAAAAAAAAACTTTGTTTCTCTCAAGTACTATAAATAAAATTTGGGCATTTTTTTTCGTTTTTCTCTCTCTCTCGTACACTAAAACATACGCGGATACACCCACCTGGGATTGTCCCTCTCTGCAAGCAGAAGACATTGTACAAACACATACCATATTGTACACATGCTGCTGATGATTTCCACTTCAAAAGTGTGAATACAAAATTCTCAGACCCCAAAAGCACAATTTTTTTAACGCAAGAAAAAAACAACGACTCCCTTTTCTGTATCTCAATCCCCTTCTTAGTAACAACACAGAAAAAAAGATTCAGATCAAGTAAGTTACACTCTAATTTTCTTCCTTTTCATTTTCTTAACCCCACACTCTTTGTCTCACTGTTTTACATTTGGGTACACATGGGCAGTTTCTGATCTTTGCTTTGCTTCTTTCTTTAGTTAACAAAAAAAAGAAGAAGGGATTTTTGAGAAAATTTAAAAAAAAAAAAAAATTGGGCTTCATTGAGAACAGTGATTCTCTTGCATGCAGACCCGTTTTATTGTTTTCTTAGTTGTTCTCATTTTTATTACATTTTGGGATTCTGGTGATGTAATGCTATGATCTTGTTTTGTATAATTTGTTTTTTTGGTTTTATTGTGACAAAAAAAGGTAATTTTTTTTTTCTTTCATTCAGTTATTTTGGGATGTTCTGGTAAAATTGGCTTCTTGGTTTGTTTAATTCAAAGCATGTAAAGTTGGGAATTTTAATGGGTGTAGTCTGTGGTTTAGTTTGGGGAGGAGTTTTGAGAAGTGGGTTTTGGGTTTCATAGGATTTTGGTTATGGGAGGCTATAGCCAGATAGTTGTGCCATTCCCTGTTGCATGCAAGAGATTGGTCACATTTTGTTCTCAAAACGAGTGTTGTTGTTGTTGTTTTTTTTTTTTATCAGCGTGAATATTGGTAGAGGGACTCATTGTCTGTGGTTCATGGTTTCTGGGGTGAGTTTGAAGATAGCTTTTAGGGATGATCTTCTTATTTTAAAAGGGTTACTCTCTAATCTCTCAAAAGATTTTAAACAGTAAATTGATGGGCATTTTTCAGACTTTTCTTTTGTCATAGATTCAGGGTTTTAGGGATTATCTGGTAAATTGGGATTATAGCTCTGCTCTATGCGTGCCTGCATGTTCTTTTGCATGAATATATTAAAGATTTATACTCATAAAAAAGAAAAAGAAATTGATTGAGGATTTCTGACCCTCATTCACTTTTTTCTTTTATATTAAAAATATGCATGTTGTGTGTGTATTTTGTATATGTTATCATTATTTGAAAGTATTTTAGATTAGCTGAGCTGCCAAAGTGTTTGTGAATTGCTGGGAGGTCTGAATTTTTAATTGGGATTTCCAGGTTTCTTATAACTTGAATGTAATTGAAGATCGGTTCAGCAGATTTTAGATTAAAATTTTAGAGTTTTATGGCTGTTGCTTTAGAAAATTGATTTCAGGATTGGAATGAATAAATGAATTGAGGTTTGATTAATGGGGGTTGAGACAATGGGGTCTCAAGGTGGTGGTGATAGTAGTGTCAAGCAGTTGCAATTCCAGCCATTGGCACGGCAAAATTCAATGTACAGTCTTACACTTGATGAGGTTCAAAATCAGTTAGGTGACTTGGGGAAGCCACTTAGCAGCATGAACCTTGATGAGCTTCTAAAAAATGTATGGACTGCCGAGGCCAACCAGTCCACAGGTTTGGACATTGAGGACACAGCACAGGCCAATCAAACTGCCCTGCAGCGTCAGGCTAGCCTGTCATTAACAAGTGCACTGAGCAAGAAGACGGTTGATGAGGTTTGGAGAGATATTCAGCAAAGCAAAAATAATCAAGAAAAGAAGTCTCGGGAACGGCAGCCTACATTAGGAGAGATGACTTTGGAGGATTTCTTGGTGAAAGCAGGAGTTGTGGCTCAAACATCTTCGGATAAAAAAGGTGCTGGTCCTGTTGGAATTGATCAGAATGTAGTGCCACAGTTTTCACAGCAAGATCAGTGGATGCAGTATCCACAACCGCAATATCAGCATCCTCAACAAAGTATGATGGGGGTTTATATGCCGGGCCAGCCTATATCACAGCCACTGCATATGGGGGCTGGTGCTGTGATGGATGTTCCATATCCCGACAATCAGATGGCATTAACTTCACCTTTGATGGGTGCATTGTCAGACACACAGATGCCTGGGAGGAAAAGAGGCGCCCCAGAGGACATGATTGAGAAGACTGTTGAGAGAAGGCAGAAGAGGATGATCAAGAACCGTGAATCTGCTGCCCGCTCACGAGCCAGGAAGCAGGTTGGATATCAACATTATTGATTTTTTCAAATCCATTACTATTGTTTATTTTCCTCTTTTATTTTTAATTTTTTTTTTCTTTCAGTTTTTGTTTTCTTGATTTCCCAATGACTGAAAGATCATTATAACAGGCTTACACGAATGAACTAGAGAACAAAGTTTCGCGTCTGGAAGAAGAGAATGAAAGGCTTCGGAAACGGAAGGTTAGGTTCTTCATTTAAGATATTGACGTATTTGTGTGTTTTGCCTTATTTTACATTTTTAATGCCTTATTGTTTTAAAAACGTACTAGTAGTATGATTTCTTTTCTATTTGTGATTTAAGAAAATTAGAAGTCTTAGTTAGAATGGATATAGGGCATTGGTTATGGGTATGTTCCGATGCAGTTTTCTCAATATGACAATTTCAAAAAAGTAATAGACACGACATTGGAGACATATGCTGATAGACTAGAATAAAACTTATATATAGTCAATTTTCATATGCTATAGTTATTCAGTAGTAGCTTATTCATTCAAGCTATTTTTTAATTTATAAGTTAATAAATTTTTTTTCAAAAACTCTTCATGTGTTTCTCTTTATGATAATTACACTATTCTATTAGCAAAAGGTCATATACTCATGAAGAGCACACAAGGAGTGTTAGATATGTTACAAAAAGTTGAAAGTTCCTATTTTCAAACTTTGCTAAATTGATGAAGTATGGCATGCATACCAGGAAGCATCCTATTTCATATGGATTTGTTTGCTAAATAGTCAAAGACCATCTTACTGGCATTTCCTATATTAATTTCTTGTCTTTGAAGATGAGAAACTCTGTACATTATGTTTTTGCACAAGGCTTAGTTTGCTGTTAAATTAGTGGATACATTTATGGGGAAGATGAAAAAGAAAAACGAAAATTTTATATATCTATTAACTGTCTATTTCTCTTGTTTGACCAGGGAAGAAACTAGGAGTGGGGAAAAAACTGGAATTTATTTCAAAAAAATCTCCCATGATTATTGTTATTATTATTTTGGGCGTTGGGGAGAGGAGCAGTAATTAGGAGAAAGGCCTTTTTTTTCCGATCTTCTCTATCTCCCGACTCCCTCTTTCAAAATTCAATTGCCAATCAATCTTCCTAAGTCTTTTTCTTCCCTTTATTTTTTTTTTTTTTACATTTCACTTCTAACTTTCATTTTTTCATTCTATTTTTTTTCAAGCAAAACAACATTTTTCTTAGTTTTAATTCTAAACCTGTTAGTGTCTATTTGGCATTGGCTTATAAGCCATCTTTTCTGTTTTTTAGCTTTTATGTACAGCTTTTTAAAGCCTCATTTTTTCTTACTTTTTTTTGTCTTTTTTAAAGTACAAGTATACAATGTACTTTAGCATTTTTTCAGCAAAAAGCTAAATAAGCTATTCCCAAATGTACACTTAGATTTTTATTTATTTTATTTTATTTTTTTTTAATATTGCACTAATCAGTATGTTGATGCAAATTTGTGATCGTTTAGATTCTCATGGATACACTAGGTTTTGTAGACATCTCAGCTGTTGGCTTGTGATTTACTTGACATGAATCCATGGTAGATAATACTTTGTATTCAATTTTTGAAGGATTAACCTTGATTTCAATATCAGAAAGTAGTTATTAATAATCTGTCACATGAATACATTTTAATTTACAAGCATGTTCATCTTGGGATGTCTATTTCTATAGGGTGGTTTTATGGCCTTGTTGAATAGAGTTTTATTTCCTATCTAAAGAGGGAGAAAGTATGGTTCCCACAGCTGTTTGGGGACACCATGAGAGGGGCGCTCTATGAGACTATATCATAAGATGATTTTTCCTAAAGAGGGGGTGTGAGAATAAAGAGGTTGGGCCTTGGTGTGTTGACAAGTGCCTTCCACTAAAACAGACAAGTTGTAGGTTCGAGTTGGGGAATATAGTATCTCCAAAAAAAGAAAAAAATCTTGGGGGCAAGGTTATCTACCATAACCTCTCCCAGACCATGCAAAACTAGGAGCTTTGTGCACTGGGTGTGACCTTTTTAGGGGTGAGACCAAACTTGTGTTGCGTATAAGTTGAAACTAATGTCAACATATTACAACCAACTGAAATGGTGGAACCATTAATTGAAATTATACTAGGAATATAATTACTCTAGTAAGTGTTTCAATTATGGATTAGCAAACACTAGATGCCCTATATTGTTTAGAAGTAGAGGAAAATATTCTCATATAGAACTATCAACTGTGTCCATTCCAGGATTTTGGATCTAAGGGACTAATTTTTTATATACTAGTAAAGAAGAGACACTGTAAGTTTTGCAGTCACTCTATAGTTGTGTGGTGTGGTTGCCTCTTTTCTTTTGGTAAGCATGTTGTATGTTGTGTGATTACTTAACCCTGTATTTGGACTTATCACATTGCATTCATATATTTAATTATATTTATTAATCTTAAGTGGAAACCCGTTTAAAATTATGCAACACTGGATATGGACTCACAATATCAGCTTTTCAGAGTACCAGTTACTTCATCCTATATGATTTTGCAAAGAGTTGCATTTCATTCATATATCAGAATTTGAATTTGTCAATCCAACCAGGTCACTCTGTCTAAAGGAAATTGACCAACATGCAGACTATCAATGAGAGCTGTTTTCATTCATATAGGTTGGTCATTAAACCAAACCAGTTTAGTTCTTTAATATATTAATCAAATTTGACTAGTATTTTCACATAAGTCAAAGTCTGTAAGAAAGTAAGAGCAGCAGGGGAGATAGTTTTGTCAATAAAAAGATAGTGATGACTTCTGTCGTATAAACAATATTAGTACTTATTTTTCTCTGGTTGGTTACTGATTACTTTTAATTGGGTGGCAGTGGTCAAACAGGATTCGTATGGGGCACATACCTATAAGTATTACTGAAAATCATTTGCTGCCTTGACGTTCTTCCCTTCATATTTATTCCATTTAGTTATTTCTTGCTGGGGCTCCTTTATCATATTATTCTTTCGTCTTTCTTGCTTAAGGCATTTCATTAGCAGAGAGCAGACAGGATCCATGGTTTGTTACTAGTTAAGCAAACTTCATCATTTTGACGATGATGATAGCAATGATAAAAATACTGATGACCAATTGATAACGTGGTCATTTTTAGAACCTGGATTCAGCATGGCAACATATTGCCATGATTGACAGTGGTCATTTTTATAATGTAGTCTGGTTGGTATGCTAATCTTGTTTGTCATGAAGCATGAATGTATCTTGGTACTGTAATATAAGAGGTAAAGCTTTTAATACTTGTTATACTTATCCTAAAATTCTTTCTTCTTTCAACCAATTTGATTACAGTCATGTTGTACTTAACTTTGGTCCTTGTCTTTCAGGAGCTGGAGCAAATGTTGCCAATTGTGCCCCCTCCAGAGCCGAGGTATCAGCTTCGTAGAACAACGTCAGCCCCATTCTGACATGTATTTCTGTATGTGGAAGCTCTGTAGATATGAAACATATGGGGAAGCTCCTTTTTAGTTTGTTTATTTAGGTGGATGTAAGCAAAGCTGTCTCTTGATACGTCTCTCTCACTGAATGAGTTGTCTGTTGCAATGCAGTCCATGGTTTGCTTCAGCCTACAATGTGATGTTGTTGTATCTATTTCTCTGTGAAATTATGTGTTATAATTTTAATTTTTTTCAAACTGTTGTACTCTTTCACTAATGAGTTTCTACAGATGTTTATGCTCAGTGCTATGACATAGTTTCATCTCAACCATAGTAAAATATGCTAATTAAAGTATTATACATGTATACTCGTTACAATATCAAATAAAAATATTTTGAAAAAATATGTTTTGTAATTAAAAGTATAACACACGTATTCAAAATGCTCATATTAAATTTATATATAACAATATTTCAATTTAACAAAACTTGTATTCTCGAATTCCAGTATTATGACTGTTTATTGTGTCAAGTTATGTCATTATATACGATCTACAATTATCAAATTATTATGTAATAATTTACCTTTAAAAAATCTAATATCTATTAATTCCATGTTTTATTATTTATATTATTATATTATATGTGGTCATAAATATTATAAAACTATATATATGTTTTTAAATTTTTAAAAAAGCAAACTATTTAAAAACCAAACTATTGTGTCAATTTTTTGTTATTTCAACAAAGAGTAGCCCAAACACATGGACCAATTCCATGTGTATTCTTTCTAAAGGGAAAATATGAGATTTTATGGATTGGAGGGTAAAAGATGATTTTGTTTAAAAAATTTTAAATGGTTTTATTGAACAAAATTGACCCCCAAGTCCATACATGCCTCCGTCCATGCTCTAACAAGGCTAGGGGGTGCGTTTCCTTTAAAGGAACCAACCAGATGGGGCCAAACGAACCAAGTTGCCTCAAATGACATAAAACTAGAAGATCATAGCTTTTTATGAAATCCCACTGCTCTAGGCTGGTGTTTTGCTTTTACCTACTAGTTAAAGTGGTCTTTCTCTTGAAAATGAGGATCTTGGCAGTACCTCTAAACTGTTGCAAAAGCCAAAGAATCTCTTGTGCTTCAAGGGACATCACATATCTCACAATAACACTCTTTTAACTCCTCATTTGTTCATATACACAGTTTTTGTCCAATACATTCAACAGATATTAAATGAATTTTCTATGTATTTGAAAGCATAAACAAAAAGTCCTCTTTCTCCCTCACCACACTGCTCCAAAATAAACCAACTTCGTGATTAGAATATATATATCATCTTACTTGGTTTTAAATCCCCTTTTTCATATCTTTTGCAAGTTTGCTGACTCAAGTGTGAGGTACGGTACTTCACTCTTTGTTGAATGTTGATGCAAGTAGCGGGCTCAACTGTCCTAACTTAAACCTGGGTCTACAAGTCAAGCCAATCAAAGCTCAATGTGCCAAGGTGACAAAACCGGCCCTGACAACTCCTATCTACCTAATTGAAGATTTTTAAAAACGTTATTCAAACCATAGCTTCATCTCTAAACATACTAGGCAAAAGGACCGAATTGCACTCTTACAAGTTCATTTCCAATAGAGAGTAGGTCAAATGAAATTGGATACATGAATTTCTCATAATATAAATTTGCAAGTTGTGCTTTTGGCTATGAAATTATTTTCTACTAAGAGGGGTTCCCTAAAAAACTGGAGTGAAACGTCATTACCAGTGAACAATGTTTAGTAGCTCACTGCAAGTTGCCCAGTAACATAAACAAATAGATCAATGAAGAAAGAAAAAGGCATGTATAGCAATGTTCTTTTTTGATAATTTGATAGTTACAACTGGGAAGAGGAATTTGAATCCTAAACGTCTCTGTTGAAAACACCCAAGAGAAAAGTTAAGGCATTGACATCAATCAACATTCCCACACACAGGTCTCGAAACATATAAAAGTAACTATCAGATCCTATTTGGTTGGAGCAGTACTATTACAAATTCTACTGAACTGTTTATAAGATTGAAAACAAAGAATTGTGTTTAATTGTTTTCAAATTAAAAAAAAAAAAAAAAATGCTAATTCAAAACTTCTGTGAAATCCTTCCCTAAGCTAGCTTAATACCTAAAATTATATCTAGTGACTCAGTAGCTATTACAAAATTGACAGCTTAAATCAAATCCTTAACAAAAGAACATGGATGATTTAACTGCATCATTCAATTTGGGCAATTCTGGCACTGGGACAGCACCAGAAGATGTGACACCACCACCCGAAGAGGAACGGTCTGATATGTCGTCAAACTTAATAAACTGTGTCACCTGGGAGGCCGCCAAGTGGGCGTACATGATTGGAGCAACTGCAGTAACCACAGAAATAAAATGGTAAGACATTTAAGAAAAACTCAGATAACCAAGTGAAAGAGTCTAACGCACATATATATATCACTAAGATTTTGATCATCTCCATGATACTAACACTACGTTTTTGCATTAACAGAACGACACAAGGTATAAAATTCAACTCCAAAAATTCTGATTCATGAATACTGAGTGCATTTGCTATATATATATATATATATAGATGAACTAATGTGAACACTTTTATCAGTCTCCAAAACATGGTGGACTGTCCTTAACGTCCCATCTGACAATTTTTTAGTACTTGACGGGTTCAATCGTCAAGTTAAGCCCAACACAAACATCAAGTCATTCGCAAGAGGTTGTATTTGAATGCTTATTGCTAGAATTGCCATGCCATAAGCAAACTCTACTTTTAATTAACTTATAGCACCAAAATGAGCTAGCATAGGATTATAGTTGGAACATGAGCATTATGTGATAAAGAAACAAATAACATAGAAACATTACCTATTGATATGGCTGAAGTGCTCCTTTGGTACCTGAATAAGATTAAAAATGTGTAAATTTAGTTGAAATTCACTCAGAAAAAATTCATTGCCATCATCTAAAATTTGTCTCTAAAAAGAAAAATTTAAAGTATATATATACTTACACATAAGATAATGAATGAACTAGCTCCTGCAGATCATTCGCTGAAAAACCAATCTCATCATATAGAAGATGGTAATGTGTAGGTCGACTTGTCCCCTATTCAAAAATCAATTAATTATAACATTTTCAACATAGCATAATCAGGTACCACAAATGTGTAATAGTAAGTCGTGAACAGAGTAAAAAAGGTACACATAAAGGTAGCGTATAAACATTCTTTAGAATATCTAAGTACTTACTGCAATTATACTTCTAAGGCATATAGATATACGTCTTTTATAGAAAGTGCAGGGTAAGAAGAAAAATGAAATAAATGGACTTTTTTCATATGTCATCATGAAAAGACAAACTAAGATCATTTTGTAGTCAAAATCAACCAGTTCTAGTAAAAAAGACACTCACAATCATCCCAGCATGAGCACACAAGTAAAAATCATTGTTCCTTGGGTGACAAACTTTGCTGTCAATGACAGTTCCTGTAAAGAACCAAGGGAAAGAAAGATAAACCAATTACTGTAAGGACCTTTTCTTTTTTTTCTTTTTTTGAAGTTTTTCATAAAAGATTGACTAACCAGGTGGAACATTTTCAGTAGCTCCTCTAGTCTGGAAGAACCTTGTATGATGATTCTTTTGTGCAACAATTACTGTGAACTTTGGATGCCACGATTCCTCTTGGAGCTTGCAGGCCTGAAAGACAAAAGGTAATTTTAAGCTAGAATTTCTTTCTTACAAGGTAAAGAGATTAGAGAGAAGTGATAGATTGGTCATATGCATACCTCAATGATCTGATCCAATTCAATGTTCAACACTTGATTAAACTGTGATTCACTCACTCCATCCCTAAAGCAAGATTCAACCCAGAAATAAGCAGATCAGGGAAATGAAATGAGTGTAAGACAAGTAAAATGCACAATGATGAAGAAACCTTTACTGATCTTTGTAACAGTGTAAGTTGTAGCATTAGAGATCAGTTAGTATACCGAATTTTCTGTGAGATAATTACACCAGAAAATATTAATTTGTATTAATAATGACTTATTGAAATTAAATTTCAACAGCAAGCGTACCGACTTGGCCACTAGAAAAAAAATCTTTACAGGAGATGAATGTATCATCTCCTGAAATGATGTTACCTAGACACAAGACACACAGAGGACCATGGGAACTCTATTGGAGAATGTTGTTGGGTAATGGGCTAAAAAAGCATGGGCTAAAAGATCATTCGATTACTTGTGTCATCAAATTCAAATTATCTTATCAATACATATATTCTCAAACATTTTCTTCCCAAAATTCTGTAGAAGCATATTTATACATATAGATATTTATTGATGTACACATAGGTATTTTACCAATTGCATAAAAATATGTTTTTTATTTTTATTTTATTTTAATAATTTTATAAGTTTTGGCCCCAAGGGGAAATTGCAAAACAATATGTGACTACTGTGTACCTGAAAATAATTATCTGCTGAGGCTTCCTATTTGAACTTTCGTAGAAGTCCATCAACAGCTCCCTGTATATTTTAAAGAACACAATGGAAAACGTAAGTCAACCAATAAAAATAGACTGCTAAAATCTCTGGCATTCAAGTGATGAATTTGGCACAAAGACTAAATATCTTATTCTTACAGAAATCAAGAAGATTCAACACTTGCTAATCTTGTAATTGGCGAAAATAAAAAGAAGCCTACCTGAAAATTCCCTCATCCACCACCCTTGTAATTCCATTTTCATTTGTTTTATGCACAGGCTTGAAGAGAGAATCAATCATTTCAACCTTTGGTGATTGGGTACAGACAGAAGCTCTATAGCGAGAAATCTGTGGCCAGTCTCTGGAACCAACAACCTAATAAAATTCCAAAATGTAAAATCTATGTTTCAAATGAATTACTATCTTGGCTTATTCTGTAAGTGAAAGCATGGCACTGTTTTCAGTCAGCATAGATTGGTGAATTTTTTTTTGAATTTGGAAAGAATATCATTTAACAAGAACCAGGACATACAATGTTTTAGATCAAAGAAAAATCACTTACTGCAGCAACAGATGGCATATCGGACCGGCCAGGAGAACCATGTGACACATCCATTCCCAGGATTAGGGTGGGAATTTCAGAAATCAAAGGTAAGGAATTAGAACGCTCAATTGTTAGCAGTGAATTTAGTCCTCCAAGCTGAAAGGTGGCATGAAAGTGAGAACAGGATCAAAGAATGAATAAACAGAGAAAGATAATACAATTGTCCACAAAGTTATCTTGATTTTTTACCTTGGCATTAATTTTAAGTAGCACATTTGTTATGTACTGATCGTTCAGTCTTGTAGGTGCAATGCATTGTGTAACAATTCCACAAAGAACAAGATTTCTCCTTTTCCATGGACCTTCAATATGATGAGTTGATTTTATTAGAAACATCATTAAGATATCAAAGTTCTAATAGAAACAAGATTAGGTATGCGTGTGTGTGTGTATATATATAAATACTCAAGTGGCCAAACCATAAATCTCGGAATTCTTCCTCTCTGGAAGAACACACAAAAAGAATTCTGGTTTTTGCTTTAATTTGGACCCGATCATCTCTATCATTCTACCCACTCTAACTGGTGCAGATGCATTTCTATCTTGAGGACTCTCATGAAATTCTCCCCTTGGTTGACTAATGGACTACCAGTGTAAAAAATAAGAAAGAATTAGAAGAAAAATAATGAATTAACTAAAAAGATGAAGCAGAAATGACAATTAATTCACAGCATACTTACAAGCCCTTTCGCTTCACCAATCTTCCTAAGGTCTCTTACCAGCCTTAGTATATCACAGCGTGCCGAGAAGTTCACCACAGCCCAATTCTCAATCTTCACTGGATTTACAAATTTCTATAGACAATTAAACAAAAATGTCAAGTAACAAGTACAGAAAATTAGAACGAGCAAAATGAAAATACAGAAGAAAAGCAACACCTTATTGTTGAAATTCCACCTCCCATTTCGAGGCAAGAACTCCTCTCCGTTACCGGTTGTTAGCTGCAGTAACATATCAGTAAAAAGAAGAAGCAAAATTAGTAACGTATCAGTAAAAAGAGAAGAAGAAAAAAAAAAAATTCAAAGCAGCCAGATTCAGAAATAATGAAGGAGAAGGCCACAAGCATGGCAAGCAAACAGATATTTACCCTTGGGGCTGGCAATACACGACCTTCAACCTGGGTAAATTCACTACTTATTGAAATTCTAGAAGAATGAAGCATTTGGTCGTCATTATACCTACTAGTTATAAATGCCTGCAAAAATAGGCCAAGTTTAACTTGGAATCTAAGCAGCTTTTAATGAAAAATATACAAACTATATTAACAGAATCTACATCTCTCAAAGAATCCATCCTTTCTTTTGGTTTTTGCCGTGATTTCTCCACTAGTGAAGCTCTTTGCTGACCAGACAATGCCTTGGTATAGCGTTGCAGTGGAACCAAGGTGCAAAGCTACAGAGGAAGAGAAACTAGATTATAGTTTTAAATCCAAAAAGAAAAGAAAAAAAAAAAAAAATCTAACATCCAGAAGTATCTGTCACCTCAATAGGAAAGTAGGTTGGTTGCTTTGGTTTCCCAACATTGATGCATGGATAATATGCTGAATTGGGTAAGTATATTTGCTTATGATTAACAAAATAGTCATACACAGTTGTTTCAACAACTTCGGTTTCACCATTTGCCTTTCTTTGCTTTAATGAAAACCTATGATAAAGTATAAACAAGTCTTAGTGATTACAGCTTAATCATTGAAATTGTCAGCCAAAAAGTAAATGTATAACTACTGAAAAAACTTACTTCTGATCTTTGCAAATTTGATCACTCAATCCAGTGATTTTGTACTCATTGTTATTAACTCTAATCCTCAAATTTTTCAGCGTCTTCTTAGCCTGGAAGCAAAATAGTACAAGTTCATAATCATCAAACCTCATACATCAACCTTATCAACATTTAGAGTAAACAGACAATTACCTTTATCCAATCAATTCGATCACGATCAGATTTTTGGTTGCTGGTGAGGAAATCCATTACAGGCCCAGGCTGTACAATCATTGTAGTGGATACGTCTGCACATGAACAAGAATTAAGACAACAATCAATTAATCAGAGACTGAAAAATGGTTTTCAATAGAAATTGCCTATCTGTACAGAGACTTACCCATATTCAGTGATAGACCTCCTTCTGTGGCTCTGAAACTCGAATGGAAACCTCGGCATCCAAGGACACCACCATCCAAATTTATGAAGCTTCTTTCATTGCCGTGGAAGAATGACTGTCGGACTAGGAGGCAACCCCTGACAAAATATATATTAAGTTAGACCAAATCATGTTGAGGTTAAGCCATGAAAAATCACTATCACACATGCACTAAACAGTTAAGTAACTTACTGCTTAGCTGCATTCTGTCTTAGTATGATGTCAAGAACTCTCACAGCTTCTTGAAATCTATCTGATTCCTGACCATGCAATGCATCCAGAATTGCTTGCATTGGTATTTTTGCGGCGTAACTTATCTGCACCTTATAAGTCTTGGACTGAAATGGGCGCCTAGATCTCTTCCTATCACTTTCATCATCTCCAGGGCTACCTCTTCTGCTGGCCCTGATAGACAATTACAACTTCACTAAGCGTCTATGCCAATGTCTTAAACAAACCACATGGGATGACATTTAAGTCTAGTGAAAACTATAGCCAATACCACATTACCTGTTTGAAGAGGGAGTGTCCAACACCACAAGGAGTTCAAGTTTATTTTGTGCAAGAGGACCGAAGGTAAACAAGCTATTCTCTCCATCATAAGCAAATTCTTTACCTCGAAATTCATTATCGTAGACCTCCTTAGCTTTGTCTATAACTTTTCTTCCAATACCTTTTGCATCAACCGGATGTCCATCTTCATAAGACAGAGCAACCTAAGCTCACAAAAACCAAAATCTCAGGACATATACTTAAAAATGGCTGTAAATACAATTCCAACATTAACAACAACAAACAAAGCCTTAGTCCTAGAGAAATTTTGGGTCAGCTATACATCCTTGAAAATTAGCTACCATATGCCATACATTTTATTTTCCTCTATCTTACTATTTTTTAAGTCTTTTTTTTTTTTTTTTCCCCTTAATTGACATGTCATTTTTTCTTACTTTTACTAATGTGAATTTTTTTTCCTAAGATAAAATAATATTTCAACCTATGGTATCCACTTTATTATAATTGTCTTTTATTATCAGGTCAAAACATTAATTGGTTTCACGTGTAGGTGAAGTTTAGATCCCAAATATCTTATACTACTAATATGATTTTTGATCTATGTAGCACGGATACGAATACAATACGTAGTACAACATGATACGTAGTACAACGACATGACATTTCTTGAAAAATTAAGATACGATACATAGAGGATATGACAATTTACTAATTAATTAATATTTATTTTTAGGTATATATATATATATATATTATATTTTGAATAAGTTATGTTTATTCTGGATGTAACAAGTATATAATAACAATGAAATGTTTGGAAATATATTTAAAATTAATTTAAAGACAATAAAATATTATTTAAAGTTCGAAAAAAAGAATTCATATAAATTAGACGCTCATTAAAAAATTCAAATAAACAACATTCAACATCAAAATAGAACAATTGAATTAAAAAAAAAAAAAATTTTTTTTCTTCTAGAGTGTATACTTGTCATGTTTGTGTCCGTGTCGGATATGTGTCCCACACCAGAATGTTGGCAATTTTGCCATGTCCATGCTTCCCAATTTTTTTTATCAATACACTCTTTCGTATAGTTCATCTGTCACTCTCCTCTGAACATAACTGAACCATTTTTAAGTAATTCTCTCTCGTCTTTTTATCAATAGGAATGGTTATTTAAAAAGAAGTTGAAG